>NC_064620.1:533000737-533719487 GCF_023898315.1 Schistocerca nitens | reverse complement strand
AAGCTAGTTAACGGCACATTGTTTTCCCTAATGACTAGATGTTACCACAAGTGCACGCAAAATAATGGAAATTCTGAACAAGAGGCTTGACCTCAGGAAATTGCACGGGATGTCTGCATGGTGTTCGATCCCAAACTGTAATAAGAAAAGGACTACTGAAACTAAATTTCTTGAGTTTACCGAAAAGAATATTACGAAACACCACGAGGAAAGTAAAATTTGCTAGGCCATATGACGAGGAAATTGGAATTTTTGTTACGACCAGGGAACCAAGATCAATATTGTAGAAGAGGATAATATTGGGACTATAAACAGAAATAAAAAGTTTTATGTGATGGAATCTGCTGAGAAAAAAAGGGGTAAGCGAGAACGTAAAACCTGACAGGAATAACGTCTCGCACAAAAGTGTAGTGCGTGAGCTGGACTCCATAGAATTCAATTCTTGCGGTAACTCACAAGTAAATACATGGAATGATGATTTGTTGAATGTTAATACTTTAGAGAATAGTTATTATGAATGGGATGAAAAGATATAGAATAAAGCAAATACAAATTATGAGAGATAGTTAATTCAAATGTATATCTATAGAAGAGAGCATAGACTTATTTCAGGACGTAATGAACGAAGTCAGGCTGCAACTACAGAATGAGGAAAGTAATGTCAATGACAAGGAGGACGGACAAGAAATGGTGTAATAGGAAGGCCGTGATGAATGTAAAAATTATCTCATTACAGCTGACGTTTTAAAGACTAAACTGAGTTGCAGGGGATCTAGTGAAGTTGCAAAGAACCAATCAACTCTCTGTAGTAATTGACTCTTAAAACATCAAGGGTCGCAACTATGCTGTCTTATATAACTGATGCAAGAGCATGACTCACTGGCCTTATTACTTACTTAATTTTTTTATGACAGGTATACCTGCCTCATTAATATTTCACAGGGTAATGATAATTTTCCTCTATTTCTAAAGAACCCGAGGGTACACTAGAAAATTGTGTAAATTACAGAAATGACATGAAATATTACGTCAGACAGGTCGTGACTTGAAAAGATGTTCAAAAGAATAATTAGCAAGTGCATAATTTAGGTGAGTAGAACACATATAGAATAAAATACATACGGTGAGGAATATTTGTAACAGACAGTGATAATGTATTTTACCGCACTGTCTAGACACCAACTGAGTGTGTTTTACATAACTACTATGAGTGTAAAGTAGTGAAAAGGCATACGCCAGAAACTGAAGGATGAAAATCCGTGCCGGCCGGAGTGGTCGAGCGTTTATAGGCGCTACAGTCTGGAACCGCGCGACCGCTACGGTCGCAGGTTCGAATCCTGCCTCGAGCATGGATGTGTGTGACGTCCTTAGGTTAGTTAGGTTTAATTAGTTCTAAGTTCTAGGGGACTCATGACCAAAGAAGTTAAGTCCCACAGTGCTCAGAGCCATTTGAACCATTTTGAACCATTGCAAATCCATCAGAGAGAACTTGATAAGCATGATGAAAAAATTTTAGATCAGTTCCAACCAATAAAAACAACGTAAGAGAATACATAACATGTGTGACAAAAGATCAATATTTGTGTTAACAATGTAGAAAGGGTATGACATCCCATAACGCAGAAAAGGCAGTTCATAGCGTCTTACCAATAGGAGCTTACAGCTCATATTATTGGAAAACAATGATAGAGGTAAAGGGTATTAAAAAGGACATAGGCTGTAGGTGACAAGCAGTCTGTCACATTGTAGTAGGCAGTTTATTCAGATGTTATTGTGTAGGTGACGATTAATCGTCAATAAAAGTACTGATGTAAAGAGAAGCATATCAGGTGTTTACAAGTACCGCCACTAATTAAATAGGTAGAAGAGCAGGTGGTAAGTACCCATGAGACTAGAATGAACAGGAAGGTTTTAGCATTATGATACAAGAGAGAAATATATAAAGGGATAACGTAGACAAATCTTACCAACAGTTAACAGAGTTCATTACATTGAAGGAATAAACTGGCAGTACTGGTGGAGGTAAGTACTTGATTTACTGAAACTATACAACGAAGCATCAATATGAACTGCTACTTTAGATGTGAGAAACAACACTTGTGAAATGGACACGCTCAGAATGAACTGACCTGAGTTACATAAACATTTTGAGGAAAGTTGCAAATATATTTTCGTAATACATGGTATGCAGTGAATACCGAATGAGGGATGCCTGTGTGACAGCAAAATCTCGCAGACGAATTGTACGACCCCTCCATTCAATCGAAGCACATGTTATAAACAAGACAAGGATAGAGCATCGTCTACATTGGAAGCAACTACTGCTCTTATAAGTACAATTATATTCATGTTTCTGAATGTAAGAATTTTCTAAGGTGTATAACCAAAACACTTATGTGACTGGATACAGAGCAGCGGACGCAGGGAAACGCTAATTGGGTTATCGTGTTTACGAGCCAGTGACACAGGAGGCCAAATGAAAGGAAAAGTGGCTGCTAGCACGAGGTCCAAACTTCAGGACAGCTGGCTGGATGTAAAACCTACAAAGGAAAGAATAAGTAAGGAGAACAGATGACTGGACATCAAAGCAAAACTCAGTGTTAATAATTATAAAGAATTGTAAATTAAATATTTAAAAATTAAATAAATTAAATATTTAACGATGTATAAGAACTTTGTAAATAATAACCGTCATTGCAACAGTGCATGGAGATCAGGCAAATCTGCTTAAATACGTGATATGATAGTAGGCAATACGATTATTTTCCAGGTTTGGTTTATGATGACTTTGTTACTAATTAATACCTGCTTACATGAAATAATCCTAAATAATTCATCTGTGACTGGAAAAAACACTAAATGATTCCTGTCGAAAGTGTTTCGATGATGAACGTGTAGGGCCGGCCGCTGTGGCCGAGCGGCTCTAGGCGCTTCAGTCCGGAACCGCGCTGCTGCTACGGTCACTGGTTCGAATCCTGCCTCTGTCTGTTGTTGTATCCGTTTTCCTTAAAAAGTGGCCCAGTTTCCTCGGCAGGTTTTCGGCGTCTGAGACGGTTTCAGCTCGATGTACCAAGGTCTTCAGATTAGTTCGTTTCTGTGCTGGGTGGTGGTAGTTGCTGGCGTTCAGTTGCGGGGGAACTTGGGGCAAACGGTGTGACCGACACATCCAAGGACAAGGACGTCCAGGAACTGTTCTTTTCTACTTCCATCGTGAACATTATGTAGTCGGGGTGTTGTCGATGTATTCCAGGAACTATTTGAGCTTTTCATTTCTAAGAGGCCATACGACTATGGTATCACAGACGTAGCGATAGAAACAACTAGACTTTGCAGCAGCCGTGTCCAAGGCGATGTTCTCAAAATGCTCCATAAAGAGCTTCACTACAACTACAGCTCCCCACTGTGACGAAGTTCTTCTGACTGAAACATTCTCCACCACATAAGTAATATGATGATGTCAGGGTACGTTTAAATAAATCGACGATGGTGTCGTCAAAGATCCGGGACAGGAAGTCTATGGGGTGTTGCTACACACTAGTGAAATCAAGGACACAGTAAAACTTCTGCTCACACACCTTTATTTCTCACACGTCCATTTTACAGTTACCGTTGAAATATATCCGCTGCAGAGGGCAGCACAATGTACAGACTTAACAGAACACCAACAGATGGCGTAGGAGCCTTCATTCCCCAACATCCTCCCCACCCTGGTCCATCTCGAGGGGGATGACCAGCTGGACCGGTCGACAGATCTTCATACCATCTGGCTGGCGAAGGATGATGCACCGTATTTTACTGTCTCTGCCATGCCGCACTTCTTCTACCACAGCCCTCTTCCACAAGTGCTGTGGTTTGCTGTCTTCTTGGAGCAGAACAACCTCTCCAATTCTCGGTTTCCTCTGCGAAGGGTATCCCTTCACCTCATGATATTGTCGTAGCAGCAGGAGGTATTCTGTCTTCCACCTGCGCCAGATGTCGTCATTGACCTTTTGTCTGAGTCGGAACTCCTTGGCAAGATCCTTTCTAGTTGCTGGCTCTGGCCCACATGGAATTGTTACTAATTTCCCACCATTTAGAAAGTGGGCTGGCGTCAATGCAGTGTCGCTCTCTCCTTGAGTGATGGGTCGTGAGTTTATTGCGGCTTCTATGCTGATCAAGGTGGTGTTTAAGCTCTCTTCATCCACCTGGGAGCGACCGAGAACTTTCCTCAGGCAGCGCTTGACTGAGCCTATCATGCGTTCCCACCAGCCTCCCCACCAAGCCGCACGTGGTGGTATGAATTTCCAAGTGATTCCATGGTGGGCACAGTAAAGCTGTACGTCAGTATGCTGCATGGTTTTGAAAAGCTCTGCCAGTTCTGAGTTGGCTGCATGGAATGTTGTAGCATTGTCTGAGTAGACAGTGACTGGTAGGCTCCTACGTCCTGCAAAGCGTTGCATGGCCATCAAAAATCTGTCAGTGGACATGTCAGTTGCAAGTTCAATATGAATGGCCCGTGTTGTTGCACATGTGAATAGGACCATGTAGGACCTTTTTGTTTGATGTCCAGATTTGATATATAATGGTCCGGCAAAATCGATGCCTGTTACTGCAAATGGTCTTAAAGGCTGCACTCTGTCCAGTGGTAGTGGGGCCTCCATCTCTTCATACCGGCGACTGTGTATTATCTTGCATGGTAGGCAAGAGTGAAGAACTCTCCGAACAGCTTGTCGTCCTCGCAGAATCCAAAATTCTTCTCGCAGTTCCCCTAACACAATCCGCACACCGAGATGATGCAGTCTTACATGTGTATGTCTGATGAGAAGCTCAGTGAAATGGTGACGTCCATCCAATATAACTGGATGCTTCTCTGAGTGTGACAGTGCAGCACATTGCAGCCTACCACCAAGACGAAGGATGCCATCCGATATAAAGGGATTGTATCGAGCAATCTTTGATTCCTTGGGCAATTGTTCTCCCTTACGCAATGCAGACAGTTCACTAGTGAATAGTTCCTCTTGAACTCTTCTGATCCAGTAGGTGCGGGCATTTTGTAATTCCAAAGCACTAAAACTGCCGGAAATTCTATTTTTGTTTCTTGTTGTGCTGATATCCCGATTGTCTCCAGGTCCCTAAATCGGCGCACTGACTCATCAGATATATCACTGCAGCTGCCCTGAATAAAGTTGACAGTTGCTCTGTTGACGGTGGTGCTAGATCTGTTTCCACTGAGAACATATCCAAAGATTGTTGGAAGAAGAACCAATGATGGTGATACCTTGATTGGTTGTTCCAAAGTCACGATTCTCCAGTAATAATCAGCTCCAATCAGGATCTCAATAGGTAGATCTTCAGTGTCTCCTTTAGGATCTGCGAGTGGTGTACCACCCCTCAAGACCATATCTCCTACATCTTGTGGCACTGTTGGTTGCTGTGAAAAATTATTTGTGGTTTCAAAGGCTGTTACTGATATGTGGGAATTAGTGGAGCATCCCATCATATTAAACTGCACCTTCTTCCTTGAGAGTGATGAACTGTAACTGGATTCGAAAGTAGTTATCTCGAGAGTAGTGCTTCCAATGACACTTAGTTGGATAGATTCGATCAGTGAATGGTGAATGAAACTCGATTGACTCCCTGTGTCCAGGATGGCACGTGTCTGTTTGCTCTTACCAGTGGGTCCTGTGATACTCACACGAGCAGTCTGCAGGTATGTGAAGTTAGAAGTCATAGTTTCAATTTTATTTACTGTTGTGGTATGGCTACTGCAGATAGAAATGTGATGCTCCCCCTTACATTTCGCACAGGACGCCTTTCCCCGTTTGAAACACTGATTTCTGTTGTGGCCACGTCTCAGGCATAGAAAGCAACGGTTCATTGTCTTGAGGGCGTCGATTCTTGCCTGCAAGCTTGCAATCTTTTGGCAGTCTTGGCCCCAGTGCCCTCTTTCGCCGCAATACACACAGAAGGGCTCTGAATTCTGTTGTTTCTTCTTGTCCCTCTTCGTTTTAACCTTTACATGGAAGGCAGATGCTGTTGGTACGTAATTTTCGTGTGGTACAGTATCTCCACGAATTTTGCGTGTGTTGATAGCTCCTTCCACCTCTTCATTTAAGAACTCCATAAGGTGGGTGAGGTTCCCTTCTTCAATCTTTTGCCTTCGGGCATGAACAAGCCAATTTTTGCAAATTTCTTCAGGAAAGGCTCGAAGAAGTTTGGGTGCAAGCACTCTCCTATAAGAGTCCGCATTTTCTCCTAGAGCTCGTAGTGCTTGGATGCGCTTATGGCACTCAATGTAGGTGGAGTTGAGAGCCTCTGGACTGCCTGAAGCCGAAGTGTTAAGATTCTCCAAGAAATCCAGGTGACTTTGGATAATTCTGTTCCTATCCCCATATTTGGATTTCAAAATTTGCTTAGTCTGCTCATATGTATCAGCTGTAACAGCAATGCCATCGACCAAGTCCTTAGGTTCCCCATCAAGGTAACCACGGAGGAATACATGCTTGTTCATTGTTGACACCATCGGATTCTCGTCTATGGAAGCTGTGAATTGCTCCCAAAATCGAGGCCAAGCTTCTATATCCCCTGAGAATGCGTGCAGTTTGATAGTAGGCAATTTTATGTCCATACAGGCGTGTTGTTGAGCCGCTGACGTCACGTTTCTGTCTCCTGAGCGCGCTCCTCCTAGAAGGCCTTTCGCCTTTCGGAGGGCGCGTTTGCATTTATCAGTATATTCCTCACAAGCTTCCGTGTCGGCTTCGTATTCAGAGTCATCCAGCAAGTCCTGTATTGTATCGTTGAGTCGGGTCAACTCTTCTAATGTTTCTTGTAGGCGTTCCTGGAAGTGTTCTACTTCTTCTGCAGTTGTAGAACCATCGAAGGCGTTTATTTGGCTGACGAAACGCGTCGCATTCGATCGCAAGGTCGTCCGCTTCCGGCGCAGCCTCCCCAAGTTCGTAGCTACTGCTTCTGCCATGGTGAGTTGGTGGTTTTGCCTTCTGTCGCGAGAGTGCGTTCAAGGTCAAGACACCCCGTCAGTTGGATGCTATCGCTAAGGGATGGCGCTGTCCAGGAGTGTGCACCGTTAGCAACCCCTTAGTGGTGTTTGTAGTTCTCAACAGATGGCGCGGCCGTGCAGTTTTCAACTTCCGCGACCTTTAGTAGTGGTCGCTGTTGCTAACAGATGGCGCTGCAGTCTACCAATACTTTAGCAAGTCCCCTTTGTGCTTTGCAAATAATACGCCAACTGCCCTCTATTGCTCTGCCACCAACAAACATGCACCAAGTAACATCACATACAAATCAATCGCCCCGCAGTGTCCTTTGCTACAGTTTCAGAGCAATGCCGCAACTTATCTGTGTGAGCTGAACGTGGCGTGACGTGACCGGATTTTGAGATTGAAGTCGCTCAAAACCTTCTCCGCCAGCGTCGAGTCCTCTTTAATGTGTAGTAGCACTCTATCTCTTCATGTTCCCCCGGGTTTCGGCACCAAAATGTTGCTACACACTAGTGAAATCAAGGACACAGTAAAACTTCTGCTCACACACCTTTATTTCTCACACGTCCATTTTACAGTTACCGTTGAAATATATCCGCTGCAGAGGGCAGCACAATGTACAGACTTAACAGAACACCAACAGATGGCGTAGGAGTCTTCATTCCCCAACATGGGGTCTGCGATGGACACACACATGAACAGGGAAACCACATCAGAACTACACAAAGGCGTACACGTTTAATTCGATCGATGAGTCCGCCGTATTCTCTCTGTGGCGCGCACAATGTCTAACGTGTGTCGACAGGAGGCCGGCCAAATACTTTGGAAATCTGTAGATCGGCGATGTGATAGTGCTCACAATAGGCCTTTAAGGTGTATTCTTTTTGTGCACCTTTGGCAGACCGTAGAATGTGGGTGGTCTGGGTGCCTGAGGGAGGCGGTTCTTAATAACACTCTCTTCCAGCGACGGCCGTACGAGAAGTTCCGAAGTCTTCCTCACTGATCTGGATGTTTGGCCCCGAAGTAGGTTTTGTCAGCTGATAGGACGACGGTGAGAGGATTGTTGCGGAGAGATCGGAGGCCATCGCCTTCAGTTCTAGTCTGGCATTTTTCTTTTCCTAAAATATTAATCTGTCTGTGAAAAAAAAGTGGACACATTTGGGTGGGATAATTTTTACGGGCGCATTCTCTTCTTTCATCTACAAAGATGTGATAAGAAAGTGTATGGTTAGCTTCCTCTTTCCACGTATCACTAATGTAAATAAATTTTTCGTGTCCCATGGAGGAAAAACTCTTCCTGCAGCACTTTCGTGGACTTCCCTGATATCGTGTGGAATTAATTTTTTGATTTATGAGCTAGTACATCATCACTTTTCAGGAAAAATACAACCAGATTTCACGGATAGTTGTTGCACATAAAAAAAGTTACGGAATTTCTTTCGTGACTATACTGTGCTGTGTAGGAATGGCTAATGTTGTACAAACCATTTTTGTACACAGGAATGGGTTTCGCTCCTTGTTCAACATAGATCTATTGTACGCACCGAGCGAGGTGGCGCACATTAGGGAGGACACGGTTCTAACCCGCGTCCCGCCACCCTGATTTAGGTTTTCCGTGATTTCCCTAAATCGCTTCAGGTAAATGCCGAGATGGTTCCTGTGAAAGGACACGGCCGACTTCCTTCCCCATCCTTCCCTGGGACCGGTCACCTCTCTGTTTGGTCCCCTCATTCCAGCCAACCAACCAACTATTGTACGTCGATTGGTATTGACAGCCAGTTCGATCGAGAACAGCTACATAATTAGAGATGAGTACTTTCGTCTGCATCTGGAATCTTTCCTCAACTGCTAATATTCTGACCATCGTCGCGAACACTTTATAGCTGTCGAAATACACTCCTGGAAATTGAAATAAGAACACCGTGAATTCATTGTCCCAGGAAGGGGAAACTTTATTGACACATTCCTGGGGTCAGATACATCACATGATCACACTGACAGAACCACAGGCACATAGACACAGGCAACAGAGCATGCACAATGTCGGCACTAGTACAGTGTATATCCACCTTTCGCAGCAATGCAGGCTGCTATTCTCCCATGGAGACGATCGTAGAGATGCTGGATGTAGTCCTGTGGAAAGGCTTGCCATGCCATTTCCACCTGGCGCCTCAGTTGGACCAGCGTTCGTGCTGGACGTGCAGACCGCGTGAGACGACGCTTCATCCAGTCCCAAACATGCTCAATGGGGGACAGATCCGGAGATCTTGCTGGCCAGGGTAGTTGACTTACACCTTCTAGAGCACGGTGGGTGGCACGGGATACATGCGGACGTGCATTGTCCTGTTGGAACAGCAAGTTCCCTTGCCGGTCTAGGAATGGTAGATCGATGGGTTCGATGACGGTTTGGATGTACCGTGCACTATTCAGTGTCCCCTCGACGATCACCAGTGGTGTACGGCCAGTGTAGGAGATCGCTCCCCACACCATGATGCCGGGTGTTGGCCCTGTGTGCCTCGGTCGTATGCAGTCCTGATTGTGGCGCTCACCTGCACGGCGCCAAACACGCATACGACCATCATTGGCACCAAGGCAGAAGCGACTCTCATCGCTGAAGACGACACGTCTCCATTCGTCCCTCCATTCACGCCTGTCGCGACACCACTGGAGGCGGGCTGCACGATGTTGGGGCGTGAGCGGAAGACGGCCTAACGGTGTGCGGGACCGTAGCCCAGCTTCATGGAGACGGTTGCGAATGGTCTTCGCCGATACCCCAGGAGCAACAGTGTCCCTAATTTGCTGGGAAGTGGCGGTGCGGTCCCCTACGGCACTGCGTAGGATCCTACGATCTTGGCGTGCATCCGTGCGCCGCTGCGGTCCGGTCCCAGGTCGACGGGCACGTGCGCCTTCCGCCGACCACTGGCGACAACATCGATGTACTGTGGAGACCTCACGCCCCACGTGTTTAGCAATTCAGCGGTACGTCCACCCGGCCTCCCGCATGCCCACTATACGCCCTCGCTCAAAGTCCGTCAACTGCACATACGGTTCACGTCCACGCTGTCGCGGCATGCTACCAGTGTTGAAGACTGCGATGGAGCTCCGTATGCCACGGAAAGCTGGCTGACACTGACGGCGGCGGTGCACAAATGCTGCGCAGCTAGCGCCATTCGACGGCCAACACCGCGGTTCCTGGTGTGTCCGCTGTGCCGTGCGTGTGATCATTGCTTGTACAGCCCTCTCGCAGTGTCCGGAGCAAGTATGGTGGGTCTGACACACCGGTGTCAATGTGTTCTTTTTTCCATTTCCAGGAGTGTAGATGAACAACAGCTATCCGGAAATTATTCTTTGCTTTGATGTAGCATAGAAAATAACAGGTCAGCGCTTCGAACTGTGATAGCGATAAAGGCACACTGCAGTCGCTCGCTTACAGCAGCGTTACCAAATGAGGATTTCAATAGAAAATCGCGACAAATATGGAATGATTTAGGCTTCAGAAGGCAGTTTTTGTAGGAAAATCTCTGAAATTCTACAATGTTTCCCTTTGCTTACGAGTGGAAGGATCAATGTCCGTAGCGATACTACATTTCTACTGTAAGACCACTTTCCACATTTTTCCAAGTATTTTTTCCATTCCTGGAGTGTAGATCTATTGTGCGCACCGAGCGAGGTGGCGCACCGGACACTGGACTCACATTAGTGAGGACACGGTTCTAACCCGCGTCCCGCCACCCTGATTTAGGTTTTCCGTGATTTCCCTAAATCGCTTCAGGTAAATGCCGAGATGGTTCCTGTGAAAGGACACAGCCGACTTCATTCCCCATCCTTCCCTGGGACCGGTCACCTCTCTGTTTGGTCCCCTCATCCCAGCCAGCCAAGCAACTATTGTACGTCGATTGGTACTGACAGCCGGTTCGATCGAGAACAGCTACATAATATATATGTTTGAATATATGTTTGAAGAAAGCGTGCTATAATTATTGATTTATTAATTAAATTATTACGGCGAAAGTGATTATTTTTTGAGTAATTTTGCGAGACGTACACTATTTAATGATTTTCTTTGCGATGAAAATGTAAAAAAGAAAAAAAACAAATAAATTAAACGCGTCGGTTATTAAGCCGTACCGCCAGCGTACTCTTCAGCCTTAGTTGCTGCGCTACACTCGATTACCAGAAACGCGACTAAATGTTACTTGTATAGTTGGTACTTTTAAAATTTCAATATCGATTTTCTTGTAAGCTAGGGGACGTCGTATGGAAAGCCTCTAGCCAATTTCTCAACACAAGTCCCTACACAATATACCTGACAACCATCAAAATCTGTAATGAAGTGTCTCATGGTCCCCTTGTGAGTCGTTTTGGCGGGCTTGCAGTAGAGACGGTGAGCCATCATGTGATGTGGTGTGAGCGCTCCAATGCTGCTTACCATGTGTTACAGAGGAACCTAGGGAGTTACTCGTTTATCTTTCGCATTTAAGAATATCCTCTGCTACGATATCTTCTTTTTGAATTTATTTATTTATTTATTTATGCATTTATTTTACCTGGCAAGATTAGGGCCTTCAGGCCCTCTCTTACACCTAACCAGGCATACTCAGATTCAACAAATTTCAGTTTCTACAGAACATTAAGGACATATTACATGTTATACAGTATTAATGTTAAGAAAAAAAATAGAGATTATAAACGTAGTACAATGATAATTATAACAATCAAAAATTAATTATAACAATCAAGAATAATAATAATGGTAATAATAATAATAATAATAATAATGACTATGTATATGAAAGTAAACATATTTTTCTTTTATGAATGTCAGTCCTATTGCTAGTTGGGAATTTTCTCGTTATGTTCTTGCAGCTTGTGAGTTATTCTCATCAAGCAGAGACATAAGACGATAGAATGGGGTGAAAGAGATATAGAAGAGGTAGATAGGTTAGAGGAAGAGAAATAGAATGGTAAAATTCGAAGCTATGATGGAGAGGAGAAAGAAAGAGATGAGAGGGGCCCAACAATGGTGGCTATACCGTCCCTAATATGTAAGTCTTGAGTTCACTCTTGAATGTTGAGTGGTTCCGGATAAGACGCAGATCACAGGGGAGCGCGTTCCATAGTCGTATGGCTGAGATGGAGAATGACGTGGAGAAAGATTTTGTGTTATGTAAAGGTACAGCCAAGATGCTAGACGTATCCGATCTGGTATTGCGGTTGTGGAATGATGATAGGTGTTTAATGTGAGAAGATAAGTATTGGGGGCACCAGTAGCTAAGAAATCGATGAAGTAAGCACATCGTGTGGAGATCGCGTGCCTTATGTGGGCGTATCCAACCTAGCTGGGAGTATGAAGGACTGATATGATCATACAACCGTATATTGCATACGTATCTAACGCAAGCGTTCATCACTAGCTCGAGGCGTCTCGAATTTTCACTATTTGTGCCGTGTTGAACTACATCACAGTAGTAAAGATTAGGCAAGACTTATCTTTTCAAAGTAAATGGTTGTGTAAACTACAAACGTCGTTCTCGTCCTGAGGATCACGTGGCCTTCTCCTGAATCAATAGTTTAATCTGATATGATATTATCCACTTCTGATTGACGCTGCGCCCTGTGAAGTCACTGTATTATTCTGTGTTATCTATTGGTGTATACAGTTGTGCCATATATTTGGCACTGGAGTCATTACTAAGTTACTTTATGTTGATTCAATTGGCCTTTGTACTGAATTTATGGTTACTGCATTCCATCATACTTTCATTATTTTAGAGACGTGGAGATCACGTGAAAACTGATTTCTGTGAGATCACGTGAAAACTGATTTCTGTGTCCCATGACATGTATGTAGCGTTTCACTCGGTATTGGTCTATTCGACTCGCGTAGTTGAGGCTCGCAGTTATGTAGAATGGGTGGTTTTTCTAAATAAGATTAATACCTCGAAAGTTGACTGAATTTCGTGGTTTTTATTTTGTCAGTCAGTTGATGGAGCAGACCTCATAGGCCTCCATGTACTCTGGTGGCGTTAGAATTTTGAATTTGTGTATTGTTTATACAGGGTGAAAAGTATTTAAACCGACAAACTCTGGGTGGTTGTACAGAACATCAAAACAAACATTTTTCCCTAATGTCATTTTTTCCTACGAGGAGTATTTAAACTGATAGAGGAAGATATCTCTGGCGGCAAATTAATTAAACCAACAAACATTTTTCCATTTTTTATGACCAAGAGACAAGACATTAACACAACCCAATTTCAATTACAGCAGATTTTCAAAACTGCCTCCATTGACACGTAAACAAAGCTTACACCGTCGGATCATGTTCTGTCTGACACGGCCAAAAACCCCAGGAGTATCCTCAATTGTTCCTGCTGCTGCCACTATCCGGGTAACCAGATCCTCCTACAATGCTACAGGAGTTGTGTAAACAAGGTTGCGCATCTTTCCCCACACAAAAATGTCCAGAGGGGACATATCTGGGGATCGAGCAGGCCATGGTACAGGACCACCTCTGCCAATTCACGTTTCTGGGAACCGTCGGTCCAGAATCGGCGCACACGACGACTGAAATGTGCCGGCGCCCCGTCATGTTGGAACCACATGCGTCGTCTTGTAGGGAGCGGGACGTCTTCCAGCAATTCTGGCAATGTTCTGCCGAGAAAATTGTAATAGTGCCTGCCATTTAATGGCCTAGGTAGCAGATACCGCCCAATTAAAGTCCCCAACAACACCGGCCCACACATTAATGAAGAACCGCACTTGACGAGCGCTAGTAACTGTGGCATGTGGGTTACCTCACTCCAAACACGCGAATTGTGCATGTTGAAGACTCCATCACGCCTGAACGTTGCTTCCTCGGTAAACAACACAGAGGATGGAAATGTAGGATTCATTTCACACTGTTCCAGGTGCCACTGAGAAAACTGTGCTCTGGGTGTATAATCAACTGGTTCCAGGTTGTGAACACGCTGTATGTGAAATGGTCGTAACAATATTGCTCTCGAAGGACTGTTCTTACATTCGTCTGATTCGTCTCCATGTTACGTTCAATTGCACAAATGCTGATTGAAGGATCCCGCTCCACATGCTGTAAGACAGCTTCCTCAAGTTGCAGCGTTCTTACCGTGCGACGGCGTCCCTGTCCAGGTAATCTGCTAAATGACTCGGTCTCACGCAGGCGTTGGTACACAGCAGCAAAGGTCGTATGATGCGGGATACGGCGATTAGGATATTGTTGTTGATAAAACAGCTGTGCAGTTCGTCCGTTGTGGTGCGCACCAACCATATCAGTGTACTCACTCCGCGTGTATCGCTCCATTAGTAAACAGAGACAATGCACTACTACACTGGTGGACAGCAGTTGCCTACAACTGAAGATCGTAATACGGCCTCTAACAACTGAAGAGCGTAATACGGCCTCCACCGGTTTAAATAATCTTCATAGGAAAAAATGACATTAGGGAAAAATATTTGTTTTGATGTCCCCTACAACCTCCCAGAGTTTGTCGGTTTAAATACTTCTCACCCTGTATTTGTTATCAAGAACCACTTTGTTAAACTGTTGTGTTGGAAAGTTATGAACCGATTACTGAATATATTTGTAATATGTTAAAGTGCTCGGTTTAAATATTGCGAATCAGTTAGTGAATTAAATGTTGTTACGCAAAATCAATGTTTGATACATGCGTTATCCTTGACAGTTCCGTTGATAACTAATATGTTTATCGGTTTTTAATCGTTTTAAACGGATGTCCTTCTTGGCATTGTTACTTTTACTGTGAAAGTCAGAAAACTGCGATGACATTATGAGACGTGTTACTAGAGGAGATAACTGAAGCGTTCGTTGCCCGACCCAGTACAAACACGCATGCTCGCCACTTGTGTTTATTTCAGCTGATGCATGCTGGTACGAGAGTCACAACAGAGGTAGCAGCTGAGTCGAGAAGAGAGAGCACATTAAAAAATAGGCACGGGGGGCCGTATGAGTAGTCACGTTTCGCCTACGCACGCGCTGCTTTTATGGTGTTGAAGAAACTCAGTAAAATGCACATGACCATATGCATGTAGGTTCTTTCATATTTACAGAGTTGGAAATTCTTGGATGCGTTCTTTCTTATTCATTTTGATTGAACAAATTCCTTTAACACTGATATGTTTTGGGTCGAACATTTTTATGTGCACGATTCTTGATAGTCAATAGGTTTACAGGAAAGCACACCTCAACCGTCAGACTTGTAATATTTCATTCCGCAGCTTTCATGTTGACAAAAAAGAAAAAAAAATCAGTTTCTTTCACACAAAACGTAAACGTTACAAGACGCTACGTCGATACCAGGAAAATGTAACTGTGGCATTATTACAAGAAGCGGGAACATTGAAGCGCTTCTGTTGTTTCCTGCTGTGTATCTATTGTCGTTTTGTAGAAACTTCGCCGAAGCAGTGCTTGCGCCCTAAGGCGAGGCTTCCACTTGATTGATTCTTATTCTAAATTAACTTCTCACAAAACTGCGGCATAAATTCCAACCAACAACGAATTTTATGAAAGAAGCGACCTTCGCCCTTTTCCAGTAATTCTGAACGCACCAGGTTGTAAAAGTTTCTAGAGCAGTTCCTTTCCAATCGCCTTATCTGCCGTAAGAACGTTCATTTCACTTCCAGCGAACCGTAGCAATGTTTTACCTTCATTGAAGACCGCGATATTGTAAACACGTCACAGGTCACGAAGTGACAGTGAATACAAATGTCAAATGTATCAAGAGCTACACTGTCGCTCTTCCTTTTTATTCCTGTTCAATTTCCATACAAACATTTTAAGATTAGCATTATGTACAATAAAATGTAGCACAGGAAAAAGGGCAAAAATTGTCAACCATAAGAATGACCTGTTTTCGGGAACAAAACAGCCGCAGAGGAAACTGCTATTCAACGGAAAATATACAGGGTGTTACAAAAAGGTACGGCCAAACTTTCAGGAAACATTCTTAATCATGGAATGTAAACACACAGCAACAGAACGTACCAGCGCGACTTCAAACACTTTGTTACAGGAAATGTTCAAAATGTCCTCCGTTAGCGAGGATACATGCATCCACCCTCCGTCGCATGGAATCCCTGATGCGCTGATGCAGCCCTGGAGAATCGCGTATTGTATCACAGCCGTCCACAATACGAGCACGAAGAGTCTCTACATTTGATACCGGGGTTGCGTAGACGAGAGCTTACAAATGCCCCCATAAATGAAAGTCAAGAGGGTTGAGGTCAGGAGAGCGTGGAGGCCATGGAATTGGTCCGCCTCTACCAATCCATCGGTCACCGAATCTGTTGTTGAGAAGCATACGAACACTTCCACTGAAATGTGCAGGAGCTCCATCGTGCATGAACCACATGTTGTGTCGTACTTGTAAAGGCACATGTTCTAGCAGCACAGGTAGAGCTTCCCGTATGAAATCATGATAACGTGCTCCATTGAGCGTAGGTGGAAGAACATGGGGCCCAATCAAGACAGCACCAACAATGCCTGCCCAAACGTTCACAGAAAATCTATGTTGATGACGTGATTGCACAATTACGTGCGGATTCTCGTCAGCCCACACATGTTGATTGTGAAAATTTACAGTTTGATAACGTTGGAATGAAACCTCATCCGTAAACAGAACATTTGCACTGAAATGGGGACTGACACATTGTTGGATGAACCATTCGCAGAAGTGTACCCGTGGAGGCCAATCAGCTGCACATGCTGTACATGGTACGGAAACAATTGATTCTCCCGCAGTGCTTTCCATACAGTGACGTGGTCAACGTTACCTTGTACAGCAGCAACTTCTCTATCGCTGACATTAGGGTTATCGTCAACTGCACGAAGAATTGACTCGTCCATTGCAGGTGTCCTCGGCGTTCTAGGTCTTCCCCAGTCGCGAGTCATAGGCTGGAATGTTCCGTGCTCCCTAAGACGCCAATCAATTGCTTCGAACGTCTTCCTGTCGGGACACCTTCGTTCTGGAAATCTGTCTCGATACAAACGTGCAGCGCCACGGCTATTGCCCCGTGCTAATCCATACATCAAATGGGAATCTGCCAACTCCGCATTTGTAAACATTGCACTAACTGCAAAACCACGTTCGTGATGAACACTGACCTGGTGATGCTACGTACTGATGTACTTGATGCTAGTACTGTAGAGCAATGAGTCGCATGTCAACACAAGCACCGAAGTCAACATTACCTTCCTTCAATTGGGCCAACTGGCGGTGAATCGAGGAAGTACAGTACATACTGACGAAACTATAATGAGCTCTAACATGGAAATTAAGCGTTTCCGGACACATGTCCACATAACATCTTTTCTTTATTTGTGTGTGAGGAATGTTTCCTGAAAGTTTGGCCCTACCTTTTTGTAACACCCTGTATATAACTCAAGTGAGCTTTGTGCCACAAATGAGATAAACGTTACATCTATGATATCTTTGTTTTTTCTTCTTTCATCAGCCTACAGGTTGATCTGATGCGATCCTCGACAAATTCCTCTTGTGTGTCAACCTCTTCATCTCAGAGTAGCACACGCTGCCAGTGCCCACGACTCCAATCTCTGTCTTTCACAACATACATCAACCCTGTATAGCTCCCTCAAGTATCATGCAAGTTATACTTTTATGTAGTAACAAATGTCCTGTCAGCCTACCCTTTGTTCTTTTCAGAGTTTCCACATGTTCCTCTCATCCCAGATTCTGCGGTGAAACTTCGCAGTTCTTATTTTATCATTATTGCTAACTTTCAATATCCTTTGGTAGCACCATATATTAAACACTTCGACTCTCAGCGTTTCCAGTTTTCTCAACATTTATGATTCACCTGCATGCTATGTTGTGCTCCAGACATCATTCTCAGTTAAGTTCTTCTTTAAAATAAGGCTTACATTAATACAGTCGCCTAGAAATCCTTTATTTGCTTTTACTAGTCTCCATTTAGAGCCGTTTCTGTTTCCCGAATGTGTTAATTTGCTTCCAGTGTCGCAGAATTCTTTGCCTCGTCTGCGTCCAGGTCATTAATATTGGCCTTTTGTTCCGTTCCTAATCTCATTTGTGCTAATACTCAATGCTTTTGTGTTTGTTCAACTTGTTCTCAGTCCATAGTTTGCGCTCATTAAATTGTTCATTCTATACATTGGGTACTACAATTCTTACTCGGAGTCATTGAGGACAACAGCGTCATCAGCAAGTATTGTTACCGATGTCATTTTTGCCCGCCTGTAATCCTATTCCTCAATATTTCTCTTATTTCCACCGTTGCTTCTTCGATGTATGGGCCAATGGCCTTGCCACAGTGGTAACACCGGTTCCCGTCAGATCGCCGAAGTTGAAATCTTACGGGCTCCATGGGTGACCATCTGGTCTGCCTAGAGCTGTTGGCAAGCGGGGTGCATAAAGCCCTGGTGAGGCAAACTGAGGAGCTATTTGATTGAGAAGTAGCGGCTCCGGTCTGATATGCGGCCGGGAGAGCGGTGTACTGAACACGTGCCCCTCCATTTCCGTATCCACTGACGCCTGTGGGCTGAGGATGACACGGCGGCCGGTCGGTACTGCTGAGCCTTCATAGCCTGTTCGGTCGAAGTTTCTTATATATAGATTGAATAGTAGGGACGTAGGGACAAAGGGCTATATTCTCGCCTATACCCTTCCTAATCCGAGCATATTGTTCTTAGTCTTTCATTCTTATTTTACACCATTGATTCTTGCACACATTGTATGTAACACATATTTTCCTATATGTTACAGCTGTTTTAATGATAATCTCGTACATTTTTGTACCATTTTACATTGTTGAAAGATCTTTTATACTACACAAATGAATAAAAATGCTTATCTGTACCTCCCATAGACATTCGTAAAGTGTAAAGTTGTCACGCACTGCAGTTGCACTACGTAAACATGATTGTTGAGTCATGGTCCAAGGCTCGCGCTTTCAACACAATGCACCGGTTACGCAGAGGACGAGCACAGTACTGGAAAGGAAGTACCGACGTAGTCGACTATGAGCTGTAGGTGGGAATCCGGGCGGCATAGAAAATCTCACAAAGTTCAAATCTGTCGCAGAGGTCATCGTATAAATTACAGCCAGATCACGGGGTTTGAGCACTGATCAAAAACCAATAAGCAAATGGTTGTCCACTAGACATGTTGGCATCTTTATTCTTAGATGAGAGCAGCTGATTTGCGCTATGTGGTCCTCTAGGGCGTTGGGAGACCTGTTCCTATCTTGTATCGTCGCTCCGTGTACAGGTGGTAATTCATGTCCAACTATAATCCGTTGATCATAAGAATAAATCTGATGCAAACATTGCACTACGTATTCTGCCGCGTTCGCTGGAACCTAATTGGATATCCATTTTACATGGGACTGCAGCCAAGCTGTCTCGAGTACTATCAAGTACGATAATAAGGGTACGTTTTGTGCCGTGCGTTACGCACACATCGACTTTGCGGTGATACGGGGCAACAGCTTTACCGGCGCATTTAACTTGGACAGCACTGGCCGGTTAGCTGGTACAGCTAGCCTGCAGTGACGTGCCCAGCTGCAGCTCACACGTAAAAAGAGACGGGCATAGGAGTAATACAGCTTCGAATGTCATTTAAATTTTAAACAGAATGAATTAATATACTGGAGATCTCCCACAATACGCTCCTTTGACGACCAGACGAAAAACGCAACACTTTATCGTTTTTAGCTAACATACTATTGTAATTAAAAATAAGAATGATGAAAATTCCTGACTTAACCACAGGGTAATTTTTATGCTTACAGCTGTTTTAATGTGAGTAACATAAGAGAGTAGTGAAGGATTTTACCGTATAGTTGAATATTCAAGCCACTGAAGGTATTACGTTACAGCCAGTCGTCTGGTAATCTCTTAGCTCATTCCTCATCGGAATCCGAGAAATACATATCAGTTCTGGAAGTGTCATCTGCCACGGTGATAACAAGCCTATCAACAACAGTATCTACGATGCCAACCAGGCGCAGCATTTTCTCTTCTTTTATGACGAGCCGTTCTAAATCCCGCGAGCGTTCGGCATTGACCTGTGAAAAAGCTGCGTGCGTTAGTTCCAGTACGTCTGGTAGCTTAATAGTCTTGCTACTTCTGGGGCCAAATCCCGCAGCTTGGATCCAAGTCAGTTCTGTTGGGTCCGTACTGTAATGGTACAGTAGCAAATGTAAAAATGCAGCGTTTGCATGATGTGCTCGGTGCTGTGAAAATGATTGTTTCTCATGTTTCTACGATACTTATATACCTCTGTGGTATAAGAGGATGGACATAGTTCAAATATAGAGGATCTAGTTTTTCATATTTGCCTTAAAAATTAAATTGTTATGATTTCTTAATTTAAACCAGTTTCATGAACAGTCTCTCATAACACATCGATAATTAAGAATTTGTATTTCAAATGGAAACAGGAATTTCGTGTCTATTATGTAATTAGAAACAAGAAGACGTGTATTACTCATGAGAAATTGAACGAAGAAAAAATATGTTACGGGGGAGATTAGAACCAATGCACGATTAACCGGGTTTAGTTCACATTTCATTACCCTACCGATTGCACTATACGTCCAATAAACGTCTGACTATTAACTGCAGTATATATATATACACTCCTGGAAATGGAAAAAAGAACACATTGACACCGGTCTGTCAGACCCACCATACTTGCTCCGGACACTGCGAGAGGGCTGTACAAGCAATGATCACACGCACGGCACAGCGGACACACCAGCAACCGCGGTGTTGGCCGTCGAATGGCGCTAGCTGCGCAGCATTTGTGCACCGCCGCCGTTAGTGTCAGCCAGTTTGCCGTGGCATACGGAGCTCCATCGCAGTCTTTAACACTGGTAGCATGCCGCGACAGCGTGGACGTGAACCGTATGTGCAGTTGACGGACTTTGAGCGAGGGCGTATAGTGGGCATGCGGGAGGCCGGGTGGACGTACCGCCGAATTGCTCAACACGTGGGGCGTGAGGTCTCCACAGTACATCGATGTTGTCGCCAGTGGTCGGCGGAAGGTGCACGTGCCCGTCGACCTGGGACCGGACCGCAGCGACGCACGGATGCACGCCAAGACCGTAGGATCCTACGCAGTGCCGTAGGGGACCGCACCGCCACTTCCCAGCAAATTAGGGACACTGTTGCTCCTGGGGTATCGGCGAGGACCATTCGCAACCGTCTCCATGAAGCTGGGCTACGGTCCCGCACACCGTTAGGCCGTCTTCCGCTCACGCCCCAACATCGTGCAGCCCGCCTCCAGTGGTGTCGCGACAGGCGTGAATGGAGGGACGAATGGAGACGTGTCGTCTTCAGCGATGAGAGTCGCTTCTGCCTTGGTGCCAATGATGGTCGTATGCGTGTTTGGCGCCGTGCAGGTGAGCGCCACAATCAGGACTGCATACGACCGAGGCACACAGGGCCAACACCCGGCATCATGGTGTGGGGAGCGATCTCCTACACTGGCCGTACACCACTGGTGATCGTCGAGGGGACACTGAATAGTGCACGGTACATCCAAACCGTCATCGAACCCATCGTTCTACCATTCCTAGACCGGCAAGGGAACTTGCTGTTCCAACAGGACAATGTATCCCGTGCCACCCAACGTGCTCTAGAAGGTGTAAGTCAACTACCCTGGCCAGCAAGATCTCCGGATCTGTCCCCCATTGAGCATGTTTGGGACTGGATGAAGCGTCGTCTCACGCGGTCTGCACGTCCAGCACGAACGCTGGTCCAACTGAGGCGCCAGGTGGAAATGGCATGGCAAGCCGTTCCACAGGACTACATCCAGCATCTCTACGATCGTCTCCATGGGAGAATAGCAGCCTGCATTGCTGCGAAAGGTGGATATACACTGTACTAGTGCCGACATTGTGCATGCTCTGTTGCCTGTGTCTATGTGCCTGTGGTTCTGTCAGTGTGATCATGTGATGTATCTGACCCCAGGAATGTGTCAATAAAGTTTCCCCTTCCCGGGACAATGAATTCACGGTGTTCTTATTTCAATTTCCAGGCGTGTATAACGCTGGGAAACTTGCAAAGCCGATAATCTCCGTAAATGTATGATAAACATTAACAACAGCCTATTTCTTGGCACTTTTTAGCCACATTCCACATGCATGTTTGACTACGGAACAGAAAGCAGCCTCAGCCATTTTCATACAGCGCATTTACAGCGTGACAATCATTGCAGATCGCTGCAGAGGCTGTGACTGTACACGGTTCTTGAAATAAAAACTACGTAGCTAAAGCGTGATTAAGAAAAACCTTGATGGCTGTTAATGCATTTGGGTATCTTAAAGTTTCAGTTAACTTAACTTAGTAAGAAGATATCTAATACAGAAGTTGGACCTACTTCCAAGAGCGTAACAACACCAGTGTATGTGTGCTATCGCTTCTGACCAATCATCGCTTTTGTGTTCGTTTACATCAGGTTTATTCTTATGATGAACGGATTATAGTAGTGGGACCATGTAAAACCTATCGCATATATTTATATCCGAATCAGTGCATACAGGAGTAGCTGTATTGAATTTGAGTTGGCTTGTATACATTCCCCGGTAATGTTCCTCCACGTGCGGCTGATCCCAGTGGAGGTTCGAGTCCTCTTTCGGGCATGGGTGCGTGTGTTTGTCCTTAGGATAATTTAGATTAAGTAGTGTGTAAGCTTAGGGACTGATGACCTTAGCAGTTCCATAAGATTTCACACACATTTGATTTTTTTTTCTTCCTCCACATAATATTCCAGTTCTTAAGAGTTAACAGTGATAACAGCCATGGCAAACATGGTTCACGCGAACGGAATCTCCATCACGTTATATCGGTGATGCATGAGGAAAATATCAAGTCTTGGGAACAGCGGAATCTGTCTTGCTTCGAAAAATACTTGCCCTTTTCCAGTCATATGTAGCAGAGAATTATCCTGACGGAATATAGCTAGGAGGTTGCTTCGGAGATGGGCAGTGTGTTGCTATGTAAAGCATGATAAGGATCTCTTATATAGAGTCAGCCGATCACGTCTATCGCAGCGCGTAGACATTGAGATCACATGTTGTATGCCGTGACATACCAAATCCTTATTGTTTGTGATCTATGACGCCGAAGATCCATCTGTACTCTGCGAGCAACGTTACAATGTGTGGAGCAGGACAATTTGTGTATCACTCTCACTTCAACAATTTCCTGTTCCAGTAGTGAAAGATAGAGGAGTGGCTGTTAGTAAGCTTTCTATTTCACGACGTACACTGAAGCGCCAAAGTAACTGGTATGGGCACGTGTATTCAAATACAAAGATATGTAAACAGGCATCTACACCTACATCTACATACATACTCCGCAACCCACCATACGATGCGTGGCGGAGGGTACCTCGTACCACAACTAGCATCTTATCTCCCTGTTCCACTCCCAAACAGAACAAGGGAAAAATGACTGCCTATATGCCTCTGTAAGAGCCCTAATCTCTATTATCTTATCTTTGTGGTCTTTCCGCGAAATGTAAGTTTGCGGCAGTAAAATTGTACTGCAGTCAGCCTCAAATGCTGGTTCTCTAAATCTCCTCAGTAGCGGTTGACGAAAAGAACGCCTTCTTTCCTCTAGAGACTCCCAACCGAGTTCCTGAAGCATTTTCGTAACACTCACGTGATGATCAAACCTACCAGTAACAAATCTAGCAGCCCGCCTCTGAATTGCTTCTATGTCCTCCCTCAATCCGACCTGATAGGGATCCCAAACGCTCGAGCAGTACTCAAGAATAGGTCGTATTAGTGTTTTATAAGCGGCCTCCTTTACAGGTGAACCACATCTTCCCAAAATTCTACCAATGAACCGAAGACGACTATCCGCCTTTCCAACAACTGCCATTTGTCAAGCGCTACAACACTAATGGAGTATTGAAACATTACGGGATTCTTTTTCCTATTCATCTGCATTAATTTACATTTATCTATATTTAGAGTTAGGTGCCATTCTTTATACCAATCAGAAATCCTGTCCAAGTCATCTTGTATCCTCCTACAGTCACTCAACGACGACACCTTCCCGTACACCAGAGCATCATCGGCAAACAGCCGCAAATTGCTATCCACCCTATCCAAAAGATCATTTATGTAGATAGAAAACAACAGCGGATCTACCACACTTCCCTGGGGTACTCCAGATGATATCCTCATCTCCGATGAACACTCACCAGTGTACGTGTGCTATAGTCATCGGGCTGAACAGTGAAGTATTTACTTGCAAACAGCGGCGTCTAGAAGACAAAAAAAAAAATGGTTGAAATGGCTCTGAGCACTATGCGACTTAACTTCTAAGGTCATCAGTCGCCTAGAACTCAGAACTAATTAAACCTAAGGACATCACACACGTCCATGCCCGAGGCAGGATTCGAACGTGCGACCGTAGCGGTCTCGCGGTTCCAAACTGTAGCGCCTAGAACCGCACGGGTCTAGAAGACAAAGGTATTTATTATAGTATTTTAATTAGTGTGCTTTATCTCGGAGAGATACAATAAGTTCGTCCGATTCAAACGAAAGTAATAACAGTCTATCGTTATTGAGCGATGAATCGTTTCCTCCGAGATAGAACGTTAATAACCAAGCTGTACGTCGCTTAATTTTTGAAAGCGATAGTGATGGCGACGAAGAACTATCTCAAATTCGTAGTAGAGAATCGGATGACCAATTTAATCGTCGTGCAGACTGGGCCGCATTTATTGACGTAAAAGTACCTGTATCTACAAGAGACCTGCAGTATGGTGGACAAACAATAGTATAAAAAGTTGTCAACGCCTATATAGGAAAACAAGTGTCTGGCGCAGTTGTTAGATCGGTTACTTCTGCGACGACGGAAGGTTATGAAGATTTAAGCTAATTTGGAAGTGGTGTTATAGACGGAGCACGAGTGATGGGACACAGCATCTCCGATGTAGCGATGAAGTGGGAACTTTTTCCCGTGCGACTATTTCACGAGTGTACCGTGTATATGAGGAATTTTGTAGAACATCAAATGTCCGACATCGCTGCGGCCAGGAAAAGATCCTGCAATAACGGGACCAACGACGACTGAAGGGAATTGTTCAGCGTGACAGAAGTGCAACTCTTCCGCAAATTGCTGCAGTTTTCAATGCTGGACCATCAACAAGTGTCAGCGTGCGAACCATTCAACGAAACATCATCTACAT
Source organism: Schistocerca nitens (assembly GCF_023898315.1). Lineage (NCBI taxonomy): Eukaryota > Metazoa > Arthropoda > Insecta > Orthoptera > Acrididae > Schistocerca > Schistocerca nitens. Next base: position 533,694,286 of record NC_064620.1, on the reverse strand, counting down.
GGGCTTTCGGAGCCGAAGGCCCACTCGTGTATGCTTAATGACTGCACAACACAAAGTACGCTTCGCCTGGGCCCGTCATTACCGACATTGGAGTGTTGATGACTGGAAACAGTTTGCTTAGTCTGACGAGTCTCGTTTCAGATTGTATCTACCGGATGGTCGTTTTAGGGGATGGAGACAACCATTGACCCCGCATGTCAGCAGGGGACTGTTCAAGCTGGTGGAGGCTCTATGATGGGGTGGGGCGTGTTTAATTGGAGTGATTTGGGACCCCTAATACGTCTAGATACGACTCTGACAGTTGACACATAAGTAAGCATCCTGTCTGATCACCTGCATCAATTTATGTCCATTGTGCATTCCGACGAACTTGGGCAGTTCCAGCAGAACAATACGACACCCCATACGTCCATAATTGCTACAGAGTGGCTCCAGGAACATTCTTCTGGGTTTAAACACTTCCGCTGGCCACCAAATTCCCCAGACATGAACATTATTAAGCACATCTGGGATACCTTGCAACGTACTATTCTTACGGATTTATGGACAGCCCTGCAGGATTCATGGTGTCGATTCCCTCCAGCGCTACTTCAGAAATTAGTTGAGTCCATGCGACGTCGTGTTGCGGGGGCACTACACGGTATTACGCAGTGAACATGTAAGAGGAATAAATAGATAGGGTTCACTGATCTAGGAGTGTATACCGAAGCAACTCTAACAATAAGCCACATCTTCGTGGACAACGCCTCTCTGGTAGTTGCGATATTGCTGTGTCTGTGTTGTTCACAAACACGATGCAATGATGCACCCGTGTCCGAAGAGACGCTGATTCGCACTTCCGAAGAAAACAGGGACTGCGGTATCGTATATATACGCCAATAGCGGGCAAACAACATTGAATTAAAATGTCTCCCACGTACGAGTTATACAAAATTGCTACACCACTGCAGGGTTGACAACACATGGAAGTTTGGGTCTAGCCTTGAAGCGTACTCGGATAGCCCCATGTTAAACCGACTGCTCGCGATACGTAGGAAATCCGGGTTCGAGACCTGGTCCTGAACGAATTTTCATTTTCGTCATTACATTATACAGCAGATGGTCATCCATACACGGAACTGTGAATGCATTTTCTATCTCTCTTCCAGGGTGTGTTGGGACGAAATTTCCGAGACGGTTTCGCTTATAATAAGCGAATAAGTGGTGCAAGCATTGTTCTTATTCGGATACCCTCTTTTTATCTGTCCTATCTCGTATGGGTTCGTTCCGCTTTTAACTGATCCATACGCGTACCCACAGGCATTTAAATGATATGACTGCTTCCAGCTATTGTTGAGCAACAGAGATTATCACAGAAGAGTAAAGTAATTACGACTGTTTACCATCAGTTTACAATCAATTTTTTTTATATATTTTATCCAACAGTCGATTCTCTGCAGACCTAACTGCATTCTTTTTTGCACGGTCCAGTCGCATTAATGGGCCCGCCACCTATGTTCTACGTCAGCGTGTAATAACGACTGACAGACGATAGGTGGCAGCACTAGCAGTTGGGGGGGGGGGGGGGGGGAGGGGTATATAAAGTTTGTCGGGGCAAAGCGGGAAAACAGTACAATCGTTGTAGTTCTGCGAAAAGGGAGAGATTTATTTCACATCCAAAGGGGCATGATCATTGGCTTTCAGGCCAACTGTGGCAGCAGATCCTAAATGGCAAAGTACGTAAACTGCTCTCGTGCCACCATGGCTGAAGTATACCATGCATGGCAACCAATGATATACAATTGCAATAAAGTCATGAGATGTTCAACTGACTCTTTTATTAGAACCAGTTACGTGTTTCGGGATTACACCCATCTTCAGACATCACAAACTTCAACTCCTTCCTAACCAACCAGGCGTACAGCCTTGACAACTTATAGAAAGTGTCGCAGTCATATGTTATTCGAGACTTTAAATTTTATTGTTTTCTAGTGTTCTTTGAAATCGAATACATAAAGTAGTTCCTAGTGAGCACCTTAGCTTACTGAAATGTTTGCTTTTACTCTGGAAAGATAACCATTAACAAACATGTAACATAATGAAACGGCAATAACTGCGCAAAATGTCCGAAAGAAAAGATACCATCTTCATATGGTTAAGGCTAACCGGCCATTGACCTCCTTTTTCAGTGCGGATGCACACGCATTGCCCGAACTCTTACGGGACTCAGTAAGATTGTCTGCCGCGAGTAATGACTGTAATGGGCAGGGGCACTACGAATGTAGTATGTGGACATTAAGTTGGGAATGTGGGCCTCACGGGGAGCGTGCAAGGGATAAATGCCTGCAGTCGCTCTATTCTCTGTGCCCTCGGTGGCTCAGATGGATAGAGTGTCTGCCATGCAAGCAGGAGATCCAGATTTCGAGTCCCGGTCGGGGCACATTTTCAACTGTCCCCGTTGATGTATATCAACGCCTGTCGGCGGCTTAGGGTCTTGATGTAATTATCATCTCACTTTTATTATGTTCTCTGGTTCCAAATTGATATGAGTTTGGAATATACGAAATCTGGATGCAAGTAACGCAAAACAGTTTTCGTCAACTTTTCTTGCTCTTGAAATGTGGTTGTAAATTTCTTTACTAGCTGAATATAGTTGCGCTTGTCGAAAAGGCTTCATAATATTAAGCGTAAGAGGAAAGGCGTCATCAGCCACAAAAACGAAAGGGACATTTTGGAAATTTTCTGTAACATCGCATGGATTTGAAAGTTTGATCTCATTACTCTAACTTTGCATAAAATTTAGTATTCTAAAAAACATCATTAGTTCCAAAATCCACTAAAAGGAACCGATAGTTAGCATCCACTATTGCAAGAAGTGACTTACTGTGTTTGCCTTTGTAGCTGAGGTAAAAAGATCCGGAATTCGTTGGGCGAACTATTTCTACATGTTTACCATCCACGGCATCCGCCCCTAGCAGCTGAAAGGTAGACGGCACGGTAGATCAGCGTGTTCGGTCAGAGGGCTGCGCGCGCTCTGTAATAAAAAAACTGAGTCAAGGAATCAACGATCAACTTGAACAAATGTCTTGTGCCGTACGCCCAGAACAAACGCAACGAACTATATCGAACAAAAAGGAATTTAAAAAAAAAGTGGTCAGCGCGACGGAATGTCATACCAAATGGCCCGGGTTCGATTCCCGGCTGGGCCGGAGATTTTCTCCGCTCAGGGACTGGGCGTTGTGTTGCCCTTATCATCATTATTTCATCCCCATCGATACGAAAGTCGCCGAAGTGGCGTCAAATCGAAAGACTTGCACCAGGCGAACGGTCTACCCGACGGGAGGCCCTAGCCACGGGCATTTATATTACCGACTAACCAAGACAATGCGGGAAGTTCCATCTGTCTTCAAAAAATTAATGTTTTAGCAATAACTTTCCATTTCTCAGCGGAGTCAGGAAACTGAAACAACAGCAAATTAATATTTTTTTTTTCACACGTGAATGTATAGCGATGATGATTGTAACAGGCTTTATAAATTTCCTTTTACAAACAAAACAAAAATATCATTAAATTAATGCAAAACCAATGCTTGATAAAAAGTTGGGTTATAAAGGAAATAAGAAATAGAATTTTAAAATACTACAGTAAAACTATTTGTTTAATAGTTTTTAAGAAGGTTTGTGTTATTTTTGTCTAATAGTTTGGTCTTATTTTATATTATATTCCTGATATAAACAATAAAACGAGGGTAAATGACTTTTAGGGTCTAAGAAAAACGAAAGAATTCTCAAAATTTCAAAGAATTCCCGACATCACGACTTAATTTGGAAGAAAATTATCGGTCATTTTTAATATTCGATGTTTAGAGATCTGAGTTGCATGTTATTGAATATCTGTTCATGATATTTCCTTATTCGCTCAAAGTAGAAAATGTATTTTGCTGTGTATTCCTGTTGCCTCATTTTTATTTTTATCTGAAAACATGAAAATTTTAAGGCGGGTACGTTACACAATTATTTTCATGAATAAGAAACTGTAAGTAGGCTGTTTAGGTTTGTATGTTGGTAACGCCACATAGCGCTCTGTATGAAAATCACTGACTGTGCTATGTGCAGTCTGTGGCTGGTTTGCATTGTTGGAATTTGCTATTGTACTGTTGGACAGTTGGCTGTTAACAGCGCGTAGCGTTGTGCAGTTGGAGGTGAGCCGCCAACATTGGTGGATGTGGGGAGAGAGATGGCAGAATTTTAATAGCGGACGATCTGGACGTGTGTCCGCCAGAAAGAATAAATTTGTAATACTGGATATCATGAACTGATATAATAACTTTTGAACACTATTAAGGTAAATACATTGTTTGTTCTCTATCAAAAACTTTCATTTACTAACTATGCCTATCCGTAGTTAGTGCCTAGAGTAGTTAGAATCTTTTATTCAGCTGGCAGTATTGGCGCACGCTGTATTGCAGTAGTTTGAGTAACGAAGATTTTGGTGAGGTAAGTGATTCATGAAAGGTATATGTTATTGTTAGTCAGAGCCATTCTTTTATAGCGATTTTTGAAAGTCAGATTGCGTTGCGCTAAAAATATTGTATGTCAGTTTAAGCACAGTCATTTATAATTTTTCTAAGGGAACGTTTCAAAACTTAACAATCGTGAGGTACTGATCAGCTGCTATCCACCGTTTTCCTATTTAGGCTAGCGACACGATTTTTTTTTTCGAACTTTTCTTCCCAGATCCTAACTCGGCGCTTAAGAATCTATCTATTTAATAATTACCTGTTGACATCAATGTGTTCCGTTAAATTCAATGGTGTATTAAGTCCATGATCGGAAGTATTAAACTCCACAACTCACCGAATAATTGATCCATTGCTCCACTGTTTCATGGTTTCCTATATGCGTCGGCAGAATTTACATTCTGTATTTTTGAACTTATGGTCTCATGGAATAGTCTAGTAATTTATAATCAGCGATTCGTTTTTATCACCCAAAAAGTTGCAGTATCCCTGATAAGGTCCTTGGTTTTTGATAGCAGTTTCGTTCTGGCTCCACCACAGTTTCCTCTGGTCGGCGTGACTGTCTTCCTCCACGTTTCCAGACAAATGCTGACTATCAGACAGTGTGACGGCCGCACTAACTTCCCACGTGGTGCGCCGAGATCTGAGCGCGCAACTCATGAATAAAGGCGGTGAGTGCGTTAATATCGACTAATAGAGCGATTCCCTCCACCCACTGCCCCGTACAATGGGAGGACCCAGAAATAAGTTTTTCGTTCACAGCAGACGGGGACTGAGAAAAGGAAATTGAGCCGCATTCAACAGTCGATATGAGATTTCTCCTGGGATCCAGAGGCGTTACGCGGACGGATTGCCTGCGATGCGAAATAAGACATCTCTTTAGAGGTTCTCGAGTTCAAAGGGAGAACTGGTCGCAGACGACGGCAGCCGTCAGTGTCCTCATTCCGGAGCTGGCCCTCCAAGAAGATATCCGCCAGTGACGAACGCTTCACTTGGGAGGAACCCAAGCAGTTCTCTTCCCTCTTCGTATTACGCTCCGATAAATTCTCAAGTATAGTCCTGGAAGACCACTGGACTCCAGAAACGCAGGTATCTCTTGAACCTCTATAATAACATCTATATATTAGGCGTCTCCATTCTGATTAAAAAGAATGGCGAGATTACAGCAACCATGATATGGCAACGACAGACACAACAGAGCATGAAGAAATTAATCCACTGATAAATCCACCATCAGTTTCGTTTAATGGAAGGCTTTCAGAAAGTAGTGACATGTTCTTAATTCAGCATGACAAAGTACACCTAACTTACTTCACTCTTCTGAATCAAGAACAAGGCAGCTTAAAATGATTACCTTCCATCGACCGAAAAAAATACGTGTGTTTGGCAATAGATAAATTTCAGATGAATATAGAGTTCACCATAAGTGCTGAAGCTTCGCGTCGCTTCCTTAGGAAGTACCTAGGGAGCTGTGATTTATTTTTACAGTATCAAACCACATGTCAAAAGGGTTATGAATCAAAATATCTGCACAGCACAAGTGACCTTGAGCAAGCCATCAACGAAGTGCGTAATTAATTTTAATTCCTAACTCAAATAGGGAATATAGTGGATCGACATAAAGAAACTATGCCGCTGGCTATTAAATTGTAACACCAGTAAGGATAGCGAATAATGAAATTTTATAAGGTAAGAGCATACAAGAAAACACTATTCAAGCGTATAAAAAGTCACCTTGTAAAATAACTTTAAAATTACTTAAAACTTTGTTATGTTTTTCTTTTTTACATTTTTTCAAAGGAGTGATTGCATATTTTGCGTTCAGCCCCAACCACGGGGACGGTGGGATATGGCAAAATTGTTGCATAAATATTGAAATTATTAGAAATATATTCTTAAAACTAAGACAACGTAGTTTAATGAAGAGTTTAGGCCAAGGCAGGTGGAATCCTAAAAAAATCGTTAGCGAAAGAAAAAATTTAATGTCATTTTGAAAAATGTTCAATTACGTTTAATAAAGAATACCAATCTATAGTTACCGTTATCTGTTACTATAGCGTTGTTAAATCCAAATGGCTCATGCACCAGATGTATTTTCTGGATCGCAGGTAGCCATCGTAGGATGCCTAGTCCTGGACAGCAAGAGACGTTTCTTTGTCAAATTGATAGGGTAATCTCCGGAAAATGAAATTTTTCGTCGTTGCACTAAAAACCCTTCTCCATTAACTTCAGGTACGTTAGCAGCTTCCCTTCCTGTTCTGCAGTGACCACATTCTTAAATTTCCTGCCCGATTTGTTAACTCTGCAGTTGGAACTATTGTTAGCTTTATGAATTTATCCTTCCAACGATGATTTAGGTACGTTAAGCGGACCACACCGTGGTTCAGGTCGAAAACAATCGATTTTCGGTTTTCATCATATTTCGATAGATTAAGGTCTTATTTAAGTACTCTGCAAAGGATTTAGCAGAAATTTTTTTTTTCTTCGAGCATTTCAAGAGCATTTTCCTACCATGTGTGTTCATGTGCCACGCCCACTTTTCTATCTGTTTGTAAACAACACGCTTTCAAACACGTGGTTGGTTCTGTTAAAGTGTGATTCCGAGTGGTTGTTATACTTACGTTTGCAGTGCTTGTTTACGTGTGTTTTGTTGTGTTTATTGAATATGACTAAATGTAAAGGCATTTTCAAGAAACGACAATTTAGAGGGAACAAGTTTAGAAAGCTTTCTGTAAAAGACGTCAAGTCACATGGCAACGATGTTTCTAATTGTAATTCTTCAACTAGTGCATCATCAAAGAAACTCTCAACATTTCAAGAGAGTTGCAACGAATTTATTGTAAGTGACAAGGGGTGCCGTAACATTATTGTAAATTTGATAATATTATCAGATGTAATTTCTAAATTTGTACAATGTAGACAGTGTGGTGAGTCACAGAGTGTGAAAATTTGTGAGAGTGCCACTGGGAGAAAAGGCCTAGCAACTGCTTTGGATTTAATTTGCACTAAATGCTCAGTTGTGATTTCATTTATGAGTTCTTCAAAACCGGAATCAAGTGGCCCTTATGAAATCAATACTAGATTATTTTATGCCTTACGATCCATTGGCAAGGTTATGTCTGCAGGGAGAACATTTTGTTCAGTGATGAACTTACATCAACCACCAAATAAATTTGAAAAACTGACTGCAATATTAGAGAAAGCTGTATGTGAGGACAGTCAGGAAAGCATGAAACTATCTGCTTGGGAAGCAGTGGAGGAAAATGATGGATGTTCGGATATTGCAGTTGCACTTGGTGGAAGGACATACTTCTCTGAATGGAGTAGTGACTGCCACCAGTGTAGACACCGGTAAAGTGTTAGATGTGGAGATGTCTAAATATTGCAAATGTTGTTAAGTCAATGAACATAAGAAAACAACTGTGTGGCTAATTTTACAGGAACAAGTGGTGGTATAGAAGTTCATGGAGTACAACAAATATTCCATCGCTCCGTAGAAACAAGAGGAGTATGGCACACCAAATGTTTGGGCCATGGTGACAGTAAGGCATACAACAATGTGTTGAACTCTAAGCCATATGGGATGCCGTTATTAGCAAAATAGAATGTGTAGGCCGTGTTCAAAAACGTTTGGGAACAAGACTGAGAAAACTAACTGTTGATATGAGAGGAAAAAACGTTTGAAGATGAAAAATTGTTGATTGGACAGGGTCAGTTAACTAAAACTGAAATAGAAAACTTGCAGGTATACTATGAGCAGTCAATTAGGAGAAATAAAGAATATCTGGAGGCAATCAAGGGAGATGTTTGGGCCATATTCTTCCATAAGTCCTCTGCTGATGATAAGCCATGTCATGGATTGTGTTCATCAGGAGAAAATTCGTGGTGCAAATACAATAGGGCTCAGGCAACTGGAGAATCTTATTCTCACCAATATTCTCTACCTGCTGCTGTTATTACAGCAATTAAACCTATTTTCAGAGACTTATCTGATCCTGACCGTCTAAGGAAATGTCTGCATGGACTGACACAAAACCCAAATGAATGTTTCAATAGCATAATGTGGAACCGCCTTCCTAAAACTGTATTTGTAGGCATGCATACAATGAAACTAGGAGTTCATGATACTGTTATTACATTAAATTGTGGTAATATTGGAAAGTGATGTGTACTGTAAAAGCTGGGAATTAATCCTGGTGAAAATATGATCACTGGGCTTCAACATTGCGATAAAATGTGGATAGCCGATGTAAACAGGTGTGCATCTAATATGGCCAAGAAAGCAAGACAAACATCTAGGAAGGTGAAAAAGAAGCTGCAAGACCTGCTAGAGGCCAAAGAAGGGCCATCATATGCAGCAGGACAGTTTTAATTAACTGTAAGTAACAAATTTCAAAAGTTTTTTCTTTAAAGTCAAATACCCGCAAACTAAAACTTTCAGTACATATGCCCCATTAATCAGAAAGTATCATAGTTTAATAGTGAAATTTTCAGAGACACTGCATAACATAAAAAACCACCTCTGGTAGGTATATTCATTAATGTTCCGCTATTAGGAGGTTCACAAAAATATTTTCTGCAGAAAAAATTTAATATTTTTTGTTAATAAATTAAAAAAGTATTACTTAAAAACTATAAAATGGATAAAGTAGAATTTAGTACAGTTGACTCTATTAGCATCATGTAACACACAGTAAATATATTAAAGTCCTGCATCAAATAGTGTTTTCAGAAATGGGTCAAATACATACCTAAATTAACATGGGATAGATAGTGGTTTGGTCCCCTTAAACTCCTTAGATGCGTTTAATACTTCCATTTCAGAAAATAAAACAGCTGAAACTGCTATTGTCATTTATGTAACATCCAATCGCTGTCTATCAGTCTTTCTGATGTAAGCTAACAGCTTGCGGGAATGCTAGGGAAGAAAAACGAAATACTTAATGTGAAATCTACTTGCATCACAATACGGTTGAGGAGAAATGGTCACTGTCCCGTTCTGCACCGTCCTGTAAAGCCCAAATGCCCGTTTCATGTTTACAACTTTTATGGAGTGTTATAAACGCATTGTGCAAATAACGTTTATCGAATGGGACGAACTTCAAGATTTCATGTACACAATACAGTATAAATGGCTCATATCGCATGAAATTGACCTAACGCTATAGAAATACAACTGGAACTAGATAAGACAACCGTCCGCTTATCTTTACCTACCTCGTGCGGTGGAGCTAAATTGGTAATAATCCAATCAAATGTTGTAAGTTGTGATACGTTTTACTCGTGTAGATGGGTATGTGATGAGGCGCCGCATATAAAGTTGCCGGTTCGTTTGCGACATTTGCACTGCTGGTGTGGATCATTTCCATGCAGTGAACCCAGGTTATAATTCTGCTATGAAGATAGTTCATCGAGGTTCATCTGCTATGACACAGTTGTGGCAGTCAGTATCATTATACAGAGGAAGTTACTAGTGAGATCCCATCTGCTGTACTACACCTTAGGGGGCTTTTTTAATGTCAAAAGCGAGTAACATACCACACATGTAAACCAGTCTCGATAGTGCCCTATCAGTTACATTTCTCTTCCTATACTGATCACTGAGAAATGAGGTATCAGCCACTGTGGCACAAGGTTTCGTGATACGATGGTTGGAATATTAATAGTGGCAACTCTTTATTTGCTGCTCGTACAAAATAGATACGTGTTTCAAAGTTTTACTGACCCTTCAATGTAGTCACCAGCATTGTGTATAACCCGTTGCCAGCGATGTGGAAGTCGTAGGATACTCTAAGCAGTGCCAGTTGTGTTGACTGTTCGAGCGGCGCTGTCTGTTGCCCGACGAATTTGTAGCAGTTCTGAAGCGAATGCCGTGAACTGTTTCCTTCAGTTTAGAAATCGAGTTGAACCTACGAGGGCTTAAGTCAGGGGAGTGCAGTAGGTGTTACAGCAATTAGCAGCCCCATCAGTCAAATAAATAAGGAGCAGCTTACCCTGTACGTGCTTGAACATTGTCCTGCAAAATAATGGTCAGGTCCTGCAGAAAGTGTCATCACCTCTGTCTCTATGGTGTTCATTTTTGGAACACAGCCTACGACCAGTTATATTACGAGTGCTAATATTGTGGCTTTTCTCTGTTTTAGAGCTATAAAGCCTAATTGTTTTAACGAAGTTTTTCAAGACTAGGTCTTCGTCTGTTACTTGCCTGCCTTTTGGTAATGTAAATTAACTGTATGATCTACTGAAACTCTGTGGTTACGTTACTGATTTGCTAATTCGCGCCCTTGACTCGCAAGAGGCTTGTCAGGATTAACATTGACAGACTCCATTACAGTAGCTAGGGAATCTCTCACGGAAAATCTTGAGTTTTAAGTAATCCGATTTCAACCATAAATAGTGCATTCCAAGGAGCGTGAAGCTGCTGAGGCAAGTGAGGGACAATCGTCAACACGAGTGCTTTGGCAGGTAAGCAGCTCATAAAAGCACCAGCCATTTACAGAATGACCATATACAAATGATTCCTATTTTATTCCTGTTTTTCTGGTCAATCTGTCTTGCCTAGACCTTAAGTCACACAAAATTTCATCGTAACTGTTGGCATATTACACCAATTGTCTCTTTATCTTGACTTTCTGAGGAGCTTTTGGCGTGCTCTCTTTGCTAGCCACTTTCACGAGCTTCTTAGGTGTTCCCTATTCATGCGAAGCCGATCGGTGACAATGTCTTGGTTTTCTGGTTAGCTTAGTTCCGAGAATCTGAAGAACATACGGTGTGTTTCATCGGCAGGCGGCATGTGGCGCTCTCCCTGTCCAGCATACGAAGTCCAACGCACAGACCAACGCACAGACACCAACGCACAATAGTTGCATGGGCGGATCGTATAGTTAAACAATTATGTACCTTCAACCTTCTATACACTTTAATTTAGAACTCTAATGCAGACTTAACGTATCAACTACCTTCGATCCTTAATTCATCGCAGATACCAACCACTGCTTCCCTTTCATGCCTCTCGACTCTTATAACTGCCATCTGGTTCCTGTACAAATTGTAAATAGCCTTTCCCTCCACGTATTTTACCCCTGCCACCTTCAGAGTTTGAAAGAGAGTATTCCAGTTAACGTTGTCAAAAGCTTTCTCTATGTCTAAAAATCCTAGAAACGTAGGTTTGCCTTTTCTTAATCTTTCTTCTAAGATAAGTCGTAAGGTTAGTATTGCCTCACGTGTTCCAACATTTCTACGGAATCCAAACTGATCTTCCCCGAGGTCTGCTTCTACCAGTTTTTCCATTCGTCTGTAAAGAATTCGCGTTAGTATTTTGCAGCTGTGGCTTATTAAACTGATAGTTCGGTAATTTTCACATCTGTCAACACCTGCTTTCTTTGGTATTGGAATTATTATATTCTTCTTGAAGTCTGTGGGTATTTCGCCTGTCTCATACATCTTGCTCACCAGATGCTAGAGTTTTGACATGACTGGCTCTCCCAAGGCCATCAGTAGTTCTAATGGAATTTTGTCTACTCCCGGGGCCTTGTTTCGACTCAGGTCTTTCAGTGCTCTGTCAAACTCTTCACGCAGTATCTTATCTCCCATTTCATCTTCATCTACATCCTCTTCCATTTCCATAATACTGTCCTCAAGTACATCGCCCTAGTATAAACCCTCTATATACTCCTTCCACCTTTCTGCCTTCCCTTCTTTGCTTAGAACTGGGTTGCCATCTGAGCTCTTGATATTCATACAAGTGGTTCTCTTCTCTCCAAAGGTCTCTTTAATTTTCCTGTAGGCAGTATCTATCTTACCCCTAGTGAGACTAGCCTCTACATCCTTACATTTGTCCTCTAGCCATCCCTGCTTAGCCATTTTGCACTTTCTGTCGATCTCATTTTTGAGACGTTTGTATTCCCTTTTGCCTGCTTCATTTACTGCATTTTTATATTTTCTCCTTTCATCAATTAAATTCAATATTTCTTCTGTTACCCAAGGATTTCTATTAGCCCTCGTCTTTTTACCTACTTGATCGTCTGCTGCCTTCACTACTTCATCCCTCAGAGCTACCCATTCTTCTTCTACTGTATTTCTTTCCCCCATTCCTGTCAATTGTTCCGTTATGCTCTCCCTGAAACTCTCTACAACCTCTGGTTCTTTCAGTTTATCCAGGTCCCATCTCCTTAAATTCCTACCTTTTTGCAGTTTCTTCAGTTTCAATCTCCAGTTCATAACCAATAGATTGTGGTCAGAATCCACATCTGCCCCTGGAAATGTCTTACAATTTAAAACCTGGTTCCTAAATCTCTGTCTTACCATTATATAATCTATCTGATACCTATTAGTATTTCCAGGATTCTTCCAGGTATACAACCTTCTTTTATGATTCTTGAACCAAGTGTTAGCTATGATTAAGTTATGCTCTGCGCAAAATTCTACAAGGCGGCTTCCTCTTTCATTTCTTCCCCCCAATCCATATTCACCTACTATGTTTCCTTCTCTCCCTTTTCCTACTGACGAATTCCAGTCACCCATGACTATTAAATTTTCGTCTCCTTTCCCTACCTGAGTAATTTCTTTTATTTCGTCATACATTTCATCAATTTCTTCATCATCTGCAGAGCTAGTTGGCATATAAACTTGTACTACTGTAGTAGGCATGGGCTTTGTGTCTATCTTGGCCACAATAATGCGTTCACTATGCTGTTTGTAGTAGCTAACCCCCACTCCTATTTTTTTATTCATTATTAAACCTACTCCTGCATTACCCCTATTTGATTTTGTGTTTATAACCCTGTAGTAACCTGACCAGAAGTCTTGTTCCTCCTGCCACCGAACTTCACTAATTCCCACTATATCTAACTTTAACCTATCCATTTCCCTTTTTAAATTTTCTAACCTACCTGCCCGATTAAGTGATCTGACATTCCACGCTCCGATCCGTAGAATGCCAGTTTTCTTTCTCCTGATAACAACGTCCTCTTGAGTAGTCCCCGCCCAGAGATCCGAATGGGGGACTATTTTACCTCCGGAATATTTTACCCAAGAGGACGCCATCATCATTTAATCATACAGTAAAGAAAATGTTTGATCTTGAGAAAAATAAATGTGTGGCATTTTGTGGAGACAACACCAACACAAACTTTGGTGGTTTAAAAAGACAAGGCAAATGCAACGTATTTACCAAATTAAAGGCAACATTGCACGAAAACATTGAAGGCATAAGGTGACCTGCACATGTTTTACACAATAGCGTGCAAACATCTGCTGACAGTTTAAGCTGTGATGTTGAAACTATCGTCATGAAGGTATACTCACACTTTTACATATATACTGTTAGAACAGAGAGGCTTAAGGAGTTCTGTGATTATGTGGGAACTGAATATATGAATGTAATGTGTCACTCGAAAACTCGCTGGTTATCACTGCTTCCAGCAGTTGAAAGAGTAATGCGCCTGTTTGAACCGTTAAAAGATTTTTTCCTAAATGAAGACAAAGCCCATAAAATATTGGTTCAGTTTTTCAGTAACCCTTTAAGTGAAGCCTAGTTATGGTTCATTCACAGTCAGCTTAGCACTTCGCAGCAATGGATAAAGGATATTGAGGGAAGCACGAAAAGTGTAATAAATGTAAATGATGTTTTGAAAAATACTCTGGAAACTGCTACTAAGAGGAGAGAACAGCAGTTCATTTCTTTTAATGTTAAATCTGTCCTTAAAAGAGCAGAAGTTTCAGAAGCAGCGGAAAGGAGTTTTAGAGAAGACGTTAACAAGTTTTATGACACTTGTGCAGAATATCTCATCAAGTGGAGCGCCTCATATTTACCCTCATCGCCGGTGTTTGATTGGATGTTACTGAAGAGTGTGTCAAAATGGGAAAGTGTTGAAGAGACAGTTTCTTATTTGAAGAGTAAAGAGATTGAAATCGATGATTCCATTCTCTTTGATCAGTTCGACATACTGACAAATTTTTTTGAAGAAAGTCTTCAGAAGTGGAATGGTGAAAAAAAACACCATTGGAATGTCATAAGAAGTGGGTGAGTTTTTTAAAAAGCTGTGACTGTCTTCAGCATTACTCTGAGTTGGTAATAATTGCAAGGTATTCATTTGCAATTCCAGCCCATAGGGCCAGTGTGGAAAGAATATTTTCGTTCATGAATATCCAGTGGACTGATGAAAGAAACAGAATGGAGGTGGACTCTCTTGAAGCAATCCTGCAGATCCTGTACAACTACAAAATTGATTTTGCCGAGTTTTATCACTGTGTCTCAAAGAACAAAGACATGATCAAGAAGGCTGGAGGCAGTGAAAAATACCCTTTTCTCCGAGGACAGTCAATTCCATCTACAAGTGCTCAGTAATATTAAAGCTCATGTTAATATTAATTGATTAAAAGTTGAATGGCTGCAAAATTTTGTAAAATCGTAATACATTTCTTCATTACTGTATACGTTTATTAAATGTCATTAATTATACAGATAATCTAGATTATAACAATCTTTTGTATACTCTTATTAGTTATAATAATCGGGTTAACAAAATGTATCAACAAAATGTTAATATTTAAAATTAAGAAACCTGGGTACATGTGCAATTAGGTTTCCATTGACGCCCGGGTGAATGTGTCCCGGTTTTCACTGAAAATAATTTGGTCACCCTATTCTATACCAACTGCAATTATTGCAACAAACACTTACCCACGATTTAAAAACGAGTATTTCACCTCTTTTTCTGTCCATGACGAAGGGAGGCTTACAGTTAACTTCAGTCATATAATAGCGAACAAATTGTCAAAGAAATTAATGCAGTGGCCACATGGTGTGTCGTGGGGTGATCACTATGTTTTTAAAATAATTGAAATGCCACGATCGCTTCAATCGTTTATTAGATGACCGGTTTCAGCACTGTGAAGGTGCCATCATCAGATCTGTTATACCTTCAATTATTTTAAAGAAATTAATGTCAAAGAAATCAAGTCACAAGTTTCGGTTAACACTATGACGTTAAAAATTCATTAGGAACATGATTTGAGAAGTGAAGTTAGTCACAACGAATTATGTCCAAAAAATACAGCGGAACTGATGATTTCTCAATTTTTGTTGAAGAAGATTGAGCCGTGCTGCGGCTCGCTTTGGTACCGTGTGTAGGTTTCTGCTAGACCGTATCGTTTAGTTGGCATGGTTGCGTTGTTTGTCTTCTCGTGTTCACTGGCGCCACTCGGTTTCGGAAGCGTTGCCTGTCCGCTAGAGGCGGCGCTTATCGAAAAGTAATTCCGCTGCCCTATCTTTGGGGCTACCTCGTGGTTCTTCCGCGTGGTGTGAGTGTGGAGTTCGGTTGGGGAGGCAGGACCAGCGAGGTCCGCACAGAGCCACAACACGCCAGGACCGCTGGGGGCGTGTATGGACTGCCGGATCGAAGGACAGTGGTCACGAGGGTGCACGACATCGTCGAAACCGGATCCTGCATGTTTGAGTGCACTGGAATTCGCGTAGATAAACCTCCACCATTGTGAAATCAGCGAGTGGAGTACCTGGGGAAGGCGGATCTGATTAGCCTCCCTGAGCTTCTAATTACTATCTTCTATTTTCAGCTTCTTACATTGTTAAGTTCAACCAGCGGTATTTTGCTGTCTTGTGGCCGCTAATGCCCTAGTACCTTAGTCATTCCTTCTTCTTCCAGGCGCTCTAAGCACACTATTCTCCGGGCGGAGCCCAGACCGCCGGTTCCGGCTTTGGCGTGATTTTACATCCTGCATTTGTTTTGTTGGGTGTCAGGTAGACTCACCAAAATTATCAATTAGTCGCTCGTTAGAATGCTACCAGTCCGAGTTACCATCTTGTTATCTGAATGCAGTTCTTTATCTTCGCTCACGAAACTGTTTTTGGTGTGACCGACTCAGAGGTCGATTCTTGGAGCACCGTCTGTCACACTGGCTCAAAAATGGCTCTGAGCACTATGGGACTCAACTGCTGTGGTCATAAGTCCCCTAGAACTTAGAACCACTTAAACCTAACTAACCTAAGGACATCACACACATCCATGCCCGAGGCAGGATTCGAACCTGCGACCGTAGCGGTCGTGCGGTTCCAGACTGTAGCGCCTTTAACCGCTCGGCCACTTCGGCCGGCCGTCTGTCACTGGCCCTTGAGTTTTGTTTTATTATTGTATTATTAAGCTACCATTATTTGTTTCACCTGTTTGGTGATCTGTTGTTTTTTTTAAGTTAACTTTTGCTTTGTCATTCACCGTTTGACAGTATATTTGTTTAATTTTTTTTTATAATTGTCATTCCGGCGTTAAAGGCCCTCAGTCGTGATTGTGGTTACTTGCTTAAAATTCTGATTGCCACCACATTGGATTGTTTTCCAAAATTATTTGCTATCTGTATTTTATGTATGTTTGCTAAATTGTCTTAGTAATTGCAATTTTGGGCGTTAAAGGCCTTCAGCCGTGATTGTGGTTACGTGCCTTAAAATTCTGATTACGACCTCATTGGCTTGTTTTCAAAAATTATTTATTAAATTAAATGAGTGAAATTGCAAAGGAAACCAATAGTAATTGTTTCGGGCCCCGTCCAAAATCGTAACCCAATCCTGCCTTCCTTAATTACCATGTTTCAAAGATTATGAGCTGAAAGTCGAAGTCATGATTAAATTCGAATTCAGGCGTGCATTGCATGAGTAGGACGTAGACCATATGCGCTCATGCTCCTATCATTAGTATCGACAATCTTCGGCAACTTTCGGCAACATCAGCGCTTTCACTCACTCACCACATTCACTTGCAGGCCACGCGGATACGCCATGCGGGAGCCGGGCTTTAGCATATTCCCATTTCATCCCCTATAGCTTCATGAAGTTCCGATAGGTGCAGGCATTCGAACCGATGTGCTTTTCAAGCCCAGAGCTACAACTGAGTTTCTTTTGGTGGAAAAGCAGAACATCGCGGTATTCGTAGGCGCTTGCAGAATGACTGTGGAGACCTGCCAGTGAACAGACGCACTCTTAGTAGTTGGGCGAGGGATCCTTCACCGTCGCAGCAAGTTCTCGCAGACGTGTCCGATCTCCCATGTGCTGGCTGGCCACACACAACTGTGACTCCTGCAGTGTTGGAATGTGCGGACACTCTCATTCGAGGTGATCGATGGAGTACAACGAGACACATCACTGCTCCACTGGACGTCTCTGGTGGTAGAGCTGACAAATTTATCCGTCAGTTGGTGTATTCAAATGTGTGTGCCCACCGGTTTTCTGGCCTCTTAACAGAAGACCATAAAGAGCGACGAAGGACCATGTGTGCATCACGAGGTTGATCGTGACGATTTTTTGTCGAACATCGTCATAAGCTGTGAAACATGGGATCGTTATTTCGAACCGGAAACAAAACGGTAATCTATGGAGTGGCGCCACACCGTCTCTACTCTGTAGAAAATGTCCAAAGACGCACCCTCAGGCGATAAAGTCTTCGGTCGGAATTATCCTGTTTGATATCCTTCCTCATTGTGCAATGATCAACTCGGAAGTGTATTGTGCTACCCCAGGAAATTTGAGGAACGACTTCAGCGCGATGTCGCCACAAAGATGCAAACTTTCTCCTTCTCAGTGATACTGCAAGGCCTCATGCAGGTTGTGTATCCGAGAAGAGCTCCCAGAACGACACTGGACTTGTCATCCTCAGCCTCCCTACAACCCAGATCTCCGTGTGTTTGGCCCAATAAATGATGCACTTTGTTGGTATTAGTACGTGGATGATGTGTAGGTTATTTATGTAGTAAGACGTTGGCTCCGACATCAAATAGTGGAGTGGTACCATAAGAGCATACAGCCCCTCACAGTATGCTGGCATAAATTTTGGAAATTTGTAGTAAGTTCCTATGGGTCCAAATTGCTGAGCTCATCGGTCCCTAGACTTACACACCACTTAGTCTAACTTAAACTAACTTACGCTAAGGACAAAACACACACACACACACACACATCCTCGAGGGAGGACTCGAACTTCCGACGAAAACTGAATTCCGGAACTTTTGAGCGCCCCGAAACAAATTTTGCCCGCATCTCGTGGTCGTGCGGTAGCGTTCGCGCTTCCCACGCCCGGGTTCCCGGGTTCGATTCCCGGCGGGGTCAGGGATTTTCTCTGCCTCGTGATGGCTGGGTGTTGTGTGCTGTCCTTAGGTTAGTTAGGTTTAAGTAGTTCTAAGTTCTAGGGGCTGATGACCATAGATGTTAAGTCCCATAGTGCTCAGAGCCATTTGAACCATTCGAAACAAATTTTCGGGACACCGGAACACAGGGATGAAAACCGGGACAATCCCGGTTTTCCGGGACGTTTGGTCACCCTAGTATAGAAAGGTGAAAAACGTGTTACAATAGTCTCCTGACACTTTCACGATATACAAGTTGCAAGTGTGCTCCACTATTACGAACTCTTTTACATACTCGGGCCCATTGTCTCTTCCGAAACTTTTGAATCACAAAGCTCTACGTAACTGCACAGACGGATGTCGGATCGATACACTATTCCATATGCTAATGGCAAGCTCACTTAGAGTGAATCCTAAAACACTTCGGATGACTCTGGACATCCAGCAGCATACCACAAACGTTTCATGAGACTTTAGATTAAAAGTCTACTGATGTTAATGCTTACGAACCACTGAGTTCTAGCTTGGTTCACTGATTTTGCAGAGTTACAGCCAGGAATTGCGTAATTATACTAAGGAGACACGCATATCCTATAGCGCTAACAATGTAAGAAAGGACTTGAGGACTGAGAGTTTTTGTGGGCTGCATTCTCATCGTCAGCTGCTTACGTAGAGATCTTGCGCCATGTTAGCAGTGGGAAGGGGAGACGTTGTAGCAGGTACAGAGACAGATGAAGTGGGTCGTTTCAGCAGTGTAGTAGGGATGTAAGGCACTAGGCGAGCCGTCCGCGGCAGCCGATAAAAAGTGACGTGCACTGTAGCAGGCGCACTGGGTCACTGCGACAGCTAGCTGACTCTGCTCTGCCATCTGTGTGGGGTCCGTCTCGTTGAGAACTTATGTGGCTGCCTTTAGTGTCCGTGCAACCGGACCTTCCTTGCGTCCTGAAAAAAATTTCACTATAGCTTTCGACACCTTGTAGGACTTGGGTGAATTTCCATTTCTGGAGAAAAGTACATTATGTCTTCAAATTACACTCCTGGAAATTGAAATAAGAACACCGTGAATTCATTGTCCCAGGAAGGGGAAACTTTATTGACACATTCCTGGGGTCAGATACATCACATGATCACACTGACAGAACCACAGGCACATAGACACAGGCAACAGAGCATGCACAATGTCGGCACTAGTACAGTGTATATCCACCTTTCGCAGCAATGCAGGCTGCTATTCTCCCATGGAGACGATCGTAGAGATGCTGGATGTAGTCCTGTGGAACGGCTTGCCATGCCATTTCCACCTGGCGCCTTAGTTGGACCAGCGTTCGTGCTGGACGTGCAGACCGCGTGAGACGACGCTTCATCCAGTCCCAAACATGCTCAATGGGGGACAGATCCGGAGATCTTGCTGGCCAGGGTAGTTGACTTACACCTTCTAGAGTACGTTGGGTGGCACGGGATACATGCGGACGTGCATTGTCCTGTTGGAACAGCAAGTTCCCTTGCCGGTCTAGGAATGGTAGAACGATGGGTTCGATGACGGTTTGGATGTACCGTGCACTATTCAGTGTCCCCTCGACGATCACCAGTGGTGTACGGCCAGTGTAGGAGATCGCTCCCACACCATGATGCCGGGTGTCGGCCCTGTGTGCCTCGGTCGTATGCAATCCTGATTGTGGCGCTCACCTGCACGGCGCCAAACACGCATACGACCATCATTGGCACCAAGGCAGAAGCGACTCTCATCGCTGAAGACGACACGTCTCCATTCGTCCCTCCATTCACGCCTGTCGCGACACCACTGGAGGCGGGCTGCACGATGTTGGGGCGTGAGCGGAAGACGGCCTAACGGTGTGCGGGACCGTAGCCCAGCTTCATGGAGACGGTTGCGAATGGTCCTCGCCGATACCCCAGGAGCAACAGTGTCCCTAATTTGCTGGGAAGTGGCGGTGCGGTCCCCTACGGCACTGCGTAGGATCCTACGGTCTTGGCGTGCATCCGTGCGTCGCTGCGGTCCGGTACCAGGTCGACGGGCACGTGCACCTTCCGCCGACCACTGGCGACAACATCGATGTACTGTGGAGACCTCACGCCCCACGTGTTGAGCAATTTGGCGGTACGTCCACCCGGCCTCCCGCATGCCCACTATACGCCCTCGCTCAAAGTCCGTCAACTGCACATACGGTTCACGTCCACGCTGTCGCGGCATGCTACCAGTGTTAAAGACTGCGATGGAGCTCCGTATGCCACGGCAAACTGGCTGACACTGACGGCGGCGGTGCACAAATGCTGCGCAGCTAGCGCCATTCGACGGCCAACACCGCGGTTCCTGGTGTGTCCGCTGTGCCGTCCGTGTGATCATTGCTTGTACAGCCCTCTCGCAGTGTCCGGAGCAAGTATGGTGGGTCTGACACACCTGTGTCAATGTGTTCTTTTTTCCATTTCCAGGAGTGTATATCCAACTGTTTCAGCCACATTATTTTAGAACACGTGACATGCCTTTATTACGGCAATTGCAAATTCATCTCGAAAATCCACTGCGCGATGAAGAATTCTTCGTTCTCCTTTTATTTGCCAGAGTGTATTCTAAAAACTGCCTAGTCCCAGACAGTTCTTAAAGGTTCCTTTATTGTTTGTTACATTCGTTCCTCCGTTAGGACGCACTGAATTTTCATATACTCTTAATGCCTCACCTCCGACAATGAAGCACAGCATCGGTACTCCCTTGTTTGATGTTGAGATTTTAACTGATATTCGTAAATTCTTACTAAGGAGGTTTTCAGGGAAAACTGACTGCATAAAACAGATGAGTTACTATATTTTCAGTATGATCCAACATCTATGTAAGTAAATATAGTCCGCAGCGTATGATGCAAGTAAAAAGACAGAAAGATAATTTTTTTAACTGTAGTAAAGTACGTTTGTTAGGAGGAAAAAGGCATAAAATATTCCACGACCATCTCGCTCGGATGATCAGTCACGACTGACCGTCAGCTGGCTGACTAAACTGGTGCCGGCCGAAGTGGCCGTGCGGTTAAAGGCGCTGCAGTCTGGAACCGCAGGACCGCTACGGTCGCAGGTTCGAATCCTGCCTCGGGCATGGATGTTTGTGATGTCCTTAGGTTAGTTAGGTTTAACTAGTTCTAAGTTCTAGGGGACTAATGACCTCAGCAGTTGAGTCCCATAGTGCTCAGAGCCATTTGAACTAAACTGGTTGCTTAACACTGCGGCTGCCTAGTGCGTTATAGCCTAAAATGGTGAGGTCGTCCGCTTATAAGCACTCTTATGTTTCATTTGTTACGATGTAAATCAAACAAAGCTGTGTTCGACTTGAAGGGTGGTTTCAATATGGCAGTGTTTTATTAGGTACGGTGGTGTGCCCTTGGCTGTCTCTCACCTCTGAAGAGATACTGCCAGTTTCAGGGCGATCTACATTTCAACACGTATTTGGAAACGCAGTGCACTGTGACTCAGCATTAGCGTCACTGCTATAGGCGAAAAAAGTGATAACAACAGAAAAAATTGTACGACCAACCACTGATCGAGTCCTAAGCATAAGTTTTTTGGTCTGTAACTTAAGCTACACAGCCACAAAGGCACATTCCTGGAAAACCTTTTATAAGTTATTTAAAAATTTCGAAACTGCAATGAACCAAATGAGCAAATACTAATTTTGTATAAGTAGTAAACAAAGAAAATCAGTGGCATTATATGTTATTCGTTATTTAATTTATAGATTGACGAATGAATCTGTTTGAATGGCTTACTTACTCGAATAACTATCCAGATATAAATCTATTCGAATAACATCCATATGTTTTCGCCACTACAGTTTACGTTTCCTTTCTCTTTCTGGTCGTATTATCAAATGTAACGAACAGGCGTTGAAGGCCCAACCGTACCGACCGGCCGCCGTGTTACCCTCTAAGTCACACGGATGCAGATACGGGGGCATATGGTCAGAACACCGCTCTCCTTGTTATCGCCAGTTTTCGTGATCGGTGACACTATTTCCTAGCCAAGAAGCTCTTCAATTGGCCTCACAAGAGGTGAGTTCAAAGCGATCGGTAAAACCGGACGGGGACCCATCCTAGTGCTATCCGAGCCCGAAATCGCTTATTAACTTCTATTATCTGACGGGAACCGGTGTTACCACTGCGGCAAGGCCTTTGGCCGCTGCTAGTTCACTTGGTCGATGTACTCATGAATGCCTACAGCGTAGCAGGATTTAAGTTTATAGTTAATTGCTAACGAAGCTAGCAATTATAGTCTTATCTTTTTACTTTGTTCTGTTCAAAGTATGTATAAATGTCAGTGCGCGTTTGGCTGCTGATAGAATGCGAGCATTAATTCATCAGCTATTATTTCACCGAAATACACAGTCAGACAGCTACTATTTCACCGAAATACACAGTCAGACAACTGAAATACAATAACCATCAATAATATTCAATATTCGGTTATCACTTTAATTTTCGTTATACTTTGATAACACTTGGTGAATGTCGGGTATACGGTGCACATCTTCTCCACAGAAAACATGGAAAATCGACTGAAAATAAATTCGGATTCTAAATGCATCTGAAAGGTTGTTGGAGCCATTAATGCCGCTACGTTGCGTCTAAGCTGTGTAGATGGAGTCTATTTCCTTCGCCGCTTGGCAGGACTGCGCAGCTGTTGCCCGTCACTGCGTGATACCTGGTAGGTGACCTACCAGCCCCGTGCTTCCGAGTGCACATGCATAGCGAATGACATAGACGAGCGCTATTCACGCGGATTCGCAGTGTCGTTGCAATACTGTACATTTTACTATGGATTTCTGTACCGAATTCCACATTCTTTCAACTAAATTGCCCAAGAAAGAAAAGTGTCGCATTACCTGTCGAACATCCCTAGTAGGTTGAGTGCTGGTAGTGGAGACGATTCTACAGCCATAAATAATACGATAATATCTAAACAGGCTGTTGTGAATTGGCAGGAGCCAATTCACGGGGTTTGGAGGAAGCCGAAAGGCACGCGTTTAAGCTCACGCAGGCTGGCGTGAGGTCTGGAAAATGACAAGGAAATTATACTATCAAGAAGAGTACATAGCTGCTGGAATACTTAACTTTAATCCATAATTGGTGAACATCGGTCTGACTGTACATGCATCCCAAGATAAATAACAAATGATAATGGCGCCCCCATGAACCATGGACCTTGCCGTTGGTGGGGAGGCTTGCGTGCCTCAGCGATACAGATCGCCGTACCGTAGGTGCAACCACAATGGAGGGGTATCTGTTGAGAGGCCAGACAAACATGTGGTTCCTGAAGAGGGGCAGCAGCCTTTTCAGTAGTTGCAGGGGCAACAGTCTGGATGATTGACTGATCTGGCCTTGTAACATTAACCAAAACGGCCTTGCTGTGCTGGTACTGCGAACGGCTGAAAGCAAGGAGAAACTACAGCCATAAATTTTCCCGAGGACATGCAGTTTTACTGTATGATTAAATGATGATGGCGTCCTCTTGGGAAAAATATACCGGAGGTAAAATAGTCCCCCATTCGGATCTCCGGGCGGGGACTACTCAAGAGGACGTCGTTATCAGGAGAAAGAAAACTGGGAATGTCAGATCCCTTAACCGGGCAGGTAGGTTAGAAAATTTAAAAAGGGAAATGGATAGGTTAAAGTGAGATATAGTGGGAATTAGTGAAGTTCGGTGGCAGGAGAAACAAGACTTTTGGTCAGGTGATTACAGGGTTATAAATACAAAATCAAATAGGGGTAACGCAGGAGTAGGTTTAATAATGAATAAAAAAATAGGAGTGCGGGTTAGCTACTACAAACAGCATAGTGAACGCATTATTGTGGCCACGATAGACACAAAGCCCATGCCTACTACAGTAGTACAAGTTTATATGCCAACTAGCTCTGCAGATGATGAAGAAAATGATGAAATGTATGACGAGATAAAAGAAATTATTCAGGTAGTGAAGGGAGACGAAAATTTAATAGTCATGGGTGACTGAAATTCGTCAGTAGGAAAAGGGAGAGAAGGAAACATAGTAGGTGAATATGGATTGTGGGGAAGAAATGAAAGAGGAAGCCGCCTTGTAGAATTTTGCACAGAGCATAACTTAATCATAGCTAACACTTAGTTCAAGAATCATAAAAGAAGGTTGTATACCTGGAAGAATCCTGGAGATACTAATAGGTATCAGATAAATTATATAATGGTAAGACAGATATTTAGGAACCAGGTTTTAAATTGTAAGACATTTCCAGGGGCAGATGTGGCTTCTGACCACAATCTATTGGTTATGAACTGCAGATTGAAACTGAAGAAACTTCAAAAAGGTGGGAATTTAAGGAGATGGGACCTGGATAAACTGAAAGAACCAGAGGTTGTAGAGAGTTTCAGGGAGAGCATAAGGGAACAATTGACAGGAATGGGGGAAATAAATACAGTAGAAGAAGGATGGGTAGCATTGAGGGATGAAGTAGTGAAGGCAGCAGAGGATCAAGTAGGTAAAAAGACGAGGGCTAGTAGAAATCCTTGGGTAACAGAAGAAATATTGAATTTAATTGATGAAAGGAGAAAATATAAAAATGCAGTAAATGAAGCAGGCAAAAGGGAATACAAACGTCTCAAAAATGAGATCGACAGAAAGAGCAAAATGGCTAAGCAGGGATGGCCAGAGGACAAATGTAAGGATGTAGAGGCTTGTCTCACTAGGGGTAAGATAGATACTGCCCACAGGAAAATTAAAGAGACCTTTGGAGAGAAGAAAACCACTTGTATGAATATCAAGAGCTCAGATGGCAACCCAGTTCTAAGCAAAGAAGGGAAGGCAGAAAGGTGGAAGGATTATATAGAGGGTTTATACAAGGGCGATGTACTTGAGGACAATATTATGGAAATGGAAGAGGATGTAGATGAAGATGAAATGGGAGATAAGATACTGCGTGAAGAGTTTGACAGAGCACTGAAAGACCTGAGCCGAAACAAGGCCCCAGGAGTAGACAACATTCCATTAGAACTACTGACGGCCTTGGGAGAGCCAGTCCTGACAAAACTCCACCATCTGGTGAGCAAGATGTATGAGACAGGCGAAATACCCACAGACTTCAAGAAGAATATAATAATTCCAATACCAAAGAAAGCAGGTGTTGACAGATGTGAAAATTACTGAACTATCAGTTTAATAAGTCACAGCTGCAAAATACTAACAAGAATTCTTTACAGACGAATGGAAAAACTGGAAGAAGCGGACCTCGGGGAGATCAGTTTGGATTCCGTAGAAATGTTGGAACACGTGAGGCAATACTAACCTTACGACTTATCTTAGAAGAAAGATGAAGAAAAGGCAAACCTACGTTTCTAGCATTTGTAGACTTAGAGAAAGCTTTTGACAACGTTAACTGGAATACTCTCTTTCAAACTCTGAAGGTGGCAGGGGTAAAATACAGGGAGGGAAAGGCTATTATAATTTGTACAGAAACCAGATGGCAGTTATAAGAGTCGAGGGGCATGAAAGGGAAGCAGTGGTTGGGAAAGGAGTGAGACAGGGTTGTAGCCTCTCCCAGATGTTATTCAATCTGTATATTGAGCAAGCAGTAAAGGAAACAAAAGAAAAATTCGGAGTAGGTATTAAAATTCATGGAGAAGAAGTAAAAACTTTCAGGTTCGCCGATGACATTGTAATTCTGTCAGAGACAGCAAAGGACTTGGAAGAGCAATTGAACGGAATGGACAGTGTCTTGAAAGGAGGATATAAGATGAACATCAACAAAAGCAAAACGAGGATAATGGAATGTAGTCAAATTAAATCGGGTGATGCTGAGGGGATTAGATTAGGAAATGAGACACTTAAAGTAGTAAAGGAGTTTTGCTATTTAGGGAGTATAATAACTGATGATGGTCGAAGTAGAGAGGATATAAAATGTAGACTGGCAATGGCAAGGAAATCGTTTCTGAAGAAGAGAAATTCGTTAACATCGAGTATAGATTTAAGTGTCAGGAAGTCGTTTCTGAAAGTATTTGTATGGAGTGTAGCCATGTATGGAAGTGAAACATGGACGATAACCAGTTTGGAAAAGAAGAGAATAGAAGCTTTCGAAATGTGGTGCTACAGAAGAATGCTGAAGATAAGGTGGGTAGATCACGTAACTAATGAGGAGGTATTGAATAGGATTGGGGAGAAGAGAAGTTTGTGGCACAACTTGACTAGAAGAAGGGATCGGTTGGTAGGACATGTTTTGAGGCATCAAGGGATCACAAATTTAGCATTGGAGGGCAGCGTGGAGGGTAAAAATCGTAGAGGGAGACCAAGAGATCAATACACTAAGCAGATTCAGAAGGATGTAGGTTGCAGTAGGTACTGGGAGATGAAAAAGCTGGCACAGGATAGAGTAGCATGGAGAGCTGCATCAAACCAGTCTCAGGACTGAAGACCA
This sequence comes from Schistocerca nitens, assembly GCF_023898315.1. Lineage (NCBI taxonomy): Eukaryota > Metazoa > Arthropoda > Insecta > Orthoptera > Acrididae > Schistocerca > Schistocerca nitens. Next base: position 533,667,222 of record NC_064620.1, on the reverse strand, counting down.
CAACAACAACAATGGCGCCTTTCTAGGTCGTAGCAAATGACGTAGCTGAAGGCTAATGAGAACGTAATTTGTCAGTGAACCATTGCTAGCATAGTCCGCTATACAACTGGGGCGAGTGCTAGGAAGTCTCTCTAGACCTGCCGTGTGGCGGCGCTCGGTCTGCAATCACTGATAGTGGCGACACGCGGGTCCGACGTATACTAACGGACCGCGGCCGATTTAAAGGCTACCATCTAGCAAGTGTGGTGTCCGGCGGTGACACCACACAGGTTATTGCAGATTCTGAATTAGGAATAGTTTGGTTGAAGAGAAGTGTCAAAGGTGAATCAGACGTGGTTATCAGATGCTTTTATTGACCCTACCACAGCAGCACTAGTGCCAGAACATTTGAGGGGAAACGTGGAGCAAACAGGAAGACTGAGTTCAATATCCCGTCAACATCGAGGTCATTAGAGACAGAGCAGAAGCTAGAATGGTGTCAGGTATGGCGAAGGAAATCGGCCCTGACCTTTCAAAGGAATCATACTGTCAGTATTTAGAGAAACCGCCTATAACCTAAAGCTCGATGGCTGGACGCGAATACGAGTCCATTGTGTTAATCAATGCGCCACCTCGCTCGGCGAAACTTGGTGAATATCTTGGATAAATTTTCTGGTCACAATGTTGTTTTAGTTGTTAATTTCAAGTTACTAGCTACATCCTCGGAGACGCAAGCGATTAGGGCGTGTTTTTGAGACAAGAAATAGATTGAATACGTTTCAAATACCTTTATCGAAATTTACCTTGCGCGTCAGAGAATCGACTGACGAAGGAAATGTGTTAGCTCTGCTGGTGACAAAAAGGTTCAACGCAGTTATCGGAGAACAGCGATTCAGTGATTAAGAGGCCGTTAGAGCATGACTGAATACAGCTGTAAATAGGAATACATAGAAAGGTAGGAAAGATATTCCTGCTCCTCAAAAGCGAGAAAGTTTGCGGCGCGGGGTAGCCACGCAGTCTAGGTCGCCTTGCCACGATTTGCGCGACTCCCCTGTCGGAGGTTCGAGTCCTCCCTCGGGCACGGGTGTACGTGTTGTCCTTAGCGTAAGTCAGTTTCCTAAGTTATATTAAGTAGTGTGTAAGCTTGGGAAGGATGCAGAAGGCAATGAAAACCACTGCCTTAAGGACACGTAACGTGTATCCATAGGACATATGGCCTGTAATTGAAGAAGTGTTATGATGATCTCTCCTTCAGCAAAAGATTCCGGAATAGTCCCCCATTCGGATCTCCTGGAGGGGACTGCCAAGAGGGAGATTAGCATGAGAAAAAAATTAAATAATCAACGAAATAATAACATTCTACGAGCCGGGGCGTGGAGTGTCAGAAGCTTGAACGTGGTATGGAAACTAGAAAATCTGGAAAGGGAAATGCAAAGGCACAATCTAGATATACTAGGGGTCTGTGAAGTGAAGCGGAAAGAAGACAAGGATTTCTGGTCAGATGAGTATAGGATAATATAAGCAGCAGAAAATGGTGTAACGGGTGTAAGATTCGTTATGAATTGGAAGTTAGGGAAGAGAGTGTGTTACTGTGAACAGTTCACTGTTAACAGATGACAACGGAGTAGTGATGAAGAATAGGCTGAAGCTTAAGACATTAAACAGGAAGAATCAATTCGCAAAGAAGTGGGATACGGAAGTACTAAGGAATGACGAGATACGCTTGAAGTTTTCTAAGGCTATAGATACAGAAATAAGGCTCAGTAGTCAGTACAGTTGAAGAGGAATGGACATACCTAAAAAGGGCGATAACAGAAGTTGGGAAGGGAAACATAGGAACAAAGAAGGTAGCTGCGAAGAAACCATGGGTAACAGAAGAAATACTTCAATTGATCGACGAAAGGAGGAAGTACAAAAATGTTCCGGGAGACTCAGGAATACAGAAACACAAGTCGCTGAGGAATGAAATAAATAGGAAGTGTAGGGAAGCTATGACTACATGGCTGCTGGAAAAATGTGAAGACATCGAAAAAGAAATGATTGTCGGTAGGATTGACTCAGCATACAGAGAAGTCAAAACAACCTTCGGTATCATTAAAAGCAAGGGTGATAACATTAAGAGTGCAATGGAAATTCCACTGCTACATGCAGAGGAGAGAGCGGATAGGTGGAAAGAATACATTGAAGGCCTCTACGAGGGGGAAGATTTGTCTGATGAATAAAAGAAAAAACAGGAGTCGATTTAGAAGAGACAGAATCATAATTTAAAAGAGCTTTGGAGGACTTAAAGAGCAAATAAGGCAGAAGGCATAGATAACATTCCATCAGAATTTCTAAAATCATTGGGGGATGTGGCAACAAAACAACTATTCATGTTGGTGTGTAGAATGTATGAGTCTGGCCAGATGCCATCTGACTTTCGGAAAAATATCACCCACACAATTCCGAAGACGGCAAGAGATGACAAGCGCGAAAATTATCACAGAATCAGCTAAACAGCTCATGCGTCCAAGTCAAAGACATACACAGAAGAGTGGAAAAGAAAATTGAGGATGCGCTAGATGACGATCAGTTTGGCTTTAGGAAAGGTACAGGCACCAGAGAGGCAATTCTGACGTTGCGCTTAATAATGGAAGCAAGACTAAAGAAAAATCAAGACACGTTCATAGGATTTGTCGACCTGGAAAAGACGTTGGACGATGTAAAATGGTGCAACATGTTCCAATTTCTGAGAAAAATAGGGGTAAGCTGTAGGGGGATACAGGTCATATATAATATGTACAACAGCCAAGAGGGAATAACAAGAGTGGACGACCAATAACGATGTGCTCGTATTAAAAAGGGGGTAAGACAAGGATATCAACAATACGATTCGTTGATGTCATTGCTATCCTGAGTGAAAATGAAGAAGAATTACATAATCTGTTGAATGGAATATGCAGCCTAATGACCACAGAGTATGCATTGAGTGTAATTCGAGGAAAGGCGAAGATAATGAAAAGTAGTATAAATGAGAACACCGAGAAACTTAATATCACGATCGATGGTCACGAAGTAGATGAAGTTAAGGAATTCTGCTACCTAGGAAGTAAAATAAACGAGTGATGGACGGAGTAAGGAGGACATCAAAAGCAGACTAGCAATGGAAAAATGGGCATTCCTGGCCGAGATAAGTCTACTAATATCAAATATCGGCCTTAACTTGAGGAAGAAATATCTGAGAATGTACGTCTGAAGTACAGAATCGTATAGTAGTGAAACATGGACTGGGAAAACCGGAACAAAAGAGAATCGAAGCATTTGTGATGTGGTGCTTCAGACGAATGTTGAAAATTAGATGGACTGATAAGGTTAAGAATGAGGAGGTTCTCGGCAGAATCGGAGAGGAAAGGAATATGTGGAAAACACTGGTAAGTAGAAGGGACAGGATTATAGTACATCTGTTAAGACATGAGGGAATGACTTCCATAGTACTAGAGGGAGCTGTAGAAGTCAAAAACTTTAGAGGAAGACAGAGACTGGAACACATCCAGCAAATAACGGAGGACGTGCGTTGCAAGTGTTACTCTGAAAAAATGGCTCTGAGCACTATGGGACTCAACTGCTGAGGTCATTAGTCCCCTAGAACTTAGAACTAGTTAAACCTAACTAACCTAAGGACATCACAAACATCCATGCCCGAGGCAGGATTCGAACCTGCGACCGTAGCGGTCTTGCGGTCCCAGACTGCAGCGCCTTTAACCGCACGGCCACTTCGGCCGGCTGTGTTACTCTGAGATAAAGAGGTTAGCACAGGAGAGGAATTCGTAGCGGGCCGCATCAAACCAGTCAGAAGACTGATGGCCCCAGAAACAAAGAAGAAAAAAAGAAAAAAAAAGAAACGCCTAGGGACCGATGTTCTCGGCAGTTTGAACCCATAATAACTTACCTCAACAACCTCAACAAGAAACAGTTTGCAGATTTCCTGAGAGGTCAGGATCTAAATTATATCTACTTCACTAACAACGTTGAGTAGCAAAGGACAAGTTCAACAGAATATTACAATAATTTTTAGACAGGTGTGTGCCGAATATAATTGTGAGGGATAGGAAAGACGCACCATGGTGCGAAGCCATTTTAGAAGCTGCTACCAAATGGAAGAAAGCCGCAAATTTTAGCGAAGCCGAAGCTTCACAGGCAGACAAACATTAAATGACAGCAAAAGTGGCGTGCGGTCATAATGAAGCACTCAAACCAATTCGAAAGGAAAATATTTTGTGCCGCCTTGACAGAAAATCAGCATAAGAAAGCCACTGCATTCTGACGCGATACCGCTACGATTACTCATGAAGTATGCGAAAAAAACCTTACCCGCTTCCAGTTGCAGTGTACCTTGGGACTCTGGAGGGGTGTGGTGTCCCTAATAACTTAAAAAAAAATGCACAGGGCACTGCTGCCTTCAAAAAATTCCTGGAAATGACACACAAAACAATGTATCTGACGTCGGTCTCCTGTAGAATTTTGGAACGTGTTTTACTCTCAGGTATTACGATATTTCTAAGGCCAGATACGTCCCGTATAAGAAAACAATTACCTTGTGAAATTATGCTTGCTCTGTTTATCCACGAGACCTAGCTACCGGCACCCAGATACACATCATGGTCCTGTTCTTCCGTAAGGCATTCGAAACCCGCACTGCCGTCTAATGAACAAAATTCGAGCCTACAAAATATCAGACCAACTGTGCGACCGGGTGGAAAAGTTTCTAGGAAACAGAACAGAGCAAGTCATTCCGAAGATATAGAAGTTTTCAGGTGTAGAAGTGAGTTCCTGCATACCCCGACGGAATGTTATAGCTCCATTATTTCCAATTGGATTGTGTAATTTCCACGACCCAATTAATGGGTAATGCTGTTATACACAGAGAGGTAGCGAGGCTGTAAAATTGTAGGTATTCTGCATTAAGTTGTCGTTTACTGTGAAGTGTTCAAGGAGCGTAAGCTTCTAGAAGAGAAAACTGTGCGATTGCTTCCTCCTACGTATATCTCGCGAAAAGACCTTTGCGATAAAATTAGGTAGGTTCGAGCTATACGGCACCGTATCGGTTATTGTTCTTTCTGCGAGCCATTCCCAGCTGGGACAAGAAGCTGGGAAACGTCAGTGGCACAGAAACTACTCTTCGCCACATGCTGTAGGGTGATATTCAGGGTTTAGAGGTATTGGGTGATTCAAAGAGAAAGAACAGATTTCAGTTGTTTATTACAAACTATGAAACATGGAAATATATTGCGCATGTCACTCGATAGAGGAAGGTTCAAATTTTTGACACATATGCGCTGTTGTTTGCCTGTTTTGTGCGTTTGAACAACAATGAAATAATTGTACATGTCAGTATTTACTTTTTGGGAATAGTTATCAGTAACTGTTGAAACTATTATTTATTTTTAAATTCCCCAAGGAGCACAAAATATCTCGAGGAAATCAGCACTTTCAGTATCTGTTAGTGAATATATGCCCCCAAGACGATACATTTCCCAAAATACTAGCGTTCACGTCCAGTTTCGGACCTCGTATATAAAATCACATTTGTGATCACTTCTGTAACAGAGTCAGTATCACGATTTCCATAAAACGCTTCTATAAGCCTAGGCGAAGAGCCTACCGCACCTGCTGCATCTGCAATGGACAAGACCTTGTGCATTGCTTTTGGCAGCTCAGGTCACTTGCTGTGACACCTTTGCGATCTTTGGCTGTGCTGGTTAGGCCTGCTGTAGTTGTGTTTTAAATTGTAGAAACAGTAGCTACATCATCTGCACCAGAACAGAAATTCTGAATCTTGTGTGTGACCTTCGGTAACCTCTTCCCACAGTTCATCACACAATCACCCGGAATTTCATTGCCTTGGAAGTATGCAACCTGCATGAAGACTTTCTTACAGATGTAAAAGAATTATTCGCAAATGTCAGTATGATCCCTTTAACTATAAAAACCAAGTGTAAATAAGTCAGTTATAGACATATTGTACTCACGTGTGTGTATGAACTATTTTCGTCGTCTTGTGACAAATTAATTTTAGCCAAGAGTTCTTTGAAATTATCTGGCTGTCCTGCTTCTTGGCTTTAGATATGTACCTTGAAGTGACTGTTCTTTAACACCACTCAGAAGACATGTGTGATTTATGGTACGTAGCGGACGCGGTCTCTAAAACCCGCAAAGGCACTGGTCAGTGACGGAATCCGCACAGAAAGTCTTCTGTATAATGGGAACTACTCAAAGCGTATCTGGCGGATTTCTTCTCTGACATTATGATATGTGATTCAGTCGCACAAGGGGAAAAAAAAAAAAAATAAGCACTGATAACTAATAGCAATATTGAACACCGGCAAGGCACCAGATCAGCCTAAGAACTATCGCTCAATCACACTATTGAACACTATTTTTAAGTTCCTTGATAGAATTGTATACAGTCTGATTACTCCAGTAATCTTTCATACCTTTCTACTGAGCAGCTGGATTCCGACCAGCTAGGAAGTGTGCAGATAAATTCTCATCTTTAAAAACATGTATAGAAACAGGATACAAAATGAAGCAGAAAACATCAAGTGCTTTTATAGATCAAAGTGAAGCACATGACACGGCTTCGAGGCATGAACTGCTTTGAAAATTATTGCAACATATCCGATGCAAACGGACAACAAAACTAACTGACAACGTATTAACTGGAAGAACATTTACTGTACCTACAGAAAAAGACACCAGCTGCCCAAAAGTATTGAACAGTGGCTTACCACAGGGTTCTGTCCTTGCTCCTCTCTTGTTTAATTTATGTATAACTGACATCCCTCCAACACAGTCCAGAAATTTTGGCTATGCAGAAGACGTGGCAATAGCTACCCAACACAATACTTTTGAAAGAACTGAAGAAATCCTAACTTCTGGTCTAGCCATCAAATGGCTCTAAGCACTATGGGACTTAACATCTGAGGTCATCAGTGCCCTAGACTTAGAACTACTTAAACCTAACCTAAGGACATCACACACATCCATGCCCGAGGCAGGATTCGAACCTGCGACCGTTGCGGCAGGGCCGTTCCGGACTGAAGCGCCTAGAACCGCTCCACCACGTCGGCTGGCTAGCCATCTTAAGCCACTGTTTCCGTAAATAGAGGGTACAACCAAATTCAAATAAAACAGAAGTTTCATGTTTTCATCTGCCCAATAGATTGGCACACAGAGCCCTCGATCTCTAAGGAGACGAACTTCGTCATAATATGCATCCAAAATATCTAGGGAAAACGTTAGGTAGGACACTTTCTTTTAAGGAGCACTTGACATGAACGTCTGCTAAGCTCTAATCCAGAAACAACCTTCACCATAAACTCTGCTCCTTTCCTCTGAGATAGTTAGTAGATACTCTCCGGGTATCAGCACTCGGTTTGGTATACTCAACAGCAGAGTACTGTGCGCCTGTCTGACTTAACAGCTCACGCGTACAAAAGATAGACATACAACTTAACGAGGCCATTTGCATTGTTAATGGGTCAATACGGTCTACTCCCACATACTGGTTATCTGTCTTGAGCCATTTTCCGCATCCTGATGTCAGACGGAAGAGCGCGCTACTGCGTGAATACCAGAAGATTGCTTAATTACACCGACCTACTAATAATGGACGACATATTCTCTGCGGAGAGAAAAGGTTAAGATCAACTCGTTCCACTCTCATCACAGCCAGGACTCTCACCGAAACTGAATTCACTATCATCGATGAATTGAATCGTTGCTGGCACCAAAACTTTTCCCCACAAAGCTGAAGCTACCTAGCATCCTGAAGGAACCACCTGGATTCGACCAGCCGCGTGAAGTTTGGATTACCCTGAACCGTATCCGATGAGGCCATGGACGATGTGCAGACTCTCGTTACAAGTGGTGCAAACCTTGATCACCTTGCTGTGACTGTGGTGCTCAACGACAGGCAGTTGCTCATGTTGTATCAACATGTCCCGCATGTGCCTGCAGGGGTCCTTTCGAAGATTTCCTCACAGCGAGGAGTGGTGTGATGAAGTACATAAAAGACCTTGATATCCATATATGGCTGTTGTTATTAGTGTTATTTTATCCTGGAGAGCTGTGCTTAAATGTTGACATGTACTAGTTCTGTAATCTTTGTAAATGTACTGCCAAATGATAAATAAATAAATAATATAAATTTTCAGCGTGTTACATATTTTATGCAATCATCATACATGTGCACCGTCGGCGGAAATATGTAAATTATCTCAGCAGCTAACATTCTCGAGATCATTTGTGAAGCTAAACTATCAGCATTGTACAGTCTCCATTAGAAGAAGCATTTGGCACCATATAAACAGTAAATATTGACATAACTAGGAGCTGAACTGACGATGATTTTTTTGTTTGTGTGTGCATCACGCAAAGAAAACATGTAAATACGCTGCAAAAGACTCCGATATTGATTCTATACTTAATAATGCAGGATGTGTTCCAATGAAGTAATGTTATGGTCCACAGGTAAGGCCAGCACTAAAGACGAGTGCTTCAAAGGTCATAGTAAATATTCATACTATTATTAACATGTTCATTGATACTTCACGCCTACTGACTTAGAAACATAAAAATGTTGTTCATACTTTTCAGAGAAATTACTGTGAATATATTAATACCAATAAAATCGAGCGTTTGTAATAAATAATTAACACCATTTAACTGTAGTGTCCTTTACAGGATTAAAGGGTTAACCATGTAAGTCAAGTATTAAAGCCAGAAACTGCGTGTATGACTTGAGGTAGGGTAACCCACGACATGAAAATTACTCAGCGTATATTCATTCGGTAAATGATGTTGAGAGAGACTTCTAACAACATTTGAGCGTAATCTCAAACCTTTACGAAAATTTTTTCGCTGACTTCAATGAGAAAAGCTAGTGTGCTATTCAATACTGGAGACACTCCGCAATACTGTCGATATGAGAAGGAGAAAATAGAGTAAGGTCTGAAGTTTGCGTTACGAAGCGCATTGGATTAGGGTAATCCGTGGATCTGTGTTACCTATACTGCTACGGTGGTATAACAGCCAGCACATCTGCTTAGTCAGCAGGAGACCTGAGTTCAAGCCTCAGGCGTGGCACAAGTTTAAATTCATTTCTTCAGTTTCTGTCACTATCCAAAATAAAGCTGAAACATTTATCTTTCAAGGAGAAAGTAATTCAGTCAGATCAATAGATTACCTACGCTAGAGGTACGGACAGGATTACCCAATTACGTACAGTATTCCAATACTGGAATGCCTCGGGAATACTGACGATTTAAGAACGAGAAAATAAGTTGATGGCCTGAAACAAAGTTCGTGTTAAGGAGGGCATGGGACTAGGGAAGTTCGTGCTGCTTTTTTAACTGTACTGCTACTGGGGTGTGACAGCCAGCACACTTACCTAACAAACAGGGGAACTGGGTTCAAGTCAAAGCAGTGGCACAAATTTGATGTCACTTGTGCAGCTTCTGTCATTATTTTAGAAAATAAAATAGTTTATTGTTTGCTACTTTTTCGCTGCCATGCAGCTAAATTTTAGCTTCAGACATGAAGTTAAAAATTATAACATCCTTAAATAACTCTAGTCGCAACACGAACGGCGGTCAGTAACATTTTACGACACATAGCCCAGGTGATATGACGTCATACGGATTCGGTGCGTCAGAAGCTAGCTTTTCTTAAAACATATTTCAAATTTAAGAGTAATTCTTTTCTGATCCTCTCTTACTGCTACTATCTGAAGCTTTACGTGGAATGTGTATGCAAAGAATATTTTTAGTTTTCAGACCCATATTTTGTTCCTTGTAACCTTTGTTAGTTTTTATTGAACGTACAATTACATCGACGTCTACATCCCTAATCCGAAAACCATCTTGAAGTGTGTGGTGTCGCTCACCATGCATGCCTCTGTCACCTCCGAACCTTCCTATCGAGAATGGTTCGGAGGAAGAACGATTGCCGGAATCCTCTTTGTTGGTGTGAAACACGGCTACATCGTCTTCGCCAAAGATATGTACAAGCAAGCTGCAGTACTGGCTAGCTCTCCTAAGAATCCGTCAGGCTTTGGTACTTACAAAAGTAACACGCAACGAAATGCGCCGCTCTCCTTTGGATCTTCTCCATTTCCTCTATCAGTCGTACCAGAAATAGCGTTCATACTAACTAACAGAGTTAACGTAGTGGTGAAACGAGGGTTTTTAAACTGCCTCCTTTGTTGACGGATTAAATTTCTTGAGATAAGAATTTTTCAAATGGCTCTAAGCACTATGGAACTTAACATCTGAGGTCATCAGTCCCCTAGACTTAGATCTATTTAAAACTAACTAACCTAAGGACATCACACACGTCCATGCCCGAGGCAGGATTCGAGCCTGCTACCATAGCAGTAGCTCGGTTCCGGACTGAGGTGCTTAGAAGAACTCGGCCACAGCGACCGGCCTTTCCTGAGACATCTTCCAGTGAATCTCAGTCTTGCACCTGCCTTACTGACGGTTATTTCAATCTGGTGGTTCCACTTTAAATCACTCTGCATGTATAGTCATAGATTTTTAATGGAAGTGACTGCTTCCAGTGATTGTTCTAGAATCATGTAATCATGAACACATAGTACGCTACATTTTTTTAAAGCTGAGAACCAATTGCCAGTCCCTGCACGAAGCGTCGATCAGCTGCAGGTCTTCCTGCATCTCGCTACAGTTTCCTAGCGCTGTGACTTCTCTGTATACAGCATTATCATGCGCTAAAGCATCATGGAAAGTCAAATTCGTATCTGCTACGTCATTTAAATATATTGTGAAAAGTAATGGACGCATAACACTCTCACGAGGTACGCCCGAAGTCAATTTCACCTCTGAAGATTTACCTCTACTGCGAATGACGTGCTGTATTCCGTTTGCTAGGAGATCTTATATTTTGCCACACAGTTGGTCTGATATTCCGTATTCTCGTATTTTGTCCACTAGGCGGCATGACGGAAACATATCGAATGCCTTATGGAAGCCAAGGATCATGGTACGTAGCTACCGCCTCCTGGGGTCTCGTGGACAAGCAGAGAGAGCTGGGTTTCACATGATCGTTCTTTTCGGAACACTTACTGATTTCTAAAACGGATATTTTCTGTCTCCATCAATGTCATAGTACGCGAGAGTAAAATACATTCCAAAACTTTACAGCAGACTGACGTCAGAGGCACAGTTTTCCGCATACCATTCACAACCTTCCTGAAAGTGTGAATGACCTGTGCTTTTTCCAATCATCAGGAACACTTTGCTCCTCCAAAGACCTACGATTCACTGCAGCTAGAGGAGGATCAAGTTTTATCACTAGGCGGAACCTTATTGATACGTCTTCAGGTCCACTGGCCTTCCATCCGTTGAGCACATGCAGCTGCTTTCGTATCCAATGATATTTCGATAGCAGTCATTTTGACTTTCCTGCGACGATTTTAAATGAGGTACTACCGCTTTCGTAGAAGCCTATGTCGCCCTCCGTTTCACTGCCTTTATCGAAAGAGAGTGTCTGAACAGATGGATTCGTTTCTTTAACTGCCTTGGCATAAGACCAAAATTTCTTTGGATTTTCTGTCGCTAGACAGAAAGAATTTGACTTTAGATTTCGTTTGGATGCTTCGCTCATGGCTCTACTTTAATTTTGGCTGTGTTTATTCTTAGTTTGTCTGTGAGGCATTGCCTACGCTTAAATTTGCTGTGAAACTGTCTTTGCCTTGGTAGCATATTTCTAGCACTACGTCGAACCACGGCGGGTATTCTCTACCTCACAACTTCTCTGTACATACTTGTCTAACTGTGTTGTACAGTGCACTTGAATCTTGCCCAACTGTATTTTACGATGTTAGTGCTGGGGATGAAATTTTCGTGCTGATCGCTCAGGTAATCTGAAATTAGTTTCTTATCGCTCACGCTAAGCTTAAAGATCTTCCCAATTTTCTATGTATTCGTATTTACATCCGTTTTCAGTGACACTCTAACGGCCTTTTGATCACTGATTCGTTCTACACTGACTGACTTAAGATGTTACCTTCTCAGATCGGTTCTCTGATTTACTTCTCAAGACAATTTTTAGGTAAGACATTTAGAACAATTCCGCGCTATTCCCTGTACCTACTATCCACGCTACACACTAAGCCTGTCAATCTAATGCTGGTAAGTTGAAATCTCCACCTAATAGTACAATACGATCAGGAATTTACGTGAAATACTTTCCAAGTTCTCCATCATATGTTCCGTCACTATTAGTTTTGAATTTTGTTATATACGCAACATATTAGTTACAAAACCGATGTCGTAAAATTGAAATGTGACGAATTTGCTCGCATAACTTTCTCTTGCTATTATTTATCAACGTAAAATACACTGTTTGACAGTATGCACTATTATCTGGTGAGAACTTACATGAACATATAAAGGTGTTATCCTTCTCATTTGCAAATTTATGTTTTGACTTTCTTATTAGCCAATTGGTGAATAAAGCGAAACCAATAAACCCATCGTAATTCCGGTTTTGCATCATCAACGATAAATGTTTTACTTCCTTAACGTTAAATATTTAACCTCAGTAACACATTTCTTAACTCTTTCACACCCTCTGGCTACAGTGTGTACATTAACTTTTACTTGTCTTAGCTGCAACAGAAGTATTTTTCCCTGTTGGAAATCTGAGCACACATTTGCTAATGTTCAACTCTTTCATCATGGAGGTGCTGCCAACTGTTGGACATCACTATGAAAATATCAGAAAGTCAATATAGCAGTGCGCAGCAGGTCGTGATCAGCTTTTGTTCACCAGAATAAACGGTTGTGGCTGGTTCGCTATATTCCACTGTGTAACTAGACATTGTTATTGTTATTTTGCACGGTAGTTATTCATTGATAATTTTATCTGTTATAACACACAATATTTCACAATTAGTTATTTTAGTCCATAAAATGAAGCCAAATGTACAAAGTATATTTTGAAAATGGGTACATATTTTTGCATACATCTTGCATCTAAAATCATTAAAATTCACCTAAGGGCATTATCACATAGAGAAAAATTTACTTTCCTCCAGAAAAGAATTCAAGCCAGAAAGTTTACATAATCAGACAATTCCTTTCATACATGGGAACTTTATTCTTTGTAGGAAAAACAGTGGAGAGCTTGCTCCTTTTCCGGAACAAAGGACTTCACGCTGGAGCATTTCCAACGTGTGCCTCCGGGATATGTACTCCGCTAATCCAAAACGTTCCAAACTGATTTATTATCTGGTTTGTGATCCATGTCAGCGGAATAACTATAGTGGCAACTTAAACTAACAACTGTAAACAATAATGAGCAGTCGACCTGTCAGTTTTTGGCCTGCAGTTTTAAGTAATGGACGTGCGGCATTAGTTTGTCAACGTCGTTGATCCAGTTACATCCCCGAATAAAGTGTAAAAGACATTCTCGAGCGTGTTTTGAAGAAGAGAAAAGTGTGTGCAAAGTTTATCTCGCACGCTAGACTCCAGAACAAAAACGAAGATGCGAGGGCACGTGGCACGACTTGATTGTAATGCAGAAAGCCGAGTTTTTTTCTGGAAATAACCATCACGGGTGGCGAGTATTGCTGTTATCAACACGATCGTAGCAGAAAACGCCACAGTGCAAAAATTCACACGAAGAGCCAACGCTTTGAAGACACAAAAGACATTCAAGCCAGTGTGACACACGATTTGAACAAACTCCCAGAGAAGGACTTTTCTGATAGTTTTACATTGCTGTGTTACAGATACGTACATTGTGCTCAGGTAACTTCACACTACGTAGAACGCCAGAAGCATTTTCAAAGAGAAGTCTCAAAACGTTTTAGTCCGATGGGATATGTTATACTAAAAGAAGAGTATGAATGCTAGACGACTATTAAGCTGCTGGGTGAAAACAAACTGATCAGATCCTTGCACTCGACGCAACTGATATGTGGGATGATTCCCTCGTCATATCCTGATTATCCAGTGCGTTGGTTTCCTGTGGCCACACAGATGGTCCAGGTGTTCGCCATCTCATCAAAATCAGGGAAGGTAAGCCAAACGACGGTATAACTGTATGTTAGTTCAGCAGCTGTGCAGCACTGAACCTGTGGCGAATCCTAATCTCCAATGTTTATGTTCCAGTTACCCTCCGTTCCATGTTAGTGTCAAAAGTGACTACATCCCTAGCTGATTTTGTTTGGATAAACAGATTCTTTTCCTCGTCTTCACCTTTATTTTACAAGGACAATTTTAGGTAGAATCGATAACAAAGACATCATTAGATTTTGAGATCAAAAGAGGAAATATTCTCTTGTTGCCCTAAAATAGCGAATGAGACCAGGTAAACACGTGTTACACTTACGGACACCTAAATAGCCTGGAGGAATTCACATTAAGAAAGAAGTTCCACATATTCTTCCAAAACTTGGAAAGAAAGTGCAGACTAAACAGGAGAATCAATACAGACAAATTCAGACTATAAATGAAAAAAATTCAGACTTTTTCAGAAAGATAAAACAAATGGAAAGACAAGTGGAGTGAAATGGTGAGATGATGGGACAGAACTCATTGTGAGAAAATCGTAGAGACTTGGAGAAGTATGAACGCAAAACCAAATAAATAATTGTCTTGTCGTGGTCCTTAGCTGGCCTCGAAAGAAATTTTAAGAAAATGAAATGTAGAACTTCTACATTCAGAAAATAAATGGATGTACAAGCAATCCATTTTACTACGCTATGTGAATGTATTATTGCGTGTGTTTAATATTAGCGTACAATTTCTTCGTAAATTGTATATTATTTACTTTTGTTCGAGTTTATAGCAGCATGTACACTTGACAGCAAAAAAAGTGGGTCACTGCCAAATACAACCAACATAACGTAGCTGTGTTGCAGTTCCTCTAAACATGAAAACCCCGTGGGGTACAGTCGTTTGTCTACACACAATGGGTACCGCAAGAGACTACTAGAGACCAAAGGTCTTTATGGCAGTCAGTCTAAGCGTCAACTAATATCGTCATACAAAACATATTAGAAAACACGTTCTTAGCGATGGGACACCCCACAACACTCATAAACTAACCTTAATTACAACAAGTGACATTCCAGAAGTTCTGAGAATACGGATTATTTTACATATATTGTACAGTAATCCTTAGGCAAAATTAAATACTTGAGACAATATATGGAGTTACAAAGCTGTGCAGCAATTGGAAAAAAGTTTTTCGCTCTCTAAAAGGTTTTTCATCCACGTGCTGAAGGTCGCTCAACGGCAAGTGGCTCTGGAAACTGGATATTGGACGAACCAGTAGAAAAACGCGGTTAACGGCAACAAGCACTCTAAGGAAATCTCAACATTAACAGCGAATCACCAGTAATATCATTGTTCTCGTAACACATCAACAGCTACGTGTACACAAATTTGAACTTTAAATGACATGACCAACGTCGTCGTTCTGGACCTGGATGCAAACCCAGCTCCTATAGCCACTGCTAACTTAGCCTCGCTTTGTCTGTGGGTCTCAGTAAGGCACAAACTGAGACCCAATCACTAGGCACAAAGAGTCGTGAAGTAGAGACGTTTGTACCAGTATCAGTTATCAATTCAGATCCTGAAAATAAATGACGAAAATATTTGTACTGAACTGGGAATCCTGTCAGAACAGTTACCTTCCTGGGAACTACCCCCAACGACGTTTAATGTGGTGTCATTCACAAGGAACAAGGTATGCTCATGTTTACAATTGAAATGACATCATATAAAGTTTGTGACAGGGATGCGAACCCACCAGCTAAACGGGTTGTTAACGATGTACATTCATGCTCAAAAGTATCCTAACGACCAGAATTGCATTTCGCCTGATGGCCATGCAACCCACATAACGCAGCTGTCTAGCAGGTCCTCTAATCGCTCCTTGTTACAGTCGTTTGACTATTGAAAATGGTTCCAACAAGTCACCACTAGAAAACATTGCTCTGTATCGCAATAACTCAAGATGTAAAGTAATACCATGATACTACAAATATCAGAGAACACCTCATCACAGATAAGACTGACATTAAGGCTTCTAAGCTCACATTTATTGCAATAAATGACATACCTGAAATGTTAGCACTCTCATTATAACGTCAGATAGGTAATGCACGTAGTAAATTAGTCGTATTCATGATTTCCTCTTCAAAGTAACATACCACAGTTGTTATTTAATACAAAACGTCATTAAAAATTTACGTTATTCACGAGCAGCTAGTTGAGAATATGTATGAACTTCAAATGACACGACGGACAGCAGCGTTCTGCATATGGATTCAAACCCAGGTCATGCAAACTAAGATTTCATGACTGACGGAAATTAACAGTCATTCCTGACTAGGCATAAAGAGAATGATATACCTCGATTTTAGACAGTATCAGTCAACAAATATCAACTTTAAATTACACAATGTAAACATTTTTAACGGTCGCGGATTCCTACCCAGCATCTATTGTCCCTGTTAACGAACTACGAAAGATGTTAAACACTGCTTCTTCACAAATAACTTACTTGAAATGCAGTGAGGTAAAGCTTTGTGTTGGACAGTGATTCGATCCTAGAACCTAATCGGATTGTTATCGAAGCACAATCAACTTTGACATATCGGATTTTCTCGGCAGTAGCTAGATGTATTAACTGAAATGACGAGACGAAACATTATTTTTTTCCTTCCCAGGGCTCCAACCTGGCACGTATCGCTGTTATATTCCAGAGAAAAGGAACGTTAAATACGGGTTTGTTAAAGCAGCAGCGACATGTGAGCATGTTTGAACTAGACATAATATGACGAAGAGTTCAGTGCTGACTGAGAATCGAGCCCCAAACATATCGTTGTTGACTATACACAAAGAGACGACGGTTACCGAATTTTTCTCCACCAGCAACTCGGAATAACATCCTTGAACTTACAGTGATCTCGCAAATAGTTCTGTGTCTCACTGGGAGTCAAAAACGTCAGATATCGTTAGTGTTGACAACGAATGAAAATGCATAAAAAATAACAATTATCATCCACCAGCAGATAGGTGTTCTCATGCTATAACTTGATAATACATAGTGAAAACTTTAGTGGTGGACCAGGATTCCAACTCATTCATGCGCAATATGTGGAGTGTTGAGGAATCTGCAGTTTTGAACAAACAACAACGTCAGAAGTAGCTACGTCACAGCTAGTAGCGTAACGGTAAGCGTCGCGCACTGTTGATAAGACGACGCGTGTTCTATTACATTCGCTGCTACATTTTTTTAAGACGCTATTCTGCTGTCTGCTGAAGTTATCAATTTAATGGAACTTTGAACGTAATTGTCTTCACTTCTCAACCCAAAATAGACGCATGTGGAAAAAAGGCTAACTTCTGCGTCATTTTGTTCTTTTCAGGTTTAATAGACGGCCAGGCAGCAGATGCGTCTCGAAGCTTTTGTATTATGTATGGGGAGAGCGCATCGTGCCAAAATAGCCAGGAAAGTATTTTCTACGTTAGCTGTCGTCTGGTAGTGGCATTTTATTCTTCTTCAAACCTTGTTTGACAGCTTTAACTCAGAACAAGTTTTCTACATGTCTGTAATCAATAAACCGCATGTGCATTGTCAGACTGTTATAGAAAACATCAGAGAATTCGCATATATCGTTGATGAATAATTTCTCTCTCATGTTTAGTATTGTTTTAACAACACTAAAAGAAACCTTACGAAAACTGTGCACTGTATTATAAGAAACGAAGTAAAATTACCCACGATAAAATTACCCACGACGAAAGTCTGTTTTAACAAAACTGAGTATCTGTACACAAGCGTGCCTCTATCTGCACGAATTAGTAAAATACTACTCACTTAGATTTCGATTGGGTGTGTCAGAAATCTCATCTTGTGCGCCGCAACGGTGTTATGATAGAGAAATGAATCGTACAGAAAAGGGTTAGGTGGTCTGTTGGACTGATGTTAGTTTCATATGATGATGGTCTGGGTTCCTCAATAAGAAACATCGGCAGAATTGCAATAAATGTGAGCTTACAAGCCTTAAGGTCAGTCTTATCTGTGATGAGGTGTTCCCTGATATTTGTAGTATCGTGGTATTACTTTACATCTTGAGTTCTTGTGATATAGAGCTGTGTTTTCTAGTGGTGACTTGTTGGAACCATTTTCAATAGTCAAACGACTGTACCAAGGAGCGATTAGAGGACCTGCTAGCCAGTTGCGTTATGTAGGTTGCATGGGAATCAGGCGAAATGCAGTTCAGGTCGTTCGGATACTTTTGAGCACGACTGTATATAAAACCAGAAGTTAAATATCAAATGTTTTCACCAATAGCGAGATGCTGGATCCTTAAATGACGATAGAATTGTTTTTGCCTGACTGGGATTCGAACCCAGCATCTAGCACCGTCGTCTTCTAGCCAGGAACATACGATAAATAGCTATTGCTGGTTCACCAGTAGCGAGATGGGCGCATGTTTAGCTAGACATCAGGCGACTAAAACTTCTGTGCTGAATGGAATTCAAACCCCGCACACGTGTTCATGAAGAAACTTTAACTATCAAATTCTTTTCCAATAGTAGGTAGGAATGGCATGTTTGTACTTTCTATGATGTGATGGAAAATACTCTGCTGGCTAGAAGTTGAATCGACAACATATCTTCGTTGGTGATCACAACGAACACTACGTCAAACCCAAATCCGTTTTCACCAGTAGGATGGTGAGGAATGTTTGAACTTGAAAAGATTTAAGGAAACGTTTGATCTTGTAATGTTGTGATAAAAAGCTCATCATGTGGCTGTGAGTTGAAATGAACACGTTACATTTGACAACGCACGAAGAGACGTTGAAAATGCAACTATTTTTCACTAGTAGTTCGGAGTGCACATGCTAGGGCTTGAAAAGAAATAATGAATATTTTGTGCTGATCGGGATTCGAAACCAGACAGATGCCTTTCGAGGACGCCTAGAAGAGTTTGCAATCTTCGGAACCACAGTAAAATCGAATTCTAATCCCAGTCCAGCACCACAATTTTCAACGTCTCAGTTTCAAATAAAGTAAGAGCATTGTGAACTTACATGGCCATTGGTTCATTAAATGAAATACGTTTTCTAGTTTACGACGGCTTGCTGGTGACAGAGTCTCTGCCTTACGGGGTTTCTCCATCTGTCACAGTTCAAACGAATGCCCCTCTGCCCCAGTCGGCAGCGAAGGGATGTTATCTTTATTGCGGATATTGAACTACGGAGCTTACTGGCGATGTGCACTTGGCGTTACTAGGAGTGAAGGAGAGTTACATGTGTGTGTTAAAAGTCTACGCCTTACGTGAGATGCGAACCTACACGTTTTACACATCAAGACAAGATTAATCCACCAGACCACAGGACCCCCTGCCAAGCACATAATTATGAATTGCAGAGTATTCATTTAGATGTAGATGCAGATGTCAAGGGACGCGTAACAGGAAGGAGGGCGGGATCTGGGAATGAATAGAAGTGCAGAAGTGCAAAATATAAGCGTGAAATGCTTGCAAAGTATTGCTTACTTAGATGTGTGCCACAGTTCGTTTTATCTTAGGACCGAGAGATAAGGAAGGACTGTTCTCAGAACGAAAAATGGGTTATAGGAAAGGGGAGATCAAATAATACGGTTTCATATGTGTTGAGAGGAATGATAGAGAGTAAAGACAGCAGCAATCAAAAGAGAAAATGTAGCGTCATTGGAAACCACTAGATTTGTTTATAAAGTTTGGGGGAGGGGAATAGAAGGGCACTTGCGGCGATAGTGTCAGAGAGAGAGAGTGTGAGAGGGAATAGAGGAGATATTAACAACGAGTAAACATAAATGTTCAAATGTGTGTGAAATCTTATGGGACTTAACTGCTAAGGTCATCAGTCCGGAAGCTTACACATTACTTAACCTAAATTATCCTAAGGATAATCATACACACCCATGCCCGAGGGAGGTCTCGAACCTCCGGCGGGACCAGCCTCACAGTCCATGACTGCAGCACCCTAGACCTCTCGGCTAATCCCGGGCAGCGAGTAAACATAATATGAAATCGTTTGCGTATTATGTGGAGGACGGAGGGTGTATTCATGGATGGAGGGGAAGAGAGAGACGTATTTGAAACAACAAAAACTACTGTGACAGAGTCCATCTACGCTGATTAGTTTGTAAGGATGTAGACAGGGTATAAATGGTTCAAATGGCTCTGAGCACTATGGGACTTAACATCTGTGGTCATCAGTCCCCTAGAACTTAGAACTACTTAAACCTAACTAACCTAAGGACATCACACATCCATGCCCGAGGCAGGATTCGAACCTGCGACCGTAGCAGTCGAGCGGTTCCGGACTGAGCACCTAGAACCGCTAGACCACCGCGGCCGGCAGGGTATAAATGAAATCAAAATAGAAAACTTAACAAACTGTATATTCAAAAGAAACCCACTTGAATTAAAAGGGCAACTGAAAGGAAAGCTAACCCATATTGTATCTTTTCTGTTGCCACGCGATCCTCCACTAGCTCCCAATGAGGAAAAATGATGAAACAGAAGACACAAATAAAAAAAAAACATTTTGAGGACTCTAATATTTTATCCAGAATCCGTCATTATTTTGTACTTCTATCACACTTCTTGGCATAGAATGTATAAGCCGTCGGACGTAACAGCCTGAAGAAGCAACTTCCTCCCGGGCTTCCAGGACGCATTCCCAAAGAGCGTCCGCAGTAGTTGGTTGGTTTCGTGGCCAGTTCTCTGTTAATGTTCTGGCGACCTCATCCGACATGTTTTCCATGGAGTTCATATCGTGGCGCCCAGTCCATGACGTTGACTCCTATCGTGGAGAGCCGCTGCTGAACAAATGCAGACTTGTGAATGGGAGAATGGTCCTCTTCCAATGTGATGTCCCCCTCTGCGTAAAGCATTCGCACTGACGGAAGCATCACATTTTCCAATATGTGAGCATACTGCACGCTGTCCAGAGTTCCTTCTATCCTGTGAAGAACTCCCGCCCCTCTCGCAGCAATCCTACCCCAGCAGGTAACAGATAGCCCGCCACTTCTTCTCCTCGTGGTTACATATTCACGTCGATGGCGAGTCCCTTTCGGCCTATAAACGATTCGTGGACCGTCGTTATTGGTGGAAAACACCTTCTCATCAGTGAAAATGACGATGTCCCACGACGCCCTCAGATGGAGCTCCGCAACTGCTAGCCGGTATAAAATGTCGTCTTCGCTGAGCTCTTGTTTCACGGTGGATCGTCATGCATGCAGTCCAGCCTCCCTCAGCCTTCGTCGAATCGTGTCACTGGAGCCGGGGAAGTTGGTCTCCCGCCGCAACTGCTTCGCGTTCAGAAAGGGATTTTCTCTGGTCCTAAACACTAGGTCCCCGTCTTCGTGCTGTGAGATCACTCCCTGCCTGAGCCAGGAGCCCTGTTGGTGGTGCCTCTTTCAAGGCAGATCCTCCACCATCTCGTTGCAGTGGTATGTGGTACGCCATACCGTTTGCCAGCTTCTCTGACGGAACATCCTCCTTCCTCAATGAGAACGACGACTCTACCTCGGCCGGCCGGAGTGGCCGAGCGGTTCTAGGCGCTTCAGACTGGAACCGCGCGACCGCTACGGTCGCAGGTTCGAATCCTGCCTCGGGCATGGATGTGTGTGATGTCCTTATGTTAGTTAGGTTTAAGTAGTTCTAAGTTCTATGGGACTGATGACCTCAGATGTTAAGTCCCATAGTTCTCAGAGCCATTGGAACCATTTTTTTACTCTACCTCGAATAGACCTCTCCCAGTGAGCCATTATGGCAGACAGCCTGATGTGTATTTCTGCTTGCCGCTCTTATACTGATTCCAGGAGAGGAGGTAAACATATTTACTTCAAACGGAGCGGCAGAGGCAGAGGAATGCGGCGCAGCCGTGCTGGCTCGTCCAGGGCTGTTGGCCCACCAACGCCACCGCCAGCTCGCTCATTCCGTCTCGCCTCAGCCGGCCTGGCTGGCCCGTACTCGCGAGCCGCGGCTAGTACAGACCTGGGCCGCAAGGCCACGATCACCCCTTGAAGGATCAAAAGTTACACCTAACCTACCCAAGTATGAAGTATAAACTAACGCAGCTACAGCTATTATGCTATAACATGTGCAGGCACACCTACAGTTGACGATTCATTTAAATATTTGACGAACAATACTTTCAAAAATACATTAATTTTGAACATAGCTACCACAAAATATTTCACCTAGCTAGCAATAGCATGACACAGGAGACTATACTTTCTTGTAAGCGTTGTGCATTAGATGTAGCCTTAAGAAAACCTGTATTCAACGACGACAACTAAGCGCAATGTAAAAGGAAACAGGTTTGGCGGCAGCTTCTCCAAATAATAGTATATACTTAGTATATAATATACGTTTTGTGCACTTATAGCATGTACTCATTGTCTCTGAAACAATACGTGCTGCACGACGGAAATTACTTTCTGCTGAGGCACTTCATTTACATCTCAATGATACACGACTACTAGAGAGTATTGCTCTTTACGGCAGTCAATCCACTTGTAAATTAACATGATGATAGCGCAGATATTAGGCAACGCGTTACTAGGGATGAGGAAGGCCTTAACGTTTGCAACTAAACATGCTACTCCTAGCTACTACTGAATATAAAGTTGATTATTAACGTTTTTCCATAACCATGTGTGCGGCGTTCGACTCTCAGTCAGCATAGACGTTTTCGTCACCTTATTTCTAGTTAAACGTGTGCACATGTCGCTGATGGTGGACCAACACTGGACATTTCCCGTCTGTTCCTGGTTAGACAACGACGGCGGTAGGTGCCGGGTTCGAATCCCGGTCAGGCAATAGAACTTCAGTCGTCATTTAAGGTTCCAACCCCGCTACTGGTGACAAACTGTGATATCTACGTTCTGATTTTACGTACTTATTCAACAATCCGATTAGGTGCTGGGTTCGCATCCTTGTCCCCAGCATTACACGATGGCATTTCAATTTTAAACATGAACATCCTTTGTTCCTTCATAATGCAACACTATACAACGTCTTTCGAGGTTAATTACCAAGAAGGTAATTGTCATGTTAGGGTTCCTGCTTTCGTACAAACATTATCGTCATTTACGTTCAAGTTGAGAATTGATAACTGATACTGGTGCAAACGTCAATATTTGACGTCTCTTTCTGCCTAGTGATGGAGCCTCGACAAGGCACAAAGCTTTGCTTGGTTAACAATGGCTTTACGTTCTGGGTTTGCATCCGGATCCAGAACGAAGACGTTGGTCATGTCATTTAAAGTACAACTTTGTGTACAAGTAGCTGTTCATGAGTAATGTGACCAATGATATTACTTGTGATTCGCTGTTAATGTTGGGATTTACGTAGAGTGCTTGCCGCCGTTAATGACGTTTTCTTTTAACTGCTTAGTATTAGATAAAGTTGATGCGAAACCACTCCCCGTTGAACGTTGAACGACGTTCAGCATGTGTTGGGTAAACCTTTTAGACAGCAAAGAACTTGTTTCCTATTGCCATACAACTTTATAAATCCATAAACTGTCTCAAATATTTAATTGTGCCTAAGGATTACTGAACGATTTATGTGGCAAAACTAGTTGTCCCATAACATTTGAAGTGTCACTTATTGTAATTAAGTTTAGTTTACAAACGTTAAGGACTGTCTGATCTCTTCTGTACTATCGTGGTGTTAACTTACATCTGGACGGACTGTCATAAAGACCGATGTTCTGTAGTAGTCACTAGCGGTACCCATTGTGTATCTTACAACGACTGTACTATGGAGGGTTGCGACGATGTGCAACACAGATATGCTATATTGGTTGCATACATTCTGGTGCAGCCCACACGTTGGAATTCAGGCGTGACCCACTTTATTGCTGTCGAGTGTACAGTGACATCTTTGCCAGTAAGTAACAGGTATACTACAAAATACTAACAATTCTTCGTTTGTGCCTGCAATACTGTGTACGGTCTCCCAGTTTCGAATAAGTACATACTACTTAAATTAGTCAATTTTTTTTGTATTTATTGCAGACGCGATTTTTCAATCTTTAGTTCAGCAGCTTAGGATCGTTGGTTGTATGGTACCCAGCATTGAAAACCTCGCATCTGCCTAAAGACAAACGACACACTACCACTTCGACAGATACACAGCCCTCTGCAGGCTGCTTTAAAAATAACACACCACGCAACGAAACAAAACGGCGCAGAAAATAATTCTCATTAAATATTATTCCAGCGGCTGCACTGCAGCCTGGTGTACATTATGCAAGTAGCAGACGGCGCTGTTTTTCCGGCATTCCGCCGCTCCTCCACCCCTCTCGCATTTCCCACACTTCTCACGCCGTCGCTCGCAACGTGGCATCCCCTCACCCACGACCACCAACTCTAGACACCATCCGGCACGCGTGCCTTTCTCTCGAGGGAAACACATGGCACGTCAGCGTTCCCTGAAATGCCCTGGCGTAGCACTCCCTCATTCGCAGGCCACGATTAAAGCCGAAAACTAGATGTGAAAGCGGAACTGGCAACGTATGTCGCAGTAAAAGTAATTTTTTGCGCAACCTTGTCTCGATGCACTCTATGTTTGTACCCACTTATTGGAAATATCGTTCAGTCTTAGCTAATTGTCACCATGCGGGGGTATTTACACTGTCAGGTCAAAAATATCAAGACGTTCGTTGGTAATGCCGAATTAACCACTAGATATCAGGAGGGGCGGATCCGCGAGTATAAAGGGAGATGCAGAGTGTTGTCAGTAGAGAAACAGTAACAGAAGAAAGGGACGGTCTGTAAATCTGACGAGGAGATCACGGCAAGTGCCATAACCCGATTTCGCAGAAACTTCGCCCGCTGGAATAGAAGACAAAATAAGCAACACGTCTGTTGTCTCATCCGTAGATACTCGATCGTTTCTGAGAAAAAGAAGGCCAAAGTCTTCAAGCTATTTTATGTGCCTTTTAGCAACCCAAACGGTGGTACAGTGACTACTGTCGCGGCTTCATACGTTTGCGCATCGTCTTTGAAACCCGATTATTACTTTTATTTTTATTTTTCGTTTATCTAACCATGCCAAAAGAAAATAATTGCACGAACATTTTCCACTGTATATTGGAATATTGTGGTCCGAATTGCACGTGGGCCGGCCGGAGTGGCCGTGCGGTTCTGGGCGCTACAGTCTGGAGCCGAACGACCGCTACGGTCGCAGCTTCGAATCCTGCCTCGGGCATGGATGTGTGTGATGTCCTTAGGTTAGTTAGGTTTAATTAGTTCTAAGTTCTAGGCGACTGATGACCTCAGAAGTTGAGTCGAATAGTGCTCAGAGCCATTTGAACCAATTGCACGTGGTGACAATTATTGAACTATATGGGAAAAAAAGTAAATTTGTTAAAAGCTGCGTTGTACACACACTGTATTCAACATATAAACGCCACTGCAGATAGTCTGATTTACACTACTGGCCATTAAAATTTCTACACCAAGAAGATGACGTGCTACAGACGCGAAATTTAACCGACAGGAAGAAGATGCTGTGATATGCAAATGATTAGCTTTTCAGAGTATTCACACAAGGTTGGCGCCGGTGGCGACACCTACAACTTGCTGACATGAGGAAAGTTTCCAACCGATTTCTCATACTCAAACAGCAGTTGACCGGCGTTGGCTGGTGAAACGTTGTTGTGATGCCGCTTGTAAGGAGGAGAGATGCGTACCATCCCGTTTCTACTTTGATAAAGGTGGGATTGTAGCCTATTGCCATTGCGGTTTATCGTATCGCGACATTGCTGCTCGCGTTGGTCGAGATCCAGTGACTGTTAGCAGAATATGGTACCGGTGGGTTCAGGAGGGTAATACGGAATGCCGTGCTGGATCTCAACGGCCTCGTATCACTAGCAGCCGAGATGACAGACATCTTATCCGCATGGCTGTAACGGATCGTGCAGCCACGTCTCGATCCCTGAGTCAACAGATGGGGACGTTTGCAAGACAACAACAATCTGCACGAGAAGTTCGACGACGTCTGCAGGAGCATGGACTATCAGCTCGGAGACCATGGCTGCGGTTGCCCTTGATGCTGCATCACAGACAGGAGTGCCTGCGATGGTATACTCAACGACGAAACTGGGTGCACGAATGGCAGAACGTCATTTTTTCGGATGAATCCAGGTTCTGTTTACAGCATTATGATGGTCGCATCCGTGCATCGTGGTGAACGCACATTGGAAGCGTGTATTCGTCATCGCCATACTGCCGTAGCACCCGGCGTGATGGTATGGGGTGCTATCGGTTAAACGTCGATGTCACCTCTTGTTCGCATTGACGGCACTTTGAACAGTGGACGTTACATTTCAGATGTGTTACGACCCGTGGCTCCATCCTTAATTTGATCCCTGCGGAACCCTACATTTCAGCAGGATAATGCACGATCGCATGTTGCAGGTCCTGTACCGACCTTTCTGGATGCAGAAAATGTTCGACTGCTGCCCTGGCCAGCACATTCTCCAGATCTCTCACCAATTGAAAACGTCTGGTCAATGGTGGCAGAGCAACTGGCTCGTCACAATACGCCAGTCACTAATCTTGATGAACTGTGGTATCGTGTTGAAGCTGCATGGGCAGCTGTACCTGTACACGTCATCCAAGCTCTGTCTGACTCAATGCCCAGGCGTATCAAGGCCGTTATTACGGCCAGAGGTGGTTGTTCTGGGTACTGATTTCTCAGGATCTATGCACACAAATTGCGTGAAAATGTAATCACATGTCAGTTCTAGTATAATATATTTGTCCAATGAATGCCTGTTTATCATCTGCATTTCTTCTTGGTGTAGCAATTTTAATGGCCAGTAGTGTAAGGGATGACGTGTTCGATATGCCCGCGAACATCGGCGATAATGCGGCGCAGACGAATAGCGAAATTCAGCGTGACCTGCTGAAGTGTCGGAACATCGATGCTGTCGATGACCTCTTGAATGGCTGTTTTCAGCTCAGCAATAGTTTTGTGGTTATTGCTGTATACCTTGTCATTAATATAGCCCTAGAGAAAAGAGTCGCGTGTGTTCATATCAGGAGAACATGGCGGCCAACCGAAGCCCACACCAGTGGCCACATGGTACTTCAGAGCCAGATGCTGTCCCCAGAGTGCTCCTCCAGGGCATAAAACACTCTCCTGCTTCAGTGGGTTCGAGGTCCGTCTTGCATGAACCACTCTTGTCGAAATCAAGGTCACTTTGGATAATGGGGATGAAACTATCACCCAAAACCTACACGTACCGTTCGGTAGTCAGCGTGCCATCAAGGAATATCGCACCGATTATTTCGTGACTGGACACTGCACACCACGCAGTCACCAGAGTAAAGAGGCTTCTCGATCGCGAAATGCGGATTTTCAGTCCGCCAATGCGCCAGTTTCGCTTATTCACGAACCCATCCAAATGAAAGTGGGCTTCAATAAGCATGCGCATACTAAATCCCATCATGCCCCGCGGCCAGCTGTGCAGTTTGAAAGTGCTAAGGCAAACTGTTCAGAAGGTATGACGGGTTTGTTTCATATAGTTCAATAATTGTCACCCTGTATGTTTGCTGAATGTGTCTGAAAAAATAAAAGAACGATAAAATTGTTTTGAAATTGATAACGGTTGAGTTCCTATGGTTTATCTTGGTTCATAATCAATCAATAAATTAGGAAAAGCGAATCGTTATACGTGGTTCACCGCAAAATTATTATCAACAGGTAAAATCTTCAGCAATGTTAACGGAGTTTCTATCCCGAGTGTGTCTGATATGAAGAGATGTCATAACGGCAAATCTGTCTTTGAGCGATGCTCGTGGTGTTCGAAATTTTGGTGTTTCGAATGTTTATGCGATCGATATCAAGCAAGGAAATGCACAGAATCTTTCTGAAGAACATACATAAGAATAAAATATAAGCAAATGCGAATTTTGATGTGATGTGCGATTCGTCACATGGCTTTTCCTGCAGCATTAGCCGTACAGCGCCCCCGTCCCCATCCCCGCCCTCTCATGACTGTTATTTAATCGCTATAGAATATTAAGTCATTTTACGCTTTGAGACAATGTCTGCATTGAACTTAGGTGGGCTCATCCCGTCCGTGCTGCAATGCCGTGCCAACCCGCGACAGAGGTGGATTAAGCCCCTGCCGCTCTGCCATGAGCCAAAAATGAGTTGAACAATCTACTCCTGCGTTCCAGGACGTATCACATGTTAAGCTGCGATACACGAGAAAATGTTTCATTGGATTCTTTTCATCGTAATGTGACGCCTCCACGAGTCCCCCGCCCCCGTCCCTCCGACGCACTCCTTTAGAAGGTGGCGACGTGTCTGACCAGACATGTCTGACCACCGAAATATTCTGGCCTCTTGACACTATGAACCGGCCGTACACTCGTGGACTCTTCTATCAACATATACACCGAGGTAAACTGAAGAATCATTAACTTAAAGTAATCCTTAGGGTCTGCTACACTGTACTTTGTTCAAAATCCGACTGAAGCTCTTTCCAACTTTCAGGAAACAAATTAAACTGTTGGCAGGAATTTAAAATATGACTTGCGAGATTTCTCCTTTTGCTTATTACTTATTACATTTTACTAGTTACTGTTCTTTCTTTCCCACTGCAGCCTATTCAGTTCAAAGTAAGCAATGTCTCATTCCGCCTGAAGTGCAAGGACGTTCTTTGAAGCCTATCGAGGTTAAAATACGCTATTTCTAATTCCTCCTGAAGGGCACAGATGTTCCACCTTGGTCCATAACAATCTTGTTGCGACTACATACACTCCTGGAAATGGAAAAAAGAACACATTGACGCCGGTGTGACAGACCCACCACACTTGCTCCGGGCACTGCGAGGGGGCTGTACAAGCAATGATCACACGCACGGCACAGTGGACACACCAGGAACCGCGGTGTTGGCCGTCGAATGGCGCTAGCTGCGCAGCATTTGTGCACCGCCGCCGTCAGTGTCAGCCAGTTTGCCGTGGCATACGGAGCTCCATCGCAGTCTTTAACACTGGTAGCATGCCGCGACAGCGTGGACGTGAACCGTATGAGCAGTTGACGGACTTTGAGCGAGGGCGTATAGTGGGCATGCGGGAGGCCGGGTGGACGTACCGCCAAATTCCTCAATACGTGGGGCGTGAGGTCTCCACAGTACATCGATGTTGTCGCCAGTGGTCGGCGGAAGGTGCACGTGCCCGTCGACCTGGGACCGGACCGCAGCGACGCACGGATGCACGCCAAGACCGTAGGATCCTACGCAGTGCCGTAGGGGACCGCACCGCCACTTACCAGCAAATTAGGGACACTGTTGCTCCTGGGGTATCGGCGAGGACCATTCGCAACCGTCTCCATGAAGCTGGGCTACGGTCCCGCACACCGTTAGGCCGTCTTCCGCTCACGCCCCAACATCGTGCAGCCCGCCTCCAGTGGTGTCGCGACAGGCGTGAATGGAGGGACGAATGGAGACGTGTCGTCTTCAGCGATGAGAGTCGCTTCTGCCTTGGTGCCAATGATGGTCGTATGCGTGTTTGGCGCCGTGCAGGTGAGCGCCACAATCAGGACTGCATACGACCGAGGCACACAGGGCCAACACCGGACATCATGGTGTGGGGAGCGATCTCCTACACTGGCCGTACACCACTGGTGATCGTCGAGGGGACACTGAATAGTGCACGGTACATCCAAACCGTCATCGAACCCATCGTTCTACCATTCCTAGACCGGCAAGGGAACTTGCTGTTCCAACAGGACAATGCACGTCCGCATGTATCCCGTGCCACCCAACGTGCTCTAGAAGGTGTAAGTCAACTACCCTGGCCAGCAAGATCTCCGGATATGTCCCCCATTGAGCATGTTTGGGACTGGATGAAGCGTCGTCTCACGCGGTCTGCACGTCCAGCACGAACGCTGGTCCAACTGAGGCGCCAGGTGGAAATGGCATGGCAAGCCGTTCCACAGGACTACATCCAGAATCTCTACGATCGTCTCCATGGGAGAATAGCAGCCTGCATTGCTGCGAAAGGTGGATATACACTGTACTAGTGCCGACATTGTGCATGCTCTGTTGCCTGTGTCTATGTGCCTGTGGTTCTGTCAGTGTGATCATGTGATGTATCTGACCCCAGGAATGTGTCAATAAAGTTTCCCCTTCCTGGGACAATGAATTCACGGTGTTCTTATTTCAATTTCCAGGAGTGTAGAGCCCTATCTGATATTTCACTAGCTTTCGCCACCAGAGTTACCCCGATGCAAAATCTGTCTCCCATACAAACCATTCTTCAGCAACACCAACTATTACACATGACGCTACTTTTACAGCAAACTAGCAACACTAACACACACTAGAAAGGCAATAAAGAAGAATTAGCAAAAATCTTCTGATTAGCTGCGCCCCTAGTATCCAGACAATGTATGGACGTAAAAATGGAAAGAAAACGCCACAAAGATATTTACTGAACGTTTCAGATCGGAGAAGAAACGAGACTAAAGTAGTACGATATTTTTGACAAAAATATTAAACAGACATTATCTGGAAAAAATAAAAAAGCATTGTAAAGTACCCAAATCAATATGTAGTCTTCTACAAAATCTCATGGTCTGAATCTGTGTCCCACTGAGTCTCTTGAAAAACATCGACCACTTCCTACCCAACTCACTAGTTCCGGTAGCCCTTTTGCGAAAATCTAGCTTCAAGCCCCAAAAACTGTGTAGGCTTAAGACTATGGGAGACGCGCAATCGATAATATATTCAAAATATAGAAAAACCATGAGAAGCCACCGAAGACAGACACTGAATGTGAATTTTTGCTCGTTCCACCACATGAATAACGCTAAAATGTAAGTTACCAGCATACATTTCTACAGCTACAGTCATAAGAGACGGTGTCTCCAACATTGTCTGCATACCTCCCATTGTCGACGGGAAGTAAGAGGAACCAGTCCGATGACGTATCAGTTACTCGGATAACTTAACTGTTACCGTCCTGTTCAAACAGGAACGGCCGAAGAATCCATGCGTTCCTTCAACACAGGACCATCAATATTTTATTTGTTAAACGAACTGCGGAACGAAGACGTAAATTTCCGTGCTGTGTATAGTTGCACGCGATGTGAACTGTTGAGAAGGTATCAAAACTGTGGTACAGTTCCCAGGGCGACAGTATATTTATCACATAATATTCAGACACTACACAAGCAAATGATGAATACCTACCGCAAAGTAGGTTATCTTTGACTTATCGTTTAATACGAGTAAAGATTTGCCCTCAATGAACGGTAACTGTTCTGTATTATAATCTACAAATAAAAGGTGAGATGTATCTTTCTGCGATTTCATTTTAGCCCAATACAGTCTTTCGTGCCGCTAGCAGACACGACTACAGGTAAGTGTGTTTCTTTATTTGTGTTAGTCTGTGTCTGACAAAAATGGCGACGGAACTCAGCAATTTCCTGACGTAAACGTTGTCAATATTGTCAAAGACGTACAGGGAGAAATCTGAGTACTAGTGGCGATTCATAAGTGCAAAACATCAATTAGTAAATGGAATGGTGCTAATATCATGTCACGGAACTTTGTTAAACAATTACAAACTTTTTCACGTGCTACCTGTGTTACGGTAACGATATCCTTTTCCTTAAATATGTAGAAGGTTTGAAATAATTACAGGGTCCACATACATTCTATGGAAGGACGTAGCAGGTGCTGGGGAGTTTGCTTCTTCTGTCGTTATGTAGGAACATCTTGCTGAATATACATACATATAAGGAATTGAACTGTGTGTGATTCAACGTACAGCACATCTGCTATAGAAAATTTATGGTATTAAGAGAACCGATAGAAATAATTCTAATGGAAAATAGCTTCTCTGATCATCCATTTACGCTTCGATCTAGTCACTAAATATTTTGTTGTTAATCTAGGAGAAATTAAGTTTTAACATGTGAAAAATCTAAGTACGATAATGATGGATACTGTTTGGCCCTGGTAGAGTTTGCGAGAAGAGTGTAAACATTTGTAAAGAGTACATTATATCTCATTCTTACTGCGCTATAGTCTGTTAAGCTCCCCAGCTGCGATTCCCACAGCCGTCCTTCGGCGTGGTCATGAGGAGGCTGGATGCGAACTCACCTGCCAAAAAGAAAAAAAAGTGAACTTGGTATGTTAACTATTTTAAGACATATTATACAGTCTACCGTAAATGTCATTCACAAGGTATGCAAAGTAGGGAAAAAAAGCAATAAACGTAAGGCAGACATAAAGAGAGACAGAGACAGACAGAAAGAAAGAGAGTGAGAGAGAGAGAGAGAGAGAGAGAGAGAGAGGATAGAAAAACATGATAGTAATAATAAGTTTAAATATAAATGCAAGTTTCCTACATTATTCCTTCAACTGTTGAGACGTTTATCATCATGTGCGGCTGGTTTCTACATATCCTCAAATGAATCTGTTGCCTTAACCATTGCAGATTACGTGCAGTGTTATTCCGTAAATTAGTTACTAACACCCAGTTGTTTGGGTAGCTCAATTGGTTCATACTTTTTTAGTGAGAGCGTTGCAGGGTTGTCAGACTTTTGACATTATTTAACGAGCAACCACACGGTTTTACGGCGCAAAGCGTCTTATGGTTCGCTTTTTGCGGATTACTTGGGGTGATTGTTTACGCGTTCTCCAGACGATGGGGGTGTACTGGGTGTGAGAAGTGAGCACATGATGGACTGATGAGAGACATCAATGGTAATTATAGGGTGTTTCACCTTCGCCGAACGAGAAGACGACCTGGACATGCAGTGTCTGCCTGCTGTGGACACCCCCGAAAGAAGATAAAAAACATAAAAACTTACAAATAAAAACATAACAACAAAAAATGAAAAAGAAATAAAATATTATAAAAGTATTGTACCCCTTCCTTTATCCTTTTCATTTTTTAACAAAACGTCCAGAGGCGTATTTAATTTAATTTTTGTTCGTAGGCGAAGCCTGAAGTATAACGAAGATCGGTAGAGCACTTGTCCACGAAAGGCAGATGTCTTGATTTCGAGTCTTGGTCCGTCACGCAGTTTTCATTTGCCAGGAAGTTTCATACTTGTAGGCTTTCTGGTAGCTTTGAGTGATACTCCACTAATTTTTGAGTCTCACTCTAGTTTCACTGCCAAGTAGAATATAAATAAAACTTTAATTATATTCGCAACAATCCTCAGCCCAATGATTGACCGCCCCCTCCCCCGAGTCGTACTTGTAAACTTCACAGTTGAATTAGCATAGTTGCTTTTAGATAGTAAACCACAGCGAGTCATCTTCGTGGACACCGAACAACCACAGCGTACAGTTTACAGGCAAATGAAAGTGAAAATGCAGAGACATTCTCGCAATGCCTGCAACACTGAACATGCTATGTACGTTTACTGGTGATCTGTTTGAATAGAGGTTTGTTGTTGTTGTTGTTGTGGTATTCAGTCCTGAGACTGGTTTGATGCAGCTCTCCATGCTACTCTATCCTGTGCAAGCTTCTTCATCTCCCAGTACCTACTGCAACCTACATCCTTCTGAATCTGCTTAGTGTATTCATCTCTTGGTCTCCCTCTACGATTTTTACCCTCCACGCTGCCCTCCAATGCTAAATTTGTGATCCCTTGATGCCTCAAAACATGTCCTACCAACCGATCCCTTCTTCTAGTCAAGTTGTGCCACAAACTTCTCTTCTCCCCAATCCTATTCAATACCTCCTCATTAGTTACGTGATCTACCCACCTTATCTTCAGCATTCTTCTGTAGCACCACATTTCGAAAGCTTCTATTCTCTTCTTGTCCAAACTGGTTATCGTCCATGTTTCACTTCCATACATGGCTACACTCCATACAAATACTTTCAGAAACGACTTCCTGACACTTAAATCTATACTCGATGTTAACAAATTTCTCTTCTTCAGAAACGCTTTCCTTGCCATTGCCAGTCTACATTTTATATCCTCTCTACTTCGACCATCATCAGTTATTTTGCTCCCCAAATAGCAAAACTCCTTTACTACTTTAAGTGTCTCATTTCCTAATCTAATTCCCTCAGCATCACCCGACTTAATTCGACTATATTCCATTATCCTCGTTTTGCTTTTGTTGATGTTCATCTTATATACTCCTCTCAAGACACTGTCCATTCCATTCAACTGCTCTTCCAAGTCCTTTGCTGTCTCTGACAGAATTACAATGTCATCGGCGAACCTCAAAGTTTTTATTTCTTCTCCATGGATTTTAATACCTACTCCGAATTTTTCTTTTGTTTCCTTTACTGCTTGCTCAATATACAGATTGAATAACATCGGGGAGAGGCTACAACCCTGTCTCACTCCTTTCCCAACCACTGCTTCCCTTTCATGTCCCTCGACTCTTATAACTGCCATCTGGTTTCTGTACAAATTGTAAATGGCCTTTCGCTCCCTGTATTTTACCCCTGCCACCTTCAGAATTTGAAAGAGAGTATTCCAGTTAACATTGTCAAAAGCTTTCTCCAAGTCTACAAATGCTAGAAACGTAGGTTTGCCTTTTCTTAATCTTTCTTCTAAGATAAGTCGTAAGGTTAGTATTGCCTCACGTGTTCCAACATTTATATCCCAACAAAAAGACAGACGCAAAATTGATTTCAAGCTGATAGTGGTTTTGTATCAGTTTGTTCACTTATAACGCTATTAAGGAAACACGCATCTGCAATGAAAGAAGCTAAAGATGGTAATATAGGACCATAGTGGCTGGTAGAGACACAGCTGAATTTGACAAAGACGATTTATTTTCTTAATCGTATTTCTAGGGCCCCCCGTCGGGCAGACCGTTCGCCGGGTGCCGGTCATTCAATTTCACGCCACTTCGGTAAGGATGAGGATGATAGGATGATGATGAGTACAGCACAACACCAAGTCCCTGTGAGGATGAGATTCCCCGACCCAGCAGGGAATCGAACCCAGGCCCAGAGGACTGACAATCCATCACGCTGACCATATTGTTTTTTACCTCATTTTGTTCGTTTTCGTTCGATGCATCGGCTCGGGGTGGACGTCGTAAGACATCAGCTTAAGTTCGTCGTTGATCCATGAACTCAGTTTTTCTTTATTACAGAGGGCAGTTAACTCTCTGACCGAACACACTGAGCTACCGTGCCGGCGTCAGACAGCTATCGGAGGCGGACAACAAAGACGATGCAGTCAGTTGAGACTTGTTTAGTGGAACAGTCTTGTGTTCCCCTGAAGTGGTTCAGGCAGTAGATCTAGAACGAGAATTCACTCGTCGCCCCTGTTACTGGCGGCTGAGACCTATCGACGAGCGTCTGCACAGTGCAGCCGAGCAGTCTCTACTGATGTTACAAAGGCTGCAGCGTTCATTAGGACCGCTACTACAACCAGGTTGTCAGTCTTACAAAAATGGTTAAAATGGCTCCGAGCACTATGCGACTTAACATCAGAGGCCATCAGCCCCCTAGAACTTAGAGCTACTTAAACCTAACTAAGGACATCACACACATCCATGCCCGATGCAGGATTCGAACCTGCGACCGTAGCAGCAGCGCGATTCCGGGCGGTAGCGCCTAGAACCACTTGGCCACACCGCCCGGCTTGTCAGTCTTACCAGGAACAGTTTACAGCATGCGCTCACCAGATGTCACGCCTCAAACAAGAAGCAACCCGCCGTAGCGTTGTCGATGGAGCGGATTGCGTAACTGCTCGCATGAACGACGACCAAACTGTTTAAGTGATGAAACCGTGACTAGAGTCAAAGGAGATCGCATCGGGCAAAGGAACACAGTTCTAAACCTAAGCATATCATGGCTATATACGATGGGTATTGACCATCACAGGATAGGCCTAGAACTTCATATAATCCATGCTGCTCCTATAACGTCTAGGACATATACTGTTCCCGCAGGACTGTGCCCGTGTAAACAGTATCGCGTTGCCTAACATCCTATACAACTTGTTCAACTCTCCTTGGTGGCACAGAGGACATCCACTGATTAAGCGTGAGAAACAGACCGGTTTACATCGTTTTAATTTTTGCGGTGACAGATCGCACTTTCAATATAAAATAGTGACGGGCCGGTCGCTGTGGCCGAGCGGTCCTAGGCGCTTCAGTCCGGAACCTTATCGGGCATGGATGTGTGTGATGTCCTTAGATTAGTTTGGTTTACGTAGTTCTAAGTCTAGGAGACTGATGACCTCAGATATTAAGTCCCATAGTGCTTAAAGCCATTTTTTCTTGTGACGGATAGCTTCGTGCTTCTTTAGGGCTGCTATGTGAGCAGACCGCACCACGAACCGATATTATCAGCATCCGTGGCTTTACGGTTATATTCCTACACAAAGCAGAACCAGTGCAATATGCTACAGGTAGTGTTCTCATGCGACGTCGTTGTTGTAAGGTGTTTTTCCTTTATTTCAGTTATGTGTTGCATTACCGTGACTTCAAAATTATTCAGTATTAGACAACTTTTTTCCACGTCTCTGAGTGACACCGTCTGTGAAATATAAATTTCGGTAAGCATAGAATTCATTAAGCAGTGACATTATTTATACATAAAGCAACAAAAGGAATATTTCGTGTTATGTTGAATGAGTCGAAGTAGAGAGGATATAAAATGTAGACTGGCAATGGCAAGGAAATCGTTTCTGAAGAAGAGAAATTTGTTAACGTCGAGTATAGATTTAAGTGTCAGGAAGTCGTTTCTGAAAGTATTTGTATGGAGTGTAGCCATGTATGGAAGTGAAACATGGACGATAACTGGTTTGGACAAGAAGAGAATAGAAGCTTTCGAAATGTGGTGCTACAGAAGAATGCTGAAGATAAGGTGGGTAGATCACATAACTAATGAGGAGGTATTGAATAGGATTGGGGAGAAGAGAAGTTTG
Organism: Schistocerca nitens; assembly: GCF_023898315.1. NCBI lineage: Eukaryota > Metazoa > Arthropoda > Insecta > Orthoptera > Acrididae > Schistocerca > Schistocerca nitens. The sequence continues at coordinate 533,630,265 of NC_064620.1, read as the reverse complement.
TGGCACAACTTGACTAGAAGAAGGGATCGGTTGGTAGGACATGTTTTGAGGCATCAAGGGATCACAAATTTAGCATTGGAGGGCAGCGTGGAGGGTAAAAATCGTAGAGGGAGACCAAGAGATGAATACACTAAGCAGATTCAGAAGGATGTAGGTTGCAGTAGGTACTGGGAGATGAAGAAGCTTGCACAGGATAGAGTAGCATGGAGAGCTGCATCAAACCAGTCTCAGGACTGAAGACCACAACAACAACAACAACAACAACAACATGTTGAATGACAGGTGCTCTTTTGAATATCTACTAATTCATATGGCCCACTTATTAGAAAACGAATAATGATATATCCAGTCGCGTTATCAGCACAACACACGCGTCTTTCAACATAAAAGTTTTCAGCTTTAGAAGACCTTGAAGATATTCATTTACATGGTTGTAAAAGTAAAGAGGCACATTTTTTCTACTAGATTTCATGATATCAGAGGCATTTATTGGCTCTTCAAATGGCTCTGAGTACTACGGGACTTAACATCTGAGGTCATAAGTCCCCTAGAACTTAGAACTACTTAAACCTAGCTAACCTAAAGACATCACAATCACCCATGCCCGAGGTAGGATTCGAACCTGCGGTCGTAGCGGTCGCGCGGTTCCAGAATGAAGTGTCTAGACCCACTCGGCCACATCGGCCGGCAGGCATTTATTCCTCATACTTAAAGAACGTGTAGCTTCCTGTCAATAATCAAGAATATCGGAAGAGAGTGGGAAATTTTAGTGGTTTAAGCCCAAATCTGACGTTCTGGGGTGAAACGGTACAATTACTTCAGATACAACATACACGTAGCATATTATTGACCTGTTGGTCACAGTAAAACGGTAATTTAATCAGAATTTTCAATGTAGTACGCATAGCTTATTTTGTTAACAGCGAAGGTCGACGGGGATAGCTCCCAACCATGAGAGCATCGTTTCTCCATAGTATCATAGCCGAAGCATCGAAGTATTAGCACCGATTTGGCACGGAAAGGGAAAATTAATACACCTTGTGCAAAGCAAGACAACTACCAAAGGCTTCACATCATACACAGGGAACACGAAAGGATTTCCGAACTTACGACTGAAGGCAGCTCATCCCTGTATCAGTCCAACCCCCCGACTAGCACATCATCGGTGACTGATTACACGTGCTGCAGGTGCCCAATTACGTCAGAGTGGAATTAGCACTCGGGTTCCAGGGGTACTGCAGGCTACAGAATGTTAAAGTATAGCTGCCATAACGCTGCAATAGAAACCGCAAATCGCAATTAGAGGCCTGGTCACTTTTTATGAGCGATCACGCGTATTTCAGCGATGCCCACACTCACCGCGCAAGCAGAGAACTGGCAAAGACTCATACGACTGTTTGGTGAGTGGAACAACATTTCACGTTAAGGCTCAAAATCATAAAAAGTTCAATTTTTACTTTTTTGCGTTTTCTGAATCTGCAGACTATTACCTTTTAATAGATATATAATTTATTCAATTCCGAAGACTACAACTATTTTTAAATATTTTTTGAAATGTGTTCTACATGGGCGTGACCCACTGTGGCGCTGTTAAACTGCTGTCAAATGGTGTTATTATTAACGTTCGTGTTCATCAGGTACATTTTAGTGATGTTAGATAAAGTATGTGTTGTGGCTAACCTGTGATGGTTCAATATATATCGCTGGTGTGATTGTCGATTGTTTCATGTTTATTTACTCTGTCGTTATCTCGAAAATATTCGTAATTAATTCTGTTTCTTGAGTCTCTGTTTTGTTGAAGTATAATAATGAGTAAAAGTAAAGTTATTAGAAATCCTCTGAAGGCTTTTAAGAAAAGGAGAAATGTTGGAAAGCCAAAGGTATGTGTTATTACTGTAAACAATAAAGACGATAACCAAGTGGGCGAACCTAACCTCTCAAGTACACCTGCCCATAGCAGTCAAAGTGGGAAAGAAAATACTTCACAGAAGAAGCTTGGTTCAATGAGTGAAAACTATGAATGTTTTATGGGCGAATCGGATGTGAATGAAATATTCGATATGTCGGTTCTCAAAGGAATTTTTTCAAACTGTGTAAGATGTATTCATTGTAGTGAAGTTGGTCTGGAACTCTCCATAATAAAGCACGTAGGACTTGCTAGTAAAATACAACTGAAATGTGATAAGTGTTCATACATGACCATACATGAACAGTGTTGCAGTAACTACAACTGAAGAAAATGGTAGCAAAATCTACGAACACAACAACGAGCGCTGCTTGCTTTAGACAAGGAACGCCTTCGGGCTGCAGACAGGGCTGTAAAGAGTCTAGAAATACAAGCAAGAGTAAACAGGAGGAGGAACAAGAGGAAGCTGGAGGAGGAGTTTGCAGAGGATGAAGATAATCCATCCTATGGACCTGGAATGTACTAAAAAGTTAATCCAATCTTTGTCGCTCGATTCCCAAAACTTTTATTTTCTCATACTAATTACATGTTTTCTAAGGATCTTCCAAACATATTTGTTTCAAACTTTCAGTAAATGCTACACAGTACCTTCTGCATAATTTAACACAGCCTTTTTCAAAAAAACTGTATATTTTTGAATATATAAATAAAAAATTGCAAAAAAATGTTGTGAATTTTCATTACAATTGAAAAAAATCATCTTTAATAACTGAACTAAAATTTTGTAAAATCCCTGTGTTAAGTTGTAGCCCATATTCCAATAAATAATCTGTAAAAAGTTCAACTTCCTGCCTCAAATATTTTGTGAGGAAAGATGTAATTTATAAGCGTTATTTTAACATTGCAAGTATAGGGCGTTCCGGAGCCCCTTAATGACAAATAAGAAAGAAGTACGAAACAGACTCACCTAAACAACGTTTTTTGTGCCGTTCGTCGTAAAAAAGTGAAAGATCCTTTATTCTTTTTTAGGAAAAAACAGTGACTGGAGTGAGCTGCCGTTTAATGCTGCAGAACTGGCTTCTCCACAACTTTAGGATGACTCCGATGACTGTACCTCGTGACATCGTGACATACAAGAAGTGAAGAACAGAATAACAGCCGCGATATCTTCCGTACGAGCACATATGTTGTGTAAAGTTTGCGACGAATTTAGCTATCGTCTAGATGTTGTTCGTGCTGCTGCTGGTAGGCACATAGAGCACTTGTAATCGTATAGCTAGTACTTTAAGATCTCTTGAGTACTTTGCAATTCATCCCATGTTTCTAGAATGTTTTTATCAATAAATATGGAGTCTTGAAATCAGGTAACTTTTATGAAACACACTGTATTTACGTCATTTGCAGACTAATAATTGTAACTATTACAAGTCGTATGTTTTGAGGTGCAAGGTCGTACTACAACAGATGCTAAAAATACCGTTTTTAATCATCCTGAGGCCAAAATCGCATAAAAAGAAAAATGGCGCATTATATGTTCAATATCTCCTGCCAAAAGTTGAAATCGAAAATCAGTCTGTTCCACAGTTAATCGAAGTGTCCCGGGGGTCATGTTAAAAATTCACTGCACATTGCGTGCCTTCAGTTCAGCCAGAAGCCACGCGGATTAAGACAGTTGATCCGAACGGCCTGGCTTATCGGGAAATGACTCCGGATAATTCTAGAACTTTTGAAATGTGTGTGCAGCAGCTGCTTCAATGGTTATGCTATGTGTAGAGGAGCGCCATATTGTATAAAAATGATCCTACAAGCTCATCGACACTGTTGAAGGGTTGGAATGACGTTGATGCACAGTAGACAATGATAACCATGGACGGTGTAGATAATAGAATCGACCCCCAACAAACGATTCCATAAATCCGCACCATGTAGTCACTTTGGCATAAGGAAGCAGTACTGATTCATGTATGTATGGGGATTTTCCGTTGACCATATTCTGCTCCTCTGACTATTGATGTGTCCTTGGAGACGGCAATGGATTTCATCTGTCCACAGGATGCTCCATAACCATTCACTGTCCGCTTCCATACATGCAAAGAATTCCAGAACCAATGTTTGTCTTGCTGGCAGGTTAGCTGGAAGCAACTCCCGAAAATGGACGATTTTTGAATGGATGGCAATACAGGATGTTCTGCGGAATTTTATGGGCTATGCTTATAGTCATGTCCAGTTTTCGGGTAGTTCCCCATACACTGCATGTTTGCACTCCTCTGCTTGACATCTCTTGTATTGCTGTAGCCACATCTGACGTCTCGCAGATCATCTGCTTTCCTCCCTACGTCACATTGTACTTCAAAAGAGTCTCTAATCATTTTATCCTGAGCGTTAACAGATAAAAGACGAATGCCTTTTTTATACTCTTGAGTATCCGGAAATCTGCAGGGCTGCTGGTGTATAGTTACCGTTCTTATGAAAGAGCTTTATCAACAGCACACTAGAGAGGCATGTTGGCCGTTTTACTGGTAAAATTTTTGTTTCCTTTTTTTCCAATGACATTTCCATTGGCGTCACTGATGTAATGTTCAAATTCGACGACAATGTCACCGGTGGACGCGATATCAAGCAGTGAGGCACGAGTGAAATGACCCCATTACGCATTGTTGTCAAATTTATTTAAGCTGACGACTGCTATATCCAGAAGTAGCCAGATACCAATGCACATGTCAGAAAAATGGGAGAGAAAAGATAGCAACACAAGCCTGTTAGACTCCTGGAGACGGGACTCAAATCCACGCCGGAGTCGAGCAACAGGTCTGACCCAACGACGGTCCCTACACAACCAAAACAAGTCAATAGCAACCTATGCAACAATGAAGTGCATCGAACCTTCGACGGTATTAGGGAGGTGTACTAGTTTTTTTGACTCTTCAGTGTAGTTTATACGAAACTGTTGAACAGCTTTGTCAAATGTTCACTTTAATTTTGGCTGAGGTGTTGTACAATGTTTTTGTATTCTACTTGACTTTACATAATTTCTTGGCCTATTTTTCAACGTGTGTCCTGAAGACGATTGCAGGTAGCAACCGAAACTAGTTCTCGAACTTTAATTGTGGTAGGAAAACTGCGGTCTAGGCACTAAAAGTTTTTACTTTTATTAACAGAACCAGAGGTGCTCTCCTTGATTTCTTGGGCTAAACTGAAGACGCTTGAAATGGGTTTCGCTACCCTTACCGATAGCGTGTGTGTATGTTCAGCTTTCTGTGTACTCTGGTCCACTACACTACTCGAAACTGGTGGGGAACTGTCCTACAGCCTCTGCCAGAGGAAGTGACTCATACCGATCTACGGGTGTTTAGCTGCTGAGGAACAGCTAGATGGTAAGAGGGGATAGGACAGCAATCCGTCACAGCAGTGTGGGAAGAGTAGCCTCCTAGCAGTCTAAAGTGAAATACCTGTGTGAAAGTAGTACACACACATACATAAATGGTAAGAAGGGACAGTACAGTAAACTATCACTGAAGTGTAGGATTTCCAACACACACACCTACACTTCGCTGCTTTAATTACACATCGCCCGCATCTCGTGGTCGTGCGGTAGCGTTCTCGCTTCCCACGCCCGGGTTCCCGGGTTCGATTCCCAGCGGGGTCAGGGATTTTCTCTGCCTCGTGATGGCTGGGTGTTGTGTGCTGTCCTTAGGTTAGTTAGGTTTAAGTAGTTCTAAGTTCTAGGGGACTTATGACCACAGCAGTTGAATCCCATAGTGCTCAGAGCCATTTGAACCATTTTTTTAATTACATATCGAAAACGTCGTGTAAAAAAACCATCATTCATAAACAAAGGATAATAACCCAACACACTAAAATAATCGTAACAACACAACTACTGCAAAAACCGACCTCAAAAGATCTCACCAGGTGAGAGTGGCGGCAGCTGCATGTCTGTTTACCTCAGTGCGCAGATGCAGATTATGTAAGTAGACTGTTTAGGTTTTTATATTGGTAACGTCACGTAGCGCTCTGTATGAAAATCACTGGCTGTGCTGTGTGCAGTCTGTGGCTAGTTTGCATTGTTGTTTGCTATTGTAGTGTTGGGCAGTTGGCTGTTAACAGCGCGTAGCGTTCCGCAGTTGGAGGTGAGCCGTCAGCAGTGGTGGATGTGGGGAGAGAAATTTGTAAGACTGGATGTCATGAACTGCTATATATTTTATGACTATTAAGGTAAATACATTGTTTGTTCTCTATTAAAATCTTTCATTTGCTAACTATGCCTATCAGTAGTTAGTGCCTTCCGTAGTTTGAATCTTTTATTTAGCTGGCAGTAGTGGCGCTCGCTGTATTGCAGTAGTTCGAGTAACGAAGATTTTTGTGAGGTAAGTGATTTGTGAAAGGTGTAGGTTAATGTTAGTCAGGACCATTCTTTTGTAGGGATTATTGAAAGCCAGATTGCGTTGCACTAAAAAATATTGTGTGTCAGTTTAAGCACAGTCTTGTACAATTTTTCTATGGGGACGTTTCAACTATGCAGCTTAGAACAAGTCTTTCCTCCACTCCTACCTTCCCTACTCTCACCCTGTCCTTCGCCTGTAGGTAAGGATACCAGCTTTCCGTGTCTGTTCTAGCCTGTCGCTGATAGAACACAGAGATCCGTCTGCTGGGAGCGATATATTGTTTCCGATCTACATCTACATCGACATGGATACTCTGCAAATCACATCTAAGTGCCTGGCAGAGGGTTCATGGAACCACCTTCACAATTCTCTATTATTCCAATCTCGTATAGCGCGCGGAAATAAAGAGCATATTTTTCCGTACGAGCTTTGATTTCCCTATGCAGAAATCAGCAACAGATGGACAAAAGACTTGACAACAGGTCGCTTCCTGCAAGCCGTTAAACTTCCCGGAATGACTGGTCGCCCCCCGTCCCCTCCGCCCTCCTCCTCCACCCCCCCCCCACCCCCCCCGGGACAGTAGCAAAGTACTTGACCACCATTCATCACAGATGATGAACTGAACGGTCAATAGTGGCGTGCTATCAAACGGTCAGCATTTGTCGACACTGTCTGAAAGTGGTCCTCAGTTAAGTGAAATCAGTCTCACGTATTAAAAACATTGAAATACTACGTCCCGTGTAAATGAGATACATACACAGATCTTTATACTACTCATTTCGCAGTGCATCAATCCACCCAATCCACCTGTCCTGCTTCCAAAACATTGATAGCAGTGTCTGCCCTCGCTAGCCTCCATTGCTGCATGCGGTTATAATTTGTCACCTCCTGCACTTTTCTCATTCTTCAAGTGAACTGTCCGAAAGCTGTTTGGTAGAGGAGTGACATTATCCACTGTCCCAAATAACATCAATGTGTATGTGTGTGTATGTGTGTGTTTTCTTGTACTTTGTGGAAGGATGAGACACCTGCTGTACGGACGGTGGAGGAACAGACGGTGGAGGAATTTTACACAGATCACTCTCTCCCCATGCAGTAACTCTATGTGTCTGCCTAAAGTGTTGCCGTTTTTAGCAGCTCAACTGCTGTAATGACTCAATAAACATGAAATCTCATTTGCTGCATGAAGTATTACTATTGTGTATTCTCCAGGTAAGATTCTCATGTATTCTACAACAAATACTGTACCTTGTGTAAAAGAGATTATCTTACGTCAGTTGAGCTGCTAAAAATGGCAACACTTTAGCCAGACACATAGTGTTAATGCTGGGGGAGCGAGTGATCTGTGTAAAATTCCTCCACCGTCCATTCCTCCGCCGTCTGTACAGCAGGAGTCTCATTCTTCCACAAAGTACAAGAAAACACACGCTCACACACAATGATGTTATTTGGGAGAGTGGATAGTGTCAAACCTCTACTGATATTTTTGTAAATCCATATCTTTGCCATTTTATGTTCAATCTCATTGAAATTTTGCATACTTATGTATAGAGATCTAATATGATTATTAAAAAAATCTGAATTTTTAATAACAATCTAATGCAGTGAGACAATTCTGAATTTTTTATTGCATTATTATTTTAAGGTACACTTTTTCATAATTTCGAGGCAAATTTGGCAAATTTTTTTAATGGTAAAATAATCTACACTAATAGTTGTACAGTTAAGTACAGTAACTTTTTAGTAAATTAATGCTATTATTTTCTGTGATATTTTCGATTCGAACCTTTTTTACAGGCAAACTTTTCAATATATTATCAACCACAAAACTATGTATAATTTCTCGATTAAAATTTTGTTCCACCTAAATATTGCTTCAAAGTAAAAGAACAGGTGTGCCAAATTTCATTGCAATCCTTCCAGTAGTTTCTGATATATATGTTCCTTAAAGCAGAAAACCTTAAGTTGCAAAAAAATCTTTTTTAAGTTTGGATGAAACATAAAAAAAAACTATCATACCTTAGCTAAAACTGCCCATATCCATATTCCATTTCTTCCTCATCATCATCTACAGCTCTTTTACTTTCTCTGCTCCTTCGCCTAGCAATTTTTTGTATGTTCTGGACTGAAGTCTCTGTCTTCGCGATTCGTTGCTTATCGATGATCTCCAGTATCTGCTCAGTGAAGACTCCAGGTGTAAAGCCCAACTTGCTGAGGATGTGAAGTCTTGCCACATTACCATCGTTAAACACTGCTGCAGCTTCCAAAGCAGAAATCTTCACCACCAAATTGCAAACAAACGCAGTCTTCGAACATCTTTTCCAAATAAGAGCATGGAAACTTTCATTTGGGTTGTGTGTTTTCCCATGCAGACATTTTTCTAGCAGTTCTGTTGAAGTCAGTGCTCTAAAAGTTGGTTTAATGGCCATTGAAATCTCATATGGAAGGTTAATTTTATGGGTATAAGCTTCTCTACTTTCCTTACTTTTCAAAAATTTGCACCGTTCATTAGAAAAGAGGCCCTGTTGAGGTGTAGTGTCTGTCAACAAGTAACTGAACCAAATGGACCATACTGCTTTCCTCATACTGTCCAAGCTTGTGAGGTTACTTCTAATTGCAGCACCATAATAGACTCGTAGGCTGTCAATTCTCTTCTTTGTTAGTCTGTTTTTACGTCCCAGTGGCTTCCCATCCTCTAGTAGTTTGCCTTTATTGTCTGCAACAAGTCTTTGGAGTCGTCCACCCATCCTCTTCTGAATACGGGCTAAGCACTCCTGTTTCTCAATAGTGCAATCTTTTCCATACGGCTAACTTTCAACTACATTCTTGAATGCACTAGAGTCTCCATCTCCTAAATACTGTACGTATCTTACTCCATACTTTTGCAAAGATCTATGGAAAACGAATTTCATACCTGCAGCTTCCATCCCTCCACTGGAGCCTGCATAATGTCTGCTACAAACAGCCTTATGGGCTTCTTGCCATTCTGTTTATTTACCTGCATCAATATATTTCTTGTGCATGAAACATGCAGAACAATATTTAGACATCACCTCTAAATATAATACTTTTCCAGTGTCGACACTAATGATTGTTGAAACTCTATGCAGTGAAGAGTGCCACCTCTTCATCCAGGAACTGCCACAGGAAACTGCTATATCGTTGCTATTAGTTGCTTCACAATTTTCTTGAATTGCCCCCAGGACTGCCATTTTCATGCTCTCTTCACTTACCTCTGCAACTGCATTGAGGAGAACAGTATTCATTGCAGAAAATTTTAGGGGAGTACCAGGCACATTCATAATACCACATAAGAGGTTACCACCATCTCTTCCAATCCCTATACTTCTTAGTCCATAAGCAAATCTCATATTGGCCTCATAGATTCTATTACTGACCTTTGATGTATTGAATGGTCTGTCAGCATCACAGTTTTGACACAAAATGTGCAATGTGCAAACCAAACCTTCTCTCTTTCCATCATCAACCAAATCCACATTTCCTCCACAAACAGAGCACTTGCAGGCTTTTCTAAGTGCTTCTGCCACAATTTCCAGATCCACAATTCTGAAACCTGTATTTCTGTCATGATTTGTTTCTTCTGACACAATCCCTGTCCCAAGTTTTATTTTAGATGCACTTGGAGACAAGTTAATGTTTGCATCTGCAGGCCCAACCCTCACCTCAATGTCAGTTTTTCGCTTTGCCTAGGCATTGTAAAAAGGGATATACAGATTCAATAAATCAAGCGTCACTAGAATTCCACTGAACAGCACAAAACGTGTTTGCAACACTCCACAGCCTTCTATAGCACACAGATTGAACCAGAAAATGGCTCCACAGCCTTCTTTACAACACTGCTGTTATGTATACAAAAAATCACAACCTTCTAAAGCTATATTTTCTAGGTTAGGAGGCCAAATTCTGCAATAAAATTTTTCCTCCATTTGGTACATTGAAAAGTGGGCTTGGCGCATTACACTGCTTAGGGTTTTAATTTTTTATGCCATTTGTAGTTCGAAGTTCAAGGAAAAAATTTGGGATAATAATCTCAATTATATTTACTATCAAATAAGCAAATAAAATAATTTGTGAATTTTTCATTATTTCTGCCACGGTCTCCCGTCCAAAAGAAAACTTTTACAGTTCAAATGATGGATGTATTACTAAAAATCTATTAAAACTCCAGCTAAAGAAGTGTATGAACTTCTGCTTACTTCAATTATTATTGAACGAAGAATATTGAATCTTGCATTGAATATATACAAATAAGCGCTTCACACAATCCGACAGGCCTTAAACATACTTTCAGCTTTCATGTTCCACACACTATGGCTAGTAAGAGACTTCCTCAATAACGTAATCCCGGTAGGAGCAAATACATAATAAATAAAAAACACAAAAGCAACATCTGTGTTACATTACGAGTGCATCCTGCCCTTAGCTCTGCAGGAAGATGCAACACTTTAATAACATCACACAGCTATCGAAAAAAAAAAAAAGAACGTCCACCAGAGCAGTGCATGTGTCTTCACTTTGCCAGCCCCTGTGGCCTAGCGGTTCTAGGTGCTTCAGTCCGGAACCGCTCGACTGCTAGGGTCGCAGATTCGAATCCTGCCTCGGGCATGGATGTGTGTGATGTCCTGAAGTTAGTTAGGTTCAAGTAGTTCCAAGTTCTAGGGGACTGATGACCTCAGATGTTAAGTCCCATAGTGCTGAGAGCTATTTGAACAAATTTTAGTCTTCACTTTGATATGTGGATAGCAACTAAGCAGCTCAGAACCAATCTCCCCTCCTACCTGCCTCTCCTCCCCTTGTAGGCAGTAAAACTGATTCCCCAGACCTGTTCCATCCTGTCACTGTTGGTACAGAAAGATATCCACGCACTGAAGATGCTGTGTGCTTTTGTCGGTACTGGGCTGACAGTGATGTACTGTTTCCGGTCTACAGCTGGACCGTCCCAAAAGTAGTGTTTCTACTTCCCCTATCCTGTTCTGATCTCTTGCTGATGGTACACATACACATCCATCTGCCTGCAACGCTCTGTTTTGGTCGTTGTCGGGTTGATAATGGTATACTGTTTCAGGTCTGCTGAAATCAAACGTATTTCTAGGAAATACCGACTGTTCCTTACGGGACGCCCAGGAGCGTGCTACAGCCCTTGACTATATCTCGCAGTGCGAAGAGAAAGTAGCGGACAGAGGTCGGACGCTGCGGCCGGCCGGGCGCTGTGACTGATGGCCTTTGAGGCCACTGCGGGTGGTCGCTATTCCGCATGCTCGCGCCGGCAGCGCTTTTGCTGCTGCCCTCCTCCAGCAGCCTTCCGTAGCCCTAGTACTCAAAATTAGGGCTATGGAAGTTGTTGTGTCTAGACAAGACAGCCTAGACACAATGAGAGGAAGCCGAAAGGCACGCGCTTAAACTCACGCAGGCTGGCGTGAGGTCTGAAACAGGATACGAAATGAATGCTATAAAGAATAGTACGTAGCTTCTGGAATACTTAACTTTAATCCACATTTGTAGAACATCGCTCTTGATGATACATTAATAGAATCTCAATATCAATTGAATACGGCGCCTTGCTAGGTCGTAGCAAATGTAGCTGAAGGCTATGCTAACTATCGTCTCGGCAAATGAGAGCGTAGTTGTCAGTGAACCATTGCTATGAACGTCGGCTGTACAACTGGGGCGAGTGCCAGGACGTCTCTCTCGACCTGCCGTGTGGTGGCGCTCTGTCTGCTATCACTGACAGTGGCGACACGCGGGTCCGACGTATACTAACGGACCACGGCCGATTTAAAGGCTACCACCTAGCAAGTGTGGTGTCTGGCGGTGACACCACAAAAGTCATGTAAATAAACTCTCATGCATGTGCGTATTACGTACATTTCAGTCGCATAAACGTAAGTATACAGGGTGAAAAGTAGTTCAACCGACAAACTCTGGGAGGTTGTAGGGGACATCAAAACAAATATTTTCCCCTAATGTCATTTTTTTCCTATGAGGAGTATTTAAACCGGTAGGGGAAGATTTATCTGGCGACAAATTAATGAAACCAACAATCACTTTCCCATTTTTTATGACCAAGAGACAACACATTAACACAACCAATTTCAATTACAGTAGATTTTCAAAAACTCCTCCATTGGCACGTAAACAAAAGTTACACAGTCGGATCATGTTCTGTCTGACACGGGCAAAAACCCCAAGAGTGTCCTGAATTGTTCCTGCTGCTGTTACCATCCGGGCAACCAGATCCTCTTCTGATGCAACAGGAGTTGCGTAAACAAGGTTGCGCATCTCACCCCACACAAAAAAGTACAGAGGCGACTTATCTGGGAATCGAGCAGGCCATGGTACAGGACCACCTCTGCCAATCCACGTTTCTGGGAACCGTCGGTCCACGAATCGACACACACGACGACTGAAATGTGCCGGCGCCCCGTCATGTTGGAACCACATGCGTTGTCTTGTAGGGAGCGGGACGACTTCTAGCAATTCTGGCAATGCTCTGGCGAGAAAATTGTGGGTTATCGTCACTCCAAACATGCGAACTATGCATGTTGAATACTCCATCACGCCCGAACCTTGCTCCATCGGTAAACAACACAGAGGATGGAAATGTAGGATGCATTTCACACTGTTCCAGGTACCACTCCGAAAACTGTGCTCTGGGTAGATAATCAACTGGTTCCAGGTTGCGGACACTTTGTAAGTGAAATGGACTTAACAATTGCTCTCGAAGGACTGTTCTTACATTCCTCTGATTCGTCCCCATGTTACATGCAATTGCACGAGTGCTGATTGCAAGGATCCCGCTCCACATGCTGCAAGACAGTTTCCTCAAATTGCAGCGGTCTTCTCGCGCGACAGCGTCCCTGTCCAGGTAATCTGCTAAATAATCCGGTCTCACGCAGACGTTGGTACACAGCGGCAAAGGTCGCATGATGCGGGATACGGCGATTAGCATATTGTTGTTGATAAACCCGCTGTGCAGCTCGTCCGTTGTGGTATGCTACGTAGTACGCACCAAGCATGTCAGTGTACTCACTCCAGGTGTATCGCTCCATTAGTAAACAGAGACATTGCACTAATACACTGATGGACAACAGTTGCCTACAACTGAAGAGCGTTATACGCCCTCTAACAACTAAAGATCGTAATACGGCCTCTAACAACTGAAGAGCGTAATACAGCCTCCACCGGTTTAAATAATCCTCATAGGAAAAATATACATTAGGGAAAAGTATTTGTTTCGATATCCCCTACAACCTCCCAGAGTTTGTCGGTTTAAATACTTTTCACCCTGTAGAACAGTGGCTTACATGCTTTCTGTTCACATGTTAGAAAGAAAATACAGTTATCTCGACCTACGACACAGTTCTCGATGACAGATGAGCAAAATGCCTAGATCATAGCTCAATAACCATCAGTTTTTTAAATATTTTTTACTCAATTTTTAAAAAAATGTTCAAATGTGTGTGAAATCTTATGGATCTTAACTGCTAAGGTCATCAGTCCCTAAGCTTACACACTACGTAACCTAAATTATCCTAAGGACAAATACACATACTTAAGCCCGAGGGAGGACTCGAACCTCCACCGGGCCAGGCGCACAGTCCATGACTGCATCGCCTTAGACCGCTCGGCTAATCCAGCGCGGCCCAATTTTACACATTTTCCACCAATTTCGCAGTTTTACCATGGTAATTTCAATGCATTTTACCATATTACTCGAGTTAAAATCACTGCTCTTCACGACATATCACATCAACAAAACATCTCATTGCGTCGATCCCATGATGCTACAACCAATGTCATTGCAGCATTTTTCTCAATTTTTGTATCACCGCTAAACCACTCCCTTCATTACTTTGTAAGTGTAGCATACTTGTGGACATAACCGTGAACTGTGTTACACCGCTCACATCACTTGAAACAAATACTGTCTAGCTGACAGTGAGGGGAGGTGCAAAAACTACGTTTCTTAGCCGAAACGCTTTACAAATCCGGTAACTTTTTAATTTTTTTACGGCTGTCTACCTCTGTGCAGATGGGAGTCCCAAATTATTCTCGCTTTTGTAGGATATAGTTAGAGATTGAAAGTTCTCACAAACACCTTTGATAATTGCCACCCCAACAAGCAAATCATATCCATAGCAGCATTCTGTCCTCTATGTCGAAACGAGCTGCCCCCTCCGCTGAAACTGTCAGCTAATGATCCTGAGCGAAACTCTCTCTATGCACCTCGTAACTCTTCCTCTGTCGTTAAACAACCCTCGCTGCAACATTGTCTCAGATTTAATTAAGAACTGGCCAGACATAGGAGGGCTATATACCTGCTACGTTTAACGTCTCATGAAGAAGCTGAGTTCCACGTAATCAATACACTTCAACATTTTGTTTTCGAAACGAGCGCAACACGTCTTCCCAACTTGCACAACCTATCGCCGCTATTGATATAGACCTGTGTAGTCATTCCAATGCCGTAGCCGCCACTCTGGCGAAACTGTAGATACGAGGCTGATACATTGGAGGGTGTTGTGATGACATAACAGATGGTCAAGAAGAAGAAGAAGAAGAAACCTGTGGTTTATGCAGGATGGATGTCCAGATGGAAGGAGTTTAAAAAATTTCACATCAATGACTTGTACTATCAATTTTGAAGAATTGCTCTAGTGTTTGGAGTGCATACCAAGAAGGTACTGCAAAGAGAGGAATGATCTTAGAAGATAAACACATACTCCTAATGCTATACGGTTCTGCACTTAAACACACTGTAACATTAAAGCAGTGTGGTTTCCGATTTACTACTCATTGAATGCAACGCTGTTAATACTCCTGTGCAGCAAATACACTCCTGGAAATTGAAATAAGAACACCGTGAATTCATTGTCCCAGGAAGGGGAAACTTTATTGACACATTCCTGGGGTCAGATACATCACATGATCACAATGACAGAACCACAGGCACATAGACACAGGCAACAGAGCATGCACAATGTCGGCACTAGTACAGTGTATATCCACCTTTCGCAGCAATGCAGGCTGCTATTCTCCCATGGAGACGATCGTAGAGATGCTGGATGTAGTCCTGTGGAACGGCTTGCCATGCCATTTCCACCTGGTGCCTCAGTTGGACCAGCGTTCGTGCTGGACGTGCAGACCGCGTGAGACGACGCTGCATCCAGTCCCAAACATGCTCGATGGGGGACAGATCCGGAGATCTTGCTGGCCAGGGTAGTTGACTTACACCTTCTAGAGCACGTTGGGTGGCACGGGATACATGCGGACGTGCATTGTCCTGTTGGAACAGCAAGTTCCCTTGCCGGTCTAGGAATGGTAGAACGATGGGTTCGATGACGGTTTGGATGTACCGTGCACTATTCAGTGTCCCCTCGACGATCACCAGTGGTGTACGGCCAGTGTAGGAGATCGCTCCCCACACCATGATGCCGGGTGTTGGTCCTGTGTGCCTCGGTCGTATGCAGTCCTGATTGTGGCGCTCACCTGCACGGCGCCAAACACGCATACGACCATCATTGGCACCAAGGCAGAAGCGACTCTCATCGCTGAAGACGACACGTCTCCATTCGCCCTTCCATTCACGCCTGTCGCGACACCACTGGAGGCGGGCTGCACGATGTTGGGGCGTGAGCGGAAGACGGCCTAACGGTGTGCGGGACCGTAGCCCAGCTTCATGGAGACGGTTGCGAATGGTCCTCGCCGATACCCCAGGAGCAACAGTGTCCCTAATTTGCTGGTAAGTGGCGGTGCGGTCCCCTACGGCACTGCGTAGGATCCTACGGTCTTGGCGTGCATCCGTGCGTCGCTGCGGTCCGGTCCCAGGTCGACGGGCACGTGCACCTTCCGCCGACCACTGGCGACAACATCGATGTACTGTGGAGACCTCACGCCCCACGTGTTGAGCAATTCGGCGGTACGTCCACCCGGCCTCCCGCATGCCCACTATACGCCATCGCTCAAAGTCCGTCAACTGCACATACGGTTCACGTCCACGCTGTCGCGGCATGCTACCAGTGTTAAAGACTGCGATGGAGCTCCGTATGCCACGGCAAACTGGCTGACACTGACGGCGGCGGTGCACAAATGCTGCGCAGCTAGCGCCATTCGACGGCCAACACCGCGGTTCCTGGTGTGTCCGCTGTGCCGTGCGTGTGATCATTGCTTGTACCGCCCTCTCGCAGTGTCCGGAGCAAGTATGGTGGGTCTGACACACCGGTGTCAATGTGTTCTTTTTTCCATTTCCAGGAGTGTATGTTTCCAACACGTGATGTACATTCATTCTTCAAGTTTTCTATTCCACTCACTGTAGTGACAAGCCTTAAGACCGCTACGGTCGCAGGTTCGAATCCTGCCTCGGGCATGGATGTTTGTGATGTCCTTAGGGTAGTTAGGTTTAACTAGTTCTAAGTTCTAGGGGACTAATGGCCTCAGAAGTTGAGTCCCATAGTGCTCAGAGCCATTTGAGCCACAAGCCTTAAGCTACTGAAACTACCACCTTCTACACCACTGAAAAAAGGAAAGGAACCAACATAGATTCTTAAGGGCAATGGTGCACTTCGCTTGCATCTTCGTTCGTCTGCAGGAGGGTACTGAAGTGGGTTTGGTGGAAATTAATCGCACATGCGTTGAAAGCCTGAGGGGGCTGTGGTGTGGTGAGGTTAACGATTCAGGTAGACAGCACTCAAAATCACACCCCAAACAAATATATAAGAGTCGAATGCGGGTTATAGGCCCATAACACCACTGCTAGAACCCGAAAGAACAACGAAAAGCAATTGTTACATGTTCGACAAGTGACCTGCACATCTCCCCATCTCTGAAATGGGTCATAAGTCTACGTCATTACAAAACTTCTCAACTGATTAATCCATCAACTTCCTGTCATCCTCTAACACAGATCCATGTCGGTTTAAAAGTAGATGGTTCTCCTTTCTTGAAAAGCATCCAGACAGCAGTCAGCTTCCATGTATTCCTATTACATACTGCAGAATGTTGTTAAAAGAGCAACTGTTCTCTAAGGTATTTGTTAGCTAACACCGCATGTTTGTGACTGACAGAGAGTAAAAGACGCAACCTGTAAATACCACTTGTTACAGTTTTGAAGACTTAAACAGTTTTGCGTGGGGCCTAACACGCGATCCAGTCTGTAGTTGCATACTTCAGTCCACAAACTGGTAATACAATGCTCCGAAGCAGACATGTAAGCACACTGCTGCGCTAATATTAGTTTTAGTCGTAGGAAAGGTGAAGTTTGTTAAAATTCAGTAAAGGTGCGATTGGCCGATAAAGTCTGGGGCCGCTAGCAGTGTGTGGTAATAGTCAGCAGCCAGTAGGCCAGCCACAGTAAACATGACGGGTATGATTTGTTTGGTGTGGAGCAACAGCGAGGCAGGGAACTGCAGCATTGCTTTAAGTTATTGCGATGTGTGAGGTGAGGCAGTAGGCCAGAGCTGGGAGTGGCGATATGTAAGTGGCTGACATATGGGAATTTACCCCTGCCATAGTTTCTGTTTCTCTCTGACACTACGTCATAAGTGAGGGGGAAAACAGTATAATCAGTCAGGCACTTTTAGCTTGACAGGGTGTGTGCCAGGTCAGTCGAGAGTCGGGTCGGCCCTGTGCTGGTCTACGCTTATAGGAGCCACTCTGGCAGCGATATTGCAAATATTCTGTGTAAACCTGTACTTTGTTTCTATGTACTTGTTCCGCCTCTGGGGACACAACACCAGGGCCTGACGGGATGGCAGCTGGGTACTTGGAGATTGCACAGTCTGTCCGAAGGAGGGCAGTGACAGCGGCCTGCAGTGGGTCCAGGATGGGCCACATTCGCTTCCCACCTGGCATACTGGGGTCCGGGCGAGGCATAAGCTGCAGGAGGTGTGGCGTGGCAGCGCTGCAGCAGCGCCAGGAATGGCGTTGGGTGTTGTCATCTGGCAAGCACCACTCGTCGCAAGTTGCAGCACAGCATCCAGGAGGGCGCGGGTTCAAGTCCGATCCTGTCCTGGGAGCAGTAGTGGCTGAGGGCCACAGGTGACAAGTACAACCACCTCCATACCATGGTCAGTCAGGCCTAATGGGGCGGTAGGCAGTGGGAAGCATGGACTGTAACAGTCTCCGGAATCGTGGGAAGTGGAGCGGTGCCAGTCACTACGCCTCGGCGAGCAGCGACCGGGCGAGCATGGCTGACTTCCATCGTAGGGCGGCCTTGATGAACGCAGCAGTGGTGTCAGCAGTCCAGGAGTGCTGAGACGGCTGGACTCGCTGCACAGCGCGTGGGTGGTGCACCGATGTCACACTTCTGTAAACTAGCTGAATAAAGGAATACTTTCGAATACCGCTGTGTCACTCTGCACTGTCCCTTGATGCTATTGAACTTGCTCGGCCTCCTGACGAGAAATGGCTCAGTGGGCCCTAGTTTCAGCTCTGCCAACTGGAGTCTCAGGTTCGACCATCGACGGTCCGCAACAACACTCTAACCCCATAGAGCGATCCAAGTCATGTGTTTTATTGAGAGACCGTAGATATGCTGGTTGGGTTGGGGACAAGCATCAGATTTGGATGTGTAAACAGGAATAGTAGATCGCACTAGGTAAGCAATAAGAACACATAAATACCTATGGAAAATCGAGGCAGAGGCAGCAGAAGAAATCAGCTCCGTACACATGTCAACTACCTGTTGCAACTGCCTACACGGTGGAGTGGGAATCAAGTCCACATGCAGAACGGTTACCAGACTTATAGTTTCC
Source organism: Schistocerca nitens (assembly GCF_023898315.1). Classification (NCBI taxonomy): domain Eukaryota; kingdom Metazoa; phylum Arthropoda; class Insecta; order Orthoptera; family Acrididae; genus Schistocerca; species Schistocerca nitens. The sequence continues at coordinate 533,611,201 of NC_064620.1, read as the reverse complement.
ATGAACTGCACCATTACATGAATCTGCAGACACGGTCTCTCATACATCGGCGTAGAACATTGAGTTGTTTCCAGACTTCGACTTTCCACTAAATTCGTCGGATGCAGTACTCGCCGACTCTCTAATAGCTACGAAACAAGGCTTTGTATGCTTTCAACTATCTACTTCCATTTGGTTTCATGCTTATCCCATCCGAAATGTAAGCATGTAAATGATCGTAAAGGCGGAAAGGGTCAGGATTTTTGAATAGGTTGACGAATATTGCCCATACAAAATCAAGCCACACCTTGTTATGTTAGCAATGAGTATACATATCGACAAAATGTGGAAAAAATGAAATCGGTAAAACTATGAAAATTGAGGACAGATACGACAAAATACGAGAAAATTGAGGGTCAATGAGAGAGCACTTATATCTCTGCTTGGTGCAGCAAAATTCTTGTACATGGGACGAGTGTGTAAGAGCAAGAGGTATACGGGAGAAAGTCGATATGGAAGCGTTGGGAACCAGGAAAACAGTAACTGATCGTTGACAGCGATAAGACGGATGGAAAAGACTTCTTGTAGTGGATGACAAAAGTGTAGAGTAATAAATTTATATACGTGAGCTCACTAGCCCAGGTATGACTCCGAAAATTTATATATATCTGTAAAGTATCCAGACATGTGAGTATGATAAACTTTAGGTCCTCCTTAGCTAAAGAGCATTATATTAACAGCTTGGGGCGGCAGTATACAGCTACCGAATAGATCGCTTCTTCGACACCGTCCATGCTGTTTAAGTGTTTTAAACTCTAACAGACAGTATTTAGAATGTGCTTCTCTGTATTCTGTACCAATAAAAACCATGTGATGTCAGCTAACAAACACCTTGCGGCGTGGTTTTTAACAACATTCTGCAGTATATCTACTGAGGTAACAGGAATACATGCAAGTTGGCTGCTGTCCTGGGTGCTTTCCTACAAAAGAGAAACCTCTGCCTTTAAATTGACATGAATCTGCGTTAACGGACTATGCAAAGAAGATGGAGTAATGGTTGAGAGATGTTGTAATGAGGTAGACTCATGCATTCTAGCGAGAGGGAGATGCTGTAGCTGGTAATTTACCGAACATTTAACCATTGTTTCCGTTGTTCTCTCGGGCTGTTTCAGTTGTGTTATATAACCTGCATTCGACTCGTATACGTTTGTTCTAGGTGTGATTTTGGGCGCTATCTACCTGCAATCGTTAACAGTAAACCTCCCCCATACCACAGCCGGCTGAGGTCTTCCAACATATGTACGACGGATCAGGTCCACCAAACAGATGGAAAACTATTTCAGCGCTCTCCTCTAGACGAACGAATACGCGAAGTACGCCATTTGCCAACTACATAGTAATCTACATTTTTTCTTTGGTGTAGGATGTAGTACTTTTATCATTTTAAAGTTTATGGCCTAAGTGAATGGGATAGAAAACATGCAGGGTGAATATATGTCAGGTGTGGAAATATATTTCAGACCTTGGAGTATTAACAGCCTTACATTCCATGTCCAACATATCGGAAACCACACTGCCTCAATGTTGTAGCATGTTTAAGTGCAGTATAGTTTAGGCATAGGAGAGCGTGTTTATGTTCTATGATAATTTCTTTCTTTGCAATACCTTCTTGGTATGGACTCCAGACACTACAACAATAGTCCAGAGTTGATAGCACAAGTGATTTACGGAAAATGTTTCGAAGGAGAATACTTCGTGCTCCATTCCGCATAGGGCGAGATGGCCAATCGTAATAAAATTTTACCAAAGTTTTGAAATGTTTCTGCTAAGGAAAGTAGTTTTTACGTCTCCTCTCTCCTGGTAGCTATTTGAAACATTACGAAACAGTATATGTTCAAATGGCTCTGAGCACTATGGGACTCAACTGCTGTGGTTATCAGTCCCCTAGAACTTAGAACTACTTAAACCTAACTAATCTATGGACATCACACACATCCATGCCCGAGGCAGGATTCGAACCTGCGACCGTAGCAGTCGCACGGCTCCGGACTGCGCGCCTAGAACCGCGAGACCACCGCGGCCGGCTACAGTATATGTCTCATGAGTTGGCCATAGGTGGCAAGTGATGTACACAGGGCTACACCCGTAGTCGAGGGGTAGCGTTTTTGACTAATAATCAAGTTCCGGGTTCGAACTATGCCACCGGTTAAACAATGAATCAAGATAATCAGCATTGGCAGACTGAGACTTCCAGCATAATAAGTCACCCTCTTTCTGCCAACGGCCTTGTCAAAGAGGTTGGAGGAGTGGACAGAGCTTCAGAGCACTCTCTAGCCCTTGTGGTGGGAAACTGCCCACGCAAGAGAAGAATGAACAGTGATCAGCGGCATGGAGATCCAAAAGGCAATGGAAACAAGTGCACTAAAGATATGTAATGTGTATACAAAGAACATCTGGCCTGTAACTGAAAAAGTGTCATGACGACCTCTCGATTGGCAAAAAATATCGAAATAAACCTCCATTCGTGTATCCGGGATGGGACTGCCACGGGGTAGGTAACGATGAGAAAAAGACAGAAAAACTGACTAAAGGAAAACGTCCTTCGAGTCGGGGCGGGAGAGACCAGAAGTCTGAACAAGGTAGGTGTGCTACAAAACCTGAAAAGGAAATGTTAAGGTTCAATATAGATATGGCGATTGTCAGTGAAGTGAAGTAGAAAGAAGACAAGGATTTGTGGTCAGATGAGTACAGGACAGCATCAACAGCAGCAGAAAATTCTATAACGTGAGTAGGATTCGTAATGAATAGGAATTTAGGGCAGAGAATGAGTTGCTGTGAACAGTTCAGTGATATAATTTTTTTATCAGAATCGACTGCAAACCAACACCAACGACTATAGTTCAGGTATACTTACCGACGTCACAAGGTGAAGATGAAAGTATAGAGAAAGTATATGAGGATATTGAACAGATAATTCAGTATGTAAAGAGAGATGAAGATCTAATAATCGTGGGGGACGGGAATGTGGTTGAAGGGGAAGGAGCAGAGATTGATAGCGAATTAAAACATTGCTCTCAACATGTCGGGGGCAAAGCCAGTGTCAACACACTGTGAAACGACTAGTATAACGATCAAAGTGTATCTCATTTACGCAGGATGAATTATTTGAGTGTGTTTCCTGCAGGGAATTTATTGTACTCAGCCAAATACCACTTTCAGACATTGTTGACATATCCAGAACGTTTGAAAGTACACCGCCGTTGACCGTTCAATTTTTCATCCAGCCTATCCAAGACATACGTTTAATGGCTTGCAGGAAGTGTCGTGTTCTTGAGTTCTTTGTCCGTCTATGTCTGATTTATGGAGACCAGAAACAATATATCGCTGCCAGCAGATGGATCTCTTTCTGTATCATCAGCGATAGGGTAGAACACGCCTGGAAAACCGGCGATCCTACCTATGGGAGGAGGAGAGTGAGGGAGGCAGCAAGGGAGGTACTACCAGTTCTAAGCTGGTTGTCTGTATTTGCACATTGAGGTGAATGCATGTGCAGCTGCTGCCAGTCCCTCCTGGTGAGATGTTTTGGGGTCATTTTTTGCGGTAGTTGTGTTATTGCTATGATTTGTGTAGTATGCTGCCCACTCGTCTAATATAGTGTGCCTAGGAAACTGTTTTATCAGATCACTAGACAATTTTTTTTTCTTTGTTGTTATTTCACTCCCCAAAATGGGACAGGCTGGCATTGGCACAATTTGCTGCTCTTCAGCCAAGAGAGTTACAGAAACAACACAGTCACATGAGAAAAAGAACACATAACAGATAATGGTATAAAGTGATGAAAAAAACAAGAACAAAAAATAGATGAGTATAAACCATAGATTAAAAAACAATATAGACGAGAGCCACACACACATGCGAAGAATGAACACTGTGAGTCGACACAAAAAACAAAGAAACATCAGTGGGAACACAAACGAATGATGCTGGCGACACTATTGGTGCTGGTGGAATGTAGCGCTGCCCACAGCACAGGAGTAACAGTGACACCACAACGAAAACGTTAAAAATCACTGCACCAAAGGGGACCTACCACCGCGTGAAGGGAGTAGCGGGGAAGGAAAGGGAGGGGGGAAAGATGGTAGAGAGAAATCCCAGAGGGGGTAGGAGGGGGGATAGTGGAGGGGATAAGGCAAGGAGCTAGAAGCTTGGTGGGGGGTGAAAAGGAGAAAGAAGGTGTTCAGCAGGGGAAAAGGAGGAAGAAAGGAAGGGGGAGAGGGAGGGTGAGAGGGAGCTCTGAGGAGGGTGGGGAGGAAGGAGGAGGGATTAGATCTGGTAGGAGGGGTAGATAGCTAGACAACAATTCAAGCAACTTGTATTAATGGAATTTATTACAGTAAGTTAAATTGACTGTACTTCACTTTGCGTGTTCACAAAGCTATATCACAAGGAAATGGCGACATGCAAATAATCAATGCAAGCAAAACAATTCAGTTCATAAGTCAGTGCTGTAGCATTTGTATGACGGCTCGTCTTTCACTCCGGCCGCGGCGAGGCAGTGCGGTGTTTATATTCCCTTCGGGTAGATGCCACTCTTGTCTTGGGTCATCCTAGTTCAGCGTGTAATTGCCTGATGTCGTCTCATAGCCTTCTCTGCTCTTTTGTTCTTCATCGTCGTACCGGCGCTTGTCATCACTCCGGAACAATTTGCATGTGCTGAATTATGACAGTACAATTATTAAACTCCTCTCCAACCATCATCGACACCTCATCAACTGAATACATTTCCTGCCAAAAGTAAAGACATTACCTAGAACTGCAGCCTTTTTCTCAGAAAATCATAAATGAGGGCGGAGGGCAGTGGGAAGTGGGGTAGGCTGTAAACAGTTTCGAGCATGCTCTTCCGGTAGTGTTGTGTTTTAGAGCTGTCGGTCTACAAATCTTGAGTTGAACATACACTTGCACTATTGGAAAACGTAGGGGGTGTGGGATGGCAGAAAATTTGGCAGGCGTCACTGGAGTATGCAGGCAGCAGTAAGACAATCCAGAAGCAGAATAACAACATCAAAAATAAACAAGTAAACAAATAAAGACATTACCTTATGTCCTCCTCTGCAGCAGATCAGCACAAATAAGTCTTTTTCAGAAGTGTGGAAGGCAAAGGGAAGTGGGAGAGGGGAGAGAGAAAGGGAGGGAGCAGGAGGGTGTAGGGGAGGAATGGTGGTAGTGATCTCATGAGACATTGCCACGTCTACCTTTCAAGGTGAGGAGTTTTGGGGATCACACAGGGAGATCCGCCATCTTGAATAAATTTGCAACAATGCAGAATGGCATCATTTCACTCTTACCCCACTACCATTATATAGATTTTTTTAGCAGCTATTTGTGCAGATTCTTTGTGAGTAGTATGTTAATGTGTAAACACATCAGTGTGTGTGAATTTTAAAATTTTCCCGGTGAACTGACTGTTCAAACAAATTTCTGGCTTGCAGCCGGTCGTCGTTCAATACTTCGCACGATATTTCAACTGGGCACCTGCCAGTCATCTTCAGGTGAGCCGTCGCAGACTGGCGAAAACGTCGTCCATTCCGCAATATATAGCGTACTGTAACTATTCTGCGCATGCGTCGAAAACTTGATAGTTGAACCACACTGCCCGCCGGCAGCGCCCTCGCTGGTGGAATGCGGAACTCAGTCGCCCTCTGCGTTGCTGTTTGCCACGGCGGTCGACGCAATCTGTCGTCTTCGATTTGAGCAAATCGTGGAGATGATGGGATTCCATGCACTGTCCAGCTGGTAGCCTCTGTCACGGTTTAACAGATTTTCCGCCAGTTGTATTTCTACTGATTCTTTAATAATGGAGTCCCAGAATGACGTTGCTGTTGACAAAATCATTGTTTTCTCATACTCCATTGAGTGTCCAGTAGAAATACAATGTTCAGCAATAGCGGACTTGCTCGGCTGCAAAAGGTGGGTGTAACGTTGATGTTCAGTGCAGCATTCTTTCACGGTGCGTGTTGTTTGACCTATGTAAGCCATACCACATTGGCACGGTATCTTGTAAATTCCGGCTTTTCGTAGTAACAGATTGTTCTTAACTGATCCCACAAGGTCCGCAATCTTCGATGGTGGGCGGAAAACCACTTTTATCTGAAACTGTCGGAGGATTCTTGCTATTTTAAACGAAGTGTTGCCAACGAAAGGAAGAAAAGCTAAAGATTGTTCCGGCATGTTCTCCTCTTTATTCACTTACTGCTTCTTACTTTTAACTGTAGTGCCCTGTTAATCTGCTGGATGGAATACCCATTTTCGATGAATACTGTCTTTAGATGGGCGAGTTCTTGAGGTAAGCTATCTAGATCTGAGACAGTATGAGCTCTATGAACAAGTGTTTTAAGCAAACTCATGGTTTGCGATGGGTGATGGCAACTCGATGCTTGCAGGTACAAATCAGTATGAGGGGGTTTCCGGTAAACTGAATGCCCTAGAGAACCATCATACTTCCTTCGAAACAGGACATCCAAGGAAGGCAAACAACCGTCTTTCTCTATTTCCATGGTGAACAGGATGTTGCTATGAATGAAGTTGAGGTGATGTAGAAACTCCATTAATTTATCTTCTCCATGAAGCCACACTATGAAAGTGTCATCCACATCCCGCCAAAAAACTGTTGGCTTCAGGGCAGCTGATTCAAGCGCTCTCTCTTCAAAATCCTCCATAAAAAGGTTGGCCACCAAAGGAGACAGGGGACTACCCATGGCGACACCGTCAGTCTGTTCAAAATATTCTTCATTAAACATAAAATGGGTTGAGGAAAGAGCGTTCCTGAACAAAGCAGTGACATCAACAGGAAACATGTTACCAATCAGTGTCAAAGCATTCCACCAACGAGGGCGCTGCCGGCGGGCAGTGTGGTTCAACTATCAAGTTTTCGACGCATGCGCAGAATAGTTGCAGTACGCTATATATTGCGGAACGTGTAACAACAACAACGCTGTATTATTGTACGTATAAGTAAATTTTTTTCCATCTGATTTTTCGATAAATTAGTGTAATCGATAATCTGATTTCATTTGTTTTCTTGTTTCATGCCATTGTGTTAAGAAACTGTAAACAATTTTCAATGTGAATATTAATGTTTATGTCAAATGTCAGACAATATTGTAACAGAATTGAAATGTAAGAAACATTGAAACTGTTGTAAGATGTTTAAAATTGTAACTGTGCGTCTGGTCCATACGTAGGCAATGTGTTAGGATATGTAGAATGCAAAACCTCGGGTGAATACCCTGTCTGTAAGGCAGCGGTAAAAGGTGGATGGCAGGCGAGCGCGGGAAAATGCGCACGGGCGCTGCACGGCACAACGGGCTCGGCAGAAGTAGTTGGAGTTTGGCATTGGTCTGAGCAACACGTTCTGGATCGAGGAGGCTCTCCTGGAAGACGTAGTTTCATTGAGCCTCGGGTATGCCGTTCCAACGCCCATAGAGCATGGCAAAATTCCATAGGCACTAAACGGAAAAGTATTGCGACGCTATGAAGAAATAAAGTGCCGATAGATCAAGAGCCATAGTTGCATAGCTGTGATTGTATGTGTGCTCTGTGCCTCGCCATCTCGCCGCCCGCCAACCGCCGCATCGATACAAACAGGTTGAAACTTTTAGTATTGTATTCGTATGGACCAGTGTTACTTTTGTTCCATACTGTTCAATAGCAACTTAATAACTACTTAAATTTTACCAGAACTTTCCTATCATTTAATTATCCTCACAACTAACCTAGATAGGGTCCTTTCCAAATGTTGTGCAATCCGAGTGTCCCGAAATGAAAAATTAAATTTTGTGTTAATAATAATAACTTGCAGACCTAACTATGTAAGAATGGTGTTTAAAGAACTGTTTTGTTAATGAACCAGTAAATGAATAGTGGAGGTCTGATAAACTTGGAAGATAACTTCAATATTGATTTAGTAATGAAGTTTAATTATTTCGAGATAGATATAAAGGTATTTAAATGAGTAGGAAATAAGATAAATAGAGTAGTAACTCATATATTGGAAATCTTGAGCGCATAATGGTGTCAGTAATAAAATTTTTCAATACAGTGAGCATAACACTTTCAAGGCCCCCCCTTTTTTTATTCATTTGAATTCTGAAGTGTTCTAAATTGATTTGACCAGCAAAAGTTAAAGTCAATATAAAAGCCAAAGTTTATCAGTGTTTTATCTTTAATAAAATTGACATTTTGTTTGTGGCTCGAAATTACTATTTCTAGGGTAACCTATGCCCGATTTTAATCAGATCAGTAGACAGTACGAAGTTTGGTAGTATACATTATAGGGTAGTGTTAGGTATCCATGGTTTTTTTCATATCAGTACAGAAAGTGAAAATATCAGTTCAATAGATTTTCTAGTTCTAAAATTTACTATATTATGCAGTGTTACTATGTGTTATTTTGCATGAATGTACAGCAACTTATACAGAGAAGAAACTCAGTTAATGCCTAATTAGGCTGGCGACCATATTATTAACAAATTGTTAGCATCTGCTGTGTTGCTTTTTGTCCGTCCTGATGTGTAGTTGCATTTCGGAATTACTTGACATATCATTGTTATTACCGAGTGCGTGTAAGTCTGATTTACCACCATTCAGGTACACGCGGTCAATATCTATACAAAAATCCTGTATTGTAAGGTGAACCCCACTCACTCACCATAGTACAGGCTTTAATGAGTATCGTGTGCCCCACGCGCACGTTTACAAGTGGCGACCGTGACAGGACAATTGGCGTACATACAATATCATGAACATGTTAACGAACAGATTGAAATGTCGAGATCGCCTCGAACACAGCAAGGAATAAAACGGGAAGTAGAGGATGACTTTGTAGATGATAGTGCGTACGTGAACGAATCCACTGACATGTTTGATTCACCACAGATAACGAAATAACCGAAAGAAAAATTTGAAGTAGGATCGGAACACACCGATTCCGTAGAACAAAACAGTGTGAAAATTTTAAGCATGAACGATTTATTTGAACAATTAACCAAACAAATTGCAGGACAGAATGATCAGCTTAAATCACACGTTGACGAGCAGCTTAAAACACAAAGTAATCAGCTCAAAACACAGAATGATCAGCTTAAAACGCACGCTGGTCAGCTTAAAGCACAGGTCGAAGAACAAGGAATTAAAATTAGTAAACAAATAGAACAGGTAGAACAAAAGTGGGTAATTTAAGCTCTGTAGTAAATACTATGAAGTCTGAAATTGACACAATTAATAAAAATATGAATACTATGCAGGGGGAAATTGACAACATTAACAGTAGGTTTGATGTTGAAATTCTCAACATCCAAGAGAAAGTAGAGCCTCTAGTTGAAACAAAAGTAGACGAAAAAGTTTTCGGTCTTAAAAGTGAGATCGTAAACGAATGCCAACATGGAATATCACAGTTGAAAAAGGCAGTTTCAGACACTGAAAGAGATTTAGGCGAAAAGGTTACCGGGTGTGTACAAAAGTGTGAACAAAATACATCGAAAATTCAAGGCAAAATTTTCGATCTTGAGAGTAAAATCAAAGATAGGCCTGGTGTTGTCTGTAATGGCACGCCACTTACGAAGCTGTTGGAAGGTGAGGAGCGCTTCGATCCCGCCAAGAAACATAACGGATGGCATCCGTTGGATTTCATCAAAAATTGCGAGAGGAGGTTTCCTGAACACTTGTCTGGTCAGGAGAAGATAAACGTAGTAATTAGCGCATTAGCAGGTGACGCTAAGCGCTGGGGAATTAACTTGAATACCGAACTAATGACGTTCGAAGAGTTTAAACAAAAGTTTACGGAAGAATACTGGTCCGAACAAAAACAGGATCAGTTGTGGTGCGAGTTTATCATGGCCAAACTTCATGATAACAGGGGCAGGAATTCTTTGAAAGATTTCTGCGAATATTGGTACCGAAAGTTGACACACTTAAGAGGGAGAAGATCCGATTCTGAAATCATATGGGAGCTATATAAAAGCTTCCAGTAGATTCAAAGAGATATGTGGGAAGCAATCATCGTAGCTTCCAAGCGTTTCTCGAAAGGGTCGAAGACGAAGACCACTGGCGCGAAAGTCGTACCAATTATCAGAATTGTAGTAACAGGAATAACCGTAATAATGACGAGAGAAATGACGCCGATGGGTTTCGCGTCAACGTGATACAGAGAGGTAGAGGCAGAGGAAGAGGAAGAGGGAGTTATCTAGGTTGTGGTAGAGGCTACACCGCGCAAAATAATAACGACGCGGGAAACTGATTTCCGCGAACGTTGCGGGCCAAACGGAAGCGGACAGAACATACAGGCCCCGATATAAGAAATGTTACCGGACTGACAGTAAAGTTATGAGACAGGTTAGAGACAGGCGTGAAATGACGCAACGTGTTGTTGCGAAACAAGCGTCAGGTGCGAGCGCAGATGACTCATCTTCGCCGCGCAGAGCGATACATGTTAACAGGCGACTGGAGCATCAGAGGGCAACGGCCCAGCCTAGCAGAACAGCTGTTCAGAGAGAAGCCGCTAGCAATGCGGCAGAATTAGGTACAAACATTGCCGTAAGAGCTGGTGAATACATTACGAGTGGTAATTCAGTGGCGAAGGAAATAGTAGATGGAACAGTGGATACACAGAGAGGTGCGGTTAGCAGTGTTAGTAATGAAGTAAATGGCGAGAATGAATTAGCAGAAGTAACTGATTGGCATGTGCAGATCGACGATCTGTACAAGGGCCTCAAGCAATGTGAGCGGGAGGATTTTAAGGAGTATGAGGCAAGGAGGTTAATTAGTGAAAAAGGAGATAGTAGGGACGTCGATAAGGTGACGTGGCCCGAATTTAAATAGGAGAGAGTAAATAGCGCCGCGCAAAGTACGCGTGCTGTCGATAGGACGATGGTTAAAGATAGGAAGGAATTGGAGGTTGAAATCCTAAGCATTGACGAGGAAGTAACTTCTGTTAATGATCCGCCAACAGTACAAGCTGTCACCGAAAGGCACCATGGGGAAGGGGCAGGTAATTACCTAAGAGTAACTGAAGTCCACGAGGATTACACTAAATATGAAGTGACAGTGGATGTGAGTAAAGCTGATAATGAGGTCGTTTTGCCAAAAGAGGATATTGAGTTAAAATCAAAGTCTGACGAAAAGGCAGAGGAAGAAATTAGTTCCCGTCTCAGAAAAGCTTTTATGTTAGAACCTGAAAGCGATCCAGAATGGTCGGATTCGGACGATAGTTCAGACGACGTGTATTTCGGTACTAGTGAAAATAATGGGAATACAGCTAATTGTGATATTGTACCTACTGATGACGAAGTTTCAAAACAAAAACCCAGATGTTGAGACTGGACACAGAAAAAAGGAGCAACCGGACGACTCAGTGTTATTGTTACAAAGAGTTCAAGTAAGCAAAGATTTTGAACTCCAGAAACCGAGAAAGCCACCAGATATAAATGGTTCACAGATCAGGAACGTATCTTGGGACGATGTCACAGTCGACCAAGGTGCGTTGCAGAAAAAACAGGAAGGGGCATAAATTAGAGTCTGGGGCAGATTTATATTGGACTTTGAGAATGTCATGAACACAATACATCATGAAACTACTGGGTTCCCGCCGGAAGAAATTTTGTTAGGCAGCAGAAGTAAAAGTTTAATCGAGGAAAAACTAGAGTTTCCACCTTGCACAAGCTTGGGGTTAAGTCAAAAGAAAGAATTAGTCAGAAATGGGGCAAAGCAGAAAGCTGAATCTAGATCTAAAAGACATGATAAAAACCTGAAAGTTTCAAAATTTAAAATTGGGGATTATGTTCTTTTAAAAACCCACAAAAAATCTAGTGAACTGAACCATGAAATTTCCAAATTTAAATATATTTATAATGGACCATATATAATACAGAACATTCCACGCGATAATGCTTACTATCTGATCTACCCAAAATCCAAGAGACCTTTAGACGTAAGAAACGTTGTGGACCTGAAAATGTATGTTCCTAGGATTGAGTGACCTAAGTACACTCAGAAAGCAATCTGCAGTAAATATGCTGTATCTAATGATGAAATTATTTTATTCTAAATGTAACAAATCTTTGTAAATGTATGTATACTAATGTCAGTGTGATAATGTACTTATGTAAGTTTCAGATTACCAAATGTACTATAAATGTAAAGATGTATGGAGAAAAGGGCTGAAAAGAAAGGGTAAATGCTGCAAGCCAAATAAAAGATGGGACTGTCAAACACCAAAGAGGTCAGATAAATAGTCCAAGGAGATTTGTAAGTGTGGTACAAGTGATGTGATAAAATGATGTGAAATGGACTGCCCAAATCTGAATAATAGGCAGCAAATATGTGTAGTAATTTTCCTAAATATTATTGTGCGTTTATTAGCAAATAAGGAAATGGATTGCAATTCAATGCAAGCAGCAACAAATTGTTTTATAGTGTATATAAGTATTTGTATATGCTTTGTAGTTAAGTGTTTGTGTTTCAGCTTTTGAATTTATTTTTCTGAGAAATTTAATAATAAGTAGTTTGCTATTTAAATCATGTTCTGATAGGAGGTTGGACTGTGCCAAAGGCACTTAAACAAACGATAGGTAAATGTTCTTGATATATTAAAAAGTATAGACCTCTATAATGTGAGAGAAAGGAAGTATAGTGATACAAAATTTTATGATGGTACATTCACTCAAAGATTCAGATGGTATAAATATAAAGTTTAGTGTTCCCATCAAATTTGCAGTTAGTGAAATTTACTGGAAACAGGGGCATGTTTAACAACAACAACGCTATACTACTGTACATATAAGTAAATTTTTTTTCCATCTGATTTTTCGATAAATTTGTGTAATCGATATTCTGATTTCATTTGTTTTCTTGTTTCATGCCATTGTGTTAAGAAAACTGTAAACAATTTTCAATGTGAATATTAATGTTTATGTCAAATGTCAGACAATATTGTAACAGAATTGAAATGTAAGAAACATTGAAACTGTTGTAAGATGTTTAAAATTGTAACTGTGCGTCTGGTCTATACGTAGGTAATGTGTTAGGATATGTAGAATGCAAAACCTCGGGTGAATACCCTGTCTGTAAGGCAGCGGTAAAAGGTGGATGGCAGGCGAGCGCGGGAAAATGCGCACGGGCGCTGCACGGCCCAACGGGCTCGGCAGAAGTAGCTGGAGTTTGGCATTGGTCTGAGCAACACGTTCTGGATAGAGGAGGCTCTCCTGGAAGACGTAGTTTCATTGAGCATCGGGTATGCCGTTCCAACGCCCATAAAGCATGGCAAAATTCCATAGGCACTAAACGGTAAAGTATTGCGACGCTATGAAGAAATAAAGTGCCGATAGATCAAGAGCCACAGCTGCATAGCTGTGGTTGTATGTGTGCTCTGTGCCTCGCCATCTCGCCGCCCGCGTAATTGTCTGAAATAGTGGACGTCATCCTGTCTATGCTATTGCACACCAGACAATTAACACAGGTTTTTCTCTTTCCCTCAGCGGACGTTGTAGAACGGAAACGGTACGTTTCCGGAGATGTGTTCCTATTCAAAACATTACGTACTCGCTCCCCCTTAACTAGCCCTAGAAGTTTGTAACGGGAATTTCCGAACACCCTTTGTGTTACAGAACCGCGAGCATCATTATCAAAATGATAGGAATTTCTTCATTGCTAATTTAACTTATAAATATACACCGAAAATTGCACTGTATGTCCGTCAGCTGCTTCGAAAAAATTATTACTGCTATCAGTTACAGTTGTTACAAATCGTCATCGGGCACAAGAAGTTTTTCACTCAGAAATCGTATGACACTTGTTCTCTAGATAACGGTAAAACACGATATTAACAGTACAGTTCTATACATAAATTTTAACCCTGTCCAGAAGTTTCAATGAACACAACGCATTAAGAGCACAGCGTAATCTGTCTTTAGTGCTGGAAGAAGACCACTGTTAGACATCTGAAGTGCGACGGTACCTCAATAAAGGGGTGCTTACGGTGGCTGAAGGCGACATGCAAATCGCATCTCCCCCTCCCCCCTCCCCCAAGACAGGTGATGTAAGGAACTGATGGAAAAGAAACGTGCCAAGCATCAACACATCCTTCAGATACTACAGAACATATACAGAATATATATTATATGCTCAAATATTGTTTTAAACATTAAAATCCGCCAGAAATCATTCTATTTGCAACTGATCATGAAGGTAGAAAATATCACTAAACACTGGATGCGTGACAGTTAAACGTCATGATAAAAATATCGCTAAGCAGTGGGTGCGTGTCAGTTAATTATCATGATGTGTGTTAAATTGATTACTTTCTTCCTCTTGAAGTGCTTTAAGACTAAGACAAGTTCAAGTCACCATGAAAAAGTAGTAGTTTTACAGTATAAACGCGAAGGAAGCCACTAAATTTCTTCAGTACATGCGTAACGAGAATAATGGAAGATATCTACCACTTTTTTTCATTTTTTTTTTTCAAAATGACAGCCTGTGAGATGAACCTTTCCTGCTCAAGCTTTCTACACGAAAATTTTTGCGTTAATTAAGCATGTAGACTTACGCCGTGACCTTTAGCATCTCTTCCTTGCGTCATTACGTTCTTGCGCGAGCGCTACTCAACGAGCGGATGCTTCTAAAGGAACATTCCCTCCTTTCCACAGTGAGCGTCTACTTTCAACAGATAATCGTAGTATCATACAAAGGAGGAAACCTCTTCATAATTCCTTTTATTAAAATTATTTGCCTCGTTAACTTTCAAAGGCTCGTTTTTCAGTTCATATCGTGACTATAATATTATTTAGGTAATTAAAAATACAATTTTTTTTCTTTCGAGGAATATACATTTGGCCGAAGGTCTTCCTCGACATTAACACTTTCAGAAACCACTTCGCACTTTTCGCATCTACAGTGGCTACCACTGTTCACCTATTACGTTATATGTCTTACGAACATGTTAAAACTTTGTTATGTAATATATGTTGCGTCTGACGACAAGAGAGACTAGAAGGTGCATTGTAATTGGGTTGGAATAATGAACTGTTGTTGTAGTCTTCAGTCCAAGGGCTGGTATGATGCAGCTCTCCATGCTACTCCATCCCGTCCAAACCTCTTCATCTCCAAGTAACTACTGCAACCTACAGCCTTCTGAATCTGCTTAGTGTATTCATCTCTTGGCCTCCCTCTACGATTTTTACCCCCACGCTTTCCTCATGTACTTGTGTGATCCCTTGATGACTCAGAATGTGTCCTACCAACCCATCCAATCTTCGAGTGAGGTTGTACCACAAATTTCTCTTCTTCTCAATTCTATTTAGTACCACATTATTAGTTATGTGACATACCAATCTAATCTTCAGCATTCTTCCGTAGCACCACATTTCAAAAGCTTCTATTCCCTTCTTGACTAAACAGTTTATACTCCACGTATCACTTTCGTACATGGCTAAACTCCATAGAAATACTTTCGGAAAGGACTTCCTGACACTTAAATCTATACTCGATGTTAACAAATTTCTGTTCTTCAGAAAAGCTTTTCTTCCCATTTCCATCTACATTTTATAGCTTCCCTACTTCGACCATCATCCGTTATTTTGCTTCCCAAATAACAGAACTCATTTACTACTTTAATTCTCTCATTTCTTAATCTTATTCCCTCAGCACCACATGATTTAATTCGGCTTCATTCCATTATCCTCGTTTTGCTTTTGTTGATGTTCATTTTGTAGGCGCCTTTCAAGACACTGTCCATGCTGTTCAACAGCTCCTCCAAGTCCTTTGCTGCCTCAGGCAGAATTACAATGCCATCAGCAAATCTCAAAGGTTTTGTTTCTTCTCCCTGGACTTTAATTCATATTCCAATTTTTTCTGTTTTCTTTGCTGCTTGCTCAATATACAGATTGAATAACATCGGTGGTAGGCTACAACACTGCGTCACTCCCTTCTCAACTACTGAGTTCGTTTCGTGTCCCTCGACTCTCAGAATTGCCATCTGGTTTCTGTACAAAATGTAAATAGCTTTTCACTCCCTGTATTTTACCCTCGCCGCTTTTAGAATTTGAAAGAGGGTCCCTATAAACACTGTCAAAAGCTTTCTGTGAATCTACAAATGCTTTAAACGTAGGTTTGCCTTTCCTTACCCTATCTTCTATGAAAAGTCGTAGGGTCAGTATTACCTCACTTGTTCCTACATTTATCCGGAATGCGAACTTATCTTCCCCTAGATCGGCTTTTACCAGTTTTTCCATTCTTCTGTAAAGGAGTCATGTTAGTATTTTGCAGCCATGACTTATTAAACTGACAGCTTGGTAATTTTCACACCTCTCAGCATCTGCTTTCTTTACTATCGGGATTATTATATTTTTCTTGAAGTCTGCGGGTATTTCGCCTGCCTCACACATCTTGCTCACAGGATACCTACTTAATCCTCCACTACCTTCACTATTTCATCTCTCAGAGCTACCCATTCTTCTTGTACGGTATTCCTTTCCATGTTCTTGTCAATCGTTGCCGAATGCTCCCTCTGAGACCCTCTGCAACCTCTGTTTCTTTCAGTTTATTCAGGTCCCGTCTCCTTAAATTCCTGCAGTTTTGCAGTTTCTTCCATTCCAATCTGCAGTTCATAACCAATAAATTGCTGTCATAAGTCCACAAATAGCCCTGGAAATGTCTTACAATTTAAAATCTGGTTCTCAAAATCTGCCTAACTATTATATAATCAATATGAAATCCGGTGTCTGCAGGTCCCTTCCACGAATACAGTATTCCTAAGCCGAGTGCTAGCTGTTATTAAGTTATGCGCTGTGCCAAATTCTACCAGGCAGCTTCCTCTGTCATTCTTTTCCCACAGTACATTTTCACCTACTACTTTTCCTTCTCTTGCCTTTCCTACTGTCGAATTCCAGTCCCCTATAACTATGAAATTTTCGGCTCCCTTAACTATCTGAATAATATCTTTTGTCTCATCATACATTTCCTCAAGTTCCTTCACATCTTCGGAGCTGGCTGGCATATAAACTTGTATTGGTGTGTGTGGGCTTCATGTCTATATTGGCTACAATAATGCATTCGCTATGCTGTTCGAAGTAGCTCTTCTGAATTCCATTTTTTCTAGTCATTATTAAATCTATTCCTGCATTACCCCTATTTGTGTACTTATAACCCTGTATTCCCCTGACCAGGAGTCCTGTTCCTCCTGCCACCGAACTTCACTAATTCCCACTATATCTTTAACTTATCCATTTTCCTTTTCAAAATTTCTAACCTACCAGCTCTATTAAGGGATCTGACATTCCACGCTCCAATCCGCAGAACGCCAGTTTTGTTTCTCCTGACAACGACGTCATCCTGAGTAGATCCCGCCCTGAGATCCAAATGAGGCACTATTTTACCTCCGGAATATTTTACCCAAAAGGATTCCATCATCATTTAACCATACAGTACAGCTGCACGCCCTCGAGAAAAATTACGGCTGTAGTTCCCCCTTGCTTTCAGCCGTTGTCAGTACCAGCAACGCCGTCGCGGTTGATGTTACAAGGCCAGATCAGTCAATCATCTAGACTGTTGCCTCTGCCCCTCTTCAGAACCACGCGTGTCTCTGGCCTCACAACAGATACCACCCCCCCCCCCCCCCATCCACCCACCTACACACACCCCTCGGTTGTGGTTGCACCTACGGTACGACTATCTGTGTTGCAGTGGCATGCATGCCTCCACACCATTAGCAAGGTTCTTGGTTCACAGGGGGGGGAGGGGGGGGGGGAGAGCGGACTATGACGATGATATTGCTGTGTTAGGGATAATGATTCTCCATTGTACCATCGCACATGAAAATCCACCTATGCACACTTTCGTATCTTGGGCAACTGATACACCATAACATTCTAAACCTGCTTTAACATCTGTGCGCACTGCGGAAAGTTGTCTTGCTCCTGTGTTTGCCTCAAACATAAAATGATTCATTCGTGCAGGGTCACACCTCCTCTGCACGTGTTTGTTTGATTCCATCACGCACACCTCGGCAGTGACTAATGTGTACACTGTGCTAGGAGCAACTGACATCGAAGTCAATAAATTTGGAGAAAAGTTGAGGTCATAGAATGAAGCGCACAGTGAAACGTAAATAATGTGAAACTAGTCTTGAATAATACGCAGGCTGCAGCGTTATAAAGCACTGTAATGTGGAGCAGTGTAAAATTGTGGAGTAAGAAAGTGAACAGATTTTAAATTAGATCTGGAGTAATCATTTTAATTGAACCAGCTGTGGATTCTTGGTGAAACACTGAATTAATTAAACAAACAGTGTTTTTTGCCTCGTTTCGCAAATTTCATTATGGTTACTGCAGATCCTAGGTTTCGGGTTATAAGTCCATTTTCAAGTACATCAGTGACTCCAAAGATGATAAAAATAGACACGATGATAAGGCAAAAGTAAACAACTTAACTTTTTAATCTGCGTTTAGAATTCAATGTAGCAGAAAACAAACAATTAACCATCACAGAAAGTGGAGTTTACAAGATCATATTCCGGGAGTGTCCTTGGCTTAATGTAATATTACTTTAACGACCATTTTTTCGAGAGATCACATACGTAATTAGTAACTCAGCAATTACACTAAGATGACTCATTTTCCTGTAGCCGGCCGTTGTAGCCGAGCGGTTCTAGGCTCTTCAGTCCGGAACCACGCTGCTGCTACGGTCGCAGGTTTGAATCCCGCCTCAGGCATGGATGTGTGTGGTGTCCTTAGGTTAGTTAGGTTTAAGTAGATCTAAATCTAGGGGACTGATGACCTCAGATGTTCAGTCCCATAGTGCTTAGAGAAATCTGAACTATTTCCTTGTGCCTTTGTCTGACTTCAACACCAGGTCGGCCTTGTTACTTTTGGATTTGTCGTTGTTAATGTCAGAGGGTGGCCGGATGCCATTCTTGTCGCCACCCCTTACCCTCTGGGACAGAACTAGTGTAGCCCAGGTGTCTGCATCCAGTGTTAGCCATGGAATATTGCGAATGTGTTCAGATGTCAGCAAGTCGTGGAACTGAGGCATGACTTAGAGACCAGCCCGGTTTTCACCTAGAGGGATGTGGAAAACCGCCTAAAATCACATCCAGGCTAGCCAGCTCACCGGCTCTTGTCAGCAACCTGCTGGGCGGATTCGATCCCGGGCCGGCGCGCCTTCTTGAGTCCAGGAAGCTGCGCATTAGCACTCTCGGCTAACCTGGCGGGTAATTACACTAAGATGACTAACCATACTTGTCAATAAGTTATGGATCAGCCTAGAACTTTTTGTGTACTCGAGGACTGAGGCCTAAAGATTTACCTCTGTCTATGAGTTGTGATATCATCTAAAAGTGGCAAACAATTGATTTTAGTTTGTTCATTTAATAATTGGTGTGTACACAAACGCATCTGTTTTTTTTAACTTCTAGAATTTCTAACAGGCTGAGTTTCGCCCCCTTTTCCTCTGTTTGTAAGACTTCCTCATCTGTTACGCATTTGTGGTTTTTGTTAAGGCAATGTTCTGAAAAGTCTAAATCAGGTTGCTTCAACTTCCAGCTTCTCTTATTTTCTCTAAGTCTGGTGCACATTGACCTCCCAGTCTGTCCAATGTAGCAAGATTCACACTCCCGGAATATGATCCAGTAAACCCTACTTTTCGTGGTGGCTGGCTGTTTGTCTTTTGCATTGAACAAACTTCAAACCGGGACTACTCCGGAAGATATCGTCTTCAGGATGAACAAAATAGTGATTCTACAGAATGTAAGAATGTTGGTAAGCTACTATGTACAACACAGTGAACACATTATCATGGCCAAGAGAGACACGTAGCCAACACCAACCACACTATTACATGTCTGTATGCCAAACAGTTCCGCAGATGATGAAGAGATTGAAAGACTTCATAAAGAATAAAAGAAATAATTAAAATATTTAGGGCAGGTTGGAACTCCGTAGTAGTGAAAGGAAGGGAAAGAAAAGCAGCGTAAGAATATGGACTGGGGGAAAGGAATAAAAGAGGAAGCCGCCTGTTGGAATTCTGCACAGTTCATTATTTCATCATTGCTGAAACGTAAGAGTCATGTAGATGAGTTTTGTTATTTGGGCATCAAAATATCAATGCTGGTCTAAGTAGAGAGCATATAAAATGTATGTATCCTACAATACGGAAAACATTTCTGAAAAACAAGAATTTGTTGACATGGAAAAGAAACTGAGGTGTTAGTTATTTGTATTTGTCTGGAGAGTAGCCTTACACGTAATTCAAAGGTGCCCGATCAACAGTTCAAATAACGAAAGAACAGAAACTTTTCGTGTGTGCTGCCATAGCGGAATGGTGGGATGTGGGAAAAGCAGAGGGAGGAGAAATGTTGATGGCGGCCAAGGGTTGAGTACAGTAAGCAGGCTAAAATGGGTGTATGTTGCAGTATTTATTTGGTGCTGGAGATACATGCACAGGATAAAGAAGCGTAAAGAGCCACATCTAACAAATCTATGGACTGAAGAGCACTACATCTACATTTCTATTACCAATAAATATGGCACAGGATAACTGTCGTCACCTTCAACCACGCGAGGCAGTTGGTGCGTCAGTAATGTAAGCACTTCATCCTGATAAAATCTGAGGATGCACCAGTAGACATGGTGCAGCATTCAAGTTGTCTTTGTCCCAGGAGGGAGAAAACAGCATTGCTCAAGGGCAAAAGCCAGCACCAGAAGATGCACGGTATGGCTCTCTTGTCTTCTCTTTTCCCCACAGGTCAGACATGCTGTGCTTCAGCCACATGTTACATAAAATTGTTGACGAAGATTTTTTGAAGTCGTAAATAACAGTGGTAATGGAATCCCTACATATTACAAAAGCTGATGTATGACTGTATGTTCCACATCTCCTCCTAAGCCACTGGATCGATTTCAAACTAATTTGGTTCGAATATTACGTACTGTCTGGAAAGTACCGCTGTATGGGTAAGAACTATGTATCTTTCAAAGAGATGGAGGTGAAAAAAGAATGTAGCTCAGGACGCGCGAATAGCTATATTTATTTACTACTTGAAAATGAGAGCACTTAGTGAGTTATCACACACTTTACACATTATTTCAAACTTTTAAGAGACTTTCTGTCCCTAAAACTGCCCACAAAATGATGAAATAAAAAACGTTTATTACCACATCTTCGCTCTTCAGTGTTAAAACTGTGGCATCAAACATAACATTTTAATTTATTACTTTTTTGCTACTAGCTCTAATCGCAATGCATTTCGCAGACAGTATTCACATATGCCAATGGGCGTACCTGCAGAATTATATTGTTTTACGACAAGAGAGGTGTGCCGTCGTAAACATTTAGCAGCACATCTAAAATCGCCAGAGGTACAAGTGAAATATTGTACGTGTGTAATACGTTAAATACATGTGACATGTGTATACGTGGGGAAAGGCTCGGGTGGAAAGTTTGTCCTAAATCTATGACAGATTTCCACCAAACCCGGTACACATATTACTTAGTGTCTAGAAAGAAATACCTTTGGGGTAAGAGCCAGCAATCTACTATAGGGTTGGGGATGACAACGTGGGAGGGAAGGGAAAGGAGGAAGCAAACAAAGATGAAGAACGAGGAGGAGGAAGTGGAGACAGGGAGGACGAGGAGATTGACAGAGAGGGAGGGAAGAAGAAATGAACAGAAATTGAATAATGGACAAAGAGAAGGGAGGGGAGGAGATGGAGTGAGAATGGAAAGAGGAATAGGTGGACAGAGAGAAGGAGGAGGTAGAGACGGACAGAGAGAAGGAGGAGGAAGAGATGGAGAAGAGCGGGAGGAGGATGGAGAAGAGAGGGAGGAGGAAGAGATGGACAGAGAGAGGGAGAAGTAAGAGATCGACAGAGAGGGGAGGAAGAGGAAGGTGAAGGTGAAGTAATAGAAGACTGGAATAAATGCATATGCGATTCTCTCCTAGTACATGAAATGTAATTGATGATCTGTATCGTTTTTGAAATGATCTGAATGATGTGTGCGCTTATAGCAACTGTGGGCTAGGGAATTTGATGTGTACGGGGTTGATGACATTTTGTATAGGTTGATTTGTATCAGGATACAATGAAATAAATCATAGAATTTCTCCATGATTGAAGGTGAGGTCTTGGCTGCACCCAACATTAAAGTGGAAAATATGTGTCAGTATCAGCTTGGCGGTATTCACGTGCACTTGGTCGGGATGGGATGCATGTTAAAGGGACACAAGTAACCGGATAGGTGGGTTTGAGCGGTGTTAGGAACCCGCAGGGTGCAGTGAGGGGGAGAAGTGATAGCTATTGCCTCGTCATTGCAGGTAGGATATGCGTGCGAGCTGATAGTCTAAACTGCCGTGGACAGGCGGTTGAATATAAAATGTGCTTCACTGTCGAAATTCGTAGCTGTTACGTTGAGTTGGAAGACAGGTAGGACTCCTAGCGAAAGCTTCCGGACTGTGTGGACGTTGGGTGGATGAATGCTTTGCAGGACTGTTGTAATGAACCGGTCTAAACGTTCAGCTATGAGAAAAAGGAGGAGGGAGAAGTTGGTTCGCATTTGCCTGTTTTATGGAGATATTGCGTTCAAATTCTGTTGAGCGTTGTTTACAGACTAGTCAGTACAATCAATTAAACGCTGGTCAGCCATTTAAAACTCGGATTTGAGAGCAGGCTGCCTCGGTGCACTACCACGTGGCTCTAGTGCTCGATCGAAATGCTGTCGGAGTGAATATTTGGCACATAAACCCAAGTTTTGTCGACGTTGCACTGCTTATTTCCTTTTGGTCATCATTTTCCTTTTCACTGTGTTGATACCGTTCTATACACCATTTAATGTGATTCACACTCGTATTCCCAAATTTGTTCTCTGAATTTCTGTCATTAACTGCTGAAGTTTATCTGCGCTTGAGGCACTCAGTACAGTGTTAACAGAAAACCTAAGGAGTTTCAGGTATGTTCCAATAACACGTATTCAATCTACTTTCACCTGTTCAGAGTCTGATGAGGCCCTCTAGGTCTCCTGAGATGGCTTTCAGTGATATTGAATGCATTTTGTATGACCCGATTTTAATTTTAAAGCTCCACAATCTTAATAAATCTGATGGTAACTGCAGAAATGTGAAACTGATAGTAAAAAGTTATGGTGAAACACAGTCAAACACTTTCCCACATTGATCATCTTCTAGGAAATGTAGTAATTTATGCTCGGTGATCCATTCTGTAATTTCCTTCACAGCATTTTGCTAAATTCAAATCTAAAAGCAAATTATTTTTTTGCTTGATTAAAAGCCAATTATTTTTATATGAATTGATGATCATGTTTGTTTAATGTCCTATATGTTGCAGAGAAAAGATTGACAGATGTACAACATTTTTAAAAGTATTTACCTATATTGTTTTTTTTAATCTAGAAAAGTTTCAGCTTTGTTGCAGATTTAGTGATTTGTGATTCTCAGCAGATATTCAGTGGATTGTTTGACATACTACTCTTGTGTTATATGTTCTCTACGTTGAGCCATTCCTTCTAGAACTTACAGACAGTCTTTCATAACATGAACGGTTTTATAAATTTCATCTAGCACTACTTCCGAAAGGTCAATATTTTTATTATTACTCATCTATGTTTCTGATTCATAACTTGAACTCTTCCATTACCAACGTACCATGAATTGTTCGTAAGAGTATACATTTATGCCTCTGTCGTTATTGTGTTGTGCAACTTTTCACCCTCCTAAGAGGGCTTTTGCTATGCCATGTAGTGCATATTTGCAATGTGTGTGCGTGTGTGTGTGTGTGTGTGTAGAATGAGCCTAATCATACTCGCATTTTTTTTCCTGTAGCCTGGATAACTCTCTACTGTTCCATGACGCTGTCACACAAATTATAAGCATGTTCCAACATTATGTGGTGGCATTTACGATTTATATTGTAGTTAATTCCACATTTCACATTCTTTTATATCAATCTAAGGCAAACGTATTTGTCCAGTCAATAAGATCTTGATGATAACATTTCTTTGTACATACATATCATACTCACAGGTGCTGTGCGGATGAGTACTTACCCATATAAATGTTATCATTCACCTAAGATCGCAGCCAGATATCTGCAACTAATACATTTCACAACGCAATAACGGACTTCATCCAGTCAGAGATTATTAACAGATTCGATTGATGTAGATCTGCCACTACATTAGTACTTTGCAATTTACACTTAAGTGATAGGCTGTGGGTTAGAAGATCCACTTTGAGACTATTTCCGGAGCGTTACACTCTCGAATAGCTCGTAGGAAAAGTGAACACTTAAATCTTTCCTCGCCAGCTCTGATTTATTTTATTACGACGATCACTTTTTCCCTCCGTAGGTGGGAGTCAACAAAATATTTTCACATTCGAGGATACTGTTAGCGATTGCAACTTCATGAAAAAAGTCTGCGCAACTATTAATCTATTTATTTCAATAACTGCCATCCTAACTCGCATATTGTACCTGTGACACTCTCACTCCTGTTCCGCGATACAAAACTACCTCTCTTCCTTTGTACTTTTTCGATGTCTTCCATCAACCATACCTCGTTAGAATCGCATATCACGCAGCAAAACCCCAGAAGAGGACGGACAAGCTTAATGTTTATTTGTTGCATCTTGTACGTAGTCTTTGTTTTGCCTGCCCCTCCATATCTTTTGTGTGACAGCCAGTATGACTTATTCATAATTATAATTCCTAGGTATTTCACTGAATCAAAAACTAAGTTTTTGTGATTTCTAACATAACCGAAATTTAAAGCTTTTTTGTTTTTGTTTTAGTACTCCTGTGGGTGGCATCACGCTTTTTATTGCTAAGGGGAGAGTTTTCACACCATAGTGTTATCTTGTCTAAATTACTTGCCAGTTCGTTTTGATCTTTTGATGAGTTTTCTAGACGGTAAACGACATTATCAACCGACATAAAATCTAAGCGTCCTGCTCAGATTGTCTCCTACATCGTTTACATACGAGGGCATGCTAAAAAGTAATGCCTTTGAATTTTTTATGTAAAAACTTTTTAAAGCATTTTAAATAAAACAATTTTTTTTAATGTTCTACATCTTTATTCTTCATGTCTACGTATTTATTTCTCAACATTTTCAAGCAAGTGATGAACACATTTGTCCCAACGAGAGAGAAGTTCGTTGATACCTTCATTGCAGAACGGTCGACGTTGTCGACAGAGAGACAACTGCACCCATCCTTGCATGTCTTCAACACTATCAAACTGAAGTACTTGAAGGAATTCTGTAAATTTTGGAAACAGATGAAAATCGGATGGGGCTAAGTCGGGAGTTTATGGAGGATGACCGATGGGAGTGAAACTATGTTGTCGAATTGTTGCAGATGTAGCGCTCGCGTGTGAGCTGGTACTGTCATGCAGAAAGAGTGCTGCATGAGTCGACAAACTATTCGCATTCACCGGTCGCTGTGGCCGAGCGGTTCTAGGCGCTTCAGTCCGGAATTGTGTGACCATTACGGTCGCAGTTTCGAATCCTGCCTCGGGCATGGATGTGTGTGATGTCGTTAGGTTAGTTAGGTTTAAGTCGTTCTAAGTTCTAGGCGACTGATGACCTTAGATGTTAAGTCCCATAGTGCTCAGAGCCATTTGAACAATTTATTCGTATTCGTGCCTTTAATTTTCTGAAGATCTCGCACTATACAGGCAGTTACGTTACACGCTACCATGTTACACCCTAGGCTACTTTCACTGCAAACTGACAAGGACGTGTCATGTTACGTACACCGTAGACAAAATGGAACACACTGCGAACATCTTGCGGATGCTTGTTAGAGTTTCGTGGGAAGCGAAACCGACGATCTTCTTTGTTAGATGTCTCGATCCAGTCTGTCTTCGATTACGGCAGACACGTCTATGCCAACGCGGCGAAATCGAATTTACGTAAATTCCATATCCTGCATTATCGGGAACTTCTTCCCATTTTTGGAGTCATAGCATCAAAGTATACCAATACACTGTTAGTGTAAGCGTCTACAATGCCGCTCATCACATGTCGGCAGATGTTGTCAGATAATTTTCTCTTTAGTCTGTCTTCCATATTCGATTGTACCTTTCTAAAGGCGGTGGTTCCGTTCTGGGGGCCCACGCAGGAACCCCACGGGTGAAGGACAAAACGAACGCCCATGCTACTCCGCAGCTATGAGAAATGGCGACGTCTTTTACCGCTAGTCCTGCAAGACTGGAAATTCCCTTGCTTTCGCTCTCCGTTTAACACTTGTTTCACTACAGCTCCAGTGTCGTACGTGGCATCCGATTTCAGACCGGGGACGAACATAATCACGACATGGAGCATTTCCTTAGCTGTCATTTGCCACTATATGCTTGCATCTATACAGATAGCTCTAAAAGTGAACTGGTGCAAGATACTTCTTCAACCCCACTACCAACCCGTACCAAATGTTTGTCGCTCGGGTAGTCTGTTTACACGGCAAAGTTATTGACCAGTGGAGGGGATATTTATCATGGTTTACAGACTTTTCGGCTCGGATTTATTCTCACTGAC
Organism: Schistocerca nitens; assembly: GCF_023898315.1. Classification (NCBI taxonomy): domain Eukaryota; kingdom Metazoa; phylum Arthropoda; class Insecta; order Orthoptera; family Acrididae; genus Schistocerca; species Schistocerca nitens. The sequence continues at coordinate 533,584,630 of NC_064620.1, read as the reverse complement.
TCCCAAAATGTGTTGTGGAAAGTACAGCATTCGAAGTTTGATAAACAGACTAACAGATATGTATTGGATGTCGTAACAGACGCGCGGACATTGAACATCTACGTCCGCTTGCTTTGGATAAAAGGACATCAAGACACTCGCTATAATGAGATTGTAGACGGCTTTGATAAGAGACCCATTACGGAAGGACAGTTCAGCCCAATACCAATCCCTTACATGGATTTCAACTCAACGGCGAAGAAAGCTGCGGTCGCAGGTTCGAATCCTGCCTCATTCATGGATGTTTGTGATGTCCTTACACTAGCTATGTTTAAGTAGTTCTAAGTCTAGGGGACTGATGACCTCAGATGTTAAGTCCCATAGTGCTTTGAGCCATTTGAACCATTTCTGAAGAAATCTACTTTCGATGACTGGAACTGTGAATGGCACGTGTCCAGTACTATAAAGGCGGCCACCTGGCAGCCTTACAACCGAACTTTTACAAGGGAAACTTCCCATCGCACATCCCTCAGATTTAGTGATAAAATGGTCCAGCGTATAGCCCGCCAAAACTGAACACACATCAAGCACGAAAACAGGAAGAAGACGTACTGAACAGTGCAAAAAGAAGTAAAATAGAAACAGTGAAGCTGGGCAGCATCTAACGATCTGTAAGAATGACGGTGTCGTAGCTGTGTGGTCAAGGTGTTGGACTGCTAAGCGAGAGATGCGTGTTCAAATTTCCCTGCTGCCTCTTTCCGTTCGGCCAGTGACGTGTCTGTTCTCCTTCTGTTGTCTTGGCAATTGTCATACTATACATCGGTCATAGAATATGAGTCATATGGAAGTAAATGTGATGATAATGAGAACAGGTGAGATGTCGCACACATCTCTCACAGAAATGGAAACAACACATATAAATGGTGTGAACTATTCAAGAGTCAAAACTTCCGAAACGGAACGATAAGAATGTACGTACTTATTGAGGTCCCTTCACCACACCTCGCTGTCGCAGAGGGACGTCAAACCACGACACAAACACAAATTTGAACACAGCGAACAGACATGGCAACGGCCGGACAGACGGTTTATAACTTGGTAAGAAAGAGTGCACGACGGAGATTGGAAAAAGAATTCTCCTTTCACAGTCCAACACTGTTACCAAAAAACCACGGCGCCGTAGTTATTCAAACTTGCTTGATGTCGCACATCTTGAGCTGCGACCGTTATGTTTTGCTTCGTTTTTTACACTCCAGTTCAGTGCACCTTCTTCCCGTTTTCATGCTTGTTATGTGTTCAGTTTTTGGGGAGCTATCCACCGAGCCATCTTGCCTCTTTACCTGAGGGAGGTGCAGTGGTGAGTTTCCCCTCTTAGTAGACGTCTTGTGACCCCTCTCATTCGCATGAGGCTGGGACAAGAGCGTTACCCCGCCCACCTATAAAGGTTGAAAATCAGCAGTTTCGGATCTGTGATCAGCACACATCGGCGCTGCGGTTTTAAACCGCGTCATAATGACGTGTACCTAGTACTCGGTAGCACAGGCGGTCTTGTACAAAAGATTAGTTGCGTGGAGCTACCCTCTACATACAAGTGTAAATGCTTTACTTCACCAGGTCGATGTATATTATTTGCTTGTGAACTATTTGAAAGACAAGGGTGTCCAGCTTTGGCCAATAAGTTGTATGGATTTGTCCTCACATGGAAGCAGCCCGTTGCGAAAAGTGGGACGCCTCTTTGAGTTTTTACTGTGCATTACGAACTTATCTTTGTAAACTAGGCCGTTGTCCATCTTTCGATTATTCCTTGCTCTGGATATCTTCCTTCCCTGAAAGTGACCAGTTTCGAACACTGGATCGTATATTCCTGCTTTCTAACCTATGTAACGAACTTGGCTTTGTACTTCAGACTCTTATCTTTGTTCTAGTGCCTTAACGTTAACGTAACTCCCTAGTAACTACAACTGGAGGTTTTTTGATCGCCTTTTAGTGTTTTTATTTTACATTGAACTTTTTTTACTGTTCTTGTGGTCTTCAGTCCTGAGACTGGTTTGATGCAGCTCTCCATGCTACTCTAACCTGTGCAAGCTTCTTCATCTCCCAGTACTTACTGCAACCTACATACTTCTGAATCTGCTTAGTGTATTCATCTCTTTGTGTCCCTCTACGGTTTTTACCCTCCACGCTACCCTCCAATACTAAATTGGTGATCCTTTGATGTCTCAGAACATGTCCTACCAACCGATCCCTTCTTGTAGTCAAGTTGTGCCACAAATTCTTCTTCTCCCCAATTCTATTCAATACCTCCTCATTAGTTATGTGATCTACCTATCTAATATTCAGCATTCCTCTGTAGCACCACATTTCGATAGCTTCTATTCTCTTCTTGTCCACACTATTTATCGTCCATGTTTTACTTCCATACATGGCTACACTCCATAGCCGGCCGCGGTGGCCGTGCGGTTCTGGCGCTGCAGTCCGGAACCGCGGGACTGCTACGGTCGCAGGTTCGAATCCTGCCTCGGGCATGGGTGTGTGTGATGTCCTTAGGTTAGTTAGGTTTAAGTAGTTCTAAGTTCTAGGGGACTTATGACCTAAGATGTTGAGTCCCATAGTGCTCAGAGCCATTTGAACCATTTTGAGCTACGCTCCATACAAACACTTTAAGAAACGACTTCCTGATATTTAAATCTATACTGGATGTTAAATTTTTCTTCTTCAGAAACGCTTTCCTTGCCATTCCCAGTCTACATTTTATATCCTCTCTACTTCGACCATCATCAGTTATTTTGCTCCCCAAATAGCAAAACTCCTTTACTACTATAAGTTTCTCATTTTCTAATCTAATTCCCTCAGCATCACCCGACTTAATTCGACTACATTCCATTATCCTCGTTTTGCTTTTATTGATGTTCATCTTATACCCTCATTTCTAGACACTGTCCATTCCGTTCAACTGCTCTCCAAAGTCCTTTGCTGTCTCTGACAGAAATACAATGTCATCGGCGAACCTCAAAGTTTTTATTTCTTCTCCATGGATTTTAATATCTACTCCGAACTTTTCTTTTGTTTCCCTTACTACTTGCTCAATATAGAGATTGAAAAACATGGGGGAGAGCCTAAAATCCTGTCTCACTCCCTTCGCAACCACTGCTTCCGTTTCACGTTCCACGGCTCTTATAACTGCCATCTGCTTTCTGTACGAATCGTATTGGGCGAACTGCTATTACGTTAATCTGGTTCTTTTGTAACTGTTATGGCCTCTACGGCCGTTGCTGCCCAAATAAGAAAATGAATAAATAAAGAAAAATTGCGTGCTATAATTCGGAGCCCTATAGCGGCGAGGGGTTGCAAACAGCGTCAGCGAAACAAGAAAATCGACTGAGCAATATTCATGACTTACAGCGCCTCAACCGCTAATGAGAACAGAATACTCGTGAAACATTCGGAAGCATTATTTTTCGTCATGACCTCGTAGATCAAGGACAGCAGATGGCCTGCAAAACTTCCTAGGGAAGACCGAGACATCAATTTCGTTTTACTCCTCGACGTCGGCCACTACGAACCGTCACAGCCGGCTGCTGTGGCCTAGCGGTTCTAGATGCTTCAGTCCGTAACCGCTCTGCTGCTACGGTCGCAGGTTCAAATCCTGCCACGGGCATGGATGTGGGTGATGTCCTTAGGTTAGTTAGGTTTAAGTAGTTCTAAGTTCTAGCGGACTGATGACCTCCGATGTTAAGTCCCACAGTACTCAGTACCATTTCAACCGTAACATGTCTGACAGTAAATCACGAATCCAGTCGCACTACTGAGACCACAATGCACTGCCCGAAAATTTGATTACAAAATACGTGTAAGGGTCTCAGAAACCTTCTAGAAATCTAGATCTGCGGAATAAACTTGACACCAACTGTCGATAGCACTCATTACTTCCTGTGAATAATGAAACAGATTTATTTCACAAGAACGACAATTTCTGCGTCCATGCGGCTTAATGTTTTAAGTTTCTGGGTATTATCGTGAACTAACAAGGTAACTATCCAACTTGACATGCACTGTGTTCATATTGTTTTAGACGGGAGAAGTTCACAGAAAGAAACTCAACATGAAAATTTTAGCTGCTAAGACTCACTGCTAGTATTTAAGGAAACGTTGAAAACCGCCAAATTCGTGGTTCACCAGTCAGCTGGAAGAACGTACACCTCTGCCGTAGATGCTACAAATAGCGCATGCACATCACGATGAATGTGTAGACTTGGTTGATGGCAAATCGGTGAACAGATAACACGGCACAACCCGATCGTAATTTTGTAAAGTGAATTTCAGTCTACGGTGATAGTAACTCTGACATCATCGTTCGCAGTTACTGTGCACTTGAATCTGCAACTCATTTAATATCCGTATTGGCAACGGCCTTGCCGCAGTGGATACACCGGTTCCCACCAGCTCACCTAAGTTCAGCACTGTCGGGCGTGGCCGGCACTTGGATGGGTGACCACCCTGCTGCCATGCGCTGTTGCCATTTTTCGGGGTGCACTCAGTCTCGTGATGCCAATTGAGGAGCTACTCGACCGAATAGTAGCGGCTCCGGTCAAAGAAAACCTTCATAACGACCAGGAGAGCCGTATGCTGGCCACACACCCCTCCTATCCACATCCTCAACTGAGGATGACACGGTGGTTGGATGGTCCCGATGGACCAATCGTGGCCCGAAGGAGGAGTGCTTATATCCATAATAACTAGCAGTTATCTTTGCAGTATCGCTAAGAGTTAATAGTGCAGATAAACGGAATTAATTTTCTTTGTGTTTTCTTCCAACCGCGTGTAGTATATTATTATTATTATTATTGATTTGTTAATGAAAAATATTATTTATTTAATTATTATTATTAGAAATAAATATACTTTATAGTTCCTTATTTCCTTTTATCATTACCCTCCTGAAAACCTAGAAATTATAAAAAATTATAAATAGTTCGTTTTAAATACTACAGGAGAGCAAGAGATGTATTCCGCAGCGGAGACCTCGCGGGAATTCTTCGTCGTTATCTGCTATACCTGAAATCTCTAAAACCTTTACTCGCTACGCAGATCGTTCGGCATATCTGTGTGCTAAGTTGTTTGATGAGTCTTGACGATAAGTCCAACCATTTAGCATGTTAAAGTATATTAATTCGGAGATCTGACCGAGGAAAATGCAGGTTCGCCCTGTCGTTCCAAACTTCACCTCCGACCGATCTACGTCTCGTACTATATCTACGGTGATAATTAACTAATTTCGGTATGTAGATATACACATATTGAATACTTGATGTTAGTTATTGGATTTACTTTGCGCAGAAAACTATTTGAACATTTACCACATAGCGTAATAGCGTCTCACAACAATATACTCTCTCTCCTCCTCTCACACGTCCGATCTCTCCATTTCCTTCACGAAGAGTCATAAAAAACGAAATCTTTGGTTCCGTAAGACACGGAGATGTGTTCACAGCACGAAACGTCCGATTCTCGCAGTCGGTATATGCCGTTCACGACAATATCAATTCGTCGCACCTTGAGTTCTGCAATCATTTGTTATAACATATCGTATGTGCTGGCCAAGAGCTTATGTCTTTGCGCAGGTTGCAGAGTTTAATAGTAACGTGAAAATCAGTTATTACGTATTTTCAACTATTAAATGACGAATTATGAATACAGTAGCGCGCAGTCGATATCATCTACTTCTCCAGAAGACCTACATACACGTAACTTGTTAGTTAATTCCTTGGACAGTTATTTGAATGCCGTCGACATTTTGTTAGAAATTATAGAAACATTAGAAGAAACAGCGAATAACTGTCGTTTTCGTGAATTGTGGTGATGATTGTTGTGCCAACTGAAGTTCAGAACAGAAACACAGCCCAAAAAAACCTGTGCGATAACCGGTTTCAGGGTAAAACAAAAGGCTGAAATTTTTTGACCAAATGAAGGAAAGAGAAAACTCTTAAGGTTAAGCGCTGTGCGAAGCGAGTTCTATTTCGTAAAATGTGAATGTCAATTATATAAATGGAACAAAGATTTACACAGTACGATATACAGTCCGTAATGGAAGTCGAAAAATTTTGAACGAAAAACTATTCAAAAGTTTTAAAACTGCTTTTTAGAGAGCTAATTTATTGGGATCTTGAGTTGCAAGTGGGATTAATATTATTGATTTACATGATTCTGCGACGTAGTCAAAGAGATTTAGAAAGTTATATCGAAAAGGAAGTCGGACAATTACGAAGTTCACTTCAAATAAACGTACAGAGAAGATGTGGTAAATAGGTAATACTATAGAGGGCCCCTGGGCTGACGAAGCTTCTTGTTATCCTCCAAAATGCAATGTTTAAAGCCAATCGGTCAAGTTTCGTGCATGAACTGCGTGCAAACCACACCTTATCATTCCGTGCGAAAGACAGGCAATGTCGTTGGAGCAGTTTATGAATGTTATGCGACATTCGAATACAACAATGCGAGTGATTAGTACCAGTGGATTACTGTGTCCGCAACTTTGTATCTGTCTTCAGAAACCACAATTCAAATTAGGATCAAAATTTTATGAAAAAGACGGTTTAGCTGCTAAAATCTTGTAAGTGACGTGGCAAAATCTGGAAAATGAAAGAGAATATAATATTACATCCGAAACGTGTCGTTACTAGGTACAGCAAATAATGCACTGCTTTTGTCGGATTCTTGGCCAGAACTTAACGTCGTATCTGTCTTTAGAGGGACGACGGAAGGCTCACCTGATCAAGCAGTTTTTCAGAAAACTATCGGAAAATATAACCTGTGATAGCTTTAGAACTGTTAAATTTCAGTCATTTGTGCAATGTCTGCTTGCGTCAAAATGTTTTACGAATTTCATCAAGAATTCCTACTGCACAGCAAAATATGCATTTTTGTGACGACTACTGGAAATAAACAAGGATCTGTTTCATTTTTAATAAAATATAGATTATTCAATAATTATCATAGGAACTGTCTACAGAAAGTGTTATGAAATATTCCATGACAACATATTAAAGTCCCAATTGATGGGAGTCGTCTGCAAGGCAACATCACACACTGCTTTGATTCTCTTTCCTCTCCTAGTCACTCGTGTAACAATTACATGCCGGCCGGGGTGGCCGAGCGGTTCTAGGCGCTACAGTCTGGAACCGCGAGACCGCTACGGTCGCAGGTTCGAATCCCGCCTCGGGCATGGATGTGTGTGATGTCCTTAGGTTAGTTCGGTTTAAGTAGTTCTAAGTTATAGGGGACTGATGACCTCTGAAGTTAAGTCCCATAGTGCTCAACGCCATTTGAACCTTTTAACAATTAGATAGACAGCAGTTTAGTTACCGATATGAACTACAGGATATTGAAAAAAATAGATATTTCTGTCATTTTTAAAATAATTTAAACGCTTAAAATTTGCGTGTGTGCACTTACACTCCCCTGCTTACTCGCTGATTCGCACGCCACCACTTACACGTTTTCGCTTGCCAGTGTCTAGCCAAGGACTGGTATTTTCCAAAGTCGTAAAAAAAATTCAGGGATGGCACTGCGTATGTCTACAAACACAGAGACCACACGCATCCCAATACCATCATTGTGGACGAAAATGAGTAACTTTAACATCCTCTTGAAAAAAAAAATAGCAGCTAAATTTTCACTGTGCGTTTCTTTGTGTTTGTTTGTGTGTGTGTGTGTGTGTGTGTTTGTGTGTGTGTTTGTGCATTATTTCTGTATGAAGAATTTAAGATTAGTTTGTGTGACCTTGTAAGGTCCGTGTGCCGTATGTTGGAGTACTACAAGAAACCGTTCCACATTTTTGAGCCGTGACTCGGCCGGAAGCATTACCATTCGCATTGCGACACTGTCCCAGTCCATCACGCTATTATGCCCTGGTCAAAGCAACAGACCCACCAGTTGCAGAGCGGACAATTGCGCCGAACGGCGATTCGCCAGCGCCGGCGGCTTGACTTCTCTTGCGATAAACTCTGCGCCCAACAAGCGCTACAGAGGTGTCACAAAGCGTCCTTTGTCCCCCGAAGTTCGGTCTAGCAGCTTATTGTGATTTGGTCAATGACTCATGGAGGCTTTCTAGCAGAACGATACAAAACGGCGCGGAAATCAAACACGGCCGCGCGTGGCCCGCTCCGCACCGCTTTTGTTTCCGAGACATCACAGGTTCGTTCGCGCAAATGACTGGCGCGCACCGCGGGCCCTTTTGTGACGGACCCGACGCTGCACGCAGAGTAACTGCGCGACCGGCTCTATTGATTGCAAGAGGTCGCGGCAGTAACCGCTGTACTGCGTGCATCCGTCATAATGCCACTCTCCCGTGATTGCTCGTTACTCGCTTCGGCCGCTGTTGTCTCAGCCGGAAAGAGTACCTAGCGGTGGCAGTCCAATTTCCAATTGTGAAGCGTCCTCCCGAACGAACACTGCGTGGCGACACTACTTTCAGGTGACAATGCGCTGTTGGCATTTCAGTAACATCCGTGTCGCATTTCCCCCCCTCGCTAGAGAACTACCTCAGTAATTGAAGCTAGTATCAGTACAGATAACATTGATGTTCCAGCTCTCGATGAGTGCAGCAGGAGGTCCCGCGACTCCCGGTCGGGGCGCACATTTTTCAACTGTCCCCGTTGATATTTATCAACGCCTGTAAGCAGCGAAAGGTCTAGATTTCAGGATAACTTCATACCTCAGTAATTAGTCGACACTACAACTAATTGGCACTCTTAAAGATTAAGCTTATCCATTACGGATATTTTACAACCCATGACTATTAACTGTATATAAGTAAGTTACATAAAACCGCAACCAGTCACTTTTTTGGATGATTATGTTTTATTCCACGAACCGGTTTTTGAACCTTTTAAGGGGGGTAGGACGTCAAACGGGCCGACTAGGAGCAGGAGAGGCACCACAGGATATTTTAATTTCTACTGTCTATACTTTTACAAATAAATTCATAAAACTTTGTTAGCATGACCAGGAAGGATTGAGGACTCACATTCTTAGCAGTGGAAGTTCAAAAACGTAGCAAAATACCATTTTTTTTACATGGGGAATTTCATCATTTTTTCACTTACTACTGGCTGCATTTGTTTCTGTAGGTACACTTTTCTTCCTAAGTAAGAGAGATACTTCGATGAATTTTGCACAGCATATAAGCAGTACTTACAGGTGTATGAAACTCTAGAATTTTCCAAATCTATTAAAAACTGTGGTAAAAATTGAGATAATTAACTATAAAATTTGAGTTTTTTCTAAAGAAGAAGTTTAAAATGTAACAGTTCATTCATTTTTTCATAAATTAAATAAACTCTACAGTCTCATACACATGTAACTATAGTTTGTATGCTGTGCAAAATTCATCGAAGAATCTCTCTTACTTAGGAAGAAAAGTGTACCTATAGCAACAAATGCAGCCAGTAGTAAGTGAAAAAATGATGAAATTTCACTTGTAAAAAAATGTATTTTGTTCCGTTTTTGAGCTTCCACTAGTATGAGTCTGAATCCTGAATCCTTCCTGATCATGCTTTCATAGTTTTATGAATTTATTTGTAAAAGTACAGATGGTGGAAATTAAAATGTCCTGTGGTGCCTCTCCAGCTCCAAGTCGGCCCGTTTGACGTCCTACCCCCCTTAAGGTTAATCTTCAGATGGTTTCTGGAGGTTGCATCATTATTTCTAGCATAAAGCTGGGTGCTGGCTTGCGACAGTATGAGCGGCTTTTCTCCGTTACTGTCCATCTGTCCGCTTCACTTTGATGGCCAGCTGGTGTATCACTTCACACACTTTTACTCAATCTGTATTAATTTACACTCTGGCAGCGAAACTTTGCCAGCATCCAGCATGTGCTCTGCAACTGAAGATGAACCAAAAGGTACAAAAACAGGTTCATGAAATAAAACATGTTGTTGTTGTTGTGGTCTTCAGTCCAGAGACTGGTTTGATGCAGCTCTCCATGCTACTCTATCCTGTGCAAGCTTCTTGATCTCCCAGTACCTACTACAACCTACATCCTTCTGAATCTGTTTAGTGTATTCATCTCTTTGTCTCGCTCTACGATTTTTGGCCTCGACGCTGCCCTCCGGTAATAAATTGGTGATCCCTTGATGCCTCAGAATATGCCCTACTAACCGATCCCTTCTTCTAGTCAAGTTGTGTCACAAATTTCTCTTCTCTCCAAATCTGTTCAATACCTCCTCCTTAGTTATGTGATCTACCCATCTAATCTTCAGCATTCTTCTGTAGCACTACATTTCGAAAACTTCTATTCTCTCCTTGTCTTTCCTATTTACCGTCCCTGTTTTACTTCCATACATGGCTACACTCCATACAAATACTTTCAGAAGCGACTTCCTGACACTTAAATCTATACTCGGTGTTAACAAATTTCTCTTCTTCAGAAATGCTTTCCTTGCCATTGCCAGTCTACACAATAATTATTAAAAAAATGTCTTTTTGCAGTTTTATGTGACTTATTTACATAATGACACTCTAGTTCTTATATAATTAGAACGACCTCCTTCATTTCCTGATTTTATCTTCACCTGACATCAGGCTCAACAATTATTCGACAACCCAACGAGTGATACTGTAAACACGATATAAGCCCGACTATTTTCTCCAAAGCAGCAGTTCGAATCCTGATGGTGGAATATATTTTGAATGTCAGTAGTTGGTCAGTAATAGTGGAAGAGCTATAGGTGTAAAGTAAATCACCGGCAGTGGTCTCTTTTGCATTTAATTTATTGAAGCAACTAGTTTCATTGTTCCATTACACTACCGTCAGGCCCCTTGGCCATCGTAAATTGGAAGGAATCCAATTTCGTGCGCAATCGTAACGGTGCCAGTATCAAATTACCTATGTCCGTACGTCTCTGGTTTACGTCATCTCTGTCACCTCGTTAATCAACTGACGACTGTCAGGATAATATTCAGAGTGAACACAGGGATAGTGTCGCGTAAAGCAGAGACCTATGGACACCGGTAATTCCATGTTGGGTCCTGTTAACAGTGCACACGAGATTGGATCCCTCCCTATCTGCGTGGGTCAAATTGCCTGAAGATGGTGTAGTAGAACACCGAAACTGGTTGGCAAATGAATTATATGCAAAAGAGAAAGCTGCAGGTGGTGTGAATTCCATTTAATACTGAACAACGAATTCCTTTTAACGTTTTTCTACAAGAACGAATAAATAAAGATTTGACCTCCCTGTGTCGGGAGCCGTCATTTAATACACAGTTTTACTCAATGATTTTTTTTTAATTTTTTCAGCCTATTTCTCGTCAATTTCAGACAACCTTCGCATCTTTCAAGATGTGCTTCATTGCACAACTTGAACACGTAATCATTCTTGAAATACTGGGTGACACAGTATAATGGGAATGTTTGAAATGAGTAGTGGCAGCCATGGCCAGGTGGCAGCACTGCGGGTTCGTGACAGTTAGCGCCCGCATCTCGTGGTCGTGCGGTAGCGTTCTCGCTTCCCACGCCCGGGTTCCCGGGTTCGATTCCCGGCGGGGTCAGGGATTTTCTCTGCCTCGTGATGGCTGGGTGTTGTGTGCTGTCCTTAGGTTAGTTAGGTTTAAGTAGTTCTAAGTTCTAGGGCACTTATGACCACAGCAGTTGAGTCCCATAGTGCTCAGAGCCATTTGAACCATTTTGACAGTTAGCGGATAAACAGTCCACCATTTAAGTAATCATGGATCAGTGGAACGGACAACAGCTTGCGTTAGCCACAAAAATGTTTTATAGAAACAATGATAGCTTGGTAGCGACGCAAAGGGAGTTTCGACGTTTGTATAATTTAGGACGTTATGATGCCGTTCCGTCGAAACACGCGATAAAATGTTGGATTAATAACTTTGAAGAGACTGGATCTGGCCTCAAGGAGAAACCAACAGGACGACCAAGAAGTGTGCGTTCTCCAGCGAACATTGTTTTGGTACGCAAGTCTGTCTTACGGAACCCACGACGTTCAATTCGTAAGCAAGCAGCAGTGGTTAGAATGTCCCGAGAGAGTGCGTTGGAATGTCCCGGGAGAGTGCTCGCAGAATTCTTCATCTTGATATAAAATTTCATCCGTACAAACTACAGATGGTAAAACAATTGAAGAACAACGATTACTGGTTACGATTTGGATTCTGTCAAAAAATGACAACAAAAGTAATCAATGACTATGAATTTCCAAACAAGCTGTGGATGTCAGATTTTCATCTCACAGGTTACGTGAATAAACAGAAATACCGTTACTGACCAAACACTAATTCTAACGACGTTCATGAGCGCCCTTTACACGCTAGTAAAGTCATTGTACAGTGTGGTGTTTCATCACATGGGATTATCAGACCAGTTTTTTTCGCAGAAGAACAGGGAGAACACAATAACTGTTTAGTGACCGGCCCCGGTGACCAAGCGGTTGTAGGCGCTTCAGTCCGGAACAGCGCGACTGCTACGGTCGCAGGGTCGAATCCTGCCTCGGGCATGGATGTGTGTGATGTCCTTAGGTTAGTTAGGTTTAAGTAGTTCTAAGTTCTAGGGGATTGATAACCTCGAATGTTATGTCCCATAGTGCTCAGAGCCATTTGAACCATTTGAACTGTCAATGCCTATCGTTACTTGGAGATATTACGAACTGTCGCTACACCTACATGGAATAACTTTCCAAGCGTTCAAGAAGCCAGGTTTCAACAGGACGGAGTGACATCACACACTGCACAGCAATCAGTGGGATATGTGTGAAAACTGTTTGGCATCCGTTTGATCTCACGATTCGGTAACAGTCCCTGGCCCCCTAGATCGCCAGATTTATCCGTTTGCTCTTGAGGTAGCCTCACAAGAAAAAAATCACGAAGTGTACATGACTCGACCAAGAACACTGGATGAGTTAAAACAAAGATTTCGGGATGCAATTCACAGTATCCCAGCTGAGATGTTGGAGCGGTCAATGGGGAATCTCAGCAGCAGATTTCTCGACTGCATTCGTGCAGGACGCCGCCATCTAAAGGACGTATTAAAAAAAAAAAGAAATGATAAATGCCATCAATGTTTCGTAAATCTCGAAGTTGTATGGTTTCAATTACTATAGATGCAATTTCTTTCCTTCATCACTTCTGTGTCATCCTGTATTACACCTAAACAGAACATTTCAATAATAGTTACTTATTGCTGTTTTCGAATGCACAGTCGAATACACTTTTATGATACTAAGAACGTCTGAACTTGATAGATATCGAAAGATAAAATCAGTAGAAATGTCAAATAATACTAATATGACTACGAAGTCTTTCGAGTCGAAGTCCTTAAAAGTTTTCGGCAAACTTGTCGCTTCCAATTTGGATAAAGTAAACAAATCAAAAAAAGTTTGTATCACCCCGGTTTCCAAAACTCCTGAAGACAGACGTTGACTGTGGATATTGTATCACAGGCACAGTCCCTTTGACTGTTCAGAGATGTCACTAAACCCGCCCACAGATGTAAACAACCAATCATGAGCAGCGCCTATTAGACGGAGCGGGTCCGACAGCCGATCAGTTCCAGTCATTCCACCAGGAAGGAGGCACACGGCTCGTGTCGTCTGTAGTCCAACCATTCCTAGACGGTCGATACCGCGGTTAGATAGCGTCCGCATTGTTACTTTGTGCCAGGAATGGCTCTCAACAAGGGAAGTGTCCAGGCGCCTCGGAGTGAACCAAACTGATGATGTTCGGACATGGAGGAGATACAGCGGGACAGGAACTGTAGACGACGTTCCTCGCTTAGGCCGCCCAAGAGCTACTACTGCAGTGGATGACGCTACCTACGAATTACGGCTCGGAGGAACCCTGACAGCAACGCCACTATGTTGAATAATGCTTATCGTGCAGCCACAGGACGTTGTGTTACGACTCAAACTGTGCGCACTAGCCTGAATAATGCGCGACTTCACTCCCGACGTCCATGGCGAGATCCATCTTTGCAACCACGACATCATGCAGCGCGGTACAGATCGGCCCAACAGCATGCCGAATGGACCGCTCAGGATTGGCATCACGTTCTCTTCACCGATGAGTGTCGCGTATGCCTTCAACCAGACAATCGTAGGAGACGTGTTTGGAGGCAACCCGGTCAGGCTGAACGCCTTGGACACACTGTCCAGTGAGTGCAGTAAGGTGGAAGTTGCCTGCTGTTTTGGGGTTGCATTATGTCGGGCCGACGTACACCGCCGGTGGTATGGAAGGCGCCGTAACGGCTGTACGATACGTGAATGCCATCCTTCGACCGATAGTGCAACCAAATCGGCAGCATATTGGCGAGGCATTCGTCTTCACAGACGACAATTGGCGCCCCCATCGTGCACATCTTGTGAATGACCCCCTTCAGGATAACGACATCGCTCGACTACAGTGGCCAGCATGTTCTCCAGACATGAACCCTGTCGGACATGCCTGGGATAGATTGAAAAGGGCTGTTTATAGACGACATAACCCACCAAACCACTCTGAGGGATCTAGTCCGAATCGCCGCTGAGGGGTCGGACAATCTGGACCAACAATGCCTTAATGAACTGGTGGATAGTATGCCACGACGAACAGAGGCATGCATCGATGCAATTCTTCAAAGACATGCCTTGTCTATCCCCACACAAAATGCACAAGAATTTCTATGTTATGAGGACCGCTGTACTCCTGGATTTCGGTGGCAAGTACTTGCGTCTCTACGCAAAGGTTTGTTATTTTTAACCTAGAGTCTCAAAGAACACCCATGTTATATTGCGAATGTAACAGTGAATATCCTCCTAGCTGGACTGCTTCAAAGCTTGTAATGCGATACACCTACATCTCCATAACTACTACTCAAGTCACCGTATTAAACATGCCGGAGAGTACATTATTCCAGTATAATCATTTATATGTTCCATTCCATTCACGTTCAGAGTGAGGAAGAACTGGTTTTATATTCCTGTGTACGCGCCCCAGTCTCTTACCTTATCCTCAAGAGTTTCACGCGAGATATTCTTTTGAGGCAGGATACTGATTCACAGTGTTCCTCGAATAAAGGTTCTCCACATTTTGTCGAAAAGTACTACTTTCTCCCCAGAATTCCCCTTTAAGATATTCTAGCTTTTCTGTCACAGTCTCATAAGTTCGACGACTGTTTTTATTTCCTTTGGTGAGGAACCCAAAAACACTGAAACAATACGGTGGTGGCAGTAGCGTCTCGTACATAATTTCCTTTCCAGGTGCACCAGTCCCTTCTGTAAACCTTCCAACGTTTAAGTGATCCGTTCACTTTCTATTATACTTGATTGTCCCATTTAACGTCGCGTTTTAATATTACACCTAAATTTTTATGCAATTTGATACGACTGTCATCTTTAATTTTTGAAATTGATATTGTCGATTTTTTCTTTTGTTGGAGAAATTATTTCCGGTTTATCCACATTAATGATACTATTCACTAAACCTAAACACTGTGCATACTACTCAATTTACAACGACCATTTAGTTATTAAGGCAACGAGGGCCTTGACGTAGTGGATACACCAGTTCCCTCAGACAACTAAAGTTTAGTGCTGTCGGGCATGGCCGGCACTTGGATGGGTGGCCATCCAGGCCGCCATGCGCTGTTGCCATTTTTCGGGGTGCACTCAGCCTCGTGATGCCAATTGAGGAGCTACTCGATCGAATAGTAGCAGCTCCGGTCAAAGAAAACCATCATAACGTCCAGGAGAGCGGTGTGCTTAACCACACACCCCTCCTATCCGCATCCTCAGCTCAGGATGACACGGTTGTCGAATGGTCCCGATCGGCCACCTGTGGCCTGAGGACAGAGTGCTTTTATTTAGTTATTAAAAAGTGTTTTTGAAAAACAAAAGGTCACAACATGTCTTCTGTTATCATCAGTAGTAGTCTACCAAAAACATTTTGAACCTGATTGATAGTGAAAGTGGGTGAGGTGGGGCGCATGTGTCCCATAAACTTAGTTACGCCTAATAAACAAAAATATGGGCACACAGCGAGAAAGATTTGCTTGAAAATAAATGTTGGTGTAAACAAAGCCTGCATGTTGCTGTGTTGTCCTTGACCACGAAAGGCACCTTGCAATGTACCAAATACGTTGCATATGTCGGTCATGGTTCAAACAGTGTTCTGTGTAGTTGTGAGTGTATTATGTCTGAGTAAGTGGATTCGAACAGAGATAAACGTTTGGTGATCGTACGGTGAATGCTTCCGCAACCAAGTAGTCGAAGTGTTTTGTGTTTCAGGAGCCACCGTATCGAAGATCTGTACTGCATTCTGGGAAAGTAGATAATAATAATAATAATAATAATAATAATAATCCGTTAAGTAAGAAACGTGAATGTAAAAGCGTGTTGAGTGACCGTGAGATAGTGATTGTAGAGGATTAAGACGAAAAATATGGGGGGCGACAAAGGCAGAAGTCACTGGAGAACTAAATGTCACACTTGCGACCCTGTCACCACTAAAACAACATGGACGGAGTTCCATAAGAAAGGAATTGCAGGGCGACCAGGAATTTCAGAACCACTCGTCAATGATGCAGACACCCACAGTAGGGAAATGTAGTGGCGAATCAGGAAGACGTTAACTATGGAGCAATGGAAAGGATGTCGCTTGTTCAGATGAGTCTTTTTGCACACGGTTTCAACTTCTGGTCGGGCTTACCTACCAGCAGTGAAACATGGCGGAGATTCTGTGATAATTTGGCCAGCCATATGATGGAGTGCTATAGCCCCATGTGATTAATGTGCTACACATAGCTTAAGTGTGAAAGGTAGAAAATCAATGTTAGTATTTTCTGATCACTGTACAGATGTTCACGGAGAAGAAATAGATTGTTCTCTAGTTATGTCTTCTTTCCCAACAATTCAGTAAAATTTATTTGTGCCTTCAAATAATAATAATATATAGCTGTGTTTAATATTTCCTTCAGAACATTTTCACAGACATTATAATATATTAACTTCAATAAATCCCTTGCCCTGGACCCACGTATCCTTACCTTATTCTCCTCAAACAGTACTAGAGTGAATGCAGAAAATGTATTATATTTTCTAACAGATATTTTCAGTTGTCAAATTTACAGGGTGTTTCAGAAGTGTTGGTCAACATTCAGGGATATGACAGGAATAATCATTCGTAACAAAAATGTCGAGTAAACATGGGCTCTAAAACGTATTCGTCAAGAGCTATGAGCAGTTCTTGGCCTTCGATATTGTGAAACAAATCTCTTCTACTGCAAGCTCTTTGCTTTCCATAGTTTGGTAATTGGTGGTACGGACCAAAACAAGAAAAAAATGTCCAGTAAACATGTGCACTAAAACGCATACCTGTCTTCGAGCACTTTTTCATCTTCTGCACATTGAAACACAAAGCTTCTAATGAACAGGTGCTTATAACTTTTAAGGTATGGAGTTCAGGGCTCATGTTTACGGGACATTTTTTTCTTGGTTTGGTCCATACCTCCACTTACCAGCATATGGAAAGCAAACAAGCTTGCAGTGGAAGAGATTTGTTTCACAGTATCGAAGCTCAAGAATTGCTCACACCTCTTAATGTATGCGTTTTAGAGCCTATGTTTACTTAACTTTTTACTTCGAATAATCATTCCTGTCATATCCCTGAATATTGACCATCACTTCTGACACACCCTGTATACAGGGCATTTCCGTAATACCGTGTAAAAATTGATCAGAGCCGAGAAGACGCTCCACTGAACAATTTGAGGTAGGGAACCCGGGGTCGTAGAATCCATTTTAAGGAGATAATAGGAATAAAATAACATTACTATGTACTATTTTATTTACATTAGTTAACTGCAAATTCCATCACTGACACAATGAACGTGCCATTTGTACTGTATCTTACAAAATGTGCTGGCACTGATAACCATGAACCTCAATGCAAGCAAGACATCTGCGAACATGTTTCTGATGAGCCCTGACGAATATCTCTTGTGCGTTTCGAATCACATCACGGGCAGGTACAATTCTGGGCAAGTAATTCCACCTCCGTATCCACTGGGGTCTCGTAGACAAGAAACTTTAGATATCCCTATAGGAAAAAATCAAGGGGTTTCAGGTCAGTTGTCTTCGCAGGCCATGGAATAGGACCTTGCCCTCCATTCAGAGCTACCGTTCCGTGTTACTGAACTCTACATCTCTGAATACCACTGGGTAATGAGTGGTCTGTCGTTGATTCATACCATGCTGTCATGGGACAATGTAAATATGACACAACAGACAGACTTTATGGAAAATTAAAGTAAACCGGCCTCATGACTTCCTGAAAATCAGGCTCGTCGTCCTTGTTTCCTTGCACGAAATAAAGAATGTACATGTAAATAAACAATATAGTACGTGTAAACTTGTATGCACATTAGCTTTAAATAAGCTGGAAAACAGCAATGCTAGAAAAAACGGTAGACAAGTTTACTTCCATATCTCCTTACGCTGGCTTCTCTCACACCAGGTTCCCTACCTCAAATGGCTCAGTGGAGTATTCTCTAATTGCCGCTGCGTTTTTGTACACCCTTACGGAAAAACCTTGGGATCTATCAAGAATAATCATCTGATTTCAAATAAATCGTAACTATTATGTTATTTCAGATATGTGCGTCAACAACGTACTGTTGGGTAGAGTAAACTCTCGAGTTGTACATGGTTCACGCTACGTAGCAGAAGTGTGCGACCACTGCAGTTCTGGTAAAAGTTGTATCGTGACTCTACAAAGCGTTTTGTGTTCTACGTTTTGCGCAGTGCGGGTCAAGACTCTGTTTATGTTCCTCCGTTGCCAACAACGACGAATGAACTGAGACATCGCATAACAGCAGCTTTGGAAGCTGTAACTCAAGACAGGATCGCTGAGTGTGGGAAAAATTTGAATCACGTATTGACATATGACGGACACCTCAGGGGAGGGGGGGGGGCATATTGAATACCTTTGAAAATGTATGAGAAAAAAACTTTGATTTTCCCGTTCATCGAAAAACAAAATGCATTGTGTGTGTTTATTGGTTCAAATGGCTCTGAGCACTATGGGACTCAACTGCTGTGGTCATAAGTCCCCTAGAACTTAGAACTAGTTAAACCTAACTAACCTAAGGACAGCACACAACACCCAGCCATCACGAGGCAGAGAAAATCCCTGACCCCGCCGGGAATCGAACCCGGGAACCCGGGCGTGGGAAGCGAGAACGCTACCGCACGACCACGAGATGCGGGCTGTGTGTTTATTAATTTCAGAAATATGGACGTGCCAATTTGGAAGATTCTTTTTGATACCCACTGTATATTCAACACAGGATAAAAAAATGGCACAGCGCGAAGAAAAATGTTCACTAAGTGAAATCAATTCTGACAAACCCAGGGTTTAAAATCGAACGTTGTTTGACAAATACCTGAACAGGTAACAGCAACATTGATACAAAAAGCTAATGGCTCCCAGGGAACGTATATTGTGAGTATACTGGTCCCTCAGTTATCCACAGGGCGTGAACTGCCATGAATACTCAGCTTTCGTGCCCATAGGGAGACAGGTGAGTGGTGATTGGTATCTAATTTTGGTCGAGACAGTGAAACGGACAAACACTTTCTACTTGCATACTACTGCGTGAAGGCGACATAAGTGACATATTGTCGATGTTGGCTGCCCTTTTCTCTGGAGAAATTTTCCTTGCTCTTATACGCACAGACGTCTGCAGATTCGTGCATGGTATAAAATTCTGTGTAAAATCATTTCGTGGTCGTAAGTACAATATACAGCAGACATACGGGAACAAAGAAACAAGATGTCAATAAATTTGTCAGTTGTGGTATAAACTATTATTTTATTTTTCCTGTTAGTTTCTGCTTATATTCGCTGCTTAGTTTCCGCTAATATTCGCTGCTTACTGTGGTCCCTTTTTGTTAATGCTGTAAGAGGTCCATGATTAAGGAATTTGTTGTTAGCGCACTCGAGCAGATGTAATTTCGATGGATTGCTCACGCGCTGCCTGCGATATGTAAGCTACAAGAGAATCTCAGACCAAAGAGCAGTGTTGTATGCAGTAGGAACTGTGTGTTAGTAGCAGTAATTAGTTGCTAGCGAGCAGTCTGGTGTATCGTGTTGGCTGGGCCGGTCGTGGTGGAGCGATGGCGGAGCCTGAGCGTTGTAGTATAAGGTAAAAAAAGCAGCCTCGCGCGTATGTAGTATTGTTATATCAAGTCCCATGTACATCTTAAAAAAAATCTCTTAGTAATAATCTTTCTCATAAAAAGTAACTTTTGACAATCATTCATTTTAATTTAAAGAATTTACTAATTTCTCCAATCCTTGGTCACTCCGATTATTGTAAAGAAATATCAGTTGTTTCTTTTTATACATGACAAATATATCGGCCAGCATTGCACTGGGCTGTGCCAGAAAAGTTTAGTTTCATATAGGAGCAGATATATACGCGTTATCCGGCGACCTAATTGAGGTAAGAATTTTCAATTTATTCAGTGTGACCTTTCAGGGCCATGACGCAGCACTGCTGATGTCCAAAATTTACCAGGTTAAATTGACAGTCAATTATTGAAAGGTTATAAGTGAGCGACAATTTAATTGAGAGGTTAGTCACATTGTATTATTGGTAGTTTACGCTAAATGTCAATGTTATGGTTATTTTTACTGTTGGGAGGTTTCGGAACTTTTACTGTTGAGAGGTTACACTAAAGGTGAATATTATTCATATTATTTTATTTATTGTGGTGAGGTTACAATGCGCATGCATGCCATTTCACTTCTCATATCGAATGACCGACTTCGGGGTACGAAAGATAGCCACTGACAATGGGAACACTCGAAACAGAACACGGACAATACGGTGCCATGTAGTAATGCCTCGCAACAATCTTGTTGCTGTTGTGCTGTGTTGTCAGTGGTCTATTACCAATATGGTGCTAGCAACTTCGTTCTGTTACTGTGATCTGAACCTATTTTATCACGTAGTACGGGCATAGTCTCCCGTAACAGTGCAACTTATAGAGATTTTTCTTATCAAGACCGAAGAGATATTCAAATAGTTTCCCGTAGACATTCCTCTTAAAGGTCATTGCGCCCACCCAATGCTTGGTCTAATGATATACAGAGTCCACCAGAAAAATGTATGCACACTTTGTCAGGCACTTTCGAGTATCGATATCGTCAATCGATTTGAGTTACGAGTGTATTGTACACTACTGACCAATAAAATTGTTACACCAAGAAGAAATGCAGATGATAAACGGGTATTCATTGGACAAATATATTATACTAGAACTGACATGTGATTACATTTTCACGCAATTTGGGTGCATAGATACTGAGAAATCAGTACCCAGAACAACCGCGGCTGGCCGTAATAACGGCCTTGATACTTCTGGGCATTGAGTCAAACAGAGCTTGGATGGCGTGTACAGGTACAGCTGCCTATGCAGCTTCAACACGATACCAGAACTCATCAACCGTAGTGACTGGCGTACTGTGACGAGCCAGTTGCTCGGCCACCATTGACCCCGCGTTTTCAATTGGTGACAGATCTGGAGAATGAGCTGGCCAGGTCAGCAGTCGAACATTTCCCGTATCTAGAAAGGTCTGTACAGTACCTGTAACATGCGGTCATGCAACTTAATGGAAATGTACGGCTTCGCAGGGATCTAATGAAGGGTAAAGCCACGGATCGTAACACATCTCAAATGTAACGTCCACAGTCCAAAGGGCAGTCAGTGCGAACAAGAGGTGACCGATACGTGTAACCAATGGGACCCCACACCATCACGACAGGCAATACGCCAGTATGGCGATGACGAATACACGCTTCCAATGTGCGTTCACCGCGATGTTGCCAAACACGGATGCGACCATCATGATGCTGTATACAGAACCTGGATTCATCCCGAAAAATGGTCCGCCATTCGTGCATCAAGGTTCGTCGTTGAGTACACCATCGCAGGCTCTCCTGTCTGTGATGCAGCGTCAAGGGTAACCGCAGCCATGGTCTCCGAGCTGATAGTCCATGCTGCTGCAAACGTCGTCGAACTGTTCGTGCTGATGGTTGTTGTCTTGCAAACGTCCCCCTCTGTTGACTCAGGGATCGGGACCTGGCTGCACGATCCGTTACAGCCATGCGGATAAGATGCCTGTCATCTCGACTGCTAGTGATACGAGGCCGTTGGGATCCAGCGCGGCGTTCCGTATTACTCTCTTGAACCCACCGATTCCATATTCTGCTAACAGTCATTGGATCTCGACCAACGTGAGCAGCAATGTCGCGATACGATAAACCGCAATCGCGATAGGCTACAACCCTACCTTTATCAAAGTCGGAAACGTGATGGTACGCATTTCTCCTCCTTACACAAGGCATCACAACAACGTTTCACCAGGCAACGCCGGTCAACTGCGGTTTGTGTATGAGAAATCGGTTGGAAACTTTCCTCATGTCAGCACGTTGTAGGTGTCGCCACCGGCGTCAACTTTGTGTGAATGCTCTGAAAAGCTAATCATTTGCATATCACAGCATCTCCTTCCTGTCGGTTAAATTTCGCGTCTGTAGCACGTCATCTTCGTGGTGTAGCAATTTTAATGGCCATTAGTGTAGTATGGTCTTTGGCTCAACAAATGTTAGTATTTTCATCTCGGTATTGGGAAAACAAGATGGCTGGAGCTCGCTTGACATTCGAGCAATGAGAGTGTATTGTTAAGGGGTCTTTGAAGTTTGATAATGCCGTTGAAGTGCAACGTCAGTGGAGGCGGGAGTTTTAAACAGAACCGCCAACCCGCCTAACAATTAAATGCATCATTGAAAGTTTCAGTTCCATGAACGATTTGTGATATTCACAAAGGAAGATCAGGAAGACAGTGTACTGCTGCAAGTCCTGCTTCATCGGCTCTCGTGCTGGAAACGTTTGTTACTTCTTCACAGAAGTCTGCTACGTAATGTGCACGTTAAGTGGGCGTTAGCAGTACAAGTGTACGAAGAATTCTGAAAGTTGCAAAGTGGAAACTTTAAATTCCACGATTACTGCATGCGATTAATGATGAAGATCCTGATCGCCGAATGCAATTTTGCAAATGGTATCAGCAAATGGTAACTGATGACGAACAATTTGTGACGAAGGTAGTGTGGAGGTGTGAGGCCCAATTTAAACTTAATGGAACTATCGATCGCCATAACAGTGTGTACTCGGCACCGGTAAATCCGCATGTTTATGTGGATAAAACCGTCAATCTTCCAGGGGTTCATATGTGGTGTGGACTATGATCCCTTTTTCTTTAATGATAATATTACTGGAGATGTGTACATGGAAATGTTGCGCACATCAATTTTTCCGGGTATACGTGCACTTTATGGAGCTGATGAAGAGGTCTTCTACCAACAGGACGGGGCGCTATCACCTAGCCTTACAAGCTTTCCTGGATGACAATATTCCGGGGCACTGGATTGGACGAATAGGGCTCACTGAGTTCCCTCCACGGTCGCCAGATCTAACACCTACGGACTTTTACTTTTCGGGAGCTGTGAAAGATAGCATGTATCGACGTTAGCCATACTGGAGGAACTTCGCCAGGAGATCACAGTGGCATGTGCAGCAGTCCTCACTGTAACACTGTCTGACGTCGTTCTGTTATGTATATAGCCACCAACGGTGAACATTTGAAGTAACCATGCGCTAAACTGAAGGTTGTACTGCATGTGTGATTAATTATTAAAAGTAAGATAAACACATAAGTAGTACATTTCGTTCCTTAAAGTGTGTATAAATTTTTTCTGGTGGACTCCGTATCTCACGAAATGCAGCTGTGCCGGCCTGTATGACTACACTCTGCTGAAGCAGACAGCGGCTTGGACAACCTGCTGCATTGTTTTGAATATGACGTATGACGACACATCACAGAGAGACCACAGGAACGAAAATTATTTTCTGCTATATAACTTTGTATCATATCTCTCATATAAAACCGCGTATGTAAAGAGAAACAATTTTTTTCGTAATGATAAATAGGACCCTGATTTTAATGGAAAATCATATTTTTTGCCTCAACTTAAGGCTGAATTTTACCACGATTCACGTATGATTCCAAGTATTGTAGTCTAGAAATATTTATTATTATTTGGCGTATAAAATCAAATTTACATAGTTTTGGCAATATATCATATTTGGCAAACTTTTGACACAATAGGACATATTTATGCCAACTTCTGCCAAAAATTCATAGGTTGTTGTACCTTTAGAGACACATGCATAGAAACTTGAACATGTTGTTTACATGACATTGTTTCAAGTGCTATCGTCAAAAATAAACACAACAATATCTACAAGTATTTATGTAGCAGGACTGTAGTAGGCACGTAGCGTAACGCACTAGTCGCTTCGCTGACGTAATTCATTGTTGCGCCACGCCGATGAAACGCTCTCGAAGCCAGCAAAGGCATTCCCGACGATATAACCATCGTACATGTTGTGACACTGTTCAGTCTAAATAGAAACTCATTCTGGTTGAACGCGCCGGAAGCCAAGTGCTTCAACTGCATGAAGTTGCGAGGCTTTGTTCGTGATTTTGGAGAGAAGTTCTTGAGTACTGACGGGGAAGTATAATTTCGTAAGCTATGTGAAGTTCTAAAGTTAGTGAGAGAAGTGCTTCAGTGTGCAACAACAGCGTAACACGTCCAGACACAGCTGTTGTGTGAAGAGTAGTGCTGAAACTGACAACACTCAAACGCTGCTATTTGAACTGCAGGTCCACTTCAACCATGCAATCATTCTTCCGTGATTTGTTTGAGATGTTAGTCTTGCAGCACCCTTGGAGAAGCTGATGCATCCACGCTTCGTATTTTGGAGAAGTACGCAACACATCCATTTCTAGGTGAACCTACATTGATAAATGACTAATTATTCGTGTGCTACGAGGAGGACCTTAACAAAACACAAATTTGCTGACCAGATGGTCTAGGTGCTCACAGATGAGACTTTCGATGTGGTCCGATGGTATGTTGCAAATCATGTTGTTGGTGTTGCAAAAGTTGACGGGCCTCGAGAAACGTTACTCCTAACGTGTGAAGCTCTGGAGGGAGTAAACAACTCGACAATTTCCATTTTGTTTGACAATTCTATGAAGCTACGGTGGTATACTTCTTCCTTTACCGCACACTATCGACAGGTGCCTCTAGCTGGCAGCATCGGTGGTGGTAGCCGTGCAACGAGCGGTGTTTCCGCCACCAGAGGGGAGGCATTGTCTCGTGACGGGCTATTTAAACGCCTCAACAGTGGGCAAAGGATCTCTCTGTTACGGCCAACGTCAGTGAGTTTCTGATAAGCGTCTGCGTGTCACAAGGATAATCACTTCGTGGACGCTGGTAAACTTTGGCGGCAGCTACGCTTAAAACTTTAGTTAGTGTCGGTCCGAAGTGCCAGTTACTCTTCTTTGGTCAGTGAAGACCGCCCCTTCGAAACTTATATTGAGAGCACAACAGCGATACGCACGTATAGAGATGGTGATAGAATCGCATACACGATGTATAAAAGAACAGTGCATTGACACAGGTGTCATTTGTACTCAGGTGCTTCACGTGAAAAGGCTGCTTACGTGATTATGGCAACACGACGAGAATTATCACACTTTTAATACAAAATACGAGGTGTGGCTAGAAAAAAACCGGACTAGTACTGGTGAAACAATAAAACGAATGCAATAAGGCTGAAAGTCGCGTGGCCTGTCACGTGACTCTCGCTCCGCCTACTGCTCGAGTTTCATCTGCCTCCTGCACTCAGTCTGCCCGTGGCGTCTGTTTTAAGTAGTTGACGTTTTGTCTGTGCGTCGGAAAATGTTGAGTGTACAGAAAGAACAGCGTGTTAACATCAAATTTTGTTTCAAACTAGGAAAATCTGCAAGTGAAACGTTTGTAATGTTACAACAAGTGTACGGCGATGATTGTTTATCGCGAACACAAGTGTTTGAGTGGTTTAAACGATTTAAAGATGGCCGCGAAGACACCAGTGATGACACTCGCACTGGCAGACCATTGTCAGCAAAAACTGATGCAAACATTGAAAAAATCGGTAAACTTGTTCGACAAGATCGCCGTTTAACAATCAGAGCAGTGTCTGAGTTAACAGGGATTACCGATTTACCGATTTTTTTCAATGTTTGCATCAGTTTTTGCTGACAATGATCTGCCAGTGCGAGTGTCATCACTGGTGTCTTCGCGGCCATCTTTAAATCGTTTAAACCACTCAAACACTTGTGTTCGCGATAAACAATCATCGCCGTACACTTGTTGTAACATTACAAACGTTTCACTTGCAGATTTTCCTAGTTTGAAACAAAATTTGATGTTAACACGCTGTTCTTTCTGTACACTCAACATTTTCCGACGCACAGACAAAACGTCAACTACTTAAAACAGACGCCACGGGCAGACTGAGTGCAGGAGGCAGATGAAACTCGAGCAGTAGGCGGAGCGAGAGTCACGTGACAGGCCACGCGACTTTCAGCCTTATTCCATTCGCTTTATTGTTTCACCAGTACTAGTCCGGTTTTTTTCTAGCCACACCTCGTAGTAGTTGGAGCTAGACGCATGGGACATTCCATTTTGGAAATCGAATTCAGTATTCCGACATCAACAGTGACAAGAGTATGCCGAGAGTGCCAAATTTCACTCATTATGATTTACGAGCACCTCTTACCATGGGTAACGCAGTGGGCGACGATCTTCACTTAAAGACCGAGAGCAGCGACATTTGTGTACAGTTGTCAGCGATAACAGACAAGCAACACTGCGTGAAATAACCGCAGATATCAATGTTGTACGTAAGACGAAGGTGTGCGTTAGGACAGCGCAGCGAAATTGGGCTTTAATGGGCAGCAGACGTCTGACGCGAGTGTATTTTCTAACAGCTCGACATCGCCTGCAGAGCCTCTCCTATGTCCGTGACCATGTCGGTTGACCTCTAGACGACTGGAAAACCGTCACCTGGTAGGATGGTTCTGAGTGTCAGTTCCCGGGTTCGATTACCAGCAGGGTCAGGGATTTTCACCTGCCTTGAGCTGACTGGGTGTTTGTGTTGTCCTCATCATTTCATCATCATTCATGAAAGTGGCGATATTGGACGGAGCAAAGGTTGGGAATTTGCATGGGCGCTGATAACCGCACAGTTGAGAGCCCCAAAAACTGATCATCATCATCATCCCAGTTTCAGTTGGAACGAGCTGATGTTTTGGCCCGAGTATGGCACAGACTCCACGAAAGAATGGACCCAAGTTGTCAACAAGTCACTTTTCAGTCTATTGGTCTATCCATAGTTGTGTGGGATGTATTTACATGGAATGGACTGGGTCCTCTGGAGAAAATGGCTATGTTCGGCTACTTGGAGATCATTCGGAGGCATTCGTGGACTTCATGTCCCCAGACAATGATGACAATGAACCCTGTCACCGGGCCCCAACGGTTTGTGAATGGTGTGAAGGACATTCCAGATAGTTCGAACGAATGATTTGTCCAACCAGATCGGTCACCATGAATCCCATCGAACATTAATGCGACAATCTGTGCAGAAAATCCTGCACTAGCCATACCTCCGCAATTATGGACGGCTATAGAGGAAACATGGGACTTGCAACGTCTTGTTGAGCCAATGCCACATCGAATTACAGCTCTCCGAAGGGAAAGAAAAATCCGACACGATATTAGGTCGTATCCCATGATTTTAATCAACTCATTGTATGATGTAAAATATCGACACACGGTAGTAGAAAGTATATGTATCGTAGAGATAATTCCTGCGATTTCATGGTCATGTACTTAAGAGACATGTGGTAGATAAATTTGGAAGTGTGTTCACGTCAGCTGCTACATGCTGGTGCTACGTTCATATGCAGATAAAATTTATACATGACCGTCTGATTAATTTCCTCCAATTTATGCAAGTTTTCAAAAAAAAATTCAAATGGCTCCAAGCGCTATGGGACTGAACATCTGAGGTCATCAGTCCCCTAGACTTAGAATTACTTAAACCTAACTAACCTAAGGACAGCACACACATCCATGCCCGAGGCAGGATTCGAACCTGCGACCGTAGCAACAGCGCGGTTCCGGACTGAAGCGCCTAGAACCGCTCGGCCACAACGGCCGGCTCAAGTTTTCAAACCTTTAGATCTATCTTATTAGTGTTTCTGCATGAGACAGTTTCCTATACAGTGTTATTGTAACGTAATTAATTAGAACAGATTCCACAATATGAATCAGTTCAGTAAAAAACCTCTCTCTTCTTTTCTTACTCCATAATTCGAGCATAGGTCTCTTTTTTTAATTTTTTGTGCACATTGAATAGTTTTACTTTCCTGATGAGACGGCGAAAAAAATGTTAAAATAGTAATGGACAGGAGTGTGGTGCAAGACGTTTATCATATTTACTGTAATAATTTAATAGTTTCCAATGCATTGCTTTTTCCTGACACTTCGACGGTGTCATTGTAACGTGACTAATTATAACGCATACTCGACATTATGAGTAAGTGCGACAGAAAACGTAAGAAAACATAGTTTTCTGTCTCTTATAAGCCTGTTACCGAAAACCGTAAAGAAAGTGGAATCTGAGCTATGGTTCTACGGCGAAAAAGCACAGCGCCAGTGCTCTTCATATCTTTAAGTCAACTTAAGTTTCTGGTACCTAATTGATCAAATATTTAAGATGTCTGTAAAACTCGTATACAAAGTTTTGAGGCGCCCCACCTGTAGGAGCGAAGGAATAAGAGTCAAAATACACTAAGCGCTATAAGGGCTGCCATGCGGCGTCCGAAAACCACGTGTCTTAAGCTGCAGGACATGTTTACGGACAGAATTCCTATCTGCGTATACGAACTCTCACTCTGTGAGGTGGGCAGCGGCCCCTCTGTTAACAGACGCGGTCGGTGGCTTTCTGTTAAGCAATTGTGTGTAGCAAGGGCAGGGGCTTCGTGGCCGGTGGTACACTTGGCCGGTAGCTACGTTTAAACCAGAGCTGGTCCGACATGACGTTTGTTGTTGTTTGACCTATGAAAATTGCCCTGTGGAAAATTATTCCGACGGCACAGCTGAATTAGTGAACTTAAATTTTTGCCAAGGCCGTGCCTTGAACACAGATCTTGTGCTTAACAGGCCGATGTGTTACTCTACACACCACCCTGACATGGTGGCTAGTGAAGCTGCATGGCCTATCCTTGTTCAATGCCCTCCCTAATTGAAGTTTATGTTTGGGGGGGGGGGGGGGGGGACACTAGGCTAGGATAGTCCGTGCAGTTGGTTCTGCAACAATGCCAGGGCTGTGTAGTGGATGACGCGTCTGCCTGTGAACCGTGTTCACGCCCCGGCCTTGGCACAAATTTTAATTCATTACCTCAGCTTTCCTCCTTATCGAACACATTCCCTGTGTCAAGGGGTTATGGATATTTCGTCAGTTATGGTGGACTACGGAGAATATGGCATGGTGTAGCGGAAGTGCAGACTGGATAACAAACAGAAAACGTCATTGTTCCATGATCGGTCATTTTCTGCCCCACCTGTACAATTAAAAAAGTGGTGGTCATTTATGGCAAATAACGCATTTCTGGGGTTTCACGATGCTATGGAATGTTTAGTCAGTGCAGAGTGGACCGCGGGGGATGTGGCATAGCGTTGAGAAAGGGGAGGCTGGATAACCACGTAACTGGACATTTTCTGCTCCCAACTGTATATACTAACAGGAAATTCAGGATTTGGCGACCTTCTCTGCTGGTTTTTTAATTCCTTAGAAACGGGCTACTGTCCTCCGTACCATGACGACTGGCTTATATCCACGGTCGAGATCGTGAAAGGAGTGAAAGGAAATATTTTAGACAGTGCGGTGAAATGTAGGAAGGCAACGATTGTGTCGACGTCGGCCATTACGCCCGCAAATCGAATTTGTGGGAATTATAATCGTTTTTATTCCATAGGCAGTTACTTGAATTCTTATTTTTTGACATCTTAATACATATTTGGACATTTATGAACTGCAGTGTATGATTCAAAACTGATTAAGGGGAAATAAGTTCAAAGCTAAGAATATTGCACACATTTTAAGATAAATGACAACGTTAACTGTATTGCACGGAACATGCTCGTGGTATAGAAGACAACCCAAACTTTATATATTTGCAGTACTGGATTTCCCATGGAATCGACGCATATTTAAGCTTGTGATGATTCATAAAGCTGCGTTTTTCTGAAAAGCTCACAATATTGAGGTCAGGATAGTCTGTATTCGTCACCTTTTGTGTTATTGCTCTAAAATAGAAGCAACGGTACCACGAAGTACAGAAAATCACAAAAGCGCAGCATGTGCTATCTAGAAAGAAAATTTTAGAAAAGCACTGATGATGCTGGAAGTTCACCGAAACCTGTCTGAGTAAAAAGAAGGAAAGGAAAATGCATTTGTTCAAGGCGGAATCTGTCCAAAAACAAAGGAACAGTAAAACGTCTCTTACTAAATTGTTAATGCTTCCGTGGCCACTTATTGACAAACTGCCTATTGGCTTCTGTCTCGGGTTCTTCGGCCGACGTTCACCTGATGATTTTACTGACGTTTCGCCAGCACGAGTGGCTGGCATTGTCAAAGCTTCACCCTCCTTTGCCGGTGGTGAACTGGAGCCGAGCTCGCGGCCGCAGACTATATGTACCTGGCGCGCCGACGTCCGAAGTCTTCTCCACGGTCATTTCCGGTGCGGTTCTCCTCTTTCTACCTGCGACGGTCGTTCGCTGCAGTACGGGAAACCAGGATCCGTTTACCTTAAGGCTTTCCTCTTTCTTGTTGAAACTTTCGTTGTGTGGAGCCATAGTGAAGAGCAGCTCGGTGATTCCCTAAGACACTTGAACAGCCTCCATGCCAACATAAAATTTACCATGGAAGTAGAAAAGAACAAAAAACTGCCATTTCTAGATGTGCTGGTCACAAGGGATGGCGAAAACCTGGCACACAGCGTGTATCGGACACCGACACACACGGACCGATACCTTCACGAACTATCAAACCACCACCCGAGCCAGAAAAGAGGGATGATTAATACGCTCGTAACGCGAGCAAGACGAATATGTGAGCCGCAGCACCTCAGACGCGAAATGCAACACCTGGAAAGTGTTCTGAGAAGCAATGGGTACTCTACAAATTATATTAGAAGTGTAATAGAGCCAAACACTTGGCGAAGTAAGGAATCAAAAAAAGAAATGTCGGGTACGAGCTTTCTGCCATACATTCCCAGAGTAACGGACAGGATCAGCCGTATATTGCGAAAACATGGCGTAAAGACGATTTTCAAACCGACAAGGAAGATCAAAGAGTGTCTTAGACCGGCAATGGAGAAAAGGGACCCACTTGCAATGTCGGGAATATAACGTATACCATTCACATGCGGAAAAGTTTATGTCGGAATGACTGGACGATCAATCAACACCAGGATCAAAGAACATAAGCGACATTGCAGGTTGGGGCAGGTGGAGAAATCGTCCGTGTCAGAGCACGCATTGAGTGAGACCGACCACGTAGTAAAATTCGCCGACACGGAAGTTCTGGCTGTAGAGAAGCACTATCACACGCGCTTGTTCAGACAAGCTGTAGAAATACAAAAACATGCGAACAGTTTCAACAAGAAAGAGGAAAGCCTTAAGGTAAACAGATTCTGGCTTCCCGTACTGCAGTGAACGACCGTCGCAGGTAGCAAGAGGAGAACCCCACCGGAAATGACCGCGGAGGAGCGCTCGGACGTTGGCGCGCCAGGTACATATACACTACTAGCCATTAAAATTGCTACACCACGAAGATGATTTGCCGATGGCGACACCTACAACGTGCTGACATGAGGAAAGTTTCCAATCGATTTTTCATACACAAACAGCAGTTGACCGGCGTTGCCTGGTGAAACGTTGTTGTGATGCCTCGTGTAAGGAGGAGATATGCGTACCGTTTCCGACTTTGACAAAGGTAAGGTTGTAGCCTATCGCGATTGCGTTTTATCGTATCGCGACATTGCTGCTCACGTTGGTCGAGATCCAATGACTGTTAGCAGAATATGGAATCGGTGGGTTCAAGAGAGTAATACGGAACGCCGCGCTGGATCCCAACGGCCTCGTATCACTAGCAGTCGAGATGACAGGCATCTTATCCGCATGGCTGTAACGGATCGTGCAGCCAGGTCTCGATCCCTGAGTCAACAGATGGGGACGTTTGCAAGACAACAACCATTTGCACGAACAGTTCCACGACGTTTGCTGCAGCTTCGACTATCCGCTCGAAGACCATGGTTGCGGTTATCCTTGACGCTGCATCACAGACAGGAGAGCCTGCGATGGTGTACTCAACGACAAACCTGGGTGCACGAATGGCAAAACGTCATTTTTTCGGATGAATCCAGGTTCTGTTTACAGCATCATGATGGTCGCATCCGTGTTTGGTGACATCGTGGTGAACGCACATAGGAAACGTGTATTCGTCATCGCCATACTGGCGTATTCACCCGGCTTGATGGTATGGGGTGCCATTGGTTGCACGTCTCGGTCACCTCTTGTTCGCATTGACGGCACTTTGAACAGTGGACGTTACATTTCAGATGTGTTACGACCCGTGGCTCTTGCCCTTCATTAGATCCCTGCGAAACCCTATATTTCAGCAGGGTAATGCACCACCGCATGTTGCAGGTCCTGTACGGGCCTTTCAGGATGCAGGAAATGTTCGACTGCTGCCCTGGCCAGCACATTATCCAGGTCTCTCAACAATTGAAAACGTCTGGTCAATGGTGGCCGAGCAACTGGCTCGTCACAATACGCCAGTCACTACTCTTGATGAACTGCGTTATCGTGTTGAAGCTGCGTGGACAGCTGTACCTGTACACGCCATCCAAGCTCTGTTTGGCTCAATGCCCAGGCGTATCAAGGCCAGAGGTGGTTGCTCCGGGTACTGATTTCTCAGAATCTATGCACCCAAATTGCGTGAAAATGTAATCACATGTCAGTTCTAGTATAATATATTTGTCCAATGGATACCCGTTTATCATCTGCATTTCTTATTGGTGTGGCAATTTTAATGGCCAGTAGTGTAATCTGCGCCCGCGAGGTCGGCTCCAGTTCAGCAGCGGCAGTGGAGGGTGACGCTTTGACAATGCCAGCCACTAATGCTGGCGAAACGTCAGTAAAATCATTAGATTAACGTCGGCCGACGAACCCGAGACAGAAGCCAATAGGCAGTTTGTCAAAACGTCTCTTCAGTATTACAACAAGCTGTAGCAGACAGAGGCGCTCGCGCCCTTGCGGTGTTCGCAACCTGGCACCGATCCTCGTCGCCTTCGTACTCAGTGCAGTGGAGGCAGACTTGTCCGAAGGGCAAGTACGGTCCCGAGGCACGGGCTGACTTTACAGCCGTTCGATGCGAACACAGCGGCCACGAGACGCCGGCGCAGCGGTTAGCGCAGCCGGCGGCGACATAGCGACGGCTCGCCGTGTCCGCAGCATTCCGCGGACAGCCCAGTGGCGTCGAACCTCGGACCTCAACGAATGTGACTGGCTGTCATCTGACGGAGGTGGTCTGACCCGACGCTCTGATCCACTGAACTCTGTTCGGAGGGTTACCGAGCATTTCTATCTGTAACGTCCCAGTGCCGAAAATGTGTTACCATTTTGTTTTTGGATATAAACTTTGTTGCCAATACAATCTGAAAGGAACATATACTACAATGAAGAGCGGTCCATGGAGATTTGTTTTAACTCAGCGCATGCTCAATATGTTCACCATTTCGTTTCCTAGCTTCCTTCAAACGAACACTGGTGTTAGTGATTACCCTACGGCACATGTCTTGCGTAATTTCACTACAAGCTTGAAGAATAAGTCTTCTGAGCTCCATTAAATCACGTGGACGTTTCGGGAAATTTTTTTCCTTTAGGTATCCCCAAAGAAAAAAGTCACATGGATTGAGGTCTGGACTACTGGGGGCCAATTTTGTCCGTCATTGATGCGACCTGGAAACCTGAGTGAAATGATCCGCTTGTCGAAATGCTCGTGTAGACACTCCAACACAGTGTTTGCAGTATGTGGCCTTGCACCATCTTGCATGAGCCACTGCGTGTTGAAGGACAAGGCAGTAGCAAGAAGCTGTGGAATGAAGCTATTGCGGAGCATGTTCAAATAACACTCGCTGTTCACAGTTTCTACAAAGAAAAAGGGTCCAATAAGTCCGTGAGTGGAAATTGCTGCCCACGCTGTAATCCTCGGAGCATAATGTTGTCGTTCATGAAGCACTTGTGGGTTTTAGGTGGCCCAAAAGCGTACATTTTGTTTGTTAACCACACCGTCTAAATGAAAATGCGCCTCGTCTGAAAACCAAACGTTGTTGAGAGTTTCTTTCCTATCCTCCGCCCACTGAGCAAACAGTAGTCTCTGCTGCTTGTGGTCTTCAGTGAGCTTCTGTGCACAGGTAATTTTGTATGGGTACATATGGAGGTCACTTTTAAGAATGCGTTGAACGGAGCGTCTGGATATTCTCAGTTGCACTGCTGCCTTTCTACACGATTTCCCGGGACTTCTCTGTACAGCAACTCGTACCGCTTCAATATTCTCTCGCGAACAAACAGGCTTAGACCGAGGTCGCTTCGATTCCAATACTGTTCCTTCCTGTACATATTTATCGTACAACCTGTGGACGGTCTTCTTGCAAGAGACCCATCGTGTGTTAAACTGTTGTCAAAAACGCCTCTGAGTCACAACAAGGCTTTTCGTTTCATGAAAAAGTAACACAATGTCCGATCGTTGCTGTGTCGTCAGTCTTCCATTGTCAGCCATTGCTGCTTACTTGTCTCCTAGCGGCAGTATCGTGAATTACACGTCATTTCGTAACTCATTTGTTTTTACGAACTCTGCTGGTACTGCTGTAGAGATACCTGCCGGATATCTAATGTGCGTCGTAAATTGTGAAAGAAACAATTGGTAACACATTTCGTGCGCCACCCTCTATTTGCTGTCTTGAGGCGAAAGGAATCAATTGACGAAATACTGTCGAGTGAAGTTACCTAAGGGATGCACTTCGATTTTGAACGGTTTTGAATGTGTTGTAGTCTAGATCGAAATACGTGACACGTATATTTTGTAGGTGCCCATTGGGACGTCAAAGGGGCCAAATACTCCCTTCAAAAAAATTGAGATTAATATTTCAGAAAGGTTACCGTTGAAACAGATACAAAGCAAATTTCAAATAAAAGCTTATATTATTCTTAATATACGTCACAACATTGCACCCAGCTTTGTCGAAAAATCATTTTGTTCGAAAGCCCCCCCCCCCCCCCCGTCATGCACTCTATTTTGTTTTTCATTTCGACATTTGACTTTTACCAATTCATATAGCATCGTTAATACCAAATTCAGTCGTATATAATGAAGTGGCAATCCAAAAATGCACTTGTTATAAAGAAGTATATTGTTTTAATTTTGTGAAATTTGTTTTTTTTTTTTTTTTGGAATTTGTGAAAGTTCTTATGGAACCACACTGCTGAGGTCATCGGTCCCTAGGTTTACACACTATTTAACTTAAACTAACTTACTCTAACGACAACACACACACACAAATATGCCCGAGGGAGGACTCGAACCTCCGACGGGGTGGGAGGGGCGGTGGGGGGTGGGGGGTAGGGGTTGGAGGGAGCGGCGTGCACCGCTGCAAGGCGCCTCTGACCGCGCGGCTACCCCGCGTGGCAATTTTGTGAAATAGGGAATGTATTGTGCTGCATTTGTGTTTTCTTTCTACTTTTGATGTCTCTTTTTTTTTCAAGTCGTAAGCTTTTCAGATTTAATTATGCTTTTATTTGAAATTGTTTGTAAATTGTAACGTTATTGTAAATCTGTACAATAATGATGGAGCACACAAGTTTTCTAGTCGAAAAAAATTCTGAATGCAGTTTCATTTTGCCCTCCAAGCACAAGCACATGCGTCTTTGGAACACCAATTAATTTACGACTTAATTTGATATTGCTGATGCTATACGTTTTGCTGTTAGTCAAATGTCGAAATGAAAAAGGACGAGGGGATTTCGAAAAACTTGACTTTTTGGACTTGTTGCACCATTTGACGTACATTAGATCTACTGGTGTGTGTGTGTGTGTGTGTGTGTGTGTGTGTGTGTGTGTGTGTGCGTGTGTGTGTGTGTGTGTGTGTGTGTGTGTGTGTAAGTCGTTTCAGCGGTTTCTATTCAGAAATGTAAACTCAGTTTTTTTTCAAGGAGGCAGTCCACATCATTAGCGGCCCTATTGGAATGTACAAAAAACAAATGTCTCTCATTTTGCTCTACAACACAACATATTCAAAGCCGATGGAAGTCGAAGTGTATCCGTTGAGTAGGTTTACTTGCGAGTCATTCCCTCATTATGGGTGTCTTGCCACACGTCGACGTAACGCTACGAGCAGTTAGCAGGTCAGGTTCGTTGTCAGCAACGTGCTTTTGTGGGACGACAATTTGATCACCATGCCTCCAATTTACTCTGCATCACGTTGTTCCGTCCGCACAGCGACAGTATCCAACTGATCTTATTCACTGACTACTATCAGCTGCTTGTTTCATCACAGCAGCCTGCGGTCTCCCTCCCAAAGTTAAAAAACATGTGATACAGTTGCAGGAAAGAACGCCATATTGTGATATTAGAGTGTGCGCATGAATGCCCAGTAAAAGCATCGCAATGTGACAGCTTCTAGTACATAGGAAACAATAGCCTCTCTCTCTTCTCGTGGTCTCTAAAAATAACTTACACACGGTCTTCCACTTTCAAAAATGGTTAAAATGGCTCTAAGCACTATGGGACTTAACATCTGAGGTCATCAGAACTACCTAAACCTAACTAACCTAAGGACATCACACACATCCATGCCCAAGGCAGAATTCGAACCTGCGACCATAGAAGCAGTGCAGTTCCGGACTGAAGCGCCTAGAACAGCTCGGCCACATTCCAATTTCAATTGCGTACTTTATCGCTGGGTACAATCCAATCAGCCGGCCGCGGTGGCCGAGCGGTTCTAGGCGCTTCAGTCCGGAACCACGCGACTGCTACTGTCGCAGGTTCCAATCCTGCCTCTGGCAGCCGGCCAGTGTGGCCGTGCGGTTCTAGGTGCTTCAGTCTGGGACCGCGTGACCGCTACGGTCGCAGGTTCGAATCCTGCCTCGGGCATGGATGTGTGTGATGGCCTTAGGTTAGTTAGGTTTAAGTAGTTCTAAGTTCTAGGTGACTGATGAGCTAAGATGTTAAGTCCCATAGTGCTCAGAGGCATTTCAACCATACAATCCAATCAACTGGTCACGTAGCACAAGCGAGTGATCAACCACTCGGTTATACACCAAACACATATCATGAGTATAGCTCCTGCAGATGCAGATTGGATTAACATGTACACCGACTTTCTCAGTGATCGTTTTCTATCCATTCGTAGCACTGCGAAGTCACGTAACGATTGCTAACTTTGTCCTGTCAGCTTTGCGAGATACTATCAGCACCACCACATTCACCAAGCGACCTCTCCTCCACCGTAGAAAAAAGGCACCCTCTGATTTACAATCCATGTTCCAGTCGGGGTCAAAATAAGTAATCGAAGAAGGTAAAAACAGTTTTGACATTTGTCACATTAAACGGGGCAAAACAACGAAACAATGATCGTTATAAAGATATGGCATTTCAGTTTTTTGATCGCCTTCTTTTATTTTCAATGACCGGTTTCAGGCTAGTTGCCCATCTTCAGATCTGTTAGACAAAGTTAAAAATATAATTAACAAGAGAGATACAGTTAGTGATAGAAATAAAAACGAAATTTTTGGAACGTATTAAACGCCAACATATCACATATTGCAGTTACAGAGTAACTTGTCACTACAGAACTATCGATTCTCTGTCATAACTAATCTGTTAAAACCTTATGTCGCAGTTTTAGAGAAACCTCACTGGTAACAGTTAAAAGTGCCCTCTACCTTTAAGAATTGTGCATATGTTATTATTTCACCGTACATATTAATGGCGAATATACTTTTTAATAAAACAATTTTTAAAATAATAACATATGACTAATCTTTTCGTTTTGAGTGGACCATTAACATAAATAATTAACACTAATTTGAAATATCTTTATAAAGAAACTTAAAAATATAATTAAGATGTAGATATTCTTTCGAAAATGTGCGTTTCCTCTTTTTTGTTTTGCCGGCGGAAGTGGCCGCGCGGTTCTGGCGCTGCAGTCTGGAACCGCGAGACCGCTACGGTCGCAGGTTCGAATCCTGCCTCGGGCATGGATATGTG
Organism: Schistocerca nitens; assembly: GCF_023898315.1. Classification (NCBI taxonomy): domain Eukaryota; kingdom Metazoa; phylum Arthropoda; class Insecta; order Orthoptera; family Acrididae; genus Schistocerca; species Schistocerca nitens. The sequence continues at coordinate 533,546,315 of NC_064620.1, read as the reverse complement.
TGATGTCCTTAGGTTAGTTAGCTTCAACTAGTTCTAAGTTCTAGGGGACTAATGACCTCAGCAGTTGAGTCCCATAGTGCTCAGAGCCATTTGAACCATTTTTTTCTTCTTTTTTTTGATTGGTGTTGTAGAGGATTTCCGTATGTCAGAACGTATACAACGCCACGCCGAGTCCTCTTCCGCCGCACCCAATTCACCTCGCCGCCAGTACGCTGAGGGCCGTTCCGCTGCAGCTGGTTCTTACTGCAGCGTGCTGTTGCATTCAAGAGTAAGCCTAAAACAGGTCTTTAAAAATCTCATAATAACTCCTGTGTATAAATTCACTTTGGTCATTAAATAGGAGGCCTGGGGTTTTCCTTAGATGAGCGTATATTTCAATCTCTTCGAGCCCGTTGAAATAGAGACTTTTTGGAGCTTGATGTAACTTCTCCATTTGTTCATTTATATTACTCACTTCATGTTTACTATCTTTTACATGTGCTCCAAATGCTGTCCGATTGCTATGACTGCAATGATCCATGTATCGAATTTCAAAATTCCTCCCTGTCTGTCCTACACAACAACTGTCACATTCAGCACATTTGATCTTATATACTCCGGAATTGTTGTATTTCATTTGTTTTGTCTTTGCTGGTTTATGTCTTAGTCTATGTGCCATTTGCCCTTCATTCTGGAATGCCACAGCGATGTTTTTTGGAACGCATTTAGCAATTCTTTCCGACACACGCCCTTTGTACGTCAGGGTGACAAACTTTTTCTTAACTTTAATTTTCCTAGAATCATTACTGATACCCGCGAATTTGTTTTTGATCTTATTAAACATACGTGCAAAATCTTCAACGTCTTGTGCCCTGTATCCATTAGCTGCTGCTACTTGCTGAATAATCCCTAGTTCTTTCTGCAACTCATCTTCCTTTAGTGACAATCTCAGGACTCTGTTGCACATTGCATGAAAGTACGCTCTTTTATGCTGTGCCGGGTGGTGCGACGTCGCTTCTATGATGTTGTTGGAACAAGTGTCTTTTCTATAGACGCCGAAAACGTGCCTACGTCCCTCCTTTCTGACGGTCAAATCTAAATAGTTAATCGCCCCGTTGTTCTCCATTTCTAGCGTGAATTGAATTTTTGGATGCTGCTCGTTTAAAACTTTAGTCATTTCCTCTACTTCTTCTTTTTTCCCTTTGAATATTAAAACAGTGTCGCCAACATACCTTCTGTAATAAATTAACTTCTCCTTAATTTTTGGAAAAGAGCTGAAAACTTTTTTCTCAAAGTCATTCATAAAAATTTCATCTAAAATGCCTGATAGACTGTATCCCAGAGCTAAACCTTCATCTTGAATAAAACCTTTATCGTTAAAGATGAAACTATTAAAACTCAATGTGAACTCTAGCATATCCACGAGTTCGACGATTTTACCCAAGCTCATTGACCTATTTTTTTATCAGGTTTTTTGCAAAGTTTCCGCTATCGGTATATTAGTGCAGAGGTTCATGACGTCCATTGAGGCTAGGTCGGCGTCCTCTGGTATTTCAATGTCCTTCACTTCGTTCGCGAAACACACACTGTTTTTTACGTTGTAAACTTGCTGGTATTTATACGCAGATTTTAACTTACGGTACGAAGCCTTATTCAAGAGCTCATTAACGGCTTCCTTCCAATTACAAATAACACGCATTGGTTTGTTCTCCTTGAGCAATTTTATTTTCGCTCTTGCTTCTGGTGTTCTTGGATTCATCTTTACTAATCTAGCTTTTTCACTTGGAGTGAATAAAAATTGTGTTGCTTCTACCCTAGCCTTTATATCTTTCTGAAACTTCTTTGTTAAATCTTTTTTGATTTCTTTAATTCCATTTTCTTGAAAAAACCGCATTGTCCTATCTACATAATCTTTTTCGCAAATCACAACTGTGGTACTGCCCTTATCTGACTTAATCACGATTGCGTTGTCAGAATCAAGTTTTAAGTTAATTTCTTTCACTAACCTCAGCTCACTATATTTACCGTTGTGTAATGTTTTCTGGCATTCAATTGCCTCTTTGGCTTTGATGGCGATACATGTCTCCTGGGATTTAGTTAACTTAGCGTCCCTACATGCTACCTTCACTTCTGCGATCATTCTCTTGATGTCTCGATCTTGCAAGTTCGTTCGCGGATCATCCTTGAGCCCCTTATCCAAAAGTTTCTTCTCTTCATTAGAAAAGACAATATCTGTTAGGTTAACGGTTCTGTCATAAAACGTAAGTACGTACTGTACTTTATTTGTTTCCCTCTCTGCATTTGCTACTGGTCTACACAGATTAGTAATTTTCTTGTTATGTCCCTTTATGATTTCGTCCCTATGTACCTGAATTCTTGCTTCAATCTCATATTCAACTTGTGTAAACTGCAGTGGCGACAATAGGTTACCTAACTTCATATGGAAATCGTACGCTAGCTTATTGAGATTGCACCCTGAGTTGATCTCCTGTCTTACCCATGATTGTTCTGCCCTCTTCTTAACTTTTGTGGCTGAGATACTGCTGTTATTTATCTTTACCCTAGCGTACATCGGTACAACACCTAATTGGAAACAGTTCTTATTGAAATGCATTTTTAAGTTAGCTTTCATAATATTAAGCTTAGCTTTAAAAAATGTTTTCACATCTCCCACAGCCTGACTAGGCACAAGTTTATCTGACGTAGGGAAATCCTCCCCACCACCAATAAAAACAAAGAAGAGGAAACGCACATTTTCGAAAGAATGTCTACATCTTAATTATATTTTTAAATTTCTTTATAAAGAAATTTTAAATTAGTGTAAATTATTTCGGCTCATGGTCCACTGAAAAAAAAAAGATTAGTCATATGTTATTATTTTAAAAATTGTTTTATTAAAAAGTATATTCGCCATTAATATGTACGGTGAAATAATAACATATGCACAATTCTTAAAGGTAGAAGGCACTTTTTACTGTTACGAATCAGGTTTCTCTAAAACTGCGATATAAGGTTTTAACAGATTAAAATTTACTTTAGTTATGACAGAGAATCGATAGTTCTGTAGTGACAAGTTACTCTGTAACTGCCATATATGGTATGTTGGCATTTAATACGTTCCAAAATTTCTTTTTTATTTCTGTCACTAACTGTATCTCTCTTGTTAATTATATTTTTAACTGTGTCTAACATATCTGAAGATGGGCAACTAGCCTGAAACCGGTCATTGAAATTAAAAAAATAGCGATCAAAATACTGAAATGCCATATTTTATATTTAATGAAAGATCGCGTAAATCCCATTAAGACAATCATGATTCTTATTCCGAGCTATGACGACCGTAGAAAACATTAGGTGGTACATTTTCAACAGTCGTAGTACTGTCATCGTCAACGAGAAATTTCACCACCATCACAAAACCTGTGATTCCCATTAACTGTAACTGTAGAGGTCAGTCAACCGGATGCGTTCCCCAGAAACTGTGGGTAATTAATGCTACCAAATGGTGCTTTACGCAAGAGTAATGTAAAATACAGCTTTCGTACATTAGCGCACGACACTCCCGTTCCATCATACAACATCGTTACTATCAGACAGAACGCTTATGACTTACCTCCAGCACGCATGAGTCACTCAAAAATATTGCTTGTATGTGGTATATATGGTACGTGGCACCTTGGAAAATATCTCCTCTCGTACTTACGTAAGGAAGCAAGATTTGAGTTTTTTCTGTTGACGGCTTGACAACTTGAGATAATACAGCATCGCGTCCACTACACACATTGCATCGTGGGAAATATCTTCTGATGTCTGTTGAGGTAGTAGGAAAGACGTAGTAATCCTTTGGTCGGAAGCACATGCGGTTGTTTATCCCTTCACTTACTGTCGTATCCAGTTTCATATTCGATGGCTCAAGTCGCTCTCCTCTCCTCTCGTACTTACGTAAGGAAGCAAGATTTGAGTTTTTTCTGTTGACGGCTTGACAACTTGAGATAATACAGCATCGCGTCCACTACACACATTGCATCGTGGGAAATATCTTCTGATGTCTGTTGAGGTAGTAGGAAAGACGTAGTAATCCTTTGGTCGGAAGCACATGCGGTTGTTTATCCCTTCACTTACTGTCGTATCCAGTTTCATATTCGATGGCTCAAGTCGCTCTCCTCTCCTCTCGTACTTACGTAAGGAAGCAAGATTTGAGTTTTTTCTGTTGACGGCTTGACAACTTGAGATAATACAGCATCGCGTCCACTACACACATTGCATCGTGGGAAATATCTTCTGATGTCTGTTGAGGTAGTAGGAAAGACGTAGTAATCCTTTGGTCGGAAGCACATGCGGTTGTTTATCCCTTCACTTACTGTCGTATCCAGTTTCATATTCGATGGCTCAAGTCGCTCTAAGCACTATAGGACTTAACATCTGAGGTCGTCACTCCCCTAGACTTAGAAGTACTTAAAGCTAACTAACCTAAGGACATTACATACATCCATGCCCGAGGCAGGATTAGAACCTGCGACCGTAGCATCAGCGTGGTTGCGGACTGAAGTGCCTAGAACCGCTCGGCCACCGCGGCCGGATTATATTCGATCACAGCCTGTGTTCACGGACACTGAAAGCAAAATAGAGTTGTCTTGATGCCAAGATGGCGTAACTGTGTAATCGATTATTGACAATGTATATTGTCCTCTGTAGAATAATCTCATATGGGTTTTTTTTTTTTTTTTTTTTTTTACATTTACGGCCATTAGGCCTCCATTAAAATGACAGTGTGTCATCCGAAAAGCTTCAGTTGGACAAGTAAGTATTTCGGAGATTATTCAGATTTTACCACAAGCGCTGTTTCGTATCAAACCGGGGACAGTTTTGTAAAAACTGAGTAACGCTTAAGGAATTGTAGACGAAAGTGAATGAATAATGGAATTATTGATTCTTAGATACCACATCAAGTAGCACAACCAGTTTCATCTCTCTCGTGAAATTCCGGGAACAAAGTCAACGGAGAAAGAGACGAGATGAGAATTCAGCGTGAGCCGATCTTCGCTACTCCTGTACGTGCATCTACCAGAGGTTGCGGGAGGGGATGAGGGAGAGCGGGATGGAAAAGGGTGGGCCAGCATATTGTTTCTCAAAGCTCGGCGCCATTAAACGAAAAATTTCACGCAGGTTCTGGTTGGACTAGCGCCAACGTTGACAGTCGTACTGCATAAAAAAGTGTCTTGTATTATTACAGTCGCTGCTGCGAAAATTAAAATCTGTGCGGCGTCACGACCCTCGCTGGAAACTCACTGGCTCTTGCAGCGACGGGATAAGTAATTTCCTGGCTCGTCTTCTCTGAGTGGGATCTTAAATCGTGCTTCGTTCAACATCACCAGAGATCACATAGTTTACTCCTCGCAATCGAAATCGGGGCAGAGCCGTCGTAAATTTGATTGGAATTTTCGCACTCCTCTCTTCCTTCTAAATCAGTTTTCTCTCTCTCTCTCTTTCCACCTGACGTATTGGCAAACTACTGTGGAAAAGTCATAATTTAAAATTGGAATCCTGAGCTAAATTCATAATGGTTAAGACGTCTTCCTTTTTATCTTGGCGCTTTTTATGAGGCACATCTTTCAGGCTCCTTTTTCAAAAATATTACAGGTGACTTTGGAATGCCGTTTATTCGAAAGAAATCGCTCGAAAGCGAAGAATGATTGTCGACGAGCAGAAGAGGAACTGCAAGCAGTGATGAAAAAAAAAGTTTTCAGCGGTTCGCGAGAATAGACAGGCTAAAGCGAAATATTTTTCGGGATTAGTTAAACGTAGGGGAGAGAGATCCCTGCTGTACTCCAGAGTAGACAATTTATTTTTTTCTCTCGTTTCCCAACTGTCCTCCCGCTTTCTCGCTTCCTTGCTTGCGCAATGGTGTGTGCACCCTGCCAGAGCGATATGATTCGCAAAGAATCCGCTGCGTCGGTATTGGAGAGTGTCCAACAACTGCGCTGAGGCGAGGACGAGCTACGGGGAGTGAATTATGAAAAGAGAGAAGCGGAGGGAGGAGGAGGGAGGGGCAGGGAGCGAGAGAGAGAGAGAGAGAGAGAGAGAGAGAGAGAGAGAAAAGAGAAAGAATCGTATCTCCTCGGAATGCTAGAACCCGATATCCAAATATCAAAGCATGTTAAACGCACAATGAAGTCTCCAATGTATTGCGACGCTGCAACGATACAGTCTGAATGGTCCGAGAAAGACCCTGTGGAACCGATGTAGAGATGTCCATTGTAATCTTACGCGTTTGGCACCATTTCGCTTCTCCTTACTTCTAACAAGGGAACCTCCACATCGCACCCCCCTCAGATTTAGATATAAGTTGGCACACTGGATAGGCCTTGAAAAACTGAACACAGATCAATCGAGAAAACAGGAAGAAGTTGTGTGGAACTATGAAAAAATAAGCAAAATCTACGAACTGAGTAGTCCATGCGTAACATAGGCAACATCAAGGCTGACATTAGCTCAGCAGCGCAGTGGTCCCGTGGTTAGCGTGAGCAGCTGCGGAACGAGAGGTCCTTGGTTCAAATCTTCTCTTCATTCAAAATTTTAATTTCTTTATTTTCGCAAAGTTATGATCTGTCCGTTCGTTCATTAACGTCTCTGTTCACTGTAATAAGTTTAGTGTCTGTGTTTTGCGACCGCAACGGTAAACCGTGCGATTAGTAAACGAAAGGACGTGGCTCTCCAATGGGAACCGAAAACATTTGATCGCAAGGTCATAGGTCAACCGATTCCTCCACAGGAAAACGTGTCTGATATATTCTATACGACCCTGGTGACTGCATGTGCGTCACATGACAGGAATATGTTGTCGACCCACCTAACTTGTACACTTGGCGAATGGGTAAAAAGATTCTTCTACCTTACCCGATTTCGGTTTTCTTGTGGATGTGATAATGACTCCCAAAAAAGTGATGAAAACATAAGAGTTTGTCACATGAACTGAAAAAAATTAAATTTTTCACTAGAGGGAAGACTTGAACGAAGGACCTCTCGCTTCGCAGCTGCTCACGCTAACCACGGGACCACGGCGCTCCTAACTCAGAATTAGCCTTGATGTTGCGTATCTTGCACATGGGCTACTCAGTTTGTATATTTTGGTTATTTTTTCGTAGTTCCACACACCTTCTCCCTGTTCTCTTGATTGATCTGTGTTCAGTTTCTCAAGGCCTATCCACTGTGCCAACTTATAACTAAATCTGAGGGGGGTGCGATGGGGAGGTTTCCTTGTAAGTATATATCCCATTCGTGCTCCGTAATCACTGTATGATAAGTAACGGGACGTTCATACGGATCGGTAGGAGGATTTTCCCTCGCATTCCACTGTTAAATGGTGCGCTGGAAGGTCAGTATGTTGAATCTTTCCTATGCGGGGAGTATTCCCTAACTTTTAGGTCGGTACAGATATAGAAACATATCTCCTGATATACGTTTTATTAATGATATATACGTAAGTGGTATCATCTCAGAAGGCTTTAAGAAAAGTATCATGCTGATGATTCCATAGATAAACAAACCAGCTGCAAGTGACGCTCAAAGGACTTCGAGAGTTCTTGCGCTTAGAAAATATTAGCAACAGTAATACACAGATGCATGAAGAAAGAAACTGAATACAGTTTAGCTTAACCCAGTGTAACGGAAGAAAATAAAGAATCTTTACGCTCAACAAAAAAATTACATAGTTTTCTTAGATGTTGCGAAAATATTCAACATTGTCAACAGGAACAAACAAATGGAGACTCTACAGAAGATTAAAATAGACGTTAGAGACAGGAGAATATTCAAAGAAGAATTCAAACAACAAACAGCTATGATAAAGATAAGATATGCGGATAGAAGGTAAATTAATTGAAGTAGTTAGGCAAGGATGTAAATTGTTCACATCGCTATTCAACATCTAGATAAGGCTTGCGACAGAAAACTGTGAAAAAACTGCACATCTTATCAGAATAACTGGAGGAATAATACACATTATTAGGTTTGCAGATGACACAGCTGTGGTTGCTAAGGATGAAATCAATGTCTAATGAACATTAGAAGTCATGGACACAATACCTGAGGGTGAGTAGATAATGGAAATTAGCTCAATAGAGACAGAAATATACTAGTGGTCAAAGGAACCAGAAAAAATGAACATTAGAAGGCAAGTGGAGCGACTGTTAAAACTAAGTTTTTGAAAACAGCCGCAAGTCATAGTCGGTATTTTTTATTTACCGGTTTCGCCCTTTAAATGAGCAAGAGCATAATCAGAATACACAGTTTAAAGTTGATTGACGGCGCTGAAGATTACTCTAGTTGTACTATAGTTCCTAAACTTACGTTTAAAGTACGTTAAGATTGCAGAAGTAATTCTAATACTACAGCCATTTTAATCTTTAGTACTGTCAGACAAATTTATATTCTGTTGATGCTCTTGTTCATTTGAAGATCGAAAGCGGTTAGTGAAAAATATTAATTGCGACTTGTGGCTGTTTTCAAAAGCTTATTAAAATTAGAGGAAATACAACAAATAGGTCTATGAAAATATTTACGTAATAAGATAAATGAAGATGGAAGTCTCAAATAAAACATTAAAAAAAGATTTAGAGAAGCAAAAGCAATGTCTGTGAATTAACGAGGACATCAGACCTGGACAATAGGTAAAAATTTCAGGTATATTGCTGAAGAAACCTGTTGAAGTGGACAGATAAAAGGCTAATTAGGAAGTTCTGCAAAGAATGCGCAAAGAAGGGAGAAGGTGACCCGAGTGGATTGGTCACAGGATACAACACAATTAGTTCGTTGTAAATGTCCTAGAAACGAATATTAGAGGAAAATTTATTCCAAGGTCGAGAAAAAAGCCGTACATAGTACAGGAGTCTCTACGCGGAAATGAAGGAATTCGCTCCTAACTGACTCCGTTGGTGAGCTGCCAACCAGTCGAAAGATCAGTGATGAAGGTAGGTTGAATAGGAAGTCGACCCAGGAGTCTTTGGTTTCAAACGACATTCAGTAAGGATACCGAAACTCGCCAGACTATTTCAGGGTATGTCATGAAAGCCAATGTCTAGGATAAACTGAAGAAAAGAGGGATCATAAGTAATCCCGAGTGGTTAAATAACTTGTGCTTTTCAAGTCATATTTAAATCCGTCACAACGAGGAGAGAAACTCCAACCTCTGGTTTCCAACTTTGTGGAAAAAAGAAACTGTGTTAAATAAGGCAAAACTGAATGAAAGCATGATGATCGACACAAAGGCACCTGACAAACACTTACAGTACATTAGACTACTGCCAGTAGCCCTCCCCTCACCCACCACACCTGGTGCTTTAATGGCTTCATTCCCCATGTGTAAAACAGCTTAAAACATTAATGTGTTAAGTATTTGACTTTAAGCATGGAATATCTTTGAACAGCAAAACCGAAATTATGTTGATTTTATTAAAACGGAAGTTTCATATCAGCGCACACTCCGCTGCAGAGTGAAAATCTCATTCTAGAAACATCCCCCAGGCTGTGGCTAAGCCATGTCTCCGCAATATCTTTTCTTTCAGGAGTGCTAGTTCTGCAAGGATCGCAGGAGAGCTTCTGCAAAGTTTGGAATGTAGGAGGCGAGGTACGGCCAGAAGTAAAGCTGTGAGGACGGGCCGTGAGTCGTGCCTGGGTAGCGCACGTGGTAGCGCACTTGCCCGCGCAAGACAAAGGTCCCGAGTTCGAGTCACGGTCCGGCACACAGTTTCAATCTGCCAGGAAGTTTCATATCAGCGCACACTCCGCTGCTGAGTGAAAATCTTATTCTCAAATCGTTTTAACCAGTTCATACGTTCATGTGAGATCTTATTCGGAAATCGTGCAATGAGACAAACCGTTTACATTACGCTTCATCATTCAAAAAGTAAATTATAAAAACCAAGTTACTAAACTGGAATTTAAAGACATACGACGGGCATTCAATAAGGAATGCAACACATTTTTTTTCTCTCCCAGTTTCGCAGCCGGCCGCGGTGGTCTAGCGGTTATAGGCGCTCAGTCAGGAACCGCACTACTGCTACGGTCGCAGGTTCGAATCCTGCCTCGGGCATGGATGTGTGTGATGTCCTTAGGTTAGTTAGGTTTAAGTAGTTCTAAGTTCTAGGGGACTTATGACCACAGATGTTGAGTCCCATAGTGCTCAGAGCCATTTGAACCATTTTTGAACCCAGTTTCGCTTAAAAAATGTGGAACTTGTAGGACATCATGGATTAATCCCGCTTCAGTCTGTATAGTTTCATGAATTCCCATAGGTGGCGGCGCTGTAGTAGTCTTCAAAATGGCGTATGTAACGGAGAGAACTGGCATTGAGTTTCTATTCTTGAGAAACCAAAGAAATTCAGACACTGACAGGCGCTTGCAGAATCTCTTTGGAAACCTGGTAGTCAACAAAAGATTAGTGAATTGTTAGGCGAGGTGTTTGTCCCCATAGCAAGAAGTCGGGCACACCTGTCCGTTCTTCCACGTCGTGCCAGCCGGCCACACACAGCTGTGACTTCTGCAGCCTTGGAACGTGCGGACACTCTCATTCGAGGTGATCGAGGGATCACAGTCAAGCACCTCGCTGCACAACTGTATCTTTCTGTTGATAATGCTGAAAGACTCGTCCACCAGTTGCGGTACTCAGCGGTGTGTGCCCGCTGAACTCCAAGCTGCCTAAAAGAAGAGGCTGAGCGTGACAACTTTTTGTTGAACATCGTCACAGGTGATGAAACATGGGTTCACACCTCGAACCGGAAACAAAATGGCAATCCTTGGAGCGGCACCACAACACTTCTCTTCGTAAGAAAAAGTTTAAACTGCTCCTTCAGCCAGTAAAGCCGTGGCGACGATCTTCTGGGACCCTGAGGAGGTTATTCCGTTTTATGTTCTTCCTCGTGGTTGTAATGGTCCTTGAATTACGTAACCATTATGGTACCTCACCTGAACCTCTCGATACGATATTCAACTGTGTTTCTGTTAACTACTTAACATATTTCTGAGACAACATTCAGATCTGATTTCATTTGTGATACATCGATATGTTTATATTGCAATGATATTATTCTTATGTGTATTCTTTCTTTTGTCACTATGATCTTTGACGTACTTGTAACTCTGATTTTTGGGCGCGTAAGCGATTAGTAGTTAGTTGTTAGAGAGTCGGACCTTGAGAAAGTCAAGTCTTGGACGTCATGTTGGAAAGACGCATATTGTAGCCAGTTTATAAGATGTGAACTTTAACAGCGAGGATGATGTTTTCAAGTATGTTTTGTATTGTGAAGTGATGTTTTGTGTGTTACGTGGTATCGCAACAAAAGCAATAAAAAAGAAGTGTAACTTAAATTCGGAGTGCTGATTATTTTTTTACATCACCATTGTGCTAACTTTGAAAGGTTGATTCTTCAAGAATGGTTTGTGAATCGCATCTACAAAACTTTTGAATATAGCAGAATAAAACCTAGGCCGCTTTGCATCCGAGCTTGGAATCATCACCAGCTAGATTTTCGACGACTGAGCCATGATTTTACAACGAGACCAGCGTGGGAAACACGAAAAGATGAGTGCCTAGTTTTTTCATTATTACATGAAATGACTTTATTAACTGTGCTCTAATGATACTTGCCACATAATAACTTTGTTGTTACCCAATAATGCAGTATTTAGCAGCGTGAGCAACACCACAATCATGATTAAATTTTGATCTTTGTTGTGGTAGTGTTGTTAGATGGTGCAACGATCAACTCTGTAGTGTACTGTGTTACTCCCAGGAAACTAAAGAAACAACTTCATGTTCGTCACCACGAAATTCAAATGGACTGCTCCTTCTCTGTAACAGCGCAAGACCTCACATAAGTCTCCGCACCCGAGAGCAGCTCACAATACTTCATTACACTGTTGTTCACCGTCGACCATGCAGCCAGGATCTCGCACCTCCCGACTTCCATCTGTTTGTCCCAATGAAGGATGCTTTCCACGGGAAGCTGAACGTGGGTGACGGTGACGTTTATTGATGCAGCCAGACAATGGCTCCAAGGTCGACCAGAAGGGTGGTGGCATGCGGGCGTGTAGGCTCTCCCAGTAAGGTGGAATAAGGCCGTCGTTTTGTAGCCAAAAGAGTGGCGGAATGAAATGGTGTATTGGAATACTGAATAAAAACAACATACACTGAGAAAAAAAGTGTTGCATTGATTACTGAACGCTCCTCGAACAAACGATAATGAGAACTATTTACATATTTCTGCAACGGAAGTCCTTCCCCCAAAATTATGTGCTGTACAATTATATAATTTTGTTTGTGTCTTTAGAGGTAGATGTGATACTGTGTCCAAAATGTGCAGCGATTAGAATTACACTACTGGCCATTAAAATTCCTACACCATGAAGATGACGTGCTACGCGAAATTTAACCGACAGGAAGAAGATGCTGTGATACGCAAATGATTAGCTTTTCAGACCATTCACACAAGGTTGGCGCCGGTGGCGACACCTACAACGTGCTGATATGAAGAAAGTTTCGAACCGATTTCTCATACACAAACAGCAGTTGACCGGCTTTGCCTGGTGAAACGTTGTTGTGATGCTTCGTGTAAGGAGGAGAAATGCGTACCATCACGTTTCCGACTTTGATAAAAGTCGGATTGTAGCCTATCGCGATTGTGGTTTATCGTATCACGACATTGCTGCTCGCATTGCCCAAGATCCAATGACTGTTGGCAGAATATGAAATCGGTGGATTCAGGAGGGTAATACGGAACGCCGTGCTGGATCCCAACGGCTTAGCAGTCGAGATGACAGGCGTCTTACCAACATGGCTGTAACGCATCGTGCAGCCACGTCTCGATCCATGAGTCAACAGATAGGGACGTTTACAAGTCAACAACCATCTGCACGATCAGTTCGACGACGTTTGCAGCGGCTTGGACTCTGAGCTCGGAGACCATGGCTGCGGTTACCCTTGACGCTGCATCAGAGAGAGGAGCGCCCGCGATGGTGTACTCAACGACGAACCTGGGTGCACGAATGGCAAAACGTCATTTTTTCGGATGAATCCAGATTCTGTATACAGCATCATGATGGTCGCATCCGTGTTTGGTGACATCGCGGTGAACGCACATTGGAGGCGTGTATTCGTCATCGCCATACTGGCGTATCACCCGGCGTGATGGTATGGGGTGCCGTTGGTTACACGTCTCGGTTACCTCTTGTTCACATTGACGGCACTTTGAACATTGGACGTTGCATTTCAGATGTGTTACGACCCGTGGCTCTACCCTTCGTTCGATCCCTACGAAACCCTACATTTCAGCAGGATAATGCACGACCGCATGTTGCAAGTCCTGTACGCTCCTTTCTGGATACAGAAAATGTTCGACTGTTGCCCTGACCAGCACATTCTCCAGATTTCTCACCAATTGAAAACGCCTGGTCAATGGTGTCCGAGCAACTGGCTCGTCACAATACGCCGATCACTACTCTTGATGAACTGTGGTATCGTGTTGAATCTGCATGGGCAGCTGTACCTGTACACGCCATCCAAGGTCTGTTTGACTGAATGCCCAGGTGCATCAAGACCGTTATTACGGCCGGAGGTGGTTGTTCTGGGTACTGATTTCTCAGGATCTATGCACCCAAACTCTGTGAAAATGTAATGACGTGTCAGTTCTAGCATATTTGTCCAATGAATACCCGTTTATCATCTGCATTTCTTCTTGGTGTAGCAATTTTAATGGCCAGTAGTGTAGTAGCAAAAACATAACAAATTAAAAGTTCATGTCTGAAGGGAAAGCATTGCTGTGTGAACAGCAAAAATGTAGCAAGGGAAAATTTTTTCTTTTCATGATTTTGTGTGTGTGTTTTGGAAGAGGAAGAGAGGGAGCTGTTCAAGCAAGAAAAATTTCGAAAAGATTTGATATTATGTGTAACTTATTTGGAAATCGCCAACTGCTCTCACTTCCAAAGGATGGATGAGTATAGTCTAGGTCAGGGGCGGGCAGGAATCCTGCACATGTGCTGTGCACTTGCACGCGTGCAGTTAACAGGTGTTCCGCGTGCACACAGGGGCAAGCTGGCCACCCGCTTATCTCCCATCCCCACCATACCTTCTGTCCGCTCCTTCCTATGTAATGCGTTTTGTTTCCGAGCTTGCTTTATTGAGTGAATCAATAAGGTTAGTAGGAGTGCTTGAAAGAAATCATGGTTTGAAAGAGTACCTATTACCTACGATAGGTTTTATTTAATTATCACAGGTGGAGTTCACAATACGTTTAATATCCGGAACAAAATTTCTACATACAGACAAACACAAACAGTTACGTAAATTTTTATCACTGATGTTTGCTCTTAACCGAGACTTATTAATTCAGCAAATGGTTTTCCATCTCTCGCTATATTAAGCGCAGTCTTATAACTTGCACATACCGCTGGGCTGTTATTGTTGTCGTCCTGAAAACTTGAAAACAGTGCTCCATAAAATTGTTAGATCAGTTAGATGAGAGACATGACGAGAGAAAGTCGCGGATCTCTCGTGACAACAGCAACTACGACAAATTCAAATGGCTCTGAGGACTATGGGACTTAACTGCTGTGGTTATCTGTCCCCTAGAACTTAGAACTACTTAAACCTAACTAACCTAAGGACATCACACACATCCATGCCCGAGGCAGGATTCGAACCTGCGACCATAGCGGTCGCGCGGTTCTAGACTGTAGTGCCTAGAACCGCTCGGCCACTCCGGCCGGCCAACTACGACAGATTCATCTGGTATCGTCAGATCGGTCTTCTTAAGCTCAGTCAATTCCCCATCCGCTCAGAATCCGACAATAAATTGTACTCGTCCTTGTGAAATTTATTATAATGGCCTTCAATACTAAACTTCCGTTGACCAGCGAGAATACTGCCACATATTAAATATTTAGAATTTTCACGTTTTTGCATAAAGAAAAAATGATTCTCCCATTACTTTTTAAAAGATAGCAAATCTCCACTTCTCCGTTTCTTGAAATACAACGTTCACTACATAGTCCTCGCTTCGCATCAACGTCCGCAGCTTAGCCTGGCACTACACTGCAGCAACCTGCCGGCTGTCGCCACAACCCGGTCGACGCCTGCACGCGAGCAGCACACGTGCAGCGCTGTGCGCTCATGAGCCGCGTGCAACGTTTGCCCGCCCCTGGTCTAGGTTATCTGCCCACGGTGAGCTACAATACTTCGAGGTGTTTACACAGATTCTAACTATAATATTCGGTTTATTGTATTAAACGTTTATAGAAGGTTTATGCGTATTAAAGAGGACATTATGAGAACATTTTGAATTTTTATCTTTGTTGAATAGCGATATCAGACACTGAATACCTAGTTTTTTGTTTCCGCTGGAAATCTTGAGATAGGGGATTATGTAATCGCTTTAGCCGTTTAGTACGTAACTTGACGTCTTTCTCGATATAGAACTGTCATGGACTGTTTTTGGGAACATTTCGATTTTTCAAGTTAAAAAATTACAGTGGATTTAAAAGAAGAGTTGTAACGTAGGACTGGGAAATGTAGACAGTACGCGAATTCGGAAAAGGGAAATGCAGAACATCCAAAAGACATTGAAAGGTCTCTGTTACATTCCTTTCATGCAATTTTCCTCTATTTATTGTTGTTTACGTCATACATTTGCACCTCTAAATCTACTGTGATATTTCAAAATTGATCTGGGAGGAGACTGAGCAGTGGAATATGTTATATTGATATATAAACACGAACAACTCGTCATGAAACACTTTCAAACAAATTTTTATATGCAAAATTTTATCATAGAGAGTTTCCTATAAAACCCACAGCCACCTCCTTTACGTATTGTATATGATGTCTTAAGATATTGTCAACTCCTTCCCTTGTGGTGTGAAAGGATGAATGAGTGTATTTGTAGTTGCATGCTCGGTGGTAGAAGAGAAGGACCAACGTCTGAGTAGGTAGATACGGTTTCTAAGGCAAAGAGGTTTGTCTCCTTTGTGTGGTTCTGTCTGTCCATTGTCAGGTTGGTAAAGGAAGCTACCTCTCTGGTCACTTCCTATTGTATCTGTGTGACTCCCTCGGACGGGGACCACGCAAGTCTGCGGGCAGCTTCTCAAGTTCTTTCAAAGAAATTTCCACACTGGCAGTATAAACGAATTTTATTAAATCTGCGACCGGTTTCGCACCACTTACCGGTGCATCCTTAGGCAATCTGTACAAATATAATATAATAAGAGCTCATATAAACTATTCGATCCCCCAATTCTGAGGTGTAAATTAAACTATTAAATAGCCAGTTTTCCGAATGAAACAAGAAAGTACTCACATACGGTATTTATAACATAGCAACATTGAAGATTGCCTGTAGCCACTCTACACCATTCACGTCCAATATACCGTCATCTGGTGAAAGAGGTAGTTAAAAGTTAAAAATCTTTTTTAAACATTTTTTAATGATGGGAGCGGCAATGACCTACAAAATAAAAAATAAAAATAAAATACGATGCTGATAGGACTCCCCTAAACACGAACGACGAAGAGCGGAACATTAGCATGAACGAACAGCGGAATTAGGGCCATCCAAACACATCATAACATACCGTGCAAGCTGAGAGGAGCCGCACGTCAGCCGACACGGCCTGACTGACTGCCCGAAACCCGGAAAGTGCTTACGCAGTGGCGCGAGAATCGCCAGAGGCCTGCTGACGTGTACAGGTGTAAAGAGTGGGCGGTGCTGAACATTTGATAAACAATTCCTTATGTCTATTTGTTTAAAAAAGTCTAATACCATACTAAGTGGCCAATATAAAAAATTGGCAGTTAGTTAAAACCATAAGACTAATAAATTTGGTGGTTCTGAATGCGTAAGGCCCGGAGCACGCATAAAAATGTATGGGACAGAACCTATTAACAGGTAAGCTATAGGGGTAAGGCTACCTGTTTAAGTAATCAAAATCTTCTGCCTCAGATCGGTCTGAGCATTAAGAGAGGAGCGCGGGCATTTCTCTGAAGATTTCAACCTTTTCCAAAACCCCAAGAGTGTTGCCCTTACTTTCCAAGTATAACACCCGCATGTTGTTCTGGATACCTTTGGTATGGTGACCCGTTTCCCGCAAATGCGCACCTATGGCCGAATTTGAGCCAGGGCCGCTGATGTGCTCCTTAAAGAGGGTCTCAAAACTTCTTCCTGTATGAGCTATGTACTCCGCATCACAATCATCACAGGCGGTACTATACAGGGTGGTCCATTGATAGTGACCGGGCCAAATATCTCACGAAGTAAGCGTGAGACGAAAAAACTACAAAGAACGAAACTTGTCTAGCTTGAAGGAGGAAACGAAATGGCGCTATGATTCGCTCGCTAGATGGCGCTGCCATAGGTCAAACGGATATCAACTGCGTTTATTAAAAATAGGAACCTCCATTTTTGGTACATATTCATGTAGTACGCAAGGAAATATGAATGTTTTAGTTGGACCACTTTTTCGCCTTGTGACAGATGGCGCCATAATAGTCATAAACATATTTCTCACAATTTTAGACGAACAGTTGGTAACAGGTAGGTTTTTAAATTAAAATACAGAACGTAGGTACGTTTAAACATTTTATTTCGGTTGTTCCAATGTGATACATCTACCTTCGTGAACTTATCATATCTGAGAACGCATGCTGTTACAGCGTGATGACATGTAAATACCACATTAATGCAATAAATGCTCAAAATGATGTCCGTCAACCTCAACGCATTTGGCAATACGTGTAACGACATTCCTCTCAACAGCGAGTAGTTCGCCTTCCGTAATGTTCGCACATGCATTGACAATGCGCTGACGCATGTTGTCCGACGTTTTCGGTGGATCACGATAGCAAATATCATTCAACTTTCCCCACAGAAAGAAATCCGGGGACGTCAGATGCGTTGAACGTGCGGGCCATGCTATGGTACTTCGAGGACCAATCCACCTGTCATGAAATATGCTATTCAATATCGCTTCAACCACACGCGAGCTATGCGCCGGACATCCATCATGTTGGAAGTACATCGCCATTCTGTCATGCAGTGAAACACCTTGTAGTAACATCGTTAGAACATTACGTAAGAAATCAGCATACACTGCACCATTTAGATTGCCATCGATAAAATGGGGGACAATTATCCTTCCTCCCATAATGCCACACCATACATTAACCCCCCAAGGTCGCTGATGTTCCACTTGCCGCAGCTATCGTGGATTTTCCGTTTCCCAATAGTGCATATTATGCCGGTTTAAGTTACCGCTGTTGGTGAATGACGCTTCGTCGCTAAATAGAACGCGTGCAAAAAACCTGTCATCGTCCCGTAATTTCTCTTGCGCCGAGTGGCAGAACTGTACACGACGTTCAGAGTCGTCGCCATGCAATTCCTGGTGCATAGAAATATGGTACGGGTGCAATCGATGTTGATGTAGCATTCTCAACACCGACGTTTTGGATATTCCCGATTCTCGTGCAGTTTGTCTGCTACTGATGTGCGGATTAGCCGCGACAGCAGCTAAAACACTTCTCTGGCATCATCATTTGTTGCAGGTCGTGGTTGACGTTTCACATGTGACTGAACACTTCCTTTTTCCTTAAATAACGTAACTATTCGGCGAACGGTGCGGACACTTGGATGATGTCGTCCAGGATACCGAACAGCATACATAGCACTAGACCATCGGGCATTATGATCACAATATCCATACATCAAAACGATATCGACCTTTTCCGCAATTGGTAAACGGTCCATTTTAACACGGGTAATGTATCACGAAGCAAGTACTGTCCGCACTGGCGGTATGTTACGTGATACCACGTAGTTAAATGTTTGTGACTATTACAGCGCCATCTATCACAAAGCGAAAGAAGTGGTCCAACTAAAACATTCATATTTATTTACGTACCACACGATTTTCTAATAAAAAATGTGGGTTCCTACTTAAAAAAAACGCAGTTGATATCCGTTTGACCTATGGCAGCGCCATCTAGCGAGCGAATCATAGCGCCATTTGGTTTCCCCCGTCAAGCTAGACAAGTTTCGTGCTTTGTAGTTTTTTCGTCTGACGCTTATTTCGTGAGATATTTGGCCCGGTCACGATTAATGGACCACCCTGTATACCCCAGGTGACTTGAAACTATTCCATGTTGCAGCCTCCTTGTGCCTGAACTTCAGTTCATTGTTTTTAAGAATATAAAAAGCCGGATTTATTCCCTTAGAACTTAAGCATTTGCTGATTCTGCTTGAAATGTTACCATAGAAAGGTATCCTGTAGAATTTACGCCCAATAGGTAATCCGCTATTGGTTGGCTGTAGGGAAGTGAATGTTCCGGGTGTGAGTGGGATGCGAGCAGTGTTATTTTTCATGTTTATCTTCCGTAATGCACCCGTGTTAATCTTTCCAACAAATTCCGCGTCGTATCCATTCGAAAAGGCGATAAACTGGATTACTATAAATTCTCTATCCCTGGCTTCTTGAATAATGGGACCGTATGCATCCTATGTAGTAAAGCCCTGAATGTGGCCTTTTTGAATTGCAAAGGATGATTAGACGATCTACGTTTCGCGACGTCAGAAGTGGTGGGCTTTCTGAAAATATCAAAATTAACCGAGTTCCCATTGAGTTTTACCAATATCTCTAAGAGAGGAAGGGTGCCATTAATGCTCTGTTCCATATTAAATTGGATAATCTCGTGTATTTTATTTGGTTCACCTAGGAAAGCGTTACAATCCTGGAAAGAACCGTTATACAGCAAAATTATCTCATCCACATATCTCTGAATAACTGCTGCAAGCTACGCTTATTCTGACCGACTTTCTCTATTCCCCTATTACAGTTTTTACTCCTGACGCCCCCTACGTTACACTCTGAACTCAGACGATTCTTTGACGCCTAAGGATGTGCCCTATTAATCTCTTTCTTTAGTCAGGTTCTGCAGTCAGTCTCTTTTCCAGTTACTTTTTCGATTCGCTACCTCCACATTTGCTGCTCGACCTCCAATCAAATCTTCAACAATGTTCTGAAGCAAAACGTTTTGAAGCTATTCCTCATGTTTATCATCAACGTATCACGTCCTTACAAAGCTGCACTCCAGACAACACTTAAATGTACATTACATTCCGTTTTTCAGAAACGGTTTTCTAACCATAGCCAGTCTGCATTTTATATAACTTTTGCACTTTGACCATCATCACATTTTTTGTATACTAAGATGGTATCTGTTCTTTCGGACTGTCCGAAAGAACAGATACCATCGGTGACCATGCAGCTCGTTAGAATGAAATTACAATGAAATGAACGCCCTTAGCTGCTTACAGGCGTTGACATACGTCAACGGGGACAGAGGAAAATGTGTGCCCCGATCGGGACTCGAACCCGGGATCTCCTGCTTACATGGCAGACGCTCTATCCATCTGAGCCACCGAGGACACAGACGACAGCGCTACTGCAGGGGTTTATCTCTGGCACGCCTCCCGCGACACCCACATTCTCAACGTATTGTCCCGCACTGCATTCGTAGTGTGCTCCGTGGCTCAGATGGATAGAGCGTCTACTATGTAAGCAGGAGATCCCGGGTTTGAATTCCGATCAGAGCACACATTTTCATCTATCCCCTTTGACGTATGTCAACGCCTGTAAGCAGCTAAGGGTGCTCATTTCATTGTAATCACATTTTTTAGTGTCCAGATAGTAAAATCCAACTACAACTTCTGTTTTTTCGTTTCCTAATGTAATAACAAAACTCAATAACGGCTTTAGTGTACCATTTCCAGGTCACTATCATCTGATAGAATTCGACTACATTCCATTACCTGTGATTTACTTTAGTTGACGTTAATCTTACAATTTCTTTTCGAGACATTACTCATTCCGTTACGCTGCTCTTCTAAGTCCTTAGCCATGTGTGAAACAGTTACAATAACGTCGACAGACCTCAAAATTTCTCTTTCTTCTTCCTGATCTTTAATTTTCTATCTTTAATTATCGTAGATCTCCTATTGGTTCCTTAGCGTACAACATATTGATCTACAGTTTCCCTTTTATGTCCTAGTTTCTTTACAAGTCGTATATAACTATTAAATCCCAGGATTATGTCCCTGTTACCTTAAAAATTTCAAAGAATTTTGTCTTTTCAAGACTTCCAGATGCTTTCTCTAAAGGTATATGTGCTATAAATGTAGGTAAGCATTTCTTCAGCCTTTATTCTAAGGTAAGATATAGGGCTAGTATTGTTCTGTGACCCAAACTAATTATCCATGAGGTTGCCGTCTAACAGTTTTTCCATTCTTCTGTACATAATGACTTATTACAGTGCCACACTATTCACAATTGTTGGCTGTCGGCATCTGCCTTAATAGGAACTGTAAGTATTACATTGTTCTTCAAGTCGGAGGATATTTCCGCCGTGTCAAATATCCTTCAATTCAGGTGGAATATTTTGTCAATCGCAAGACACCAATAATTCTGAGGGGCTGTCGTCTACTGTAGGTGCGTTTTTTCCACACAGGTCTTTCAGTGCACTGAAAAATTCTTTCATCATTACCTTATCTCTCTTTTCGTCTTCTCTAACTTCACTTCTTGCTTTTTTTTTATTTTCTTTCTTATTAACTCGTCAAGTTATTACGGACCAAATGGCGGAGCAAATCTCCAAGGTCATGGAACGTGTTAATACATAAAAATAGAATGTTTACGAACCCGAAAAAAGTCAAGCCTTATGTTTAAGTAAACACAATCAACAATATAACAAGAATCAGCTTAATTTTTCAAGGAGCTCCTCGACAGAATAGAAGGAGTGACCCAAGAGGAAACTCTTCAGTTTCGATTTTAAAGCGCGTGTATTATTATCAATTTTGTTTCCCTTATATACTGAGGTGACAAAAGTCATGGACTGCCTCCTAATATAGCCTCGGACCTACTTTTGCATGGTGTATGGCAGAAACGTCAAGTGGCATGGATTTAACAACTCACTGGAAGCCCCAAAAATGTTCGATGGGATTCATGTAGTGCAATCTGGGTGGTCAAATAAATCACTCCAATTCTCCATAGTGTTCTTCAGACAGAGTGTCAGACATAAACACACTGGACTCGCATTCGGGAGGACGACGGTTCAATCCCGTCTCCGGCCATCCTGATTTAGGATTTCCGCGATTTCCCTAAATCGCTTCAGGAAAATGCAGGGATGGTTCCTTTGAAAGGGCACGGCCGATTTTCTTCCCGATCCTTCCTACACCCGAGCTTGCGCTCCGTCTCTAATGACCTCGTTGTCCATGGGACGTTAAACACTAATCTTCTCCTCCCTCCTCAGACATAAATATTTTATCGTTTTTGGGAACATAAAGTCCACGAATGACTGCAAATGGTCTCAAAGTAGCCGTTGTACCAAGGAAACCACTCCATACCCGGTAAACAGAGCCCACACCATTTTGCAGCCACCACAGTGCTTTGTCGATAACTTGGGTCCATGGTTTCGGAGGGCCTGCACGACACTCGAACCCTACCATCAGTTTTTACCAACTGAAATAGGGAATCATCTAACCAGGGCATGGTTTTCCAGTCATCTAGTGTCCAATCGATATGGTCACGAACCCAAGAGAGGCCCAGCAGACGATGTCAAATTGTTAGCTAAGTGGGTCTTCTGCTGCCATAATCCATCAGCGCCAAATTTCCCCCGACTGCCTTAACAACACGTTCGTTGTACGCCCCCAACTCTACATCACTGCCGCTGCTCTCGGTCGTTAAGGCCGCCGGCCACTGCCTTGTACGGGGTGACAGTGGTACTCTTGAGACACACTTGACATATCAGAATATTGAATTCCTTAACGATATCCGATATGGAACGTCCTGTGTGTCCAGCTCGATACCATTCCGTGTTCAAATTTTGTTAATTTCCGTCGTTCAGCCATAAACACGTCGGAGACATTTTCACATGAACCACATGAGTACAAGTAACAGTGCACTCACCTTTTATACCTTGTGTAAGCGATATACTGCCATCTGTATACAGGGTGTTACAAAAAGGTACGGCCAAACTCTCAGGAAACATTCCTCACACACAAATAAAGAAAAGATGTTATGAAGACATGATTCCGGAAACGCTTAATTTCCATGTTATAGCTCATTTTAGTTTCGTCAGTATGTACTGTACTTCGTCGATTCACCGCCAGTTGGCCCAATTGAAGGAAGGTAATGTTGATATCTGTGCTTGTGTTGACACGCGACTCATTGCTCTACAGAACTAGCATCAAGCACATCAGTACGTAGAATCAACAGGTTAGTGTTCATCACGGACGTGGTTTTGCAGGCAGTGCAATGTTTACAAATGCGGAGTTGGCAGATGCCCCTTTGTGTATGGATTAGCACGGGGCAATAGCCGTGGCGCGGTACGTTTGTATCGAGACAGATTTCCAGAACGAAGGTGTCCCGACAGGAAGCGTTCCAAACAACTGATCGGCGTCTTAGGGAGCACGGAACATTCCAGCCTATGACTCGCGACTGTGGAAGACCTAGAACGACGAGGACACCTGCAATGGACGAGGCAATTCTTCGTGCAGTTGACGATAACCCTAATGTCAGCGTCAAAGAAGTTGCTGCTGTACAAGGTAACGTTGACCACGTCACTGTATGGAGAGTGCTACGGGAGAACCAATTGTTTGCGTACCATGTACAGCGTGTGCAGGCACTATCAGCAGCTGATTGGCCTCCATGGGTACACTTCTGCGAATGGTTCATCCAACAATGTGTCAATCCTCATTTCAGTGCAAATGTTCTCTTTACGGATGAGGCTTCATTCCAACGTGATCAAATTGTAAATTTTCACAATCAACATGTGTGGGTTGACGAGAATCCGCACGCAATTGTGCAATCACGTCATAAATACAGATTTTCTGTGAAAGTTTGGGCAGGCATTGTTGGTGATGTCTTGATTGGGCCCCATGTTCTTCCAGCTACGCTCAATGGAGCACGTGCCTTTACAAATACGACACAACACGTGGTGCTTGCACGATGGAGCTCCTGCACATTTCAGTCGAAGTGTTCGTACGCATCTCAACAACAGATTCGGTGACCGATGGATTGGTAGAGGCAGACCAATTCCATGGCCTCCACGCTCTCCTGACCTCAACCCTCTTGACTTTCATTTATGGGGGCATTTGAAAGCTCTTGTCTCCGCAACCCCGGTACCAAATGTAGAGAATCTTCGTGCTCGTATTGTGGACGGCTGTGATAGAGTACACCATTCTCCAGGGCTGCATCAGCGCATCAGGGATTCCATGCGACGGAGGGTGGATGCATGTATCCTCGCTAACGGAGGACATTTTGAACATTTCCTGTAACAATGTGTTTGAAGTCACGCTGGTACGTTCTGTTGCTGTGTGTTTCCATTCCATGATAAATGTGATTCGAAGAGAAGTAATAAAATGAGCTCTAACATGGAAAGTAAGCGTTCCCGGACACATGTCCACATAAGATATTTTCTTTCTTTGTGTGTGAGGAATGTTTGCTGAAAGTTTGGCCGTACCTTTTTGTAACAACCAGAATGTGCATATCGTTATCATATGACCTTTGTTTCCTCAGTATACAGGCCAGTGATACATCTATTCCAACTTTCAGCTTCCCCTTCTTTTCTTAGTGCTAATTTTCCACCTGAATTCTTTGTATTCACTCAGCTGCTCCCCCTTTTCAAAAGCCACTATAATTTTCCTATAGACGGCATCTATTTTTCCTGCTCACACATGTTTTTACAGCCTCTCATTTGTCTTTTAGCGATTCCTGCTTAGCCATTTGTATTTTCTGCGAATCCTACGTTATTACACGTCTGTTTTTTCGTTTACTGGCTTCGTTCGCTACATTTTTCCTTTTTGTCCGTAACTTACTGTTAAGGTGGTCATACTCACTGAATTGACAAGAATAATAGTGGGCTGTATCTCGCTTACTTGGCCAAAATTCTTGAGAATTATTAGCTTAGATTCTTTGAGAAATCCAGACTTTCACGCATTTCCTTTTCTAATGACACAGTAACGAAAACAATTTGACATTACAATACCGGTTTCGACTATATAGTATTCGTCGTATCAGCAGAAGGACATGCTATCAGCGGTGACGTTATGTTCCCGTTGCGTTATCAACATACTTGGTATTTTAGTGTGATGCTGACCGCTGCCTGGCCGCTACGGCTTATTGCATTGTGCAAGGCTCTTGTTGTTGAATCGTAAGAAAGTTAAAGAAGGTACATAGACAATATGGCATTTAGGAATGAAATTTTCACTCTACAGCGGAGTGTGCGCTGATATGAAACTTCCTGGCAGATTAAAACTGTGTCCCGGACCGAGACTCGAACTCGGGACCTTTGCCTATCGCGGCAAGCGCTCTACCAACTGAGCTACCCAAACACGACTCACGCCCTGTCCTCACAGCAAACTTTACAGTAGCTCTCCTGCGAACCTAGAGGAACTAACACTCCTGAGAGAAAGGATATTGCGGAGACATGGCTTAGGCAAAGGTCCCGAGTTCGAGTGTCGGTCGGACACACAGTTTTAATTTGCCAGGAAGTTTCATATCATCGCACACTCCGTTGTAGAGTGCTCTACCACGGCGGAAGGTAGGAGGCGAGGTACTGGCAGAAGTAAAGCTGTGAGGACGGGGCGTGAGTCGTGCTTGGGTAACTTAGTTGGCAGAGCACTTGCCCGCGATTGGCAAAGGTCTCGAGTTCGAGTCTCGGTCCGGCACACAGTTTTAATCTGCCAGGAAGTTTCAATATGGCATTTTATCCAAAATGCACCAAACCTGCTGCAACGTAATAACTGAATGATTGATCGTTGCAGTAACCTTTAACATGTGGAGTGGCCTGCGTGTAGCATCTGTGGTGCGATAAGCACATCTGTGGTGTCTGCCCCCACGCCGACCAGCGCGCCACAGCGTGGTGGAGCGTCCAAGTTTGCACTGCAGCGCAGTGGAGTTAATCACGAGCCGGCTTGCCGCATTCCTGCGCAAATTGCGCCGCTACTCGCCTCGAGTTAGCACGGCGCTGCCTTTGCCAGCCCGAGGCGCGCGGCGGAGGGTGATTTACACGCGGCGCTGCCTGCCGCTTTGTGTAGCCGCGCGCTGACTGATAGCTGGAGAGCGCCCCGAACGAGCGGCGGGCCGTTTGTAACTGTCCGGCCCGGAGGCGCCGAAGGAAGCGCGCGGATTGTTTGCCGCCGAGAAGAAGATTCCGCCGGGGCTGCTCCGTCTAACGACAGTCCGCTTTCAGCAGTGGCGAGTCGAGGACGTCTGCTGCGTACCACCAGTGTGGCCACGCGCGACTAGTTTGTGTTTACTTCCTCCTCACCCACGGATTGGTTTTGTTTGTGTGCCAGTAGTCTTTGGCACATTTCTGAAGCGAAGATGTTCAAATGTGTTAGAATTCCGAAGGTGCCAAACTACTTAAACTATCTCATGCTAAGAACAACTGACACACCCATGCCCGAGGGACAACTCGAACCTCCGGCGGGAGGGGCAGCACAATCCATGATATGGTGCCTCGAACCGCTTGGTCACTCCGCGCGGCTTTCTAAAGCAATAACACGATAAAGATCGCTTTTCAACCGGTCCACGCCCAACTACGTGCTTACGAAGTTTAACAGTATGTTCGAGACCAACTCAGACCGGATCTACCGTTCAGTGTAAGCAAGCATTTTTACATCAGGGCCAGTATCAATTATGTGAAGATTACATCGGGGGTCGCGTGCACTGATGTGGTCAGTAAGTACGCTGACGCCCATAAGTGAAAATACTACGAATGTCATATCGGAGCTGTCGTATAGTTCTAAGAACGAGTTGGTCCATGGACGCTGCAAGTATTCGAGCTCCCTTTTCAAGTACCGGAAGACGTTGTCAAGGCAACTTTTCGATTTTATAGCTATGTGGTCAGCCAAATGGCGGAAAAATAACAAACCTTCTAAACGTACAAAGTCTATAGCAGAGTACGTCAGGTCAAAATTGACTCTGTCACTGTTGAACATAGGTGCATGTCGTGCCAACATCAAGATTTGCCAGTTCTGAATGTCAATTCTTTCCACTTCTGAATGGTCGCATGCCTCTGCTATGGAAGTATTTCTACAACAAGTAATGGATGTTAAGTATCTCGAGTACTGGACTAAAGACAAACTGAGCGGAGAAATAATTGACTTATAGACAGTAAAAAAACGACTGGCTAATGCATTCATAAGTGAATAAATACAATAAGCTACTTTAAATATGAAAGTCTTTCACCTGAAACGCCTAAAAAGGGCAGTCAGTAATTGTTGTTGTTGTGGTCTTCAGTCCAGAGGCTGGTTTGATACACCTCTCCATGCTACTTTATACTGTGGAAGTTTCTTCATCTCCAAGTACCTACTGCTTAGTGTATTCATCTCTACGAATTTTACCCTCCACACTACCCTCCAAATGCAAATTGGTGATCCCCTGATAACTCAGAAGATGTCTAATCAACCGATCGATTCTTCTAGTCAACTAGTGCCAAAAATTTCTCTTCTCCCCAATTCTAATCAGTACCTCCTCATTAGTTATGTGATCTACCCATCAAATCTTCAGCATACTTCTGTAGCACCACAATTCGAAAGCTTCTGTTCTCTTCTTTTCTAAATTATGGCAATGATTCAGCTCCACATAGGGCTTCACTCCATACAAATAATTTCAGAAAAGACTTCCTGACACTTAAATGTACACTCCAATTTAACAAATTTCTCTTCTTCAGAAACGCTTTTCTTGCCATTGCCAGTTTACATTTTTTATCTTCTCTGCTTTGACCACCATCAGTTATTTTGCTCCCCAAATAACAAAACTCATCTACTACTTTAAATGCTTCACTTCCTAGTCTAATTCCCACATCATCACCTGATTTAATTCTACTACATTCCATTATCCTCGTTTTACTTTCGATGATGTTCACCTAACATCCTCCTTTCCAGACACTGTCTATTTAGTTTAACGGCTCTTCCAAGTCCTTTGCTCTCCCTGACAGACTTACAATGTCATAGGCAGATCTCAAAGTTGTTATTTCTTCTCCATGTATTTTAACACCTACTCCGCATTTTTCTTTTGTTTCCTTTACTGCTTGCTCAACATACACGTTGAATAACATGGGTATAGGCTACAGCCCTGTCTCACTCACTTCCCAACCACTGCTTCTCTTTCATGCCCCTCGACTACTATAACTGCCATCTGGTTTCTGTACAAATTGTAAATAGCCTTTCTCCAACTGTATTTGACCCCTGCCACCTTCAGAATTTGAAAGAGAATACTCCAGTCCCCATTGTCTAAAGCTTTCCCTAAGTCTACAAATGCTACAAACGTAGGTTTGCCTTTCCTCAGTATATCTTCTAAGATAAGTCGTAGGGTTAGTATTCCCTCACGTGTTCCAACATTTCTATGGGATCCAAACTGGCCTTCCCCGAGGTCGGCTTCCACC
This sequence comes from Schistocerca nitens, assembly GCF_023898315.1. NCBI lineage: Eukaryota > Metazoa > Arthropoda > Insecta > Orthoptera > Acrididae > Schistocerca > Schistocerca nitens. Next base: position 533,517,853 of record NC_064620.1, on the reverse strand, counting down.
AGTTTTTCCATTCGTCTGTAAACAATTCGTGTTAGTATTTTGCAGCCATGATTTATTAAACTGAAAGTTCGGTAATTATCACCCCCGTCAGCATCTGCTTTCTTTGGGATTGGAATCTTCTGAAGGTATTTCGCCTGTCTCGTACACCTAGCTCAGCAGATGGAAGAGTTTTGTCAGCGCTGGCTCTCCCAGTGCTATTAGTAGGTCTAACTGAACGTTGTCTACTCCCAGGGCCTTTTCCAACTTTGGTCTTCCAGTGCTCTCAAACTCTTCACGCAGCATCATATCTCTCTTTTCATCTTCATCTAAGTCCTTTTCCATTTCTATAATATTTTCCTCAACTACATAGCCCTTGTACAAACCCTCTATATATTCCTTCCACCTTTCTGCTTTCCCTTATTTGCTTAGAACTGGTATTCCATCTGAGCTCTTCATATTCATACAAGTGGTTCTCTTTTCTCCAAAGGTCTCTTTAATTTTCCTGTAGGCAGTATCTATCTTAACCCTACTGATATATGCTTTTACATCCTTACATTTGTCCTCTAGCCATCCCGCTTAGCCACTTTGCACTTCCTGTCGATCTCATTTTTGATTCGTTAGTAATTCTTTTTGCCTGCTTCATTTACTGCATTTTTATATTTTCTCCTTTCATCGATTAAATTCAACATCCCTTCTGTTACCCGAGGATTTCCACTAGCCTTCGTCTTTTTACCTACTTCATCTTCTGTCGCCTTCACTACCTCATCTCTCAAAGCTACCCATTCTTCTTCTACCGTATTTCTTTCCGCCGTTCTTGTCAATCGTTCCCTAATGCTCTCTCCGAAACTCTTTACAACCTCTGGTTCTTTCAGTTTATCCATGTCCCATCTACTTAAATTCCCACCTTTTTGCAGTTTCTTCAGTTTTAATCTACAGCTGGTCAGAGTGCACATCTGCCCTTGGAAATGTCTTACAGTTTAAACCTGGCTCCTAAATCTCTGTCTTACCATTATGTAATCTATCTGAATCCTTCCAGCGTCTCCAGGCCTCTTCCACATATATAACGTTTCATAATTCTTAAACCAAATGTTAGCTATAACTAACTTATGCTCTGTGCAAAATTCTACCAGGCGGCTTCCTCTATCATTCCTTACCCCCATTCCATATTCACCCACAACTTTTCCTTCTCTTACTTTTCCTACTATCGAATTCCAGTCCCTGTGACTATTAAATATTCATTCGTCTCCCTTCAGTATCTGAATAAATTCTTTTATTTCATCCCACATTTTTTTAATGTATTCATTATCTGCGGAGCTAGTTGGCATATAAACTTGTACTACTGTCCTAGGAGTGGGCTTCGTGTCTATCTTGGCAACAATAATGCGTTCACTGTGCTGTTCGTAGCAGCTTACCCGCGTTCCTATTTTTTTTATTCATTATTAAACCTACTGCTGCATTACCCGTATTTAATTTTATATTTATAACCCTGTATTCATCTGACCAGAAGTCTTGTTCCTCCTGCCGCTGAACTTCACTAATTACCACTATGTCTAACTTTAACGTATCCATTTCCATTTTTAAATTTTCTAACCTACCTGCCCGGTTAAGGGGTCTGACAATCCACGCTCCGATCCGTAGAATGCCAGTTTTGTTTCCCCTGATAACGACGGCCTCCTGAGTAGTCCCCGCCCAGAGATCTGAATGGGGGACTATTTTAACTCCAAAAGGTGCTCCTTGCATTCAGCCGTTCGCAGTACCAGCACAGTAAGGCCGTTTTGGTAAATGTTACAAGGGCAGATCAGTCAATCATTCACAATGTTGCACCTGCATCTACTGAAAAGGTTGCTGCCCCACTTCAGGAACCATACTCTTGCCTGGCCTCTCAACAGATACCCCTCCGTTGAGTGACACCTGCGGTATGGCTATCTGTATCGCTGAGGCACGCCACCCTCCATGGTTAATGGGCATGTATTATTTAGTTACATATATAATAAGATATAATATTGCAATAATGTAATATGATATAATAATCTTTAATATACAGGGTGAGTCACCTAACGTTACCGCTGGATATTTTTCGTAAACCACATCAAATACTGACGAACCGATTCCACAGACCGAACGTGAGGAGGGGGGCTAGTGTAATTGTTTAATACAAACCATACAAAAATGCACGGAAGTATGTTCTTTAACACAAACCTACGTTTTTTTTTTAAATGGAACCACGTTAGTTTTGTTAGCTCATCTGAACATATAAACAAGTATGTAATCAGTGCCGTTTGTTGCATTGTAAAACGTTAATTACATACGGGGATATTGTAACGTAAAGTTGACGCTTGAAACCTCCGACGTTCAGTTGCGTGTTGTAACAAACACGGGCCACGGTCGGCGAACAGCATCTGCAGGGACATGTCCCACTGGAAACGCGTCGACGTATGTGGTACCAGCATGATCGTGCACCTGCACATTCCGCAATTAACACTAGGCTGACCCTTGACAGGATGTTCGACGGGCGTTTCATAGGACGTGGAGGACGCATAAATTGGCCAGCCCGTTCTCCTGATCTTACACCTCTGGACTTCTTTCTGTGGGGTACGTTAAAGGGGAATGTGTACCGTGATGTGCCTACAACCCCAGAGGATATGAAACAACGTATTGTGGCAGCCTGCGGCGACATTACACCAGATGTACTGCGGCGTGTACGACATTCATTACGCCAGAGATTGCAATTGTATGCAGCAAACGATGGCCACCACATTGAACATCTATTGGCCTGACATGTCGGGACACACTCTATTCCACTCCGTAACTGAAAACGGAAACCACGGGTGTATGTGTACTTTACTCCTCATGGTAATGTACATGTGCGTCAGTGAAACGACCAATAAAAAGGTGTTAGCATGTGGACGTAATGTGCTGTTCCAGTCTCTTCTGTACTTAAGGTCCATCACCGTTACCTTTGCATTCCTACGTAATTCGGTGCTCTCCGATACACACGATCTAACAGCGGAGGAGTGGTACTCAAGCGTCAACTTTAGGTTACAATATCTCCGGATGTACTTAACATTTTACAATGCTACAAACGGCACTGATTACGTATTTGTTTATATGTTCAGATGTGCTAAGAAAACTAACGGGGTTCCATTAAAAAAACGTAGGTTTGTGTTAAAAAGCATACTTCCGTGCATTTTTTTATGGTTTGTATTAACCAATTACACTAGCCCCTCTCCTCAGGTTCGGTCTGTGGAATCGATTCGTCAGTATTTGATGTGGTTTACGAAATGTATCCAGCGGTAATGTTAGGTGACTCACCCTGTATAATTGCATATAGTATATAATTACATATATTTTATAATTACATATATTTTATAATTACATATACAGAACATTTTATGTCTGCCTGGAGTGGCTAACATAAGTTGGAATTGGTAGCAGGACGTGACCGGGGTGTGACGCTAGATCTGATGGCCGAGAAAAGATTAGTCTCAAAGTAAGGCGCCAGCGATCAGGAGGATTACTTACTTTTATTCTCCACACTGAAGCAGGTACCGTCTATTGCTCTCATAGCAAGCAACTACGTAATGAAGTTCACAATACAATTCACAAATCCACAGTGCAATCCAAATCGTAATTTAGTTCTAAGCCCAAGGTTGTCATTAAAGATATATTAATAACACTTCGGTATTAACACAGCTAACCAGCAAGAGCGAGTGGCCGTGGCGTCAGGTCCGTGCTCCCGTTATATCTTGTGGCCATAGAGGGAGCTGCAGGCAAGAACTATTGAATTGCGCGACGTCTTCAGCCGGAGATAATGCCCTGAACCTCCGGCGCCCGCCACGTGAAGCTAAGGCCGACCACCGCGCATGTGCGGCCGGGCTGAGCGACGGCAGGGCGTGCGTCATTCGGTTAGACCCGCGGACATAGCAGAAATTTTAAATTTGTGAACCTTGAACTATTACACGAAAATTTGAAATATGTCTGCGCATCAGTCGTCAACGAGGTGCAGAAAGGAACGTTGTACACAACAGGGAACCTGGACAGAGGGCTGTTGTCCCTCTCTACCATCAATTGTCGGCCCGACCAGTAGTGCGACGTGTGCAAGTCTCAGGCAGACTTTGTCTCTCATATACTCCCTCAAACAGTATTAACTTCAGAACAGGCCACTGCTACAGGATGGACCTGGAGCAGAAAGCGAACGTTAGACTGTACTAAATAAGAAAGACGCATAACGGCCCGAAGGCGTAGGTCAAACTGTAAGTAGGCTGTTGATGTTTTTTTTATTGATAACGCCACCTCTGTATGAAAATCACTGGCTGTGCTGTGTGCAGTCTGTGGCTGCTTTGCATTGTTGTAATACTCGCCATTGTAGTGTTAGGCAGCTGGCTGTGAACAGCGCGTAGCGTTGTGCAGTTGGAGGTGAGCCGCCAGCAGTGGTGGATGTGGGGAGAGAGATGGCGGAGTTTTGAAATTTGTCATGAACTGCTATATATATATATTATGACTATTGAGGTAAATACATTGGTTGTTCTCTATCAAAATCTTTCATTTGCTAACTATGCCTATCAGTAGTTAGTGCCTTCAGTACTTTGAATCTTTTATTTAGCTGGCAGTAGTGGCGCTCGCTGTATTGCAGTAGCTTGAGTAGCGAAGATTTTTGTGAGGTAAGTGATTTGTGAAAGGTATAGTTTAATGTTAGTCAGGGCCATTCTTTTGTAGGGATTTTTTTGAAAGTCAGACTGCGTTGTGCTAAAAAATACTGTGTGTCAGTTTAAACACAGTCGTGTATAAATGTTCTAAGGGGACGTTTCATATGGCGACCCTGCCAGGATACCTCACTGGAATCTTCTGATTTTTTCCTTGTAGTTTGTGTAATTAGTGTAGCTTTAGTTTATTGCTAGCGCATAATTGTAGAGAGAATCTCCTTTGTAGTTGCAATCTTTCATTGTTGTACAGTAAAAGAGTTGTGGCATGCATGTAAATTGGCACCAAGTATTTCGCAGCTGCGCTTGCAATTAACGAGATATCATTTGCAATGTAATCTTAATGTGTTTTCTTATTGTGCTCTTCAAATTGTGCTTTTCTGTGTTGTCGTGTGAAATATTGTGACAATAATGGCGTGTGAAAAACCTAATACTAGGCTCCAAAGTAAACTGAGAAATGACAGTGAAGACGAAAGCAGTGTGTTAGCGCCACCATGTAATGAATTAACTAATGTTCAAAGTAGTAATTTGGTAATTGTGCATAGGGAAATGGAGCGGGCGGCAAACAATGGTGTGGACTGTGAAACAATTAGTGAAGAGGGAAGCATTATCGATCGATCGGTCGGCAACAGCTCGCCTCAGGAATCCGAAATGACAGGACACAATCTTGCAAATACTGCAGATTCAGGTTTTGGGTCCTCACCGTTTTCTCAAATAAGTCAAGACACATTTTCTGCTTGTCAAAATGTCAATGTTGCCGGTGCAAATTCACTGCCGAAAAGCACTGAGGAACATGTTTCAGACACCAGTGCATTGTTATTACAGTTAATGCAACAAATGGGACAAAACTTACAAAAGTTAGACACAACACTTGAACAAAATCAGAAACAAATGGGACAAAATCTTCAAAAGTTAGACACAATGGAACAAAATCAAAGACAAACACAGCAAAAGCTTCAAAAGTTAGACACAGTGGAACAAAATCTTAAAAAGTTAGACACAATGGAACAACACCAGAGACAAACACAGCAACAATTAGACGCAATGGAACAAAAGCTTCAAAAGTTAGACTCAGTGGAACATAAGCTTGAACAAACACGTGACGATTTAACTACTAAGTTACATAACATCGAATCGAAATGTCAAAAAGTCTGTAATGACGTAAAAACACAAATTTGTGAGCATTTTCAACCTATTTTTTCGCGGCATGAAAATGCATTACAGAATCACGAAGCAGTCATAAAAGAACTGCAAACCATTGTCCATGAAAATCACGACACCTTGCAAGCTAAAATTGACTCAGTTGCATCTACCGATTCGGTTACGCAACTTGCAAAAACTCATGAAAATTTAAAGGACACAGTGAATACTCTGAAACTTGGTTCAGAAAAACACACTGAGGAAATAAGTACACTATCGGAGAAAGTAGCCGAACTTTCGGATCAGTTCACTAACTTATCTACAAAGGTAGATGATGATCTCAATGACACAAGACCGGTAGTCTTTAATGACACAGAAGAGTGCGAACAAATTAGGAAATTCAAACAAAATCAGAATCAAATAAATACGCAACACCAAAGAGAAATCCGGGAAGTACAAGATCAGCTGACACAGGTAATACAAGAGTTACGTATTTCAGAGGACACTCGCGCCCCAATACGGGAAGAGGGACATAGAAATACGGAAAAGCCACAAAATAATAACACAGGGCATTTCGGAAACTATGAAAGAAATTGGCAAGGTGCACCGAATTTTGAAATGGAACCGCCGAAACGACGTAACAATGACCGATATGCTATTCGCCGACACGATGATTTTGACTATAAGCTGTTCATTACTACATGTAAATTCAAAACGTTTAAGAATTCTGCCAATGACATTCATCCACAAGCGTGGCTCCATCAATTCTCCCACTGTTTTCCTCCCAACTGGTCATTGGAGCACAGGTTAGAATTTATGTGTGGCTACTTGGAGAATGAACCAGCTGTAAGAATGCGATCGGTCATTCACGATTGTCACAGTGAAGGAGATTTTTATCATGCCTTCCTCTCAGCATATTGGTCTCAAGCTACACAAGACCGAGTAAAACATAGCATCATAATGATGAAACATTTCGAAGAATCTGAATTCTCCAGTCTTGTGAAATATTTTGAAGACATGTTGCACAAGAATCAATATCTTTCAAACCCATACAGCCCCTCAGAACTCATCCACATTTGCTTAATCAAATTACCTGAACATTTACGACATATTATTTTAGCAGGACGTTGCAAAGAAGACATTGAGGCTTTTCAGGGACTGTTACAAGAACTGGAAATTGACACTGAGAATCGGGGAAGGCGGAAACAGGAGCACAACAATTACAGATCACATCCGTCGCAATTCTGCGATGAAAGAAATAATATCTGGACGCGACAAGGCTATTCTCACAACACAAATCGTGACCGAAACAGACACCACCTGTATAACAACCGTTGGCAGAGTAGTAATAATTACAGGGAAAGATCACCTCTCCGCGGTAATGACTATCACAGAGACAATCAGAGAAACAGACAATATGGTAACCAGAACTATTATTATCAAGGGAGACAGAATACTTTCAGACGCAACAGTTCAGTGCGCAGTTACGATTCAGGGAGAAATTCTCCACCACATGACCGACAAAAAAGAAACTATGTAAACACCCGACATAACGACAGACGATGTATTCGTAACGACAGACCTGAATTGCATCAGAACTGGCGGGATTTAAACAGGGCAGGGCCTTCTCGTCAAAGTGAATTTGTAGAAGTTAGGTCTCCTAATCCCAATAACGGCGCGCCAACAAAGAGACAGACAATGACTCGCACAAGCAGGCAGCCGCGTGCGCCCACTGGCTCCGAGAAAAATAACATAGATGCTAACCTTGAGAAAAATTCCAGTATTCTTTACCGACGCATACCGCATGATAATTGCATTCAAGTTCAAACTCTGAGTGCTATGAAGAGTAAAGGATTGCACCACACTTCACATGTAAAACCGCTTACTGAGAGATAATCTGTTTTTTAACTTAGTCTTTGCCATAAAATTTTTCACTACACGCTACTAGTACAATTTGTCACACTGAGACACTGTTAACATGCAACAATGTTTGAAGTTAAATATCCAGTCTAGAACCTAGGGAACATTTTTAAACAGAAATTACGATTGCATTGCTATAGTGAACAGACGACACAGTGTTGTATTTGTACATTCTTGCTTGTTAGTTGCACGATTACGTAACGACTATCAGGCTTACATACATAGAACATGTACTGGTACTGCTAATGAGATTTTAGTGCAACATTTTGGTTTAGCCTACTTGAAAATACATTCTGGATTTAAAGTACTTTCTGTGAGATACCAGACGACACAGTGGTTAGTTTATGTGACAACTACACGGTTTTATCACGACGCTACTAATGAGTGACAATTTACAATGTTGCTTTTGCGGTGTTTCTTTTTTATATCTGCACAGTTTTTCTGCATTAATCAAGAAAGTAAAACATGTTTTAGTAGTAACTTTTGTGGTATAGCTGCAATGAGACTGCCTTTTCCATAGCACAACAATACGTTACAGCACAGTACTTTCTTCATCATGGCAATAAGCATAATAACTACGATATCTATACACAAAGCATTTCACTTTTGTTTATCATGAGGTAAGTACATTGACTTCTGCAGAACTTAGGTTTCGGAGGACGATAACTACGAGACTTCCACAGAGGTTATCTTACAACATGATGCACAGTTGCGCCGGCCGCAGTGGCCGTGCGGTTAAAGGCGCTGCAGTCTGGAACCGCAAGACCGCTACGGTCGCAGGTTCGAATCCTGCCTCAGGCATGGATGTTTGTGATGTCCTTAGGTTAGTTAGGTTTAAGTAGTTCTAAGTTCTAGGGGACTAATGACCTCAGCAGTTGAGTCCCATAGTGCTCAGAGCCATTTGAACCATTGATGCACAGTTTAGCGCTACAGGACACGTATTTGAGTGATTAATTTCGCACTTAAAACATTTATTTTTTTAAAGTTGTTTGAAGTACAATGATACAAAGTTTTTCCGTGATACATTTCATTCCATTGCTGTAATCTGTAACACCTGAGGGTATAATTACATTAATCCTCAGGGGGGTACACATTTACTTTGTGTAACATGTGTTTGGCAAGCACAAGGAGCCCTAGCTAATATGGTATTTGCTTATACAACTTTACACATAGGTACCATATTTCTCTAACACACAAATTACACAGCTATCTGATCATTTAACTGAGAGAGACAAACGTTGTTACTACGGCAGTGACAGATGTTTACGTAATTACACAGTTGCATAACTTCACACTTACGAAATTGTATGTTGTTTGTACTTTGTGAACTGTTCATATTTTTTTGGAACCATTGTGATACTATGAGAGCTTTGAATGATATATTTGGTATGGGATCACAATTTTTAAAGTACGTTTGAGGCAGATGACACTTTTGACATGAGCAGAGAATTTTTTTTTAGGTTTTGAAATTATTGGAGGAAGCTACGACGATTTTGAGAGTTGACTGAGGTGTTATGATATTATTACGATGACTATGTGTATTATGCTGTTGCGGTATGTTTATGAGGAATAAGCTGATGCTATATGAGTTATTTGAGTATGCTACATATCTGTTATCATAAAATATTGAAGAAGTGTCGACGAATAAGGTAAGGAATAATGAGTAGTGGTTAGGGACTCACTCTGGTTTGTGAAACAGGTTGTTGGAAACCAAGAATCGTACTTTAAGAGTTAGGAAATGTATGTAAATGCGTGAATGTATTACAATGCCGACGAAAACTTTTTGGACACTGTTATATCAATAGAATTTTGTTTCTACAGATTTGTAACGAAAATTCTTGACCTGTTAAATATTTTTATATGAGACTGCCACTGTAGCAGAAACTGTTGTCGTAAATATTTCGGTAAGAAAGGTAAGTGACCTTGACGTAATGCGTCTTGAGTGGCCACCTGTGCCAGCCACCTGGAGAAACAGTCATTAGGTGAAAAAAAAGAGGCCATTAACCTCGCTATTGGCATTCCTTTGTAGAAAGCATCGCAAATACGACACGCTCATTACCTGGAAACATATGATTACTCGTATTTTGTGCTACTTACTGAAATGCTTATGAATTGATGGGAAATATTCGTACAACTGCACACCTGATTAGAACAAGTGTCTTTCTACGAGAGTTGAGAGAATTTCTACTAACTTATGAAATGTCACATGACTATTGAATGATATTTTTATGCTTTGCTTTTCATAGTTGCTTATTTCATTTGATATCTAGTTTCCAGCTGTGTTGCAGCATTGATTTTATGAAATAAAATGCATTTGCTAATGTGAACACTTTCTGTCAACAGATCTATTAAATAATAATTTTGTAATCCACATTCTTAAAAAAAGGAGCACTTGGAAAGGAAAGAACAATAAGAAGGGAATAGTAACAGTAACTGCACACATACAAGTACATGGTAATATTTTTTTTACAATAAGTTGTTGTGGTGCACCACTTCAATTACTTAGACATTAAGATGTGATTATACATTTCCCTTATCTGCATTGTTATCTTTAGTGTACTATTTTTTCTGCTTGAGCTTTATCATGTTTAGATATAGGTCCTAGCATTTACTGCTGTTTTTTTTTGCCAGGCATAATATTACTGAATTTGACTTTATATTACTGTGTTAAGCCAGTTTTACTTTTCTTGTTTGCTGCTCATTGCCTTATATTAGTCGTAATATTGCAATTGATTTGCCAATGTCCATTTTTTTTGTCATTGCTGTTCGTGTTAATTGTTTTGTGCTGCTGCATTGCCTCGTCCCTTAGTTTATATATCTGAGCTCAGTAGATTTAAGTTAGCTTAAGAGGGGGTAGACTATATAAGAAACTAACTATGATGAATTGGAAGAATTGCATTGAGAAGCTATAAGTAACAGATTTGGCAAAAATGAGTATTGTGCACAGAGAAATAATTATTTTGAAAGAAATATGAATAGAATACAGAAAGCAGGTATAGATAGGACTTTTTGGGAATAATGACGAATGAAGGGAGATCTCCGAGAAGTAAAGAAAGTTTTGTTTGCAAAATACTGCAGTAAAAGAAACCCTGTCCTTTCCTTGTGTTATCCCACTATGTGTTTGTGTTCCCTTGTGTATTTGTGTTTTTCTTGTCTTTATGTGTTTAGCTAATAAGATTTACGTCGTAGAATTTTTCTGATAATGTGTTATTTACTTTGTAAAGATATTTAGACATTATTTATTCTGTTTTGTTTTCATGCTCATGTGTGAAGTTGATGTTTCGAAAGTCATTCTGATGTTTTATGTATGTACTCATGTCATAATTCCAGTAACACTGATGTATATGGTATTTCGATTCTTTTGTAAAGCCGGTTTTACTACAAATGTTATCTGTATTGTTATGTTCTTTAATGATGTACTTTGTACTTTTGTTATTGTATTCTCATGTTATAAAATTGTAATTGACACCAGTTCATCATATTATTAACTTGTAAGTTACATTTCACTGCACACATTTCTGTTGGTCATAGTATTTGGACAATATGTGAGAAGTAGGGACTGTTAGTGTTTGCACGTGTGTTAATAATTCAGCAAGGGACTGGATAACAGCATTGCTGGTCCTAAGGACATTTCAAAAATTTTTTTGTGAGTGCACAAGTGGTGGTTTATGGACTTGCTATATTCTCCGCAAGACTCTTCGATGATGATTGTGCACCTGCACATTTGCAACAGATGGCTGCTGGCCGTCTCTACAAGGACTACAGTGGGTCTGCACCTTTGATGACCCACCAATACCATTATTTCTACAAGGACTTCAGTGGGTCTGCGTCTTTGCTGACTCACCAGTACCATTATCTCTACATGGACTACAGTGGGTCTACATCTTTGATGATCCATCAATACCATTATTTCTACAAGGACTGCAGTGGGTCTGCACCTCTGGCGGCCCACCAATACCGTAATCTCTACCAGGACTACAGTGGGTCTGCTCTGTGATGACCTACCCACCAATACTCTTGAAAACTTCGACTGACTCCGCTGTGGGTTTGCTCTGTTGTGGCCCATGACCTGTCTGCATGTCGAGTCAGCACTGTCTTTCCGTTGGAAGGACAACACTACTTCTTCAAGACTGCATGGAAATCCACTACATGTGCATTGTCTTTTACTGCTCAGACTTTATGAAAAACACGGCAATTTTACTGTGATCAACGATCAGGACTGTCTTTATGGACTGTGAGAAAATTTTAGCTTTTGACCAACATTGTATCAATAAGTGTGTGCATTTGATTTCTTTGTTATTTTAATTGTGAAAAAAATTTTAACAAATATGTATTGGCCAGTGCCCAAAAAAATTTGTAAAATTTTTTGCGGGGAGCATGGGGGCTATGTAAGTAGGCTGTTTATGTTTTTTTTATTGGTAACGCCACCTCTGTATGAAAATCACTGGCTGTGCTGTGTGCAGTCTGTGGCTGCTTTGCATTGTTGTAATACTCGCCATTGTAGTGTTAGGCAGCTGGCTGTGAACAGCGCGTAGCGTTGCGCAGTTGGAGGTGAGCCGCCAGCAGTAGTGGATGTGGGGAGAGAGATGGCGGAGTTTTGAAATTTGTCATAAACTGCTATATATATATTATGACTATTGAGGTAAATACATTGGTTGTTCTCTATCAAAATCTTTCATTTGCTAACTATGCCTATCAGTAGTTAGTGCCTTCAGTACTTTGAATCTTTTATTTAGCTGGCAGTAGTGGCGCTCGCTGTATTGCAGTAGCTTGAGTAGCGAAGATTTTTGTGAGGTAAGTGATTTGTGAAAGGTATAGTTTAATGTTAGTCAGGGCCATTCTTTTGTAGGGATTTTTTTGAAAGTCAGATTGCGTTGTACTAAAAAATACTGTGTGTCAGTTTAAGCACAGTCGTGTATAAATGTTCTAAGGGGACGTTTCAAAACCTATAATCCAGGCTCAGAGATGCAACAAATCGTAAGAAATTATGATCCAATAAATGTCGCGTCCCGATACGACAAAGACACGCTACAACTTAAACTCCTACCCTTATGAACCCAAGGCAGTTCATACAATATTAGGTAAAACAATATCAAATTAGCAAAAAAATACGTTAAACAAATTGTCACCGTCTCCCAGCAGTAACCGAATCACACTCAAACCTTAGTTACTTAACGCAAGGAATTCAAATCACATTATCGTAATATTACCTCAGGGCAAGGCATGAAATGATAAATTAGCCTTACAATAATTGATGGACACGTTCAAAACTTTTCAAAAAGGTCTGGCTGAATGATCATATATTGTTGAATCGCTCTATTCAATAATGCACAGTGCTTTCAGAAACACTAAGATGAATAAATAATTCACAGTAATCCCAAGATAGCCCGCCCGGTTGGCCGTATGGTCTAACGCACGGCTTTCCAGGCGGGAAGGAGCGCCTGGTCACCGGCACGAATCCGCCGGGCAGATTTGTGTCGAGGTCCGGTGAGCTGGCCAGTCTGTGGATGGTTTTTAGGTAGTTTTCCATGTGCCTCGGCGAATGCGGACAGGTTCCCCTTATTCCGCCTCAGTTACACTTTGTCGGCGATTGCTGCGCAAACAAGTTCTCCACGTACGCGTACACCACCATTACTCTACCACCCAAACATAGGGGTTACACTCGTCTGGTGTGAGACGTTCCCCTGGGGGGCCACCGGGGGCCGAACCGCACAATAACCCTGGGTTCGGTGTGGGGCGGCGCAGGGGTGAAGTGGACTGCGGTAGTCGTAGTGGGGTTGTGGACCACTGCGGTTGCGGCGGGGACGGAGCTTCTCTGTCGTTTCTAGGTCCGCGGTTAAAATACAATACAAGCCCAAGATAAACCAGAATATTGACGCAGTCAGACGCCAGCACAAATTACTACAGTCAGAAAGGTACAAGTTTCGTAACGGCGAAGCACAAGATATATTCTACACAGAGTTTCGTGATTTAGAATCAACTAGTTGCCTGTGTCAGGTTTATCACACATGCAACACTGGGCAGAAAATGTGTTTCCAACGAATGACGTAAATACAATGGTATCACCTTATTACGTCAGTTGAACCTATTGAAGGTCACGAGACAGGACCCCCAAAAACAAGTGATTTGCTAACGACCACCAAACATCTTCGCAACGCAGTTCGTCCCAAAACGCGCCAAATACCGCCGACGCCGACCCGAATGGACAATGTAATATGGACAGTATTCGCCGCCCAGGTTGCCTCTCGTGTCCACTCCCAACCACAAGCTGTTACTAACTGCCCCCCACTCCGAACGTTCACACGGTCGATCACATGCTCCCGTGTGCGCCATCTTGCTACCGCATCACGAGTGCCGAAGGGGTACAAGCTGTGGAGGAGAATCTATAGGACGAAAGCCGGCATGGCTAACGGATAACCAATCTTAGGGAACAACGGGCTCCCATTGGAGTTTTACAGGACTTTCCATTGGCTGTTAATACCATGTTTGACTGAGATTTGTAGAGATCTGCTGTCCTCCAACATGTACCTGCCTGAGGCTTTTATTGAATGTTTGGTTGTGTCAATACTAAAACCTAAATTTGGGAAATGAATACGAGGTTGCCGCGTTTTGACAATGCTTAACAGTGACGGTTGCTGGCAGTCGCATACGCTGTTCAGTCTGGCACAACACCTCCATGGTTCATATTTCCGTAGGAGGTCCACACAGCACCTGGTCTGCTCTGTGCAAATATAGTGACTTAATCGCCTAGCTGGGATCCAGCACCTCCAATGTTTGCTGGCCGCCCTGGATTTTAGTCAGGCATTCGATCATGTCGACAACACGTCTACGCGTGATATTCAGATACTATTATTGATGCGATCATGTACGTCCAACATGGGCCTCCTACATGGGCAACGTCATGACCGTACGGTTCTAGGCGCTTCAGTCTGGAACCGTGTGACCGCTACGGTCGCAGGTTCGAATCCTGCCTCGGGCATGGATGTGTGTGATGTCCTTAGGTTAGTTAGGTTTAAGTAGTTCTAAGTTCTAGGGGACTGATGACCACAGATGTTAAGTCCCATAGTGCTCAGAGCCTTTTGAACCATTTTTGAACCACGTGGAGGCCACGTCCGGGAAAAAAACATATAGTGTAGCATCAGGTAGTAAACCCAACATCGACAAGTTGCTCGTGCTTCCTATAGGGTCATGTGAGTGCTTACCGAGACATGACAATGCTTAGGACTAAATTTCAAAACCGACATCCAGCACACGGTAACATTGAACTATTCATGCTTATTGCATCAAACATCGGCCAACACAGTGGATCAACACTTATAGTCCCTTAGTATCATACAACGAGCACATTATGTCATTGTGTACTTAACAACGTGGCTTCGTCACGCTGCAGAGACTCTACCAATCACGCACCCAATGACATGTAGTTTTATGTCTCTTTACGGCTCATCTGTCAGTAAAGAACAGACACCATTCATTTATATAACACTACCTTCAGTGCAGAAGCACAATTTCATCCGACCTCCTTAGGGAATCTGAAAGTACCAAGCAT
This sequence comes from Schistocerca nitens, assembly GCF_023898315.1. Taxonomy (NCBI): domain Eukaryota; kingdom Metazoa; phylum Arthropoda; class Insecta; order Orthoptera; family Acrididae; genus Schistocerca; species Schistocerca nitens. Next base: position 533,502,565 of record NC_064620.1, on the reverse strand, counting down.
GGGTGGAGACTGCGGATAGGTGGCACTAGATGATAGTGTGGGCCAGTCGGAAGGCGTTCTAATATAGTCTGCGCAATTGCAATGACTACTGTGTTCTAGTGGCGCAGTGGTCAACGCAGATGCCTAGATGGGAGGAGACCATGGTTTCGAATCCCGGTCTGGCACCGATTTCCACTTGTCGCCGCAGATTCAAAATCAATGTGTGTGAACTTGTACGGGAACAAACTGCTAAGATCATGGGTCCCTAGACTTACACACTATTTAAAGTAACTTATGCTAACAACAGCACACACATCCATGCCCGAGGGAGGACTCGAACCACCGACGGGAGGGGCTGCGCAGTCCGTGACATGAAGCCTCAAACTGTGCAGCCACTCCGCGCGGCGCCGCAGATTCCCGGTGTAGCTGGCATCAACAGCCCTTTCCCTCCCCCCCCCCCCCCCCCCCACGGCCACCTCGATTACTTACGCCAAGTAACCCAGACCCATCTTTCGGCGACGGCGAAACGACTCCGTTGTGAATTACGGCGGTACCGCCGGTCTGACATGATCTAATCCAAATATCCAAATACTCCGTAGAAAGTGGTAGGGAGAATGGTTCAGCATTCATTTCCAGACTCTGACGCAGAAGAGAAGCTGCGTGGTACGTAGCTGTGAACAGGTAGTATGTGACGCACAAACGCCTTTGTAAGATCCACCTGGCGGACTCACCCACATTCATGACATGCCTTGATGCTGGTACCTACGAACACCGCCTAAGCTGCGGGGACGCGGGGCGGGTGTGGTGCCTTGCGCAACATGTTATAGCGTATATCCTACGTGCAACGCCGTACCGTATCAGCGCATGCATGAGTCTTCTAACGGCTGTAACAGTCGGTCCCAGGGCTAGGAAGAATGCAGTCTTGTGGATCCACGACCAGATCGTGAAATATATTTGCCGTAACGACCGGAAACACCTTCTCAGTTTGTGGTGTTACCAGCATAGGTGCCAACACGCCATAGTTCGCCAGCCACACATGGTTAACTTTTTTTAAAATCTGACTTGTACCTTTGAGGATTTCGCACATGGTGTTGCAGCTGAGAATATAGCACAGCTACAGCAGCGCACTGAAAATAGCTGTGCAGCTGTGCAGAATGACATGAACGGAGTTTGTAATATTCCGAGAGCGATAAGAAGTCGATCACGTCACTGTCTTCTTCTACATGGACATCATTTTGAACGTGTCTTCGGATAAACGTGCAGTACTAGCTGAGGTGAATTTCCTGTCCCTTCCTATCATTACTTTCTGAGAAGAATTAATTTTGTGTCGTTTGTGTTGCACTTGTGATCCCTATTCTACTGCATAACTCTCAAATAAAGCACTATCAGACAGAACTGTGTTTAACGTTTTTCTCTGATTTTGACGCATACATTACACCCACGAAGTGTCAACAATTACTTTTGAATCACAACGTATAAGTTTCAAAAAAAGTGCAGACAAACAGACACACTTCTGGGCGAGTATGTTTCTTAGATATTGTGTTTCATCAGTTCCCAAATAATTTTACTCTTTTCGTTTGTTATAGTGAACGACAATTATTAAGAAAAATAAACACTTTCATCTCGATTACATTCTCTGTTTCGTTGTCTGTGGTAACATTATAGATAATTACGAAATAATACGGCAGTATATGAATGTAATGATCGCCGACGAATGATGCCATCCGTTGGTGTCACACTTTTTTTAACCCGTACGTTGTTAAAAAACGCACGACAAAAACTGAGTAAAATTCGTGTTGCATTAAATGTGACGTGAGCAGTAAGAATCATTTCATACTCGGTTTATTACTGTAAATATTAACTGATAATGAAAAACCGTTGCAGTTTTCATCCAGAGGTTTGTTCAGTATGTAATGTCAATTAGAGCTGTATTTATGAATGTTGTTTAATAAAGACAGTTTTTTGAATGTCTAGATACAGACGGCCACAAATTCCTCTCTTGTGCCAATTTCTGCATCTCAGAATAGGCAACTCAGTTCTATTTGTACATCAATACTCTGCAATTCATACTTTTGTTCCTCCCAGCCTTCGTGTTATTTGTTGGATGTGTTCCATAGTCTTCCCCCTACATTACCTACGTTCTACAGCTCCCTCTGCTACTATGGAAGTTACTCCACGATACCCTAACAAATCGACCTAAGATTCGGTCGCTTCTTCTTCTCAGTGTTGACCTTCTTTTTCCTCTCTTCACCAATTCTGCGGAGCACTTAATCATTCCCTTTCTTATCAGGTCACACAATTATCAGTGTCCTTCTACACCATCCCACTTTAGACGCTTCGATGCTCTCCATATAACGCAGTGCTCCAGAGAAAATTCTTCCTCAAATTCCCCTGACGTGTGATACCAGCGAACATACACTCCCGGAAATGGAAAAAAGAACACATTGACACCGGTGTGTCAGACCCACCATACTTGCTCCGGACACTGCGAGAGGTCTGTACAAGCAATGATCACACGCACGGCACAGCGGACACACCAGGAACCGCGGTGTTGGCCGTCGAATGGCGCTAGCTGCGCAGCATTTGTGCACCGCCGCCGTCAGTGTCAGCCAGTTTTCCGTGGCATACGGAGCTCCATCGCAGTCTTTAACACTGGTAGCATGCCGCGACAGCGTGGACGTGAACCGTATGTACAGTTGACGGACTTTGAGCGAGGGCGTATAGTGGGCATGCGGGAGGCCGGGTGGACGTACCGCCGAATTGCTCAACACGTGGGGCGTGATGCCTCCACAGTACATCGATGTTGTCGCCAGTGGTCGGCGGAAGGTGCACGTGCCCGTCGACCTGGGACCGGACCGCAGCGACGCACGGATGCACGCCAAGACCGTAGGATCCTACGCAGTGCCGTAGGGGACCGCACCGCCACTTCCCAGCAAATTAGGGACACTGTTGCTCCTGGGGTATCGGCGAGGACCATTCGCAACCGTCTCCATGAAGCTGGGCTACGGTCCCGCACACCGTTAGGCCGTCTTCCGCTCACGCCCCAACATCGTGCAGCCCGCCTCCAGTGGTGTCGCGACAGGCGTGAATGGAGGGACGAATGGAGACGTGTCGTCTTCAGCGATGAGAGTCGCTTCTGCCTTGGTGCCAATGATGGTCGTATGCGTGTTTGGCGCCGTGCAGGTGAGCGCCACAATCAGGACTGCATACGACCGAGGCACACAGGGCCAACACCCGGCATCATGGTGTGGGGAGCGATCTCCTACACTGGCCGTACACCACTGGTGATCGTCGAGGGGACACTGAATAGTGCACGGTACATCCAAACCGTCATCGAACCCATCGTTCTACCATTCCTAGACCGGCAAGGGATCTTGCTGTTCCAACAGGACAATGCACGTCCGCATGTATCCCGTGCCACCCAACGGGCTCTAGAAGGTGTACGTCAACTACCCTGGCCAGCAAGATCTCCGGATCTGTCCCCCATTGAGCATGTTTGGGACTGGATGAAGCGTCGTCTCACGCGGTCTGCACGTCCAGCACGAACGCTGGTCCAACTGAAGCGCCAGGTGGAAATGGCATGGCAAGCCGTTCCACAGGACTACATCCAGCATCTCTACGATCGTCTCCATGGGAGAACAGCAGCCTGCATTGCTGCGAAAGGTGGATATACACTGTACTAGTGCCGACATTGTGCATGCTCTGTTGCCTGTGTCTATGTGCCTGTGGTTCTGTCAGTGTGATCATGTGACGTATCTGACCCCAGGAATGTGTCAATAAAGCTTCCCCTTCCTGGGACAATGAATTCACGGTGTTCTTATTTCAATTTCCAGGAGTGTATTTACCTGTCCTAGTCTCCTCCTTATTGCCTCCCTTCTTCGTCTGTCGCATGTTAGTTTCTTCCGAGGTTGAAGAATTCATTAAGCTTGGTTATTTCATAGCCATGCTTATTAGATTGTTCATTGCGGCTTCTTTAACACTTCAATTCCAATATGGATAGCCTGGATCACCCTATAAAATGTAGTATGCCTACCTCTCTTAGAATGAGGGAGGCAAGCGTGGATTAAGTGCAAATATCAGAAAACTTGGCACATTCTGTCAAATTTCAATGTGCTTCGACTAATCGAAACGGGAAGTCAATAAATGTGAAATGGAGTTTTAGATGGGCATTGGACTGAAATATATTTTTTTGCTGGAAGAAGTGGCACACTTGGATTTCCCGCCACGGAAACCAAGATTTATGGCAATTTATGGTGACATGCTCCTTCAGGGGCCTCATGCTACGTGCTGGTTTGGACGCTAGCGCATCTCTGGCCGTCCTCTGGTGGTGTGGCAGTGAGAGCAGAAATCATTTTTCGCAGTCCAGAAGAAGACATCAGCCAGACAAGAGGACGGTGGAGGTTAGTTATTGCTGTTTTGGGCTAAACACTAAAGTTTTGCTTTTATGATTCATACAATACTGATTTGTAGCCTACTGACGGACTACCAGGATGAACTAATTACTAGAGATGGGCAAAACTGTTCTCTTCAGAGATTGGATCAGAACTGTTCACTCCCTGAAATGAATTAGCTCTTTTTCATGACTCGCCACTCATTTACAATAGAAAATAAATGGAAGGCACATTGCCCTTTAAACTTGGTTTATTCCAGTACTATACCTGTATTTTGATCTTATTTGATATTATTTTGAAGTAACACAGATAATGAGTAAGAATTTTGTATTGTTTATTGAAATTTCCACGATATGACAAAGTTTTTGATTATTGATGTATTTTGCACTATCGTGGTTTTTTGGGTGATCGGAAAATGTTGTAACTTGAGATTTACATTAACAATATATTTGGCTATAATGTATTAAAATTTCATTAACCTCATACAAATACATCGCAAGCCATATATTTTTAAAGTGAACGTTTCCTTCCGAAGACGCCTAAAATCGCAAAATCCGTACCAGAATAAGAAAAAAATATATAAATTTGACTGTAAAACGAAAGTGCTGCATATAGCCTTACGCAGAATAAAACAAGGAAAATATTGGTGTATCACATTTTGCGATACGTTTATCGGTTCGCTCGTAATTAAAGCGTAAATTCGAGTGTCCATAATAAAAATCCTATGGTAAGAGGAGTCATCAGGAACCTAATCTAATCAGTTTAAACAAATAAAAATAAAATAAAAACGATTGATGTATACATAACATAATAATGTAATATACATAGCGGTATTACTAGGAAGAACAATATCCAGTGGGGACGAACTCCGATGCAGAGGCGCTGAGTCGAGCAGGTCGAGCCGCGAGCTGTATTACTGCATGAGCTGAGACCGCAGAGACCAGAGTGACACCTGAGTCGCTTTGCTCAACGCTCTGGCTAGAGTCGAGACGGTGGGGTGAGCGTTGAGCGGGCGAGTTCCGAGGGTGGGGGAAGCGGTGAACTCACCCGCTCGGAGCCAAATCGTCCATTCTCTTGCGAGCAGGTTTTTGCAAGTAGTTCCTATGTTATCCGCTAGGTGGCTCTCTGTCCTGTTGCTCGCATCAACTGCCAGAGGGCAGGACGTGCGACTGAAACGATCGCCGACAGAGTGCGATGCGAAGTTAACCTGCGCCAGACACTGCACACGGCAGACGACGCACAGAGACGGCACGGCATATGTGAAACACAAAATCCAATGGGGCACTGCACAATGCAGGCAGCCAAGGTAGAAGCAGGGCAGATGCCGGCGCTGGCTGTGTTGTGTGGCGTGCACTGTGCTCTGACCAGCAGAGGCGCTGCTGTTATGCTCTCTCTCTCTCTCTCTCTCTCTCTCTCTCTCTCTCTCTCTCTCTCTCTCTGCCGTGGGAAACGTTTGGAGCTACCGTTCTTTTTTTCTGAAGCACTGGTTGTTCACTCCTTTGAAAGATTCAACTCTATGAATTAGTTCAAGAGCGGATCCCCCATCTCTACTAATTACACGGCAGGTATCGATCCCCGTGGAGACAGCCAGTGGTTGGTGTTGTGTTTCGGCCACAGAATAATCGTTACAAATGTACAGCGTGTTTCACAATTCATGTTAGACACGTCTAGAGGTTGTAGAGCTGACTTAGTAGATCTAGTTTTACATGGGAACCCATATCCGGAAACGTCCTCCAACTACGCTACAGAGTGCCAAAGTTATAGGCACCGGCTCCTGTAAATGTATGTATACGGGGTGGTGCATTGATAGTTACCGGGCCAAATATCTCACGAAATAAGCATCAAACAAAAAACTACAAAGAACGAATCTCATCTAGCTTGAAGGGGCAAACCAGATGGCGCTATCGTTGGCCCGCTAGATGGTGCTGCCATAGGTCAAACGGATATCAACTGCGGTTTTTTAAATAGGAACTCCCATTTTTTATTACTTTTTCGTGTAGTACGTAAAGAAATATGAATGTTTTAGTTGGACCACTTTTTTCGCTTTGTGATAGATGGCGCTGTAATAGTATCAAACGTATAAGAACGTCGTATAACGTAACATTCCGCCAGTGAAGACGGTATTTCATTCGTGATACATTACCCGTGTGAAAATGGACCGTTTACCAATTGCTAAAAAGGTCGATATCGTGTTGATGCGTGGCTATTGTGATCAAAATGCCCAACGGGCGTGTGCTATGTATGCCGTTCGGTATCCTGGACGACATCATCCTAGTGTCCGGACCGTTCGCCGGAGAGTTACGTTATTTAAGCAAACAGAAAGTGTTCAGCCACATCTGAAACGTCATCCACGACCTGCAACAAATGATGGTGCCCAAGTAGGTGTTTTAACTGCTGTCGCGGATAATCCGCACATCAGTAGCAGAAAAATTGCGCGAGAATCGGGAATCTCAAAAACGTCGGTGTTGAGAATGCTACATCAACATCGATTGCACCCGTACCATATTTCTATGCACCAGGAATTGCATGGCGACGACTTTGAACGTCGTGTACAGTTCTGCCACTGGGCACAAGATAAATTAATTGGACGATGACAGATTTTTTGCACGCGTTCTACTTAGCGACGAAGCGTCATTCACCAACAACGGTAACGTAAACCGGCATTATATGCACTATTGAGCAACGGAAAATCCACGATGGCTGCGACAAGTGGAACATCAGCGACCTTGGCGGGTTAATGTATGGTGCGGCATTATGGATGGAAGGATAATTGGCCCCCATTTTATCGATGGAAATCTAAATGGGGCAATGTATGCTGATTTCCAACGTAATGTTCTACCGATGTTAATACAAAATGTTTCACAGCATGACAGAATGGCGATATACTTCCAACATGACGGATGTCCGGCATATAGCCTGCGTGCTGTTGAAGCGGTATTGAACAGCATATTTCATGACAGGTGGATTGGCCCCGGATTTATTTCTGTCGGGAAAGTTGAAGGATATTTGCTATCGTGATCCACCGACAACGTCTGACAACATGCGTCAGCGTATTGTCAATGCATGTGCGAACATTGCTGAAGGCGAACTACTCGCAGTTGAGAGGAATATCGTTACACGTATTGCCAAATGCATTGAAGTTGACGGACATCATTTTGAGCAGTTATTGCATTAATGTGGTACTTACAGGCAATCACGCTCTAACAGCATGCGTTCTCAGAAATTATAAGTTCCCCTAAGGTACATGTATGAAACTGGAACGACGGAAATAAAATGTTCAAACTTTCCTACGTTCTGTATTGTAATTTGAAAAACTACCTGTTACCAACTGTTCTTCAAAAATTCTGAGCAATATGTTTGTGACTATTACAGCGCCATCTATCAGAAAGCGAAAAAAGTGGTTTATTTAAAACATTCATATTTGTTTACGCACTACACAAATATGTAATAAAAATGGGGATTCCTATTTTTAAAAACGCAGTTGATATCCGTTTGACCTATGGCAGCGCCATCTAGCGGGCCAACCATAGCGCCATCTGGTTTCCCCCATCAAGCTGGACAAGTTTCGTTCTTTGTAGTTTTTCGTTTGACGCTTATTTCGTGAGATATTTGGCCAGGTCACGATCAAATCACCACCCTGTATATACATGGTGAGTCAGTGATAATGTTACAAACTTTCTAGGATGATGGAGGAAGATAAATGCATCAACTGGAGGTAAGGATGCCTGTACTGGAAACGAACGAGTGTAAAGCTATAAGCGAAAGCCTTTCTGATAACGCATACAGTTCAAAATGGTTCAAATGGCTCTGAGCACTATGGGATTTAACATCTGTGGTCATCAGTCCCCTAGCACTTATAACTAATTAAACCTAACTAACCTAAGGACATCACACACATCCATGCCCGAGGCATACAGTGGAATACATGTTCTGGTACCGTTGTTTCTAAGACTGTAGGGTAGGTAACATTCAGAGGTGGTGGTACGGATCAAAACAAAGAAAAAAATGTCCAGAACGTCGGTTCTAAACTGATTAACTGAGGATCTATGAGCACGTGTTCATATTCGCTACTATGAAACACATCTCCTTTATTGAACAAGTGCTCATAGCTTTTACGGCATCCATTTCAGAGCCCTTGTTTACTGGCATCTTTCTCTTTTTTTATTCACTCTACCGCCTTTGAAAGTTTCCTGCCGTACAATCGTAGGAAAACAGTACCAGTACCTTTATTCCACTGTCAGAAGTATTATAACGGGTTTCGCTTATAACTGTCGACTCAGTTTTCGGTACAGGGACCATTAACGCAAATTTTACATTTACCTTTCTTCATCATACTAGATAGTATATAACATCGTCATGGAATCAGTCTGTATATATATATATTTATACATACATTTGCAGGCGCCGGTGCATATAACTGTGGCGCTCTTTAGCGTCGTTGGATGACGTTTTCGGACGTGAGCTCCTATGTAAAAGTTGGCGTACTAAGTACCCTCTACAAAGTCAAAAGCGTGGAACATGAATTTTGAGACACTCGATACACTTCACAGCGTGGCTGGAATTTCCAGACGCTATTGAAAGGGATCACTATACACCAGGACGACGATCAAGCTTTTAGAGCTAAAAAGCAAAGGGCCATGTACGCATAAAAATTTTAATACATGTTGTAATAAATAGGCCAACAATCGGCCTAGGACTGAGTTCGCCGCGCGGAATTAGCCGATCGGTCTTAGGCGCTGCAGTCATGGACTGTGCGGCTGGTCCCGGAGGAGGTTCGAGTCCTCCCTCGGGCATGGGTTTGTGTGTTTGTCTTTAGGATAATTTAGGTTAAGTAGTGTATAAGCTTAGGGACTGATGACCTTAGCAGTTGAGCCTCATAATATTTCACATAACATTTGAACATTTTGACTGTGGTTCCCATGAAAGTTATTTCAATGTTTTACGTATTGAGTCACTGGTGGGTGGACACTTGGAAGCGTACTCAACGCACAACAAAACCCGGGAAGAGTTAATTGTAAGACTTTGATGGTGATATTACAGTAATGATGTGGGTGCGTAAGAAAAGTTTTACAAGCAAATAATCGCAAGATACCAAACGCGGTCTGTTGGCATCGAAATCAATGAAGGGACAGATGGACAAGATGTATAACGATTTCGTGGGTACCTTTCGAGGCCACGGGCGGGAAATAAGTATGTTCTTCTATTCAAGGATGCCTTTACAACGTATTCTGTTCCCACGACCACTACACCACAATATCCAAAACCCGTCATTTGTGAAGAGGGTTAACCATATTCGGCAATTGACCTTGAGAGCTGATCATCATTTAGATCACATCTATAGGGATGAGTCTTTGCAATGATAAATGTACTACTTTAATAACGTAAAGTGAGACGCATAAGAATACGCTTGTGCGATTCAGATTTGCCATCAGGACCAGTTTCCCCTTGGCTAATTTACCGTCTACTCAGAAACTGTTTCTCGGTGAAATACACTCCTGGAAATTGAAATAAGAACACCGTGAATTCATTGTCCCAGGAAGGGGAAACTTTATTGACACATTCCTGGGGTCAGATACATCACATGATTACACTGACAGAACCACAGGCACATAGACACAGGCAACAGAGCATGCACAGTGTCGGCACTAGTACAGTGTATATCCACCTTTCGCAGCAATGCAGGCTGCTATTCTCCCATGGAGACGATCGTAGAGATGCTGGATGTAGTCCTGTGGAACGGCTTGCCATGCCATTTCCACCTGGCGCCTCAGTTGGACCAGCGTTCGTGCTGGACGTGCAGACCGCGTGAGACGACGCTTCATCCAGTCCCAAACATGCTCAATGGGGGACAGATCCGGAGATCTTGCTGGCCAGGGTAGTTGACTTACAACTTCAAGAGCACGTTGGGTGGCACGGGATACATGCGGACGTGCATTGTCCTGTTGGAACAGCAAGTTCCCTTGCCGGTCTAGGAATGGTAGAACGATGGGTTCGATGACGGTTTGGATGTACCGTGCACTATTCAGTGTCCCCTCGACGATCACCAGTGGTGTAAGAGATCGCTCCCCACACCATGATGCCGGGTGTTGGCCCTGTGTGCCTCGGTCGTATGCAGTCCTGATTGTGGCGCTCACCTGCACGGCGCCAAACACGCATACGACCATCATTGGCACCAAGGCAGAAGCGACTCTCATCGCTGAAGACGACACGTCTCCATTCGTCCCTCCATTCACGCCTGTCGCGACACCACTGGAGGCGGGCTGCACGATGTTGGGGCGTGAGCGGAAGACGGCCTAACGGTGTGCGGGACCGTAGCCCAGCTTCATGGAGACGGTTGCGAATGGTCCTCGCCGATACCCCAGGAGCAACAGTGTCCCTAATTTGCTGGGAAGTGGCGGTGCGGTCCCCTACGGCACTGCGTAGGATCCTACGGTCTTGGCGTGCATCCGTGCGTCGCTGTGGTCCGGTCCCAGGTCGACGGGCACGTGCACCTTCCGCCGACCACTGGCGACAACATCGATGTACTGTGGACACCTTACGCCCCACGTGTTGAGCAATTCGGCGGTACGTCCACCCGGCCTCCCGCATGCCCACTATACGCCCTCGCTCAAAGTCCGTCAACTGCACATACGGTTCACGTCCACGCTGTCGCGGCATGCTACCAGTGTTAAAGACTGCGATGGAGCTCCGTATGCCACGGCAAACTGGCTGTCACTGACGGTGGCGGTGCACAAATGCTGCGCAGCTAGCGCCATTCGACGGCCAACACCGCGGTTCCTGGTGTGTCCGCTGTGCCGTGCGTGTGATCATTGCTTGTACAGCCCTCTCGCAGTGTCCGGAGCAAGTATGGTGGGTCTGACACACCGGTGTCAATGTGTTCTTTTTTCCATTTCCAGGAGTGTATATCCTAAGGAAGCCGGGAAAAATTAGCAGAGATCTCATAAAAACTTAAAATCTTCCAATGAGTAGGATACTCAGGGTTAAAACTGGAGAAGGTGACATTCATTTAGGTTTGGAAACTGTGTGTGTGTCTCAGAACCTCAGTAAACTGAGAAAGGCAGAGAATAAGTTAATGAAAAAGCTTTTACCTCGCTTTAGGAGGGCCTGTGTGAAGAGTCGGTTGCGACTTCATGTTTCCAGACAATGATGTCAGGTCACCGGGCCACAACTGTTCGCCATTGGTTTCAAGAACATTCTCGACAGTTCGAGCGAATGATATGGACACCCAAATCGCGCGACATGTAGCCCATCGATAACTTATGGGACATAACCGAGAGATCAGTTCGTACACAAAATCCCGCAGAGGCAACTCTTTCGCAATTACGGACGGCTGTAGAGGCAACATGGCTCAATATTTCTGCAACGCACTTCCAACCAGTTGTTAAGTAGATGCCATTTCTGGTTGGTGCGCTACGCCAGGCAGACACTATATTAGGAGATATCCCACGACTTTTATCACCTCAGTGTATTTTTAAATTTAGCACACCCACAACACTACAAATCAGCAATTGGGTCTCCATCACAGAGTAACACTATCGGCTGACATTTTGACAGGCAACTCTTCGCGGCGACAGCAACACTGTTCATTCGTGTGTGTACACTTACACATATCAAACCCATTTTGGTTGTACGACATTGGGCGCCAGAATGAAACGTTTCCTCGCTCCAATTTCTATGTAGTAGTGAAAGATTTTAGAGAGACATTTCAACAGGATTAATTAAATGAAATGACATGTATATAACAGGTGCAGACAACAATCGCCACGAGAGGACAAAATTTCATTTTGTGGTGGTAAGTGATTCTGTTATTGGATGGTGTTAGTGCTTGGTAAAGAAAGTATGTTTAGTAAGGAGTACTGTAGGACAATATTAAAACCTTCACATCACCATCGATAAAAACAGCACACCGCGCCCTGTGTCTGAATTGTATTGGAGAACAACGTCATTATATGCCGAGCAATGGCTGAATGATTCACAGCATAATTTGCATAAAAATTACTTCAAGACACTTTAAATGAACGCTGATGTCTCTCAGGGCCGCTCTGTATTTTGTTCAGAGTGTAAGTAGGCTGTTTAGGTTATTATGTTGGTAACGTCACCTAGCGCTCTTTATGAAAATCATTGGCTGTGCTGTGTGCAGTCTGTGGCTGGTTGGCATTGTTGGAATATTCGCCATTGTAGTGTTTGGCAGTTGGATGTGAACAGCACGTAGCGTTGTGCAATTGGAGGTGAGCCGCCAGCAGTGGTGGATGTGTGGAGAGAAATGGCAGAGTTTTGAGAGTGGATGATCTGGACGTCTGGCCATCAGAGACAGTAAATTTGTAAGACTGGATATCATGATCTGATATATATATATATGATGACTTTGAAACATTATTAAGGTAAATACATTGTTTGTTCTCTATAAAAATCTTTAATTTGCTAACTATGCCTATCAGTAGTTAGTGCCTTCCGTAGTTTGAATCTTTTATTTAGCTGGCTGTAGTGGCGGTCGCTGTATTGCAGTAGTTTGAGTAACAAAGATATTTGTGAAGTAAGTGATTCATGAAAGGTACAGGTTATTGTTAGTCATGGCCATTCTTTTGTAGAGATTATTGAAAGTCAGATTGCATTGCGCTAAAATATTGTGTGTCAGTTTAGTGTTGATCAGAATAAGTAAAGAGAGAAATGTCTGAGTACATCCAGTTCTGCTCAGCTGTTTGAAAATCAAATAACGTAGAGATTTAGCAGCACAATAATTCATAAACTTTTCTAAGGAGATGTTTCATATGGCGACCCTGCCAGGATACCTCACTGGAATCTTCTGAATTTTTCTTGTAGTTTGTGTAATTAGTGTAGCTATTGTTTATTGCTAGCATGTAATTATAGAGAGAATTTCCTTTGTAATTGTAGTTTTTCATTGTTGTACAGTAAAACAGTTGTGGCATGCGTTTAGATTTGCACCAAGTATTTCGCAGCTGCACTTGCAATTAACGAGATATTATTTTCAGTGCTATGCTAATGTGTTTTCTTGCTTTTGCTCTTCAAATTGTGCTTTTCTTGTTATCATGTGAAATACGTGATAAATATGGCATGTGAAAAAAGCAACACTAGGCTCCAAAGTAAATTGAGAAATGATAGTGACGACGATTATAGCTTATCAACACCACCATGTAATGAATTGACAGTCATTCAAAGTAGTAGTTTGGTAATTGTGCATAGTGGAATGGAGCAGACCACAAATAATGGTGTAGACAGCGAAACAATTAGTGAACAGGGAAGCATTATCGATCGATCGGTCAGCAACAGCTTGCCTCAGGAATCCGAAATGACAGGACACAATCTTGCAAACACTGTAGATTCAGGTTTTGGGTCCTCACCGTTTTCTCAAATAAGTCAAGACACATTTTCTGCTTGTCAAAATGTGAATGTTGTCGGTGCAAATGCACTACCGAATAGCACTGAGGAAGATGTTTCAGACACCAGTGCATTGTTATTACAATTAATGCAACAAATGGGACAAAAGCTTCAAAAGTTAGACACAGTGGGACAACACAAGAGACAAACACAGCAACAGTTAGCCGCAATGGAACAAAATCAAAAACAGTCACAGCAACAGCTTCAAAAGTTAGATACCACGCATGAACAATCACATGAAGGTTTAAAATCGAATCCAAATGTCAAAAAGTCTGTAATGACGTAAAAACACAAATTTGTGAGCATTTCTAACCTATTTTTTGCGTCATGAAAATGCATTACAGAATCAGGAAGCAGCCATAAAGGAACTGTAAACTATTGTTCATGAAAATCACGACACCTTGCAAGCTAAAATTGACTCAGTTGCATCTATCGATTCGGTTAAGCAACTTCCAAAAACTCAGGAAAACTTAAAGGACATAGTAGATGCGTTTTCAACACAAATTGACACACTGAAACTTGGTTCAGAAAAACACACTAAAGGAAATAAGTTCACTATCGGAGAAAGTAGCCGAATTTTCGGATCAGTTCACTAACTTATCTACAAAGGTAGATGATGATCTGGATGGCACTAGACCCGTAGCCTTCACTGACACAGAAGAGTATTAACAAATTAGAAAATTCAAACAAAAACAAAATAAAATCAGTACACAGTACAAAACAGAATTCCGGGAAGTACAAGATCAGTTGGCACAAGTAATACAAGAATTACATATTTCAGAGGACACTCGCGCTCCAATACGGGAAGAGGGACATAGAAATATGGAACATCCACAAAATAGTAACACAGGGCACTTCGGAAATTATGAAAGAAATTGGCAAGGTACACCGATATTTGAGATGGAACCGCCGAAAAGAAGTAACAATGACCAATATGCGACTAGCCGACATGATGATTTTGACCATAAGCAGTTCATTACTACACGTAAATTCAAAACATTTAAGAATTCTGGAAACGACATTCATCCACAAGCAGGACTTCATTAATTCGTTGTTTTCCTCCCAACTGGTCATTAGAGCACAGATTAGAACTTATGTGTGGCTATTTAGAGAATGAACCAGCTGTAAGAATGCGATCGGTCATTCACGATTGTCACAGTGAAGGAAAATTTTATCATGCCTTCCTCAGAGCATATTGGTCTCAAGCGACTCAAGATCGCGTAAAACATAGCATCATGATGATGAAACACTTTGAACAATCTTAATTTTCCAGTCTTGTGAAATATTTTGAAGACATGTTGCATAAAAATCAGTATCTGTCAAACCCATACAGCCTCTCAGAACTCATCCGCGTTTGCTAAATCAAATTGCCCGAATGTTTACGACATATTATTTTGGCAGGACGTTGCAAAGATGACATTGAAGCTTTTCAGGGACTGTTATAAGTAATGTAAATTGACACTGACAATCGCGGGACACTAAAACAGGAACACAAGAATTACAGGTCATATCCATCACAATACCGCGATGAAAGAAATAATAACTGGACATGACAAGGCTATTCTTACAACGTAAATCGTGACCAAAACAGACACCACCCGTATGACAACCGTTGGCAGAATAGTAATAATTACAGGCAAAGATCACCTCTCCGTGGTAATGACTATCACAGAGACGATCAGAGAACAGAGAATATGGGAACCAAAATAATTACTATCAAGGAAGACAGAATAACTTCAGACGCAATGGTCCGCCGCACAGTTACGTGTCCGGGAGAAATTCCACCACATGACCGACAAGAAACTATGTAAACCAATGACAAAACGACAGACCTGAATTTCATCAGAACTGGTGGGATTCAAACAGGGCAGGGCCCTCTCGACAAGGTGAATTTGTAGAAGTTAGATCTCCAAATCCCAATAACGATGCGCGCCAACAAAGAGACAACAGGCAATGACTCACACCGCTGGTAATCACAAAACGTACTTATGAAGCTGACGACGTAGCTGCCGTGGCTAGTAATTACGTAAAAATGGAAGACATTAAGGACATCTTACTCCAGGAACACGACGTAAAACATAACAACATTGCATATCCTGTAATTCACATTGCAGTAAATGACGTAATATTTACAGCAGTACTTGCCTCTGGCAGTCCCATTTCAGTAATTAGTGAAACAGCCTTTAGCAAATGCAACAAATCGAACGATTGCCTCGCACTTCCGTTACATAAGATTAAATTACAAGGTGCAATCGTTGTGAAAGTGTAGATCTACGCCAATAAACCAACTTAGAATTCTTTTGTCCAAGCCACAGCTTCTCTATGAACTTCCTTATCGTTCCATTATTGTCAACAGAAATTATATTGGGAGTAGACTTTTTCAATGAATACAAAGCAAGCTTAAACTTTCACGATGCTGAAATAAGGTTAGAGAAAGAAGGTAAGTCAATAGCTTTGAAATTTGAAGATTGGCTCTCAAACCATGACGAGGCAATTAATCGGCTTCACCTCCTGTCAGACAACAGTTCGGAATATTCGAAGGAACTTGACACTAACAATCACTCTGCAAGTATTGACTGGGATGATATCGACGGCGTATTTGATACTAATGTGTTAATTCAGAATAAAATTCAAACAATTGAGAATTGTAATGACACTGATAGGCAGGACCTTATTGAGATTTTACAAGCACATTCTGAAGTTTTTACTCAAAAAACAGGAACAATCAAGGGATTTAAATACCAATTTCGTGTTTGTGAGCATACTAAATTTTGCCTTAGAATATACGTAATTCCGGCACAGTATAGGGACCGTGTTAGAACAGAAATACACTGCTGGCCACCGTAAATGCAACACCCTGAAGGAAGCATCCGAATCGAGTGAAATTTACACCATGGGTTTGCAGCGATTTGACCCAGATTACATCCCCAGCTGCCACACCAGATGATCTTTGGCAACGTGTGGAAGCTGCTTGGGCTGCTGTACCCCAGGAACACATCCAACGTCTCTTTGACTCAATGCCGAGACGTGTGGCAGCGGTGATCTCCAACAATGGCGGCCGAAACAAAGAAAACCGTGTATTTTCTACGAGGGTTGCCCAGGGACCACATGTTTTCTATCGGCGAAAGATCCGGAGAGCGAGCCGGCCAGGGAAGCAATTCAATCTGGTTATTGACGAAGAACCTTTGGACAATGCGTGCCACGTGTGGTCGCGCATTATCCTGTTGAAATATGGCTGTGGCTGAGCCCTGAAGGTAAGGAAGGACAACTGGCTCCAGCACCTCGGATATGTAGCGCCGGCTATTTAAAGTACCGGCAATGCGTACTAGAGGCGTGCGAGAGTAATATCCAATACCGCCCCATACCATAATACCCGGTGCAAGACCAGTGTGGCGGTGCATAATGCAGCTGTCCAGCATCCTCTCTCCACGGTGTCTCCACACTCGAATCCGACCATCGTGGTGCTGCAGACAGAAGCGTGCCTCGTCAGTAAAGACAACGTCATTCCATTCTGCCGTCCACATCCGTCTGTCATCACACCATTGGCGACGGAGACGTCTGTGGTTCTGCGTCTCAACGAGTGACCCAGATTACATCCCCAGCTGCCACACCAGA
This sequence comes from Schistocerca nitens, assembly GCF_023898315.1. Lineage (NCBI taxonomy): Eukaryota > Metazoa > Arthropoda > Insecta > Orthoptera > Acrididae > Schistocerca > Schistocerca nitens. The sequence goes on along the minus strand of NC_064620.1, from coordinate 533,485,184 downwards.
TGATCTTTGGCAACGTGTGGAAGCTGCTTGGGCTGCTGTACCCCAGGAACACATCCAACGTCTCTTTGACTCAATGCCGAGACGTGTGGCAGCGGTGATCTCCAACAATGGCGGCTACTCTGGCTACTGATTCTGGCAGAAAGCACATGTCACAGACGTCTGTAAACGTAATCATTTGATACTTGGTCAACATTTTATCTACAGAATAAATCTTGTTGTGCTACCTCTTGTCTTTCTTGGTGTTGCATTTACGGTGGCCAGCAGTGTACAATCTATGCTTAACGAGGGCATTATTGAGCCTGCAGTAAGCTCATACAACCTCCATTACATGTTGTTGAGAAGAAAAATGGATCGATCAGGCTTGTCTTAGATACGAGACAAATCAATACTATCATCATTCCTGAAACAGACAGGCCGCAAACTTTGGAAGAACTTCTTCAAAATTTTTATGGTGTAAATCTGTTGTCTTCTATTGATCTCAGATCCAGCTTTTATTAGATCGAACTTCACGGTTTTCTTTGTTTCGGCGTTCGTTATCAATTTCGGAAACTTCCTTTTGGTTTGAACATTTCTTCGGCAGCATTCATTCGTGGGCTAAATTCCATATTACCAGAGTTCTTAAAACGTCACATAACCTTATATGTGGACGACTTTCTGATAGCAGAAGCCTCATGGGAACAACATAATCTCATCCTCAACAGCGTGTTACATATTTTTGCAGAATCTGGAATTACAGTTAACTTGGAAATGTCTGAATTCGGTAGGACAAAGGTGGCGTTTTTGGGACACATTATTTCTTCAGAAGGCATTCAGCCGGATCCTGAAAAGTTAGAAGCAATCAGAGTCATTCCAGTTCCATCCACAAAAAAAAAAAAACAAGTACGCAGTTTTCTAGGTCTCGTAAATTTTTACCGTCGATTTCTGAATATGCAAATTCTAGTTACACCAAAACTTTGTTCTCGCACTCGGAAAAATACTATTTGGAACTGGGACGAACAGGCACAGCTGGAATTCAATTCTTTGAAAGAAGCGCTACTTAATGCCCCAATATTAGTTCATCCAGATCTGTCACAAGATTTCTGGCCTTAGCACGGATTCTTCTAAAGTCGGTCTTGGTGCCCATTTATTTCAAGAAGCCATAGAAAATGACGCTACTGTTCAGAAAACCATTGCTTTTCCTAGCCGAGTGCTAACAAAATCTGAGACAAACTATTCCGTTACTGAATTAGAAGCTTTAGCTATCGTTTGGGCATTTAACAAATTCCGTTTCTTTCTTTGTGAAATCACATAAAAGTATACAGTGATCATCGTGCATTACAATTTCTTATGTCTTCAAAGTTAAATCATGACAGGTTAAAGCGTTGGGCATTGTTTCTGCAAGAATTCCACTTCACAATAGTCTACATTCCCGGCAAGGAGAACATTGTTGCGGACGCACTGTCAAGCGCACCGGCTGGGCTTGAGAAAAGTAACACAGAAGGCAACCTCGAGAAAAATTTTAGTACTCTTTCCACTCAGAAAGTCGCCTTTGAAAACTTCATCACCACATCTTGAAAGGACTTTGCTCATGAACAAGATAAAGATCCGATTTTTAAAGACATCAAAAGTAAATGGTATGAAAGGACACACGCACAGATTCAGCATTATTATATGGTTAGAAACAACATACTGTTCAAACGCTGCACTGTTGATGACAAGCTATGGGTACTTTGCATTCCAGACGATTTTGTTAATAAGCTCATTTGGTACATTCATTTCAGCTACGCACATTTTAGTCCACGAAAATGTTATTATATTCTTCGAACGACTTGTTATTTTGACAATATGGAAAAGAGAATTGGAAGAGTCTTGTCCATTTGTAAACTTTGTGAAAACGCTAAATCATGTACTATCTCACATCGTGCTCCGGTGTTTCCTATCATTCCTTCTAAATTAAAAGAATTTGCTGCTGTTGATCTCTTGGGACCCCTTGTCAGAACATCGAATGGATTTTCGTACGTTCTAGTAGCTGTTGAACTTACTTCAAAATTAGTTTCTTTCACTCCGTTACGTAAAACCACTGGGCGGTCTGTATCCAACGCCTTTGTTAAAAATTTCTTACGTGAACTTGGCCACGTTGCTACAGTCATTTCAGATAACGGACCGCAATTCAGATCTGCTGTTTGGTCTCGCATGCTTCGGAATCATAAAATCAAACCTGTTTTTATTTCATTGTACTCACCACATTGTAATCCGTCTGAACGGATTATGAAAGAAATCAATAAGCTTTTCAGACTTAATTGTCACAGAAAACATCAGTATGGGATAGATATTTACCTATATTTCAGAACGTGCTGAATGAAATTCCTCATGACTCCACTGCTTTACCACGTATTCTTGTACTGAAGAATGAAGAACCACCGAACAGAATCAAAGAGCTTGTACCTTTTCCGAATACACGTAAACTTCGACACAAAGACATAATTGATTTGGCTATTACAAATATAAATTCTGCAGCAGACAAAAGGAGAAAACTACGCGGTAAAGCAAACGCAAAGAAATTATATATTGGACACAAAGTTATCATTAAAGCTCATTCATTGTCACATAAGAAGAAACATTTGAGTCGCAAATTCTTTCTGATTTACACTGGACCTTACAGAATCCGACGTACACCACATGATAATTGCGTTGAAGTTGAAACTCTGCGTACTAGGAAGAGTAAAGGTTTACACCATATTTCACATATCAAACCGTTTCTTGAAAGATAATCTGCTTTTTAACTTAGTCTTTGCTATAAAACATTTCACTTCACGCTACTAGTACGCTTTGTCACATTTAGAAACTGTTGACATGCAACAGTATTTTGAAGTTAACTATCCAGTCTAAAACCTAGGGAACATATTTAGACAGTAATTACGAATGCATTGTTATAGTGAACACATGACACAGTGTTGTTGTTTGTACATTCTTGCTTGTTAGTTGCACGATTACTTCACAACTATAAGGCTTACATACTTAGAACATATACTGCTAATGAGATTTTAATGCAACATTTTGGTTTACTTGAAAAGCCATTATTTACTTTCAGTACTTTGTGTGAGATTAAAGATGACTTCCGATTTGGTTTCTTTGACAGCTACACGATTATATCACGACGCTACTAATGTGTGACACAAATTACATCGTTGCTTTTGCGGTGTATCTGTTTTATATCTGCACAGTTTTTCTCTATTAATCTGGAAATTAAAAATTGTTTTAGCAGGAACTTTGTGGTATAGCTACAATGAGACAACCTTTTCCGTAGCACAACAATACGTTACAGTATAGTACTTCCTTGATCACGGTAAGGTACGTAATAACTACGATATCTATATGCATAGCACTTCACTTTTGTTTATTACCAGGTAAGTACATTGACTTCTACAGAACTTTGCTCAAGGACGACGATAATTACTACACTTGGCACATTTTTTACCCTTAAGTAATGACAGAGATTATCTTACAACATGACGCACAGTTTAGCGCTACAGTACACGTATTTGAGTGATTATTTTTGTACTTAAAACATTTATTTTTAAAGATTTTTGAATTACAAAGATACAAAGGTTTTCCGTGATACATTTAATTCCATTGCTGTAATCTGTAACACCTGAGGGTATAATTACATTAATCCTCAGGGGGGTACATGCTTACTTTGTGTACCATGTGTGTAGCAAGCGCAAGAAGCCCTAGCTAATATAGTATTTGCTTATACAACTTTACACATCAGTACCATATTTCTCTAACACATAATTACACAGCTATCTGATCATTTAACTGAGAGAGACAAACATTTTTTTTACTACGTCAGTGACAAGTTTACGCAATTACACAGCTGGATAACTTCACACTTATGAAATTGTATTTAATCTGTACTTTGTCAACTTTTCATATTTTTTCGCAACCATTGTGATACTATGAGAGCTTTGAATGATGTATTTGATATGGGGTCATGGTTTTTAAAGTACATTTGAGGTAGATGACACTGCTGGCATGAGCAGATAATTTTTTTTAGGTTTTGAAATTATTGCAGAAAGCTGCGACGTTTTTGAGATTTGACTGAGGTGTTATGATGTTATTATTACGACGACAATGTGTATTATGCTGTTGAGGTATGTTTATGATCAGTAAGCTGATGCTATATGAGGAATTTGATTATGCTACATATTTATTATGATGAAATATTGAAGAAGTTTCGACGAATATGTATATGTGTAACAAAGTAAGGAATAATGAGTAGTGGTTAGGGACTCTGATTTGTGAAAAAGGATGTTTGAAACCAAGAATCGTACTTTAAGAGTTATGAAATGTGTGTAAATTCGTGAATGTATCACAATGCCGGCGTAAATTTTTTGGACACTGTTATATTTATAGGATGTTGTTTCTACACATTTGAAACGCAAATTCTCGACCTGTGAAATTTTTTTTATGAGACTGTCACTGTAGCACAAACTGCTGTCGTAAATATTTCGCTACGAAAGCTAAGTGACCTTGACATAATGCTTTGTGGGCACAGTCACCTGGAGAAAAAGCCATTAGGTGCAGAAGAAAAGGGGCCATTGACCTCACTATTGACATTCCTTTGTAGAAAGCATCGCAAATACGACACGCTCATACTTGAAACATATGATTACAGTTTCGAGCTCATACTTTCTGATATTTACTGAAATGCCTAACGAAATCATGAGAAATGTTTTATGTCTATGCACCTGATTATGACTAATGTCTTTATAGTTGAGAGATTTTTTTTACTGCCTTATGAAATGCCATATGGCTAGTGAATGATGTTTCACGTTTTTGCTTGTATATATATTTGCCTATTTTGTTTAATATCTAGTTTCTAGCTGCACTGCAACATTGGTTAATATAAAATTTAATACATGCACTAATGTAAATATTTTCTGTCTACAGATCCACTAAACAATTTTAAGATCTACTTTCTTTAAAAAAAGGTAACACAAACAGACATTTCCCATCACAGGAACTGCATAAATAATTTTTTTAACGATTTGGTAACTCGTGTGCTAGAGTAAGTTATCGTGACACATCGCTGTAGTGTTAAGATGTGACATAGGTATTAGACATGGCCGTCTTTACTGTAATATTCTTTCTGCTTCAGAGTTACCATGTTTAGGTATAAGTTATTGCGTTTGTTGCTGCTGTGTGCCAGGTATAGTGCTACTGAATTTTAATTTTTGTTACTCTGCTAAGCCAGTTTTACTACTGATTTATCTTTCTTGTTGCTGCACATTGCCTCATATTAGTTGTAATGTTGCATTTGCTTTGCTAATTTAGATTTACTGCTGCTAGCTTTGCCAATTTGCATTTTTTGTCATTGCTGTTTGTGTTAATTGTTTTGTGGTGCTGCATTTCCTCGTCCCTTAGTTTATACATCTGAGCTCAGTAGATTTAAGTTAGCTTAAGATGGGGTAGGCTATATATGAAAATGAGTTGTGATGAATTGGAAGAAATGATTTGCGAATTTATATGAAAAAGATTTGGGCCAAAATGAGTATTGTACAATGAGAAATATTTATTTTAAAAGAGGATATGAACAAAACAGTGGGGTTTAAGGACAACAGGCTTAGATAGGAATTTTTTTTTTTTTTTGGCAAGAGCAAATGTTGAAATAAGAGGGAAGATCTATGGAATGAAGTTTTGGGTTGGACTGCAGTACCATACGTCTCACTGAAAACAAACTGTGTCCTTTCCTTTTGTGTTATTCCGCTATGTGTGTACCCTTGTGTGTTTGTGTTTTTTCCTGTCTTTATGTGATTAGCTAATTAAAGTTATGTTGTATAATTATTCTAATACTAAGCTACAATCACTATGATGAGGAATACTGTTATCCTCAAACATAATTTGCATTAATAATACGTTATTTACTTTGTAAAGATATTTAGACATTATTTTCGAAAGCTATTCTGATCTTTCATGTATTTACTCATGTAATAATTCCTGTAACACTGATGTACATGTTTATTTCTATTCTTTTGTAAAGCCTGTATTACTACAAATGTTATCTGTACTATTATGTTCTTTAATGATGTATTTTGTACCTTTGTAATTGTATTCTTATGTTGTAAATTTATAATTTATAGACACCAGTTCTTCAAATTAAGTTACATTTCACTGCACACGTTTTTGTTGGTCATAGTATACGCACAATATATGAGAAGCTGGGACTGTTAGTGTTTGCACATGTGTTAATAATTCAGCAAGGGGCTGGATAACAGCATTGCTGGTTCTAAGGACATTTCAATAAAAAAAAAATTGTGAGTGCACAAGTGGTGGTTCATGGACTTGCTATATTATCCGCTAGACTCTTCAATGATGATTGTGTACCTTCACAGTCACAATGGATGGCTGCTAGCTGCTAGCCATCTCTACAAGGACTGCAGTGGGTCTGCAACTTTGATGGCCCACAAATACCATTATTTCTACAAGGACTGCAGTGGGTCTGCACCTCTGGTGGCCCACCAATACCGTAATCTCTACCAGGACTACAGTGGGTTTGCTCTGTGATGACCTACCTACCAATATTCCTCCAAACTTCGAGTGACTCTGCGGTGGGTTTGCTCTGTTGTGGCGCATTACCTGTCTGCATGTCAAGAGTCTGCACTGACTTTCTGTTGGAAGGACAACACTACTTCTTCAAGACTGAATGGAAATCCACTACTTCCACGTGCATTTTCTTTTTCTGATCAGACTTTGTGCAGTGCAATTATTACTGTAATGAATGATCAGGACTGTCTTTATGAGCACAATTTTTGCTTTTGACCAACATTGTATCAATAAGTGTGTGCCTTTGATTTCTTTGTTATTGTAATTATGAAATTTTTTTTTTCAAATCTGCATTGGCCACTACCCAAAACAATTTTGTAAAATTTTTTTGGCGAGCATGGGGCTATGCAAGTAGGCTGTTTAGGTTTTTATGTTGGTAACGTCACCTAGCGCTCTGTATGAAAGTCACTGGCTGTGCTGTGTGCAGTCTGTGGCTGGTTGGCATTGTTGGAATATTCGCCATTGTAGTGTTTGGCAGTTGGATGTGAACAGCGCGTAGCGTTGCGCAGTTGGAGGTGAGCCGCCAGCAGTGGTGGATGTGTGGAGAGAGATGGCAGAGTTTTGAGAGCGGATGATTTGGACGTGTGTTCATCAGAAACAGTAAATTTCTAAGACTGGATGTATGTATATGATGACTTTGGAACATTATTAAGGTAAATACATTGTTTGTTCTCTATAAAAATCTTTCATTTTCTAACTATGCCTATCAGTAGTTAGTGCCTTCAGTAGTTAGAATCTTTTATTAACTGGCAGTAGTGGCGCTCGCTGTATTGCAGTAGTGTATTTACCTTTTCTTGTTTAAACAAACGTTTACCGCACATCTGTAAGCGTCTAGAAAGTTCTGATTTGAAATGCAGGTCCCTAGTATCTTTCATATGACATTTGCGTAATTTGTTTGTACGTAATTAAAGAAAAACGCCCTAAAGCTAGGCTCTAACATTAATTTCAGTGAGAAAACCACGCATATTTTGTTAAGAAACATGTCATGAACAACTTTAATTTTGTTTCGTATTCCGTTCCAGGTTGTTAGTACCCATGGCTAACAAGCTCACACTGAAGCAGAGGAGAGTGGTAGCAAGCTTAATGGAAGTTCTGCAGCCAACGACAGACGTGCGTCGAAGGTTGCAGAACGATTTCCAGATAGGCGGTCACCAATTCGTTCAACAATTTATCATATTTACCTGAATTTTGTAGCAATTCGATCAACAGCAGACAATTGTCACGAAAAGGCGGGGCGATCTGGAACTGGCAGCATTGAAATAAACATTCCTATAGTGAAGGAGGCCATACCACGCAGCCCAACAAAATCGACGACACGATACATTCTACAAACAGAGATTCCACAGAGGACAGTGAACGGAATTCTATCCTAGGACTTTGGCATGTGACCATATCACATACAATCCGTTGGGGTCCTAAAGAAAATTTGGCTTGTATGATAATACACGTTGGATAAGAAATGGTCTTGTAAAATAATCGCACGCTTACACAACCCGCAATTTAAACAACACCGCACCCAAGGCCAGAGAAACATTATTAAGCGATTTATGTGGGTTGCGAATGTCACTAATAATAATATGCGTCACTAGATTCCAGATTAGTATGTATAAAAAATTCATTGGGTTCATGGTGATTCACAGGTCTCAATTGTGAGATAAATTAACCCCTTGGATACATATGTCCCACTACAGTGATACGCGTTGGTACCTCTGTATTTCGTATGTGCCTAGTGATAGCATGTAGCGACGAGATGGTTTTCGAACTTGGAGAAAAACATACAGACTATGCGGTAGATATATTGGAGGCTGTGTCGTGTTTTTATAGTTTCTCCGTTGTACGGAAAGCAAATCAAATGACAGCCGCGCGGGGTAGCCGCGCGGTCTCGGGCGCCTTGTCACGGTCCGCGCGGCTCCCCCCGTCGGAGGTTCGAGTCCTCCCTCGGGCGTGGGCGTGTTTGTTGTCCTTAACGTAAGTTAGTTTAAGTTAGATTAAGTAGTGCGTAAGCTTAGGTGCCGATGACCTCAGCAGCTTGGTCCCATAAGACCTTACCACAAATTTCTAATTTCCAAATCAAATAACCATCTTCTTCATTCCATTAATGTCTGAACTAAGTAACTGTTGTTTCACACAGATCATAGACAACGGTTTGAAACATGACGGCACTCATCAGTATTTCAGCTTCTTTGTACAGAATTTGTATGTAACCTAACTTACAAGCCCCAAAAATCTTCACTGGATATAGAAAATGTTGTGTGTGGTATTTCAAAGCCATATCCAAACGTTACGTTGAAGTCTTTTGTGAGACATTTCTCAGTGTCAGTAGAATAAATTTGTTTTGGTACCGATTCGTTATACTTTTTTCCAAGATTACCCACCCTAATAAAATAAGAACAACAATGAAAAATTTAACTCTGAAAATCCTAGGTTCACACGAAAACATGGGTTCAGTCAGGTTCGAGGGACATATGTTTCCCACTTCACCGATATTCAAAACTGGTCAGGTTAAAAATTTGTTGTAGTGAAAGTGTATTATTTATCAAAAAGGAAGAGAGTTTCTGCCCTTTTATTTTTCAAAGATATGCAAAATAAGTTTTAACCATGAATGGACTAAAGATGCCAGTATAACACTGCTGACGAAGAAATATACGTGTTTCTCGTATATTGTTGTGACTACAGTCGCGCAGTTGAGGTCCTGCCGCTCCCTGCAGGTGTTGCTGCTGGCAGTTTTCTCCCTGATGGCGAGTGGTTGCTGCGAGAACCACCGGTGTCCGCAAGCTGGTGACCGGAGTGAGCCTGTGTGATGTGGCCAACTGTCCGCAGCTCGTGGTCGTGCGGTAGCGTCCTCGCTTCCCACGTCCGGGTTCCCGGGTTCGATTCCCGGCGGGGTCAGGGATTTTCTCTGCCTCGTGATGACTGGGTGTTGTGTGCTGTCCTTAGGTTAGTTAGGTTTAAGTAGTTCTAAGTTCTAGGGGACTGATGACCATAGATGTTAAGTCCCATAGTGCTCAGAGCCATTTTTGATGTGGCTAGCAGCAGAGGATCGAGCTGGTCACCCAGGCAGCAGTAACGCTTTGCAGTCGGCGGCTAAAGCGGGAGGACAATACAGGACAGCGGCGTCGGCTGAACGCAGGAATGAACACGCACCGATCGGTGTCGTTTCAGGTGCCTGCTGACTTCTCGCGATTAAAGTGCACGGGCACTGTCTGTGTCTTGTACAGTGCGCCCTGTACTTAAGTCTGTCAATGTGAAACACTCATATTTAGCTAACTGTTCTCAGCTCTGTGGAAAGCTCTGTATGTAAAAGCCGATGTCCCCACTGACTCACTCACTCACTCACTGATACAACATCGACCAGCCCAAGCCACAAAAGACAGAAATATGAAATTAGCAGAGGATGTTATATTGTAAACGTCGTTTAAGAAGGAATTTTTCGAAATTCCACTCTCAAGTGGCTTAAAAGGGATGAACAGTTTTTTGGAAACATGTCGCTGTTAAGGCAATTTTGGCGCTTGACCTACGAAAATAGGTATTTGGTTTCTCGGTCAAAAAGAAAGAAATATGTGTTTCAGCATTTTTTGAAATTTAACACATAAGGTGAGTAAAATAATACATGAAAGTTTCTTTGAAAATTAATGGTTCAAATGGCTCTGAGCACTATGGGACTTAACTTCTAAGGTCATCAGTCCCCTAGAACTTAGAACTAGTTAAACCTAACCTAAGGACAACACACACATCCATGCCCGAGGCAGGATTCGAACCTGCGACCGTAGCGGTCGCGCGGTTCCAGACTGTAGCGCCTTTAACCTCTTGGCCACCCCGGCCGGCTTGAAATTTAATCATTATTAAAGAACTACTAAAATATTCATCAGATTACCTTCCATTAGGAAAGATGGTGCACTCACCGACTGTGATATTATTTATAAATTGTAGAGCGCAGTAATCAGTCGCCCTTTTTTTGTAACTTTTATTTGGGAAATCCAGATTTCGGCTAGTGCCTAGGCATTATCAATGCGCTATTTTCTAGTTTCGATACGTTCCCTGTTGTTCGGGCGCCAGACACAGGGAACGTATACCGAAATTAGAAAATAGCGCATTGATAATGGCTAGGCACTAGCCGAAATCTGGATTTTCCAAATAAAACCTACAAAAAAAGGGGCGACTGATTGCTGCGCTCTATAATTTATAAATACTAAAGTATTATGAAGGTCGTGGCTCACGAAAATTGTTATGTGACTAGTTGTTTAAAAAAAAGAAAAAAAATGGTTCAAATGGCTCTGAGTACTATGGGACTCAACTGCTGTGGTCATAAGTCCCCTAGAACTTAGAACTACTTAAACCTAACTAACCTAAGGACATCACACACATCCATGCCCGAGGCAGGATTCGAACCTGCGACCGTAGCAGTCGCACGGTTCCGGACTGCGCGCCTAGAACCGCGAGACCACCACGGCCGGCAAAAGAAAAAAGAAAGAAGTTTCAGTGCTCTCGGAAATTCAATCCCTAAGGGGGTGGAATAGGGGAGGAGAGTAGTTTTAGAGATATGTCGCTATAAAGGAATATTGAAGCTAGAACCATGAAAATTGTTATTTGGTTTCTGAGTCAGAAGAAAACGACTTGTTGCAGCATTTTTGGCAGTTCAAGCACTAAGGGGGTAAAATAGGAAAAGGTTTAAAGGAAACATTTCTTTACTTTAAAAATTTTTTAAATTAACTGTCGAAACTGGTATTTCACTTCTTGATTAGATACAAAGAAATATACGGTAGGGGATGAAGTGCCTATGGACATACTACCACAAGGACGTAAAAGGCATGATTAACAAAACCCTTGCACTCCACCTGTCAGAACTGCTGTTTGGTCAAAAGCACACTGGTGTCCAAAATTAAAGCAACAAACGGAAATTTTCCAATGTTGCTTTTATTTTGCCACAAAACGGTATAAACAGATGATAGAGAAGTAGAAACAATGTAAAGAAAACAAATGTAAACAACTACAACATGCAGAACAGTAGACGAAAATGTTCTTCTTCCTTTCCAGCTTAACAGATTTGCACACACATTCCAGCAACTGGTTAATGTTCTCACTGTGGGGTGTGAATACCTCTGGCGGCAATATAGGCCTCACAATGACAGAGCATGCTGTGAATAACGCCATCACTGTCATGTTGAGGCAACAACACCCAATCTTCCTGCGGAACTGCTCGCAGGTCTTGAAGAGAAGTTGATGGATGCAATCTACCTCCCTAGTGCATCCCAGACATGCTCAATGGGACTCAAATCGGGAGAGCGAGCTGCCCACACTATGCGGGCAGTATCTTTAACGTTTTCAAGAAAACGTAAACCACTCGTGCTCTATGAGACCTAGCATTACAGTCCATCAAAACGAAGTCTGGGCGCACAGCAGCTCGTAACAACAGTACACGAGGTCCCAACACTGCGTTACTGTGCCTGACAGCAGTTAAACCTTTCCGATTGACCCGTACAATTTCATGAAGAGATGTAAGAATTGTCACATAAGCCCTGCCCACACCATTAGGGATCTTCGTCGATGTCGGTCTCTTTCCACCATGTTATCGACTCGAAATTGTATTTTATATTCCCTCAGATGCGAATCCATCGAGAATCACTCTCCACACCATTGGCCCACTGTCCAGGTGGCGTACTGTAGTGTCGCGGAATAGTAAAGAGTGGGATAGAGTACACTCCGCACTACGAGAGCGCCTCTCGTGCCGACGGCACCGGGACTCAAACCCGGAGCCTCCTACGTGCAGCGGCCTGCTGTCCGACGCCGAGCCGGCCGGCCAGCCGGACGCTGCCAGCCACACGAAGTACAAAGTAAGAACATTCCTCCACTATGTCACAGCACGCGGCGCTGCGCTAGCAAGACTAGTGCGGCCCGGAGGTGGTGTCAACGCTACGAGTCAGCGAGGACTCAGGGAAGGTCGTTGATATGACCAAGCTCAGCCAGCCTGTGTTACACGGGACACATTGTACTCGGCAGGAATAAAGGTGTTATGCATGAATAATGTTTCTTTGGCGTTTCTGATGCGTCCACAGTCATTTCCTAGCATCCTGACAACTGGAGAGGTCACCGCTCGGCCTCCAGTCCACCGTAGGCGACTGGGACCACCGAGGCGCCTACAATACTGATGACTCCACTTTAAACGTTCCCTCTTTGAAGACGTGTCAGACACACACACACACACACACACACACACACACACACACACAGAAGGTCTCCGACAATGAAGGGCACTCTTCGAGGCCTTCTCTACACCTTTTGCCTCGATACAATACGTCCACTGGATGCTGTGACATCCGATGCCACTTGCTACACAGTACTAACGCGGTACTGTCGTGCCTTTACAACCAAATAACGGTCCTCTATTTCTGATATCACACGTGGTCGACCCTGCTCTGGGGCCCTGTTCTGTATGGTTCATACCGATTGGTGCAGTAGGTTAGGCTATTTAGTGACGTCATTTTCGGTTCTTTATCCGAAGTTACAATACTGTAAGCTTCTAAGTCATGTTAGCCATGGGTCCTCCAACCGAGTTGTCGGCAATTGTACTGGGTTGTTTTGGATTTCGGTACGGCCCGCTGGATTTATTTACTCCTAGAATTTTTTACTTTAAACATACTGAGCGGTTTTAGCTTCGGATTTAGTAATTGCTTTACTGAAGAATCACCAGGACGCATCTGGGTGGCAAATGAGGTCATAATAGACTGTTTTCCTTTCTTAGAAATATGATTTGTATATTTGTTATTGTAAATGATTCTAACATCAAAATACCGGTTCGGTCAATATTCTCACAAAATACCTGTTATTTTTACGTAATTAAGGGTTTAACAAAACCATTAAATTTCTGAAGGTCGGCTCTGCTTCGTATACCACAGGAGTGTCAGCTGGAAATACTAGTGACTTCGCGTACATTTTTCTGCAAATGGTTTACTTATTAACTATCGAAACGCGTTTCAAATTTTTAAGTAACAATGGAAATGAATTTTTTGAAGCCTGATAGAGGAAACCTACAAACATTTCATGCATTTATGGCTTACGCTCTCATCATTCGGCAACGAAGGCAGCCTGCTTCTCTCTTGACTGGAATTAAACAAAATAATGCGCTAATGGCGTGTGTGTTATAGTAGACAAGCGAGAGCCGGCATGGTAACTCAGCGTGTTTGGTCAGAGAGGTGGGTGGTCTCTGTAATAAAAAAACTCGGTGAACGGATGAACAACGAACTTCAACGGATGTCATGTGACGTCCGCTACGACCAAACACAACGAATAATACGAAAAGTAAGGAAAGAAATACTGTCAAAGGTCATGGGTACACATACCGCAAAGTACAAAGATATATTTTTTTCTCTTCCTCTTTGTTACACACTCTGAGACTTCGTTAATCATCGAAGTTAAGTATTTTTCTGAAATATTTGTTGTTATTTACACGTAAGAGTGGGCATTCTCAGTATTGTGTATCTTCGATTTCGTGACTTCCATATGTTTGAGAAATGAAAGATGAAATTGTTGTGGGGGAAACAACTAACACTGACATCTGTATTTTTTCTTGTCACAAATTATTCATTTTTTTTTCAGAATTCGTTGCGATTTCCTAGTGTGTGGTCAGGCAGGAATATAAAAGCACAACAAATTACTGCGAATGAAACTACCGGCAGTAGTCTTTATACTCTTGCTTGTCACAAGTATTTATCTGTGATCGAATCCTTAACAATAATAGAAATAGATGAAAGATCCCCGCCATAATATTTTTAGATTATACCAGGATATATGAAACATTTTCATCCAGCAGATGCATTTTATGAACTACAACGAGCTTCAGTAGCTGCACTCGCCACACGCTCTCGACAAGGCGTCTTTAAATTCTGTTTTATAGAACCAAATCGTCGAAGTATCGTATATGGATGTAAGCTACTAAATCATATCGATATCTAGGAGCGAGTTAAAACCACATTCTACGCATCTTCTTATTCTTTGACACACTCTTAAATTTTTTGGTTCATGGAGAAAGCTTCACAAACAAAAGAAGCGAAACCCGTATGGCAATACACTGCCTTCAATTAGTTACATAGGCGGAGCGTACCTCCATGAATTTGGAAGCAACTGAGGAACGACGGAAATGATGAATTTTTCGGGCGTTTCTGTAGATGTATTTATACAGTGTGTACTACACTCCATTCCTAACTCATATTCTTAAACGTAAAATCCAAAAGCAAACGATGATGTGAATGGAAATAACATGATATAATGTGACATTTAGACAGTTTCCAGGACACAGTCCTATCGTTATCATGCATACACGGAAGCACGTGGTCAGCTAAATTTGAAAAAAAAATATGGCTCTGAGCACTATGGGACTCAACATCTTAGGTCATAAGTCCCCTAGAACTTAGAACTACTTAAACCTAACTAACCTAAGGACATCACACACACCAATGCCCGAGGCAGGATTCGAACCTGCGACCGTAGCAGTCCCGCGGTTCCGGACTACAGCGCCAGAACCGCACGGCCACCGCGGCGGGCGCTAAATTTGAACACTATTACGTACTCTAGTCACACTTTTAGGTACTGTGAAGAATAGCGTGCCTTTATTGGCTGCTAGCCGATTCGGGTCCATGCTGCTGTGGTTGTACAATACTCATGTGCGGATCTGAGGCAGATTGCTTCTGATTGGGGGGCGGGAGGAGAACTGACACAGCGTCTCGGTTCGCTAGAACTATTCGGTATCGCTTCCGAAATGCTTACAGAATAATGTTGGGGCTCTCCTTCGAAAACAGGACCGTTCGGTGCGCTCGCGTACCGAAGCGATCGACAAAATGACAGATACAGAACAGGGTCCCTGGTCTCTGTGATACAGTTTCGGTCTCTATAAACAACATAACGATTCATGTTAAGCAATCAGGCCACATGAGTTTGCGACTGTCCTGCCTCCATTCTTCCTATGGATCTCCACCGCAGAGAGCCTGGTAGGTGTCTTCTCTGTACCATACTGCACTGTCTGTAACTGTGTACGCAGATATTGTGTATATGGAGCTACCCGACGAACACTACTCCGTTTGATAGATGGCCTGATGTCATCATTGGCATGGTTCTCCGTTGACCGAAATGCCATCTTCCATTCAGAACATGATTTTAAGGACATCTGCTGACAGTTTGTATGATTATATCGTGAATTAAATACATGACGGAGAAACAGCCGTTTGTTGCTTTAATTTTGGACACTAGGGTACATTCAGCAAAGGCCGTGTTTCTATGGCCGTATTTAATTTGAAAAGCTTAGAATATGTTGCAGTTAGTGAACAATATAAAAGTTCAATTCAAGAAAAAGAAACTCTGCAGACCATATACTATATGCAAGTGAAGCAGTGG
Source organism: Schistocerca nitens (assembly GCF_023898315.1). Lineage (NCBI taxonomy): Eukaryota > Metazoa > Arthropoda > Insecta > Orthoptera > Acrididae > Schistocerca > Schistocerca nitens. Next base: position 533,469,215 of record NC_064620.1, on the reverse strand, counting down.
GCGCTGAACTGGTTTACAATAAATTGCCTGAATGTGTCTTCTGACAGTGCTTAATGTGGATTCTGTATGCGGAGTTACTTGGTGCCTAGTTATGCAGATGACATGGTACTGAAGGAGACAATAGCATTTTCAGGGGCTTCCCTGTTGACATACAGCGCAGTATGGGAGGTGTTGTTCTAGGCTTAAAAGCCTTCACACAACTGTTATCTCGCAGAACTAAGCTACAGCTAGTGAGACTGCACACACTTCTTTTTGTGAAAGTTATTATGAAAACCAAAATCGATTACAAATTATGGTGAAATTGGTACAGAAGGAATGATTTATTTTCGCCCGACTTGTAAGCTTCTTTTACTTTCTCTTGTTACCATGTTAAAATTAGCTTCTTTTCTAAAAATACAGTCGTGGTGACCATGCTCCACCTCACTAACAAACTAATGCTGTTATTCAACAAACATCTCAGATCAATAGCTTACGCAATCATTGTACTAGATGCCGTAACTAATTTGTGATTCCTGAATTTTACAAACCCATAAAATTTCTCATTTTACCAGCTATTGATGGCCCTAAAAATAAATACATTATTTCATTGAAATAAGTTACTCGTTACAGATAAGAAAGTTTTGCTCGTTAAATAAATGGCAAAATAGTCTTTGCTCTTCATACTATCATTTGTCGAAAACTTCTTTCGAACTGTTTATGAGATATGAAAGATGTTACAAATATTTCACTTTCGAACTGTCGTTTGCATCCGCGGTTGAAAGTCTGTTCACCACACAGAATCCATTTTCTCGAGACTGAAGACAGATCTGAATCTCGTCTAAAATTGAAAGAAAAATTAAGTACATCATACACATTTCGTATGCAGTAATCTATGACCTAAAGTTTACAAAACGCTATATCATAGCGGCACCTATTCTTCATTGAATTAGAATATCACGCAGTGCCTTACTTAACATAAAATTATGTAATAACAGTGACCATTAGCGAAGTGACAGGTTGTTTATCACGAAGCTAGCAAAGGAGGGTATGAAATGTGAGAGAATCTTTTTATCTGCCAAATAGCTTCTTTAAAATCGTTTGAAAAAATTTCAGTGCAGCCAGCGCATGCACGCCTGTTCTCGCAGTGCAGGTGACACTGGGAGAGTGTTTCGTTCACAGAGGACAAAGTGCACAGCACAATTGGTGGCGCCAAAGGGAGGCTGCCACCCCGTCGAAACAGAGTTCAGCACCTGCAGCGAGAGCGATTTCTGTGCCGTGGGATAAGTTACCGTGAACGAATTGTACCTCATTTCACTTACTGCTTTTTTTGCAAGTTTTTGTCAGATTTTTTTGTTGAAGTTGGCCATGGAACACGATGCACCCATTTTATTTTCAAGACTCTTTCGTTGCCTGAATTTTAGCCTTTCTGCATATTTCATTCATATTTAATTACTGTTGTTTCTTAATACCACATACGCTTCCTTTATACTATGGAATTCTGTCGGGAATCCAACTTCGTTTAGTAATGAGGCCACCCGCCACCTTTACCCCCCCCCTTCCACCACCCCTCCCCCACACACACACATCCAGACACTCCCACTCCATAGCCTACTGCTGCATAAACATGCCTTATCAAACTTGAAAAGCAACAGTCTATGGCGACGTACAAAATACACATATTTATCATATAATCAATACATTCGTGACGTCAGGCCTGACGTACGAACTGACTCAGACATCAAAGAGATGTGAAACAGTCTCCACAAACGACATTTATGAAACGTGGAGACGAATTAGGGAACAGCGACAGAAGAGGAAACAAACAAAAATGGAGGACAGCTGGAAACGTGTCGGAGGAAGGCCGCTCTCTCTTTGATGTTGGGCCGTATGTTAATTTATATATCTCACTTTTCATCCTCTCTTGTGCTCTGATTTTGAGTGAACTCTTTGACGAGTAAGTGTAAGCGAGGGCTCGCTTCTGCATCATATTTCGTGCAGTAGCCTCAATTTATTTGGCTTCCTTTCTGCCACAACAGCAAATTAGAAAATATTCTGGCATTACCTTCGTTTGTCCAGTAATTTCTGGATTGAAATTTGCTTTACCGAATACAGCGCTGTTGTTAATGCAGAGATTACTTAAAGACATAGATAATGAGGCCTGTTTGGCTATTTAATGATCATTCCAAAACTTCCGACAGGTGACCATGTCGTTATCATCCCAGTGGTTCATACAGCTATGCGGTTCTAGTCATTCTGAACTGAGATGTGATTATACTGCAGTCTTTTTGTGGCGAGATACCTGAGGGTCACAAACACTCCTAGTTTCACTTTCAGTTAAAGGAACATCATTTTCCATACATTTCTAGATCGCAATTTTATCATAGTTTAGGTTCTGGTTGCATGCAAAGGTAACGCTGATGCAATCATTTTAGGTAATTTTACCCAGTAAATCAAATCATAATTTCTTCTACTTCAGTACTAAAGAAACTGATATAGAAACATAGTTTTATGTATTGTATGATGAGGCCGACGTGGGCCGTATTGATCTTTGCTCTCTTCGCTGCCTGGAGTAACTTAATTTCCTTAGAGGTGGCTCCTTCAGATTTCTGTGTCTGTGGGCTACCATGTCGTGTTTTTGGTCTTTTATCTCTCTCTTATCCCAAAGAGACCGCTGTCAGATACATCTTCCAGTAGCTCCTGATATGATTAAGAAGTTCAATAGTCCCAGACTGTGCCAGTCATGGATAGAGGAGGATGATTTGCACCCAGAGGAGCTGTAAAACAGTAGACAAAAATTAATTTGAGCCAACCGTCAGGAATAATGGTTGCATAAGCGTCCTAGACAGGGCCAAACTGAACAAGCATGATGGTAAAACTTTTCAGGAAGTTTGGTTTTAATCGAAAGTAGTGTTATTAACAAAGAATTTTTCAGAAATAAAAATAATATATTCACAATCACATTATTTAGAGATGGTGGAGAAATTTAGCTAAGTTTTGTTCTTCAGTTGTGAATCACTGATACAGAAAGAGGACAAAAAGCAGCAAAGATATTGATATGGATATGAGATAAAAATACTGTGGTGTCACCGCCAGACACCACACTTGCTAGGTGGTAACTTAAATCGGCCGCGGTCCTGTAGTACATGTCGGACCCGCGTGTCGCCACTGTGTAATCGCAATCCTAGCGCCACCACATGGCAGGTCACAAGACACGGAATAGACCTCGCCCAGTTGTACGGACTACATAGCTTGCGACCAGACGTACGAAGCTTTCCTCTCATTTGCCGAGAGACAGATTGAATAGCCTTCAGCTTAGTCCATAGCTACTACCTAGCAAGGCGCCATTTGTATCAGTGCTTATAGCTAACGAATATTCAAGAGAGATGTATTCCAACAAGAGAATAAAGATAAGTATTAAACGCATCTACGTACTTTTCCTCTTATTCATTAATAAGTCTCATGTTCCAGAACTTCAAGCCCGTCTGCGTTAGTTTAGCGTGCACCTAGCTACCTCGTTGTGTCTGGACGGTAGGACCTGGACACAACAAATACACACGTAACTAAAAGAAAAGGAATGAAAATCCTGAAGGAAATAAAAGATAAATTGTATTTATTAATATGGTAGGTAAAATAAAAATTTTGATTTATTAGTTACCTAATTCAGTGCAACTACCACCAGAAAATTAAGCATAATACACGGAATATAACACACTATAAACTGTAATCGGTCGAATGAACTACAGTAGCTGCAGCCTTGCTGTACAGACTGTGAAAATTGAGGTTGGTTTTTGCTACAAGCTCTCCGTTGGCACGCTGTTGCACTCTGCTGGCACATGACATTTCCCTGCTCACTGGGGAACTTGTTACATTTACGCTGCGGCCTCGCTGCTGGCACATCACTGGTCACGAATTCATCTCGCTTGTTGCCAGAAGCCTTACCCTACGGCTTTTCACATAGGTAGTTGGATGGACTACTTGCAGCGTGTGAAGTGCAAAAGATACTCTTCGCATCATCTGACGATAGCAATAGTGATTCGCTCACGCCAAAATATGTTGTCTTTGACTAGAAGAAAGGAGACGAGGTGTGGACTTTTTATCAGTTATAACAATACCTATCCAGGGCACATTTTCAAGCAGTTGCTTACGTCGCAACAAATTTTATACGTTGTTTTAAAGATATTAAACAAGAATAACTAATGATACGAAGATTAGACCCAATATCTACTAACATAATTTCCGTCTAAGGGTGATTCATAGGCCTAACCCGTATGAGATAACATTTCGTTACAGTCCATGCACACCTATTATTAGTTCTACGTCTTCCACTTATAAATTTTTGTCCTGGTATTTTAACAAGACCAAGAAAGTGACAAATGTGGTGAAACACATGAATTCACTAATTTCCTAAAATTAATACAATTCGTAATATCAATCATGAAGCGGTTTTGATGATGTGTACGTCTCTAGTCGCTGACAGATGTGCGTCCAACGACGGCTGAAGTAAGTGCTTTTTAAAATCGTTATTTGTGCTTCTCATTCTTGAAATTATCTCTAAAGCTCAGAACAAATATTACACTGGCGGTATATGGACACTTCACTGGTAAGGTAATGGGGTAATTCAGTCAGTTTATAAAAGAGGTTGCTAACGAAACACTGCTGTGACCGACCCCCAATATTGGTTCAAATGGCTCTGAGCACTATGCGACTTAACTTCTGAGGTCATCAGTCTCCTAGAACTTAGAACTAATTAAACCTATCTAACCTAAGGACATCACACACATCCATGCCCGAGGCAGGATTCGAACCTGCGACCGTAGCAGTCACACGGTTCCAGACTGAAGCGCCTAGAACCGCACGGCCACACCGGCGACCCCCAATATTGCTCTAGTATCTATACCAAATAGAACCATCAGCAAACATTCAATGTATACAAACAGGTGCAGCACCAGCGGTCAGATGTATGTTTGATCTATGAGAGAGGATCAGGGAAAGGTTCAGAAATCAGAGCAGACGCTTTAAGATTTTAGCAAACTATCCTGCAAAAATCTACGAGCGATTAAGTGTTCAGTAGCACTACTGAGTAACCTAGGAATCACACTACCATTAGTCCTGAATACAAGATTAATCTAATCACAGCTTCTACAAAGGGTTTATGAAGTCATTTGCCCCTGTCTTCAAGTGGAATGGGAAGAGACCTTAATGCATGGCAGAATGGTAAAATTTCTCGGTCATGTACTTCACTGTAGTTATAGGTGGAGTTGAAGTAAACGTACAGTGTGCGAGACACAGTATAAAGGATAGAGATCCATGAGTGACCTTGAAGCCGTCAATCACGGTTAAGGACTGTTGGCTACGGTGTCTGCTCAAAACTAAACCCAGCTTGACGTTCTCAAATTGGGAGGATCGTAGCAAATAGCGGGGCGAGTAGCGGTAGTGCAACTTAATACATAGAAGGCTTGTTTCATCATCTACAGGCTACCTCGGTGAGGAGCGAGCAGCGACGTAGCAACATAAGCACTATTTGAAACGAATGACAACTAAAAGCGCTGTTTGTTGTGTATCGTGGTGAATTTTATTGTTCTTAACGATCTTCTAATTCTGGTAAGTGTAGGGACTTTCACTTTATTTTTCATACAATAACCGCAAAGTATAGGCTGAAAATCACATCCATTGATTTCACTGTTCACCTTTAAAGACTTTGTATTGGTTTTAGATGCATGCATATCCATATGGAATTTACTGGTTCCTGAATTTATTCAAATTAGCCCTACTGTACTTGCAACTGGCTGAGTTTCAGCGCCGCTTTTGATAGCATATCGGCTCCTCGCCAGTGTAATACTCACCTGGAATGTACAGTAAATTTGTATCTAGCCAACAATTTTAATTTCTTTTAAGTCTATGTGTAAAAGCGCTGTCTTTTTATCATTGTTAGTTATATAGTACGCAAGCTCAAATGGTTCAAAAGGCTCTGAGCACTATAGAACTTAACCTCTGAGGTCATCAGTCCCCTAGAACTTAGAACTACTTAAACCTAATAAACCTAAGGACATCATACACATCCATGTCCAAGGCAGGATTCGAACCTGCGACCGTAGCAGTCACGCGGTTGCAAACTGAAGCGCCTAGAGCCGCCCGGCCACTTCGACCGGCTGTACGCAAGCATCTTCTGTTAAGTTAAATGTAGAGACTTTCTGAAGCTTTGGTAGAGTAATGACTTTTAATCTATGACAAAATTAGTAAGTGCAGAAGTAACAAGTGACAGAGTAATTCCAAGCCGGGACTTTGAAATGTTGAGACGGACCGAGGTTAAGTATCTGATTATTAGCGGAAAAACTGGTATTTTTTATTAGAGGAAGGTGCTTTTCATGCTTTAATGAAACGAAAGTATACTATTAAGAAAAGTATGCGAGATTTCGAAATATACTCTGTCTGGACGCGACTCGGACGTGTATAGAAGGATGGATGCAAGCACGGAATTAATTAGTGAAAAGTTTATTATTCTATGAAAGGTAGAACAGTCTTCGTTAGATGTTTAAGAAATCACGAGACACTTTATGGAAATGGGGAACGCAGTAATAACTGATCTTTATTGAGCAAGATTGTTTCATTATTGCTGCAAAAACTTACTGAAATTACAAAATGAGGAATATCTTCGAAATACGATGCAGAAGAGGATATCGCAGTAGAATAAAAACAAGAAAAAAAAGAAAAAAGAAACTGAAAGAGGAAAGATTTGTGAAGATACGGCGCGGAAGACGTTGGGAGACAAAGCAAATAATATGAGTTGTGTATGACCAGTAGCAGTATGATCAAGAGAACACAAGCTCATTGCGGTGTCACCTCGGAATACAGCCCAGTCACTTTATGAGTTATTTTGGATTGTAGGAGGAATATGACTTTTTCCCATGCTGTGCACTATATTGAAAGTGGAAACTGACCATAGATTTTGGTGTACTGTATTGTATCCAATTTTCAAGAGTTATCTTAATCTGTCTAAAGGGTGAAAACTGATTATTAATAGAAGTAGCGACGCGACAGTCAAACGCATAATTACGTAATGGTCGTCATTTTCACTATTTTTGTGTGTATAAAATTGTTGCCTTACATAATCCAGTGCCGTACCCTACTCTGAAACAGTTTCAGAATTTCACAGTGTGCATTTTATGACGTGTTAAGCATTGGAGAAGCAGTAGAGAATTGTATTTTGTTAATTAATTTTCCTACTGACAGCATATCAACTGTCATCTTTCATTAGATCAGGGACTGTCAAAACGGATGCCGAATGTCAGCTTTAAAGATTATCCAGTTCAGCGAGTATGATACAAGGAGGGACACATGAAAATTCCACCAATTCCTTCCCTGCAGACATCTTTGTCTTGCAACGTGTGAAAACAGCATTATACGAACTACTACGTAGCTGTGGATAATGGCGCTGGAATTAAATTTTGCACTCCTTAAGAAAATAAAAATATATATTTTTCATTGTAACTCATTTCAAAAACAGTATAAAACTCTCTTGCAGTTAGAATTTCGAATCACACCTCATAATGTAATATTAAATGTGCAAGAACGACGTATGTGTAAGGAATACAGTTCTACTGCAATCATTAGCCATCTAATTGTGGATGTAACTAATTTCTAAATGTGTTTACGTGCATTAGAGGAAAATACTAATTTACTTTTGGTTAGGAAGAACAAAATAATGCATATAATGTAATGTGACATACCGGGGATACGCAAAATAATGTTAACACCTGTGCTCACTTGGGAATGGTTTATTAATAAGGATTTGAATCCCCATTTGCACGTAATACAGCTGTGATTCTCCTTGGAATACTGGCATATAATGATTCTAACTCCTACAGTGACGAGGGAGGCGGACATCCGCTCCGGAGTCGGCGCTCCAATACCGCCCACCAGTGTTCGATAATGTTAAAGTCCGGGCACTGTCCTGGCCAGGGAAGACGCTGCAGTTGAGTTGCATGCTCCTTACACCATGACTGTACTGTCCTGGTTGTGTGAATGGCTGCAGTATCGTCCTGAAATAAGGCATCATTCTTGGGGAACAACATTTGAATCGTGGGGTGCCTCATCACCTAAAATGTTCGCTGTAACAAGGCCTTTGAGACTAATGACGGGACCAGGAGAATATCATAATCTGGCTGTCCACACTATCCCACTTCCACCTCCTTGCTGAACCGTTGGAATCAAGCAATCAGGACTGTAGGCTTCTTTTGGCGTTCTCCAAACGTAAACCCGGCCCGATGTTGGAAACTCGTGGGCTATATGACGTGTTTCCACTGATCAGTCGTCCACGATTTATGCTCCTGACATCATCATGATTTCCGCTTTTTTGCTTTGGTTGTCGTCACTGATGGTTTCGGTGTAGCAGCTCGTCCATGAATATTTGCTTTATCGAGTTCTCGGAGGACAGTGTCGATAGATAAGCGGTCTCGAAGATGGCTATTGACCTCTGCAGTCACTTTTAGCCGCCGCATTTTTGTGTTGTTTTGACACAATTCGTGTTAGCGTACGACGATCTCTGTCAGTTAGTTTTAATTTGCGCCCACTATTACGTTTACACGATGATGTCTTTCCCTGTTTTGTGTAGAGATGGACAAGAGACTGAATGTACCACTGAATGTACCTACAAAATATATCATTGTACGACACGTAGCTCAGGAGATGTGACGACATGAACACTGAGCTGTGTGAAACCTGGAGGGCGAAATTTGCCAGAGGGATAGGTGAAATACACACGCTATGTGCAAACACAGGCAATTCGGCGTATAAAAATGCTCCTGTGAAACTGCTATATCGGTTTCAACCAAACCTAAATCACATGTTACTTTCTGTCTGGAAAGAAGTACTGTGGGGTTACAAACACCTACTTCCTTTTGGGGCGGGGATGATGCAGAGAGATCGGGGAGGAAAATATCTGTAGACAGACAGGGCGAGTTGGAGATGGATGCGGACGGGAGGGAGAAGGAGATAGATAGAGGTGAGGAGGAGCTGCACAGAGAAATGACAGTGACAAAATGGGGACAGAGAGGTGGGAGCAGGAGCTAGAGAAGGAGGAGAAGGCGGACACAGAGAGGCGTAAAGGGAGATGGATAGGGAGTGGAAAGTGGATGAGTTGGAGAGAGGAAGAGGATATGACGATCATGGAAGTGGAAGAGGAGATTGACAAGAGACTGAAGGCAGGAGCAGATGGGCAATAGAAACTTGAGATAAATACCTAGCCAGTCAACTTTGGGTACTCACATTCTGTGAGAGTCCATTAGAGGGTGTGAGAGAATTACTTGGCCCATGGTAGGAGGAAAGATACCATCAGAAACGATGTGGAACGAGTCAATTCACTAGCGATGTATGCATGATTTCTTTGTGCCGTGTCAGCCATTTACAAAAAATTAAGTATGACAGTGTCGTAACTTTGATATAGATCATCTTGTTGCCATTCGCAAGTAAGATTTGAGAAATGTAAGACAACTATCACAAACTAAGTAGATGACTTTGTTTCTAATGCTTCTTTTTCCAACTATTTTGCGAAAAAGGCTTGCTTTTGGTGCAACGTGAAATATTAGGGCTTCTTTTGACTGGGGTATGAATTTCGTTTCTCCTGATTCTAGGGACTGGAAGTTACGAAATAAAGAAGTTCAGAGATAAAGAGAGCGCATCTCATTGCAGGAAAACCTTCACAGAGGACGGAGGCATAGTTCTTTGAAACGCATCTGAAAAACAGTATCTCTGAAAATGACTGGTAGAATGTTTTTATTCCTAGGTAGTATGTGATTTGCCTTCAGTCACGACCTTTCAAACCACAACTCTAGAACTGGGCAAGGAATTAAAGCTCCTGAAATTAAGATTATAATATTTGTACGTAGAGAACTGTGAATCAACGACGTCACAACGATATAAAGTATATTGCAACATAGGCATTCAACATTTTTTCGTAAGTTGTACTATAATCAGTGATTTTTAACTTATCATTATCAAATTACGTCGTTAGGTAAAACACCAGGTTTGTGTCTACAGTATGTTTTACCACGAAATACATGGAGATTTTTCGCATTCAACGATCTCTTTAAAATAATGCAAACTTTCATACCATTGTTATAATGTTGCATGTTATCATTTTGATATATCTAACCGTCCGAGAACTTCCGTTTGTCGTTTAACGTGCGTAATTGTTGTGCATTCTTGACGAAGCCGAGAATATCAATCTTTTATTTAGAAAAGTAGGTTAAGTTGATAATCAATACCTCTGATCTTCAGTAAAGTAAGACGGCGCCATTCGGTCAAGATTCATGTAGAAACTGTGGGAAGGAAGAGGCAATTTAACCTGAGCGGTACTTAAAATTCTTTTGTTGGCCAAATTTGTAACTGGGATTTATGACCAACGAGAACAGATCTTAGACAGATGAATAGCCCATGTGGAAGATTAGCTTCTCATGGAAGGGGTTGAAAAATCTGCCGTCTCAGGGAACACTAAGTACTTTGCCCATTTCCTCCTGCTAGTTTCCACATTTACGCAAAGCAACTGTGGACTCAGAAAAAGAGAAAAAGAGAACTATTTCCTTCGTTTGAAATCCTATTTCTCATACCTTGTTCAGAATTTCTTGGTGTAACACCGAATGCACGCTGCATGGGAATGATTGATAATTGTTTTCATAATTGATATTCAGTATTAATTTGTCACGCATATACAGTCGTTAGGACAGTATTCGACGACATACTAGGACGCAGTGAGCTAACTGTCGTGGTTGTGGTTATTGACATTTCCATCATCTACGAATAATTTTAATGTTTATGAATAATTGCGTAATGATTCCGACGACAATTTTAGTGACGATTCCATAAGTATTTCTTTGTTTTCTATTAAGGGGAGATTACGCGTCGTCATAGTTAACTTATTGTATTCACATTCCTGAAGTAGATCAGAAAGATTGACTAGAATTCGGTATGCACGTCAGATCTTTTTATTCCCGCATGAGTTTATTGTCATGGACAGTTGAAATTAAAGTAGGCCTCATTAGTTTGTTTTTCCGTTACGGAAGCAGTTACTAGTCTTAATGAACATTTTTGATACATCTTACTTTCTTTTCTTTGTTCTCTTTTACGAGGAATATTTTAACTTTCCTGTTTCTGTTTTATTTACAACCTTCTGCGATAATCTCTTTACGTGAAAGTAGCAATCACACAGAAGTCATCAGTTACTAATCTTATATTTTCCGGTTTCTGTGTTCCTCTACAATTACTGTCCTCCTCACTCTAGGGGCGCCCATAAGATACTTTGTAAGGTGGAGGTGTGTACATTTGGAGGTATGGAGTATTTTTAAGATTTTGGAAGACGAATGGTGATTTCACGAACCATAAAAATGTTCAAGCTGTGACCCTGTTAAGAACCTACGTAATACCGTCTCTTCAATGAGTTTTTTTTTTTTTTAAGAAAAGCAGCTCATTTGCCTGCATTTTTTTCCTTTCCCTGAGACTTACGGGGGGGGGGGGGGGGGGAAGGGGGGGAGCCATGGGAATGGGCGTCCTTGATCCTAATATCTCTTCTTGTATAAAAAAGAAAAGCAGTTTTTCAGCATCAGCTGTGTTTATTCAGATTTATTCTCGACTGATTTCGGTTATTTCCACCACGGACACTGGAATAAAGATTATACGTAATACACACACTACACTGGAATAGTTCCTATCCAACCCGCCTGTGTATTTCACGGTATTGTTAAAATAATTATGGTTATTTTACATACCACACTGTGTCATCGTTACATCTGGTATGTTGTTTGAGAAACATGCATTTTGTTCCAATAGAAGCACAAATTGTCTTCCGGTGATGGTGGCTGAAATTAGCGGATTGGGCCAAGAAAAAATATGTACCAGGTGACGAAACAGTACTTTTCTTTAAATATGTTAGAGCAGTAACTAGTTATCTATACAAATTATCGTTCTTATGGTTCGTGTTTTCAAAATAATTCTTAGCACACCATTTCTGCTGGTATGTTCCCCGTCTCTTAACTTTCGTTTACATTTCTGGTGGCCTTTTGTAACATTGCAGCTCATACACTTGGATCTCTTTCTCTCCTGGGTTTCCCATAGTTGACGATTCACTCTCATACAATTCTGTGGTTCAGACGCAAATTGTTAGAAATGTCTTTCTGCGAAAAAGTCGAGTATTTTGTCTGCGCTGCCATGCGTCTAGTGTCCGCCTTAAATTTTGTGCCACGCGGCGTTGTGTTGCTTCCAAGGTGGCAAAACACCTTCAGATCATGTAACACGAGGGTAATCCCAAAAGTAATGTCTCCTATTTTTTAAGTCCAAAGACCTGTTTATTTCTACAATGGTTTACATCAGTTTACAGCTTGAACATTTAGCTATTTTTCGACATAATCACCGTTTCTGTCGATGCATTTTTGTAGACGCTGTGGCAGTTTTTGTATGCCCAAGTCATACCAGCTCGCCGCCATGCTGTTCAGAAAGTTGTGAACCTCTCCTTTCACCTCTTTGTCGGAGCTGAATCGCTTTCCAGCCAAATGTTCTTTTAACCTAGGGAACAGGTGATAGTCACTGGGCGCCAAGTCAGGACTATAGGGTGGGTGGGTGATTATATTCCACTGAAACTGTTGCAGGAGAGCAACGGTTTGTCGAACGATGTGTGGGCGAGCGTTGTCATGGAGGATATGTACGACGCTCTTGCTCAACATTCCTCTTCTCCGGTTCTGAATTGCCCGTCTGAATTTTTTCAGAGTCTCACAGTACCTGTCAGCGTCAATTGTGCTCCCAGTGGGCATAAAGTCGACCAAAAATAACTGTTTCCGATCCCAAAAAAAAACGGTTGTCATGACTTTACCTGCAGACTGTGTTTGAATTTCCGCGGCTTTGGCGAAGAAGGATGCCCCCACTGGCGTGATTGTTATTTCGTCTCAGGTGTAACTTGGTATGCGCAGGTTTAGTCCTGGGTCCAGAAAGTTGTCCTGTTCCACTGCAAGGCGGTGAAGAAATGCGAGGGAAGCATCAACTCGTTGCCACATGTTGTCCTTAGTCAGCATTCGTGGCACCCATCTTGCGCACGCCTTCCGGCAGTTCAATGTTTCCGTTAAAATTCTGTGAGCTGTGCTTCGGGAATCCTCAGGAACCAACGTGCAGAGATCATCCAAGGCGATACGCCGATCTTCACGCATGGTTTGCTCAACCTTCATCACTGTCTCCTCAGAAACTGACGGTCTCCCGCTCCTTTGTTCATCGTCAATTTCGGTCCGACCAGCTGCAAACTCTTTACACCACTTACGAACATTTTTGACATCCATGCACGAATCACCATACACTTTCGTCAATTGGCGATGGATTTCAATCGGCGCAGTGCCCTTTGCGTTCAAAAACCGAATAACTGCGCGCAATTCGCACTTGGCGGTAACATCCAACGGGAGCTCTCTTTTCAACGGCTGCCAAGCCAAGACAGCGCCTCAGCGCGGTGTGCGCATGTTTACACACAACGCGTGAATCACTCCTCATAACAGTGTGACCAACTGCCACTCAAACAGAGTTTTGTACTTATACAACAATAGGAGACCTTACTTATGGGATTACCCTCGTACCCATCCCACAACTCGGATGTCGAGATTGTGGCCTCATCTACATCTAGATCTGCATGATTACTCTGCAATTCACATTTAAGTGCTTGGCAGAGGCTTCATCGAAGCACAATCATACTGTCTCTCTACCATTCCACTACCGAACAGCGCGCGGGAAAAACGAACACCTAAACCTTTCTGTTCGAGCTCTGATTTCTCTTATTTTACTTTGATGATCATTCCTACCTATGTAGGTTGGACTAAACAAAATATTTTCGCATTCGGAAGAGAAAGTTGGTGACTGAAATTTCGTAAATAGATCTCGCCGCGACGAAAACGTCTTTGCAGTAATGACTTCCATCCCAACTCGCGTATCATATCTGCCATACTCTCTCCCTATTACGTGATAATACAAAACGAGCTGCCCTTTTTTGCACCCGTTCGATGTCCTCCGTCAATCCCACCTGGTAAGGATCCCACACCGCGCAGCAATATTCCAACAGAGGACGAAAGAGTGTAGTGTATGCTGTCTCTTTAGTGGACTTGTTGCATCTTCTCAGTGTCCTGCCAATGAAACGCAACCTTTGGCTCGCCCTCCCCAAAATATTATCTATGTGGTCTTTCCAACTGAAGTTGTTCGTAATTTTAACATCCAGGTACTTAGTTGAATTGACAGCCTTGAGAATTGTACTATTTATCGAGTAATCGAATCCCAACGGATTTCTTTTGGAACTCATGTGGATCACCTCACACTTTTCGTTATTTAGCGGTAACTGCCACCTACCACACCATACAGCAATCTTTTCTAAATCGCTTTGCAACTGATACTGGTCTTCAGATGACCTGACTGGACGGTAAATTACAGCATCATCTGCGAACAACCTAAGAGAACTACTCAGATTGTCACCCAGGTCATTTATATAGATCAGGAACAGGAGAGGTCCCAGGACGCTTCCCTGGGGAACACCTGATATCACTTCAATTTTACTGGATGATTTGCCGTCTATTACTACGAACTGCGACCTTCCTGACAGGAAATCACGAATCCAATCGCACATCTGAGACGATACACCATAGGCCCGCAGCTTGATTACAAGTCGCTTGTGAGGAACGGTGTCAAAAGCTTTCCGGAAATCTAGAAATACGGAATCAACTTGAGATCCCCTGTCCATAGCGGCCATTACTTCGTGCGAATGAAGAGCTAGCTGCGTTGCACATGAACGATGTTTTCTGAAACCATGCTGATTACGTATCCATAGATCGTTCCCTTCGAGGTGATTCATAATGTTCGAATACAGTACATGCTCCAAAACCTTACTGTAAACCGACGTCAATGATATAGGTCTGTAGTTCGATGGATTACTCCTACTACGCTTCTTAAACACTGGTGCGACCTGCACAATTTTCCAATCTGTAGGTACAGATCTATCGGTGAGCGAGCGGTTGTATATGATCGCTAAGTAGGGAGCCATTGTATCAGCGTAATCTGAAAGGAACCTAATCGGTGTACAATCTGGACCCGAAGACTCGCCCGTATCAAGCGATTTGAGTTGCTTCGCAACCCGTAAGGCATCTACTTCTAAGAAACTCATGCTAGCAGCTGTTCGTGTTTCAAATTCTGGAATATTCCATTCTTCTTCCCTGGTGAAGAAATTTCGGAAAACTGCGTTCAATAACTCCGCTTTAGCGGCACAGTCGTCGGTAACAGTACCATCGGCACTGCGCAGCGATGGTATTGACTGCGTCTTGCCGCTTGTGTACTTTACATACGACCAGAATTTCTTCGGATTTTCTACCAAATTTCGAGACAATGTTTCGTTGTGGAACCTATTAAAGGCATCTCGCATTGAAGTACGTGCCAAATTTCTCGCGTCTGGAAATTTTTGACAATCTTCGGGATTTCGCGTTCTTCTGAACTTCGCATGCTTTTTCCGTTGCCTCTGCAACAGCATTCGGACCTGTTTTGTGCACCATGGGGGATCAGTTTCATACCTTACCAATTTATGAGCTACGAATCTCTCGATTGCTGTTGCTACAATATCTTTGAATTTGAGCCACATCTCGTCTACATTTGCATAGTTCGGAAGGAATGGAGATTGTCTCTTAGGAAGGCTTTTAGTGACACTTTATCCGCTTTTTTTAATAAAATTATTTTGCGTTTGTTTCTGATGGATTTGAAAGAAACGGTATTGAGCCTAGCCACAACGACCTTGTGATCACTAATCCCTGTATCAGTCATGATGCTCTCTATTAGCTCTGGATTGTTTGTGGCTAAGAGATCAAGTGTGTTTTCGCAACCATTGACAATTCGTGCGGGTTCGTGGACTAACTGCTCGAAATAATTTTCGGAGAAAGCATTTAGGAATATCTCGGAAGATGTTTTCTGCCTACAAGCGGTTTTGAACAAGTATTTTTGCCGACATATCGAGGGAAGTTTGAAGTCCCCACTAACTATAACCGTATGAGTGGGTTATTTATTTGTTACGAGACTCAAATTTTCTCTGAACTGTTCAGCAACTATATCATCGGAGTCTGGGAGTCGGTAGAAGGAGCCAATTATTAACTTAGTTCGGCTGTTAAATATAACCTCCACGCATGGCAATTCGCACGGAGTATCCACTTCGACTTCACTACAAGATAAACCACTACTGACAGACACAAACCCTCCACCACCAATTCTGCCTAATCTATCTTTCCTGAACACCGTCTGAGACTTCGTAAAAATTTCTGCAGAACTTATTTCAGGCTTTAGGCAGCTTTCTGTACCTATAACGATTTCAGCTTCTGTGCTTTCTATTAGCGCTTGAAGCTCAGGGTCTTTCCCAGCACAACTACAACAATTTACAACTACAATTCCGACTGTTCCTTGATCCAAACACGTCCTGTATTTTCCATGTCTAGTTCCTGCTTCTCTTTAATTCTTTCGTCTTTATTTCATTCACTTTCAATCGACATTTTGCTCCCAGTGTTATATACTACTTGTCTTCTCAAGGCATTGTGCATCAATATTCCGATTTCATATAGGTTATTCGCTGTCCTTCATATCTCTTACCTATGGCAGAGATGTTTCTATAAAATCTTTTAACGTGTTTATGTCACCTTGCTGAAACTTTCTTTTCATTGCCACCTGCTACAAAATTTTCTTCTTTCTGAGGCTCCTAGATTCGCGAGGCAATATGCTAAAAATATGAATTAATGTGTCAACGATGTGCGAACATTCACTTTGTGTTGTAGCCACCGACGTATTAGGTCAAATATCATATGAAACGGTGAAAGTGGTACATATTCACGAAGTTCCTGACATATAAGACGCAGATTTCTTTCGTCCAATAACCAGAATCCGTTCACGCCATTTTTTCATTTCGTGAGACTTTCGGTCACATTGAATTTTTTTTAAAAAAATGTGTATTTTCAGTACTGTTATTATAAGACTCGTCGCTTAGTGCATAATCGGTGTAACAAGCGCTGGTTTTCTGAGTAGCGTGCGCCGAAGACTGATAAACCTTTTTGCAATCGTAGCTGATGCGTTGTTCGTTGTTATCAAAGGAAATGAGGCGTGTCATCTACTTGGCGGGTAGGCACAATCTTTCTTACCTTGCCCTCTTTCGGTGTAACACGGCAGCGTCCGATATTTTTCTTCTCTTCGTTGGAACAAACCACCCCTTCGATATACAGTGCTGGAAAGAACGACAGAAATATCTGTTCTCCATTCATAAAACGAGCGTCTTATAAACTCACTCTAGTGTTCCGGGAAATACACTCCTGGAAATTGAAATAAGAACACCGTGAATTCATTGTCCCAGGAAGGGGAAACTTTATTGACACATTCCTGGGGTCAGATACATCACATGATCACACTGACAGAACCACAGGCACATAGACACAGGCAACAGAGCATGCACAATGTCGGCACTAGTACAGTGTATATCCACCTTTCGCAGCAATGCAGGCTGCTATTCTCCCATGGAGACGATCGTAGAGATGCTGGATGTAGTCCTGTGGAACGGCTTGCCATGCCATTTCCACCTGGCGCCTCAGTTGGACCAGCGTTCGTGCTGGACGTGCAGACCGCGTGAGACGACGCTTCATCCAGTCCCAAACATGCCAAGGAAGGAAGGAAAATCTATTTGCTTAACAAGAGTGATAGGGCACAAATCGCAGAATATCTGAGTGACCACCATCAAACGTTCATTTCTGAGGAAGAGGATGTGGAACAAAAATGGAAAAAATTCAGAAACATCGTCCAGTACGCCTTAGATAAGTTCGTACCGACTAAGGTCCAAAGCGAGGGGAAAGATCCACCGTGGTATAACAATCATGTACGAAAGGTACTACGGAAACAAAGAAAGCTTCACCATAGGTTTAAGAGTAGTCGAATCATAGCTGATAAGGAAAAGCTGAACGAAGCGAAAAAGAGCGTAAAGAGAGCAATGAGAGAAGCATTCAACGAATTCGAACATAAAACATTGACAAACAATCTAAACAAGAACCCTAAAAAGTTTTGGTCATATGTAAAATCGGTAAGCGGATCTAAATCCCCTATTCAGTCACTCGTTGACCACGATGGCACCGAAACAGAGGACGACCGAAGAAAGGCAGAAATACTGAATTCAGTGTTCCGAAACTGTTTCACTGCGGAAAATCGTAACACGGTCCCTGACTTCAGCCGTCGCACGGACGCCAAAATGGAAAATATTGAAATAAACGATATCGGAATTGAAAAACAACTGCTATCACTTAGTAGCGGAAAAGCATCCGGACCAGACGAGATACCCTTAAGATTCTACAGTGATTATGCTAAAGAACTTGCCC
Organism: Schistocerca nitens; assembly: GCF_023898315.1. Taxonomy (NCBI): domain Eukaryota; kingdom Metazoa; phylum Arthropoda; class Insecta; order Orthoptera; family Acrididae; genus Schistocerca; species Schistocerca nitens. Next base: position 533,450,847 of record NC_064620.1, on the reverse strand, counting down.
CCTTTCTATCAGCAATTTATCGTAGATCTCTGGAAGAACGTAAAGTACCTAGCGACTGGAAGAAAGCACAGGTCGTTCCCATTTTCAAGAAGGGTCATAAATCAGATGCGAATAATTATAGGCCTATTTCACTTACGTCAATCTGTTGTAGAATAATGGAACATGTTTTGTGTTCTCGTATTATGACGTTCTTAGATAATACAAATCTCCTTCATCATAACCAACATGGATTCCGCAAACAGAGATCATGTGAAACCCAGCTCGCCCTATTTGCCCAAGAAATTCACAGTGCCGTAGACACTGGCGAGCAGATTGATGCCGTATTCCTGGACTTCAGGAAGGCATTTGATACGGTTCCGCACTTACGTTTAGTGAAAAAAATACGTGCTTACGGAATATCGGACCAGGTTTGTGATTGGATTCAGGATTTCCTAGAAGAAAGAACACAACATGTCATTCTTAACGGTTCAAAATCTGCAGATGTAGAGGTAATTTCGGGAGTACCGCAAGGAAGCGTGATAGGACCTTTATTGTTTACAATATACATAAATGACTTAGTTGACAACATCGGTAGCTCCGTGAGGCTATTTGCAGATGACACGGTTGTCTACAAGAAAATAGCAACATCAGAAGACTCGTACGTACTCCAGGAAGACCTGCAGAGGATTAATGAATGGTGCGACAGCTGGCAGCTTTCCCTAAATGTAGATAAATGTAATATAATGCGCATACATAGGGGCAGAAATCCATTCCAGTACGATTATGCCATAGGTGGTAAATCATTGGAAGCGGTAACGACCGTAAAATACTTAGGAGTTACTATCCGGAGCGATCTGAAGTGGAATGATCACATAAAACAAATAGTGGGAAAAGCAGGCGCCAGGTTGAGATTCATAGGAAGAATTCTAAGAAAATGTGACTCATCGACGAAAGAAGTAGCTTACAAAACGCTTGTTCGTCCGATTCTTGAGTATTGCTCATCAGTATGGGACCCTTACCAGGTTGGATTAATAGAAGAGATAGACATGATCCAGCGAAAAGCAGCGCGATTCGTCATGGGGACATTTAGTCAGCGCGAGAGCGTTACGGAGATGCTGAACAAGCTCCAGTGGCAGACACTTCAAGAAAGGCGTTACGCAATACGGAGAGGTTTATTATCGAAATTACGAGAGAGCACATTCCGGGAAGAGATGGGCAACATATTACTACCGCCCACATATATCTCGCGTAATGATCACAACGAAAAGATCCGAGAAATTAGAGCAAATACGGAGACTTACAAGCAGTCGTTCTTCCCACGCACAATTCGTGAATGGAACAGGGAAGGGGGGATCAGATAGTGGTACAATAAGTACCCTCCGCCACACACCGTAAGGTGGCTCGCGGAGTATAGATGTAGATGTAGATGTAGATCCGGAGATCTTGCTGGCCAGGGTAGTTGACTTACACCTTCTAGAGCACGTTGGGTGGCACGGGATACATGCGGACGTGCATTGTCCTGTTGGAACAGCAAGTTCCCTTGCCGGTCTAGGAATGGTAGAACGATGGGTTCGATGACGGTTTGGATGTACCGTGCACTATTCAGTGTCCCCTCGACGATCACCAGTGGTGTACGGCCAGTGTAGGAGATCGCTCCCCACACCATGATGCCGGGTGTTGGCCCTGTGTGCCTCGGTCGTATGCAGTCCGGATTGTGGCGCTCACCTGCACGGCGCCAAACACGCATACGCCCATCATTGGCACCAAGGCAGAAGCGACTCTCATCGCTGAAGACGACACGTCTCCATTCGTCCCTCCATTCACGCCTGTCGCGACACCACTGGAGGCGGGCAGCACGATGTTGGGGCGTGAGCGGAAGACGGCCTAACGGTGTGCGGGACCGTAGCCCAGCTTCATGGAGACGGTTGCGAATGGTCCTCGCCGATACCCCAGGAGCAACAGTGTCCCTAATTTGCTGGGAAGTGGCGGTGCGGTCCCCTACGGCACTGCGTAGGATCCTACGGTCTTGGCGTGCATCCGTGCGTCGCTGCGGTCCGGTCCCAGGTCGACGGGCACGTGCACCTTCCGCCGACCACTGGCGACAACATCGATGTACTGTGGAGACCTCACGCCCCACGTGTTGAGCAATTCGGCGGTACGTCCACCCGGCCTCCCGCATGCCCACTATACGCCCTCGCTCAAAGTCCGTCAACTGCACATACGGTTCACGTCCACGCTGTCGCGGCATGCTACCAGTGTTAAAGACTGCGATGGAGCTCCGTATGCCACGGCAAACTGGCTGACACTGACGGCGGCGGTGCACAAATGCTGCGCAGCTAGCGCCATTCGACGGCCAACACCGCGGTTCCTGGTGTGTCCGCTGTGCCGTGCGTGTGATCATTGCTTGTACAGCCCTCTCGCAGTGTCCGGAGCAAGTATGGTGGGTCTGACACACCGGTGTCAATGTGTTCGTTTTTCCATTTCCAGGAGTGTAAATCCCTAGCTTACACTCCATCGGTCCAAGTACCTAAACAGAAATTCACATCATCCTCTCACAGTGTAAATCTACATGTCTTGGTTATTTCAAAGATAGTAGGGAAAGTTATGATACTTTTGTGTTCCGATATGTTTTTTCATTCGCTATTTTCTGGTAGCAAAAGTACATCTAAAAATCACCGGAAATACCCGAGAGGTCAGCCTTATTCGCCGTGTGCGTCGTAATTAGCTTCACAATATTTTTCCCGTATATTCTATGCCATTTCAGGCTGTATCATTTCACAGTATATAACGATAACCAAATAGAGTCTTAGTTTTTATGTCTATATGTTTTATCGTTTCACACAAATCAAGTCAATCAACGCCGCCCATGTGAGTTGTGACGCAATTAAGTATACCTACGTGCTGATAAATATTTCATAATACTATCAAATTTTATAAGCTACGAGTGTCGTAGAAATTTCAGAAAACGTAGTTTTTTCAACGTAATATGTCTTGAGCCCTGTTTGTTAAATTACTTAAGCAATACTAGCTTATGTATTACTTTCGAAAATAAAAAAATTGAGTTACGAAGTGATTTTTCTGAAACTAAAAAATAACGCTGTTCAGAGAATCATCTGACGTTCCTTTCATGATGGACGAAATCATATACAGAAAACGAGATGCTGATTGAGAATTTAAAGTTCAATGTTTAACGTAGAGTTTTAATGATTACTAAAGGATATGCAGGGACTGATCTAAGCCACACAATAGTCTCAAAGTTACACTGCCGCTAATATTTTGATATTATGCACCCTAAAATGTCACATCGAGCTACATATAAGAAACAACATACACAGATGATCCACAACATTATGACCACCTGCTTAATAGCTTGTTTGTTCACCTTTGGAACGAAATACATCTCTGATTCTGCGTATCTGGAATCTGCCAGTTTGTTGGTAAGTTTCTGGAGGTATGTGGTATTAGATGTCTACACACAGGTCATTTAATTCACGGAAACAACTGTCCATCGATTTGCTAACGCGGTGATGGCGCCCGATAGCGAGCGAGAGGGGTCCTGCAGAATTTACATCAGGCGATTTTAGTCACCGACACATCGACGTGAGTTCGCTTCAATGCTCTACAAACCAGTGAAGCGCGGTTCAGTCTCCTAAACACGGAAAATTATATTGCTGAAAGATGACATCGCCCTCTTGGAAAACATCAAGCATGAATGGATACAGGTGGTTTGCAGCTGTCAGCGTGTCTTCGGTTACTACCACAGCTACCTCGAAAAACACAGGAGAATGTCTCCTACACTTAACATAAATATTGCTAGCGCCAGCCTGCGTGCTTTGCGCGCTGCACGTTTCGAGCCCGTTCACCTCGATGACTGCGTTTGTGTAGACGACCATCGACCTAGTGTAACAAAGGCGTGATTCAGCCGAAGAGCCGACACGTTTCCATTTATTGACGGTCCAATCCCGATGATCCCGTGCCCACTGCAATCATAATTGACTATGTCATTCAGTCAACATGTAAACATGTAAGGGTTGTCTCTTGCGGCGCCCCATGTTCACAAATGTAAGATGAACGATGTGCTGCTAAACACTTTTGTGTGCGCCAGCATTGTGCTCTTTCAGCAGAGATGCCACAGATCACCATCTGTTCTACATTACAGCATAGACAAGCCTGCGAACCCCACGTTCTGTGAAGAGTGGTGGAAGTCCATCCATTTAGTACCTAGTGGTAGTTTCACTCTCCTTGTACCTCTTTCCGTAGATGCTCACGACAGTAGCACGTGACATTCGACCAGCTTCGCCGTTTTCTAGCTACTTGTTCATAGGCCCTGCGTCATAATAATCTGCCATGTCAAAGTCACTGATCCCAATGGATTTACCCATTTTCAGCCCGTATCTTCGCTTTGGTGATTCCCCTTGAGTGTCTGCTCCACTGGCATACTTTTGCTGTCGCATCACTCGCCCGCAACGCCACCAGGCGGCATCCATTGTCGCGGTGGGTAGTAATCATAAAGTTTTGGCGTATCAGTGTATGTAGAACACAATTTTGAATCCCTGCACGTGTACTGTTACCATCGCAGTTAGCGACACAAGAGCAGTCCTACTGTCGTTGTGGAAGAACATACCTCTGAGCACCAATTAAGGTCTTTTTTGTTTCAAACCAATGTTCTAATGCTTCAAAAACAATATGAAAAAAGAAAAGCCCTTATACTCCCCTTTTGCTAATAATCATTCATCAGTGTACGATGTGAGATGCGAAACCCTGCTCCCATCAGTTTTCCTATTGACAAAAGTTCTTTGGATTTATTAGGTGCATTATAATTGCGTAGGCTTCCGCGGCCAGAGTCAGTCGACATAAAAGTTTTCTGGGTTTGGTACCGCGTCATAATGTAATAAGTACTGCTGCTATAGAAAAGCCAACGTTACGGCCACGATTGCAGCGCCCTTCTTCTGGGTCTAATGGTACCCAGAAAACTTTTATGTCGACTATTAGGTGCACGTTTACCAGTTCACCCTTTCGAAGGAGTGTAAAGATGGACACATTTTATAGTTACATAAAGAATTCACAAATCCTTCGGTTTATGTTGCACATCTTATAAGAAACTACTGAAGTTTCCTTCTTTCGTAGTTTGTGGTCTGGTACCAGTAATGGTGACGTCCATGGGACACTACGGTGTCATATATGGATAACTTCGTGTAGTATGTACTCGTAGGTTTGATGTGAATTCCTTTCTGAGCAAACTGTCAATAAAATTAATAGGGTCAGGAACAGAGCACATTAGGGTGTTGGGAACGCACTATTTATTCAGTGAATGTGGAACCACGTTAAAAGTCATGCATCTAGTAGCCCAGCAACAACAATTAGCTTCTAACTGTATATCACGCTTGAAAACATGAATAGTGCCTTGGCGCAGGTGGATGACAAATTGTTTTCTGTGTGCAAATAGATGCTGAATGGGGGACCTAAACTAACCGCGGAAAAGTCTCAATAACCCTGGGCTCTTACCAGTATCAGGTATTTCACATTGAAAGCAAAAATAAGTGAGAAGGATGTAACAGTTTGCTCTCTCCGAGTTATACTAACTTGACTCAAACATGTTATCCAGAATTTCTAGTTCATATGTTGTATTTGTATATGAATCATGACACTTCCTTAAATGGCTTCCAACGTACGAGGGCTATTCCGAAAGTAAGGTCCGATCGGTCACGAAATGGAAACGACTATGAAAATCCGATAAAGCTTTGCACAGATGTGTTGGGTAGTGTCTCTAGTATAACCCCAGTTAGCATCACGTCGCTCTTCTCATTTCTGAGCTCGCAGTGAGTGCGTAAAGATGTCTAGAAAATAGTGTCTGCCGCCAAGTACGGGGGCCTGGTGAGAAATTTCCCCTGAAGCTATGCAGCTAAAATTACATAACTGTCGTGCTGTTTCGTCTTCAAGACAATTCTCAGCCGCATTCTGCAGGGGCAATGAAGATGCTCCTGCATCGTTTTCAAATGGAAATGTGAGAGTACCCACAATACAGCCCGTAATTGTCTCCCTCTGAGTTTCAGCTCTGGTCACATGAACCGCTGGTTATGAAGACAACATTTCGGCACAAGACAACGAGCCGTAGGCCAGCGTAGAGAATTGGCGGAGAGCACTGGCGGCTGCCTTCTATAGCGAGGGTATGGGAAAGTTGGTACAACGCTACGATACACGTCTAAGTCGGGTCGGCGACTGTGGAGATAAGTAGCTGCAAGGTGTATCTAACTGTTGCAAATAAAACATTTTTGATTTTTACCGTGGTTTCCATTTCGCGACCTATCGGACCTTACTTTCGGAATAGCCCTCGTATTAAGTGTAAAGGACGAAGCAGTCCTCGTGACGACTAGCCTAAATGGTTGACCAGTCAAAAGCCAACATCAAAACCCTGAATAATTCTGACACACAGAAACAATTTTCGTTTGTTTTCCTCCTAGTTGAATTACAGTTACAGCTACTGCTGCTTCTCGCTAGGGGTTCAAACTATTTGAGTACTGTACGAAAGAGCTCATATAAAACTTGACAAGATAAATTACAGATAGTATTATTATTGTTGCTTGAAACCTAGTTTCAACATAAGTAAGACTTGCGTAGATCGTGACTTGGAGAATCCTTTTTCATGTGACAAGTTACTGTTTTTAATAGTTTTATGAAAGTTGGCATACTTGAAATAGACATCGTAAGCGCCATTTCAAAACGAAAACATCCTAGCATCTCCTAACGTCCATACCACGGAAATGTAAGGACGATATTCGTTAAAGTAATGCAATGTTAGTACGTGATTATTTCTGGAGTTTGAATTTGGGCCGGCCGCGGTGGTCTAGCGGTTCAGGCGCTCAGTCCGGAACCGCGCGACTGCTACGGTCGCGGGTTCGATTCCTGCCTCGGGCATGGATGTGTGTGATGTCCTTAGGTTAGTTAGGTTTAAGTAGTTCTAAGTTCTAGGGGACTGATGACCACAGATGTTAAGTCCCATAGTGCTCAGAGCCATTTGAACCATTTTTTGAATTTGGCTTCATTGATACTACAGTGAGGATTGCTACATTATTCATTATTAATTAAAGCCTAACATTATGGTTGTAGTGGAAATCCCCGTCCCGATGTACTTTGATACCTTGCGTGGTGAAAAATATCAAACTTATTCCGATATGTAATGTAATAACTTCAAATGGATACTGTAGGCTACAATATTTTATACACTCAAGATCAGATTCATTACAAGAGCAGATCTTATAAATGATTGATTACACGTTTATGGTGATTGTAGGCTATGCACATTCCGGAGATTAAGCAAGGTGATGGAATTATCGACAATAGAAGGAATGTGGAATGATCACGAACAATTTCTTAGACGTAGTATCAGTTCACGTCCTTGCTTAGGCATGAGTAATGTAGAGCATAAAGAAGGACAATGGCACCAATCCATGAACTATACATTTAATGATAGTAGACCAAGTGTGTGTCTGTACTGGAGCGACTTATAAAACGCACATCCAAAAATGTTTTGCATTACAAAAGTTCCTAGAGCTCTTGAAGATAAACGTTGACTGTGGGTATTGTATCACAGACACAATCCATTTGACTGTTCAGATATGCCAATAAACCCGCCTAAAGATGTAAGCAATCATGCATGAGCAGCGCCTATTAGACGGAGGGAGTCCGACAGCCTATCAGTTCCACTCATTCCACCAGGAAGGACGTACACGGCTCGTGTTGTCTGTAGTTCAACCATGCCTAGACGGTCAATATCACGGTTAGATCGCGTCCGCATTGTTACTTTGTGCCAGGAAGGGCTCTCAACAAGGGAAGTGTCCAGGCGTCTCGGAGTGAACCAAAGTGACGTTTTTCAGACATGGAGGAGATACAGAGAGACAGGAATTGTCGATGACATGCCAGGCTCAGGCCGCCCAAGGGCTACTACTGCAGTAGATGACCGCTACCTACGAATTATGGCTCGGAGGAACCCTGACAGCAACGCCACCACAATGAATAATGCTTTTCGTGCAGCCACAGGACGTCGTGTTACGACTCAAACTGTGCGCAATAGGCTGCATGATGCGCAACGTCACTCCCGACGTCCATAGCGAGGTCCATCTTTGCTACCACTACACCATGCTGTACGGTACAGATGGGCCCAACAACATGCCGAAAGGACCGCCCAAGATTGGCATAAAGTTCTCTTCACCGATGAGTTTTGCATATGCCTTCATCCAGACAATCGTCGAATGTGCTTGGAGGCAACCCAATCAGGCTGAAGGCCTTGGACACACTGTCCAGCGAGTGCAGCGAGGTTGAGGTTCCCTGATGTTTGGGGTGGCACTATGTGGGGCCGACGAACGCCACTAGTGGTAATGGAGGGCGCCGTAATGTATGTACGATACTTGAATGCCATCCTCCGACCGATAGTGCATTTACAGGACATATATTTATACCTTAATTACTAATCACGAAGAAAATGGCTTTATTTGTAGGAGACATTTCGAGTTCTGGATATCTCAGGATACATCTTACCGTACCATTAACGTGACACTAACACAAGTATACCGTCAAATAAGGTGAAAGGAATGGTCACTTGCAGCACCTAATAGCCTACCATGTCGGAGGCGTGCGATGTGCAGCCGGCAGACAACGCATCACATGCAAGTGAGTGCAATGTGCACCAGCGCACGATGTGTTGCGACCCGCCTCAATTCACGCAATTGGATCACAAAAGCACCAGCTTCAGATGGGAGCGCTGTGTAGTTAATTGAGCTGTTCACAGCTGCATAATTTGAGGCAGCGCAGCTGTAACGCACCCATTTACGTATAATGTCAGCACAAGCATCACCCCTCACTTGTCTACCGCTGCAATACAGTGTTTTTATAAAGTCACTTACAATTTTCCATTTAAACACTTTATTGTGGAAGATAACAACACAAATATATGTTGAGACATTTATGGCATTTCAGTGTGATGGCCCTACAAACGTAAGCTAAACTCCCATCGTTCCTCTGTAGCCCGAAATACATTTGCTAATCTGGCGTTATTTAGTCTACAGCTGCAAGAATACGGTTTTTAGTTATATATCCTCGCACGAATGATTCCGTTGGGTTCAAATCACGCAAGTGGGGAGTTCTGCAGTAAGCCTTGGCTACGCATGGGCAATCCATCTTCCTGAAAAAGCCACACTCAGATAGTCTCCCACAACTACGGAAAAATGTGCCCTTCTTGTCAGTAGACGACAATATCAATACCGTCTTCTTGAATTAATAGTGGTTCCTGAAATTTCTCCAGTGGGTCATTATACATGCATCTGTTTTGTCAGCAAACGTGAACGGTCCATCCACACAGTTTGACCTGTCTCTTTCCCATTCCCGTAACGCATTTGTCTTTTCGTCTGCCCAAATCGTACACTTCTGTCTGTTCTCACGTCCATTGTTGTGAAACGTTGAATCTGCATTACTAACTGCATCCAATATGTCATAGGGCGCAACGTATCTGGCGTCGAGCTCTCAGATTCACGTATATCGACAATCTGAATGTTAAAGGCATGTTTGTTCAATCTGAATGTCAGTGTTTACCACACAGCGTTGTGAGTTTGCGGTACCAGGTTCCCTGGACAGTCTTCTGATTGCTGAAGGGGGTGGGGGGTGATATAAGTATTGGCATTCTGAATCCTTCGCATAACTTGATTTGTTGCAGCAACCCTTCCTGAACTCTGTTTGATACTAAAACAACCAGTTCGCACGAATTTCTTGACCATTTGTTTAACAGCATGTCTGGTAGGATGTAGTTTGTGAAACTTAGGAGTGAAATTTTTGCACATTTCATGCGGAACGCCAGCAACAACAGCTAAGTGCCTGAAAACCAACGGAAGGGTTTGAAGTAGTACCATGAAGTTTTAATGAGAACGTAAGTTGTGTTTTAATGGCGGTAATACAGGAGCGATATAGAAAAGCGGGCTCGGAGATATCCTGGATTCGTTTCACTTGCAGACGAGGTTTTCCTAACTCACCTAATAGAGTGCCACGTTGTTCAGTATAAGCCAAGAAACAGCCTCAGGTAGGAATTTAGGGGTAGGGATTTGAATGAAGCTGAAGATGGGACCACCCTGGAGAAATACGCCGGGAACATCTATATTTCGTGTCAGTTGGAGAGGGCAAGACAAGGAATCCAAATGGAATTTAACCCACTGAATAATCCTCTTTGTCTGGAGATTATTGTAAGTAGTTAGTTCCCTGACGGACTTTCTATTTCTTCTTCTTGTTCTTCGTTTGTTCCTGGGCTCTTGTAGACTTACTTTGAAAGTATATTTGGTCACGAAAATTTTACAGCTGTAGGCAAACTCATGTACACATGTACGGCATCGAGATTAGCAGCTCACAAGGGAACCTCCCCATCGCACCCCCCTCAGATTTAGTTATAAGTTGGCACATTGGATAGGCCTCGAAAAACTGAACACAGATCAATCGAGAAAACAGGAAGAAGTTTTGTCGAACTATGAAAAAAGTAAGCAAAATATACAAATTGAGTAGTCGATGTGGAACATAAGCCACATCAAGGACAATGTGGTCTGAGGAGCGCCGTGGTCTCGTGGTTAGCGTAAGCAACTGGGGGAGGAGAGGACCTTGGTTCAAGTCTTCCCTCGAGTAATAATTTTAACTCTTTTATTTTCTAGCAATTGACGTGTGTCAATTATCAAAGTTCAGGCACTCACACAATCAACTTCGCTCTCGAAAATTCCAGGACATGTTCAGATTTTCTTGGACATATGCAGGAATTGACGGTCTACACACGGAAAAAATTGGAAAATGTTAGAAACATATGTTTTGACAGAGCACAGGTAAATCTGTGTGACTGTGAAACTGTTGCATTCATTTGTTGCAGTTTATGTGACAAACTCTTATGTTTTCATCACTTTTTTGGAGTTACTATCACATCCACAAGAAAACCTAAATCGGGCAAGGTAGAAGAATCTTTTTACAAGTCGACAAGTTAGCTGGGTCGACAACATATTCCTGTCATGTGACGCACATGCCGTCACCAGTGTCGTATAGAATATATCAGACGTGTTTTCCTGTGGAGGAATCGGTTGACCTATGACCTTGCGATCAAATGTTTTCGGTCCCCATTGGAGAGGAACGTACTTTCGTCTACTAATCGCACGGTTTTGCGGTGCGGTCGCAAAACACAGACACTAAACTTATTACAGTGAACCCAGACGTCAATGAACGAACTGACAGATCATAATTTTGCGAAAATAAATAAAGTAAAATTTTCACCCGTGGGAAGACTTGAACCAAGGACCTGTCGTTCCGCAGTTGTTCACGCTAACCACGGGACCACGGCGCTCCTGAACTGACAATATGCTTGATGTTGCTTAACTCGCACATGGACTACTCAGTTTGTATATTTTACTTATTTTTTCCATAGTTCCACACAACTTCTTCCTGTTTTCTCGATTGATCTGTGTTCAGTTTTTCAAGGCCTGTCCACTGTGCCAACTTATAACTAAATCTGAGGGGGGTGCGATGGGGAGGTTCCCTTGTCAGTAGCAGTTCCACTTTCTGCTAATTTTGTTGCAACCAGTCCTGAGAACTCATGGCTGCAACATGAAATATAAATTATTTCCGTCATATATTGACTACGCATACTGGTCACTGCTGTAATTAAACGGAGTGATTTATACAGCTAGAAAGAGGGATGATCAGCAGCTTCCTTGACGTGTAGAAGTAGGTTATAAACCTGCCAAATTTATATGTGGTGAGAGCACGTAATGCATGGAATAAAGGCACGGTTGTAAACAGCCGTCATGGTAAGTACATATGACAGGTATCACAATACGCATACGACCCCATAGCAGATGGTGTGTGAAACGTGGTACCAATGCGAATCGGCGCTGACACTGAATTTTGCGTAGCGAAGTCGAAACTTCACTTCTTCTTGGGGACATTTACATCCGAGTTAGGCGTCACTGCAAAGATAGCAGTCCGCATATCCGAAGAGAAGCGTCGGCGAAAACTACATGGAGAGTGAAATGTACGAATCTGGAAGTAGTTATGTTTCAGTGGGGTGATAAACGCATTACTCCTCGTTATATTTAACATTTATTCCTTAGATTTGGGCTTCCATTGGACGAATGATACTTTCGAATAAATGACATCGCCGGGTTCACGTCTAAGCTGGAATGTAACACGATCAGGCTCTGAAAACTCTTCTATGCATCTAAACTTCCCTGTTTCTAAATCCAGTTAAACCTCTGTGGCACATTTCAGCACGCAGCACTAAACAACTGGCCTGTAAAGTACGCCTAAAAATACTCAACAATATCTGTGAGTGCCTAAACACATTCTTCTGCCTCATACTGCTACAGCATCTGCTGAAAACTGAAGTTAACCAAGAGCCTCATTAGACTGGATATTAGAAACAGTGAACAATGAATTTGGAGGATCGGATGTGAGCTGGAATAAAAAAAAATATATGTACATCAATATTTTAGAACGTTTTAGTAATAACTGACAAAAAATATTCTTGTGGAACTGAAAATCGTGATTCGAAACAAAGGCCATATAATGGATAGGAATGGAACTGGCATTGTCGGCGGATCCAGATGGATAGGTTAAGTTCAAAGTGATTTCACTTTCCGGACAGTTTCATTTGTTTTCTGTGTTCTGTGCATGACGAGAAAAGCTTAACTAAAATGATGATCACAGAGTTGAATTTAGATCCAGTGGCAGAGGGCAGTAATGAGGTACTGGACACAGGGTAAGTAGATAAAACAATTGAGAGGGTGAAGTTTTGAAACCAACAGAACAAAGACATTTAGAAATAAAAAAATTACACTAATGATGAGTCAAACCAATGTAAAATGCAGCTGCTGAGTTTGTGAACCAGTATTTAAAAGTTGTGGAGCACTCAAATGATAAATGCTGAAAAACAGTGAATCAAATAGTTCAAAAGCTTGGACAATACGCATAAATACCACATAGTGAGGTTTCCAAAATTTGGGGCATAATTAGGAGTGTATAAACAGAAATTTGGAATGTATAAACGAAATTTGTGAGAAATGAAATCAAATGTGAAGAATAAAATCAAACAGTAGCTGAAAAAAAAAACATACAGAAACAATGATAAAATCAACTTTGAGAATACTCATGCTAAACATAGTTATGTCCCTAACTCAAAATATATTTTGGTAACTGAAACTAACCTTGTAGCTACTGCTCAAGATTTGGTTCTATGCATTGAAGATAATGGAGAGGAAACTGCAATTAATGTATCTGATGATGTTGAAGTTGCTGATATGTGTGGAGTGGTACGAATATTCGATTCATTCGTCCCGTGACACGCAAGAAATCTGAATCAACACTGAGCAACTGGTAGACATGTGCGAGAGGATGCGCTCCATCATAACAGCGGACATGAGTGGTCCTCTGATGCTGCGTTACGTCAAATTAAGCACGCGTGAACAGATGTGTTAATTACCATGTTCTCTCAACAGTTTCAGCAGCCGCTATCGCTTCTACGGCCTATTTGAGGGAACGGGGGCGAAGTACAACAAGCGGATAGCAATGTTAACTACGTCACTCAAAACCATGTGGCTCAGGAGAAACTGTCAGTGAAGCAGAAAGGATGTGCTTGGTATTTCTTGCACATTCAGGAACCGTAAATTTGCAGATTTTCCTGCCTGGGAGCTACTAAATAAAATATGAATAAGTTTGTCTCTTTATTTGCACATGTAGCCACAGCCACGGCAAATGGTCTGAATGACAAGATTCTGCCAACGGGTAGATCAAAATACGCCTTTGTTTTACTTTCGTTACTCGGTAATTTCGGATGTTAAGCCATTTTCATTGTCTGCTTTTTTTTTTAGGTACAACGAGCGTTTGAGTGTTCACATACGTTTTCTGACGCTGGTGTGGTGCGCATACCGAAATTTACGATTTTGGAATTCACAGGACAGCATATTTCGGTGACGTTTAGGAGGATAAAATATTTCTTACGTGAGCATCACGTAAAAATAACGATGTCTGAAAGTAAGCAGCAAAAAGAACGATCTTCACAACCTGTCAGTTACCAACAGGTATAAATGTAACTGGAATGAGTGACTTGGTACACAATACGGTCGATATGTAACGGAGGAAAGTATTATCAGGTTAGTAATAACAAGATTATGTTTTACTGAACATTTTCTTGACAATCCACTAATGACCTTCCACATTATGATTACGCCTCACATGAGACGCAATGCCACATAGTGTCTTTGCAGGGATATGACGCTGTGAAATCTGTACATACTATAAAAGCGTACATCGTAACACCAGGCTACATAAGCGAAAACTGGTAACCGGGTTTCTACAGCTGAAAGATGATGTCTGTTACAATTTCACGCCAGCAGCGTTGTTGTTGTTCCTGTTGTTGATGTGGTCTTCAGTCCAGAGACTGGTTTGATGCAGCCCTCTGTGCTACACAATCCTGCACAAGCTTCTTCATTTCCAAGTAACCTACATCATTCTGAATCTGCATTAATCTCTTGGACTCCATCGACGGTTATTACAATCCACGCTTTCCTCCAGTACTTAACTGATGATCGCTTGATGCCTCAGAACGTATCATACCAACTGATTCCTTCTTCTAGTCAAGTTGTGCCAAAAATTGTTGTGCCGAAAATTCCTCTTCTCTCCAAATCTATTCAGTACCTCCTCATTGGTTAGGTGATCTACCAATTTGATTCTTCTGTAGCACCACATTTGAAAGCTTCTATTCTCTTCTTGTCCAAACTATTTATCGTCCATGGTTCACTTCCGTACATGCTTACACTCCATACAAATACTTTCAGAAACGACTTCCTGACACTTAAACCTACACTCGATGTTAACAAATTTCTCTTCTTCAGAAACGCTTTCCTTGCCATTGCCAGTCTACATTTTATATCCTCTCTGCTTCGACCATCATCAATTATTTTGCTCCCCAAAGAGCAAAACTCATCTACCAATTTGTCTCATTTCCTAATCTAATTCCCACAGTGCCATCTGATTTAATTCCACTACATTCCATTATCCTCGTTTTGATTTTGTTGATGTTCATCTAATATCCTTCTTTCAAGACACTGTCCATTCCGTTCAAATGCTCTTCCAGGTCCTTTGCTGTCTCTATCAAAACTAAAATATCATCGGCAAACGGAAAAGTTTTTATTTCTTTTTCATGGATTTTAAATTTAGAGTGGGAATTTTCCTTTGTTTCCTTTACTGCTTGCTCGATATACAGATTAAATAGACTACAACCCTTCCCAACTACTGCTTCCCCTTGATGTCCCTCGACTCTAGGAACTGCCATCTGGTTTCTGTACAAATTGTAAATAGACTTTGGCTGTATTGGACCCCTGCCACCTTAAGAACTTGAAAGAGCATTCCACTCACCATTGTCAAAAGCTTTCTCTAAGTCTACAAATGCTAGAATCGTAGGTTTGCCCTTCCTTAATCTATCTTCTAAGGTAAGTAGTAGAGTCAGTATTGCCTCACACGTTCCAACATTTCTACGGAATCCAAACTGATCGTCCCCGATTTCGACTTCTACCAGTCACTCCATTCGTCTGTAAACAATTCATGTCAGCATTTTTGAGCTGTGACTTACTAAACTGATAGTCAGGTAATTTTCGTACCTGTAAACATCTCGTTTCTTTGGGATTGGAATTATCATATTTTTCTTGAAGTCTCAGGGGATTTCGCCAGTCTCATACATCTTGCTCACCGGATGGTAAAGTTTTGACATGGCAGGCTCTCTCAATGCTATCAGTAGCTCTAACGGAATATTGTCTAATCCCGGGGCGTTGTTTCGTCATAGCTCTTTCAGTGCTGTCAAACTCGTCTCGCAATATCATATCTCCCATTTCATCTTCATCTACATCCTCTTCCTTTTCCATAACAATGCCCTCAAGCACATCGCCATTGTATAGACCCCTTATGTAGTCCTTCCACCTTTCTGTTTTCCGTTCTTTGCTTAGAACTGGTATTCCGTCTGAGTTCTTGATATTCATGCAGGTGCTTCTCTTTTCTCCAAGGGTATCTTTAATTTTCCTGTAGGCAATATCTATGTTACCCCTAGTGATATATGCCTCTACATTCTTACATTCGTCCTCTAGACATCCCCGTTCAGCCATTTTGCACTTCCTATCAGTCTCATTTTTAATATGTTTGTACTCCTGCTAAGACATGAGGGAATGACTTCCATGGTACTAGAGGGAACTGTAGAGGGCAAAAACTGTAGAGGAAGACAGAGATTGGAATACGTCAAGCAAATAATTGAGGACGTAGGTTGCAAGTGCTACTCTGAGATGAAGGGGTTAGCACAGGAAAGGAATTCGTGGCGGGCCGCATCAAACCAGTCAGTAGACTGAAGACCAAAAAAAAAAAAAAAAAAACTCCTTTTTGCATT
The DNA here is from genome assembly GCF_023898315.1 of Schistocerca nitens. NCBI lineage: Eukaryota > Metazoa > Arthropoda > Insecta > Orthoptera > Acrididae > Schistocerca > Schistocerca nitens. The sequence continues at coordinate 533,434,430 of NC_064620.1, read as the reverse complement.
TTTCATTTACTGCATCTTTATATTCATCAATTAAATTCAATACCTCTTCTGTTACTCAAGGATCTCTACTAGTCCTCGACTTTTTACCTACTTCATCCTTTGCTGCCTTCACTATCTTGTCTCTCAAAGCTACCCATTCTTCTACTGTATTTCTTTCCCCCGTTCTTGTCAATCGTTCCCTAAATCTCTCTCTGAAACTCTCTACAACCTCTGCTTCTTTCAGTTTACCCATGTCCAATCTACTTAAATTCCCACCTTTTTGCAGGCTCTTTGGTTTTAATCTACAGCTGGTCTGAGTCCACATCTGCCCTTGGAAACGTCTTACAGTTTAAATCCTGGTTCCTAAATCTCTGTCTTACCATTATGCAATCTGTCTGAATCCTACCAGTGTCTCCAGGCCTCTTCCACATATAAAACCTTTCATGATTCTTAAACCAAGTGTTAGCTATAATTATGTTATAGTCTGAGCAAAATTCTACCAGGCGGCTTCCTCGTTCATTCCTTACCCCCATTCCATATTTACCTACGCCTTTTCCTTTTCCTAATATCGAATTCCACTACTGTAAAATTTTGGTCTCCCTTCACTATCGGAACAATTTCTGTTGTCTCATCATACATTTCTTCAATCTCTTCGTCTTCTGCGGAGCTAGTTAACATATAAACTTGTACTGCTGTGGTACACGTGGGCTTCGTGTCTATCTTGGATACAATAATGCGTCCACTATGTTGTTCGTAGTAGTTTATCCGTGCTCCTATTTTTTTTAGTCATAATTAAACCCACTCCAGCACCGCTCCTATTTGATTTTGTATTTATAACCCTGTATTCACCTGACGAGAAGTCTTGTTCCTCCTACGACCGAATTCCACTAATTCCCAGCATATCGAATTTTAACATACCCATTTCCCTTTTTAAATTTACTAATTTACCTGCCCGATTAATGGATCTGACATTCCACGCTCCGATTCGCAGAATGCCAGTTTTGTTTCTCCTGATAACGACGTCCTCCTGAGTAGTCCCCGCCCAGAGATGCGAAAGGGGGACTATTTTACCTCCGTAATATTTTACCCAAGAGGATGCCGTCATCATTTTACCATACAGTAAAGCTGCATGCCCTTGGGAAAAATGAGGATTGTATTTTCCCCTCGCTTTCGGCCATTCGCAGTACCAGCACAACTAGGCCGTTTTGGTTAATGTTACAAGGACAGATCAGTCAATCAGCCAGACTGTTGCCCCAGAACTATTGAAAAGGCTGCTGTCCTTTTTCAGGAACCACACGTTTGTTTGGCTTCTCAACAGATAACCCCACCCCCCATTGCGATTGCACCTGCGGTATGGCTATTGTATCGTTGAGGCACGCAAGCCTCCCCACCAGCGGCAAGGCCCATGGTTCTAGGAGGGTAGGAGTAGTTCCACTGTGAAGGTGCAAATCAAGTTTTCTTTTAATATCCGCTGTAAGGATCGTGAGCGCTCGTTAATATTGAGGTTGAACGTTGTAAGATGGTGTTAATAACAAATGCCTGTATGGCGACAAAGACGCCATTATCAACCTCAAAGAGTTTGAACGATGTCGTGTAATAGGGCTGCGAGAAGCTGGATGTTCCATCTTCGATACTGCAGAAAGGCTTAACAGTAGTGTAGCCAATCTACATGATTCCTGGCAGCGGTAGTCACGAGAATGTAAGGTCGCCAGAAGACAGGGCCCAGACAGTCATACAGCACCGTCGAGGGGGAAGATCGTAGTGTTCGGTGTATGGCTCTGGCGCTTTGTACTGTAGCTGCAGCAATATTATGAGCATCAGTTGGCACCAAAGACACGCAGTGAAACTGGTTATGTAAAGGACAATTCCGAGCCAGAATCTCTACCACCATTGGCGACTTCAATAGTGTCAAGTGAGACCTCATTGCAGACCAGGGGGGAGGTCTGGTGTGTTTTCTGATGAAAGTTTATTCTGCCTCAGTGCAGGCGATGGCCCAGTGTTAGTTAGAAGATGGCTAGTTAAGAGTATTGGAACAAGAGGAACACGACGCCACTCTGCATTGTTGCCAAATGTATCCCATATGGCGGCGAAGACGTCAGCCAAGATGGCAACAGCGTATGATCCCATCCAAGATAGAGGCCGTGACGTTATTTAAGATGGCCAATTTTAGCACGAAGAAGGTCAATTGGGCTAACTCCACTAATCTAACCCTCCCATCCCCAGAAACATGGCGGGACGTTCAAATTCCAACTGGATAATGCACCACATATAAAAAAAATCGTGGGAAGAACGTCAATTGCCCTACCTCCACTAACCTAAGTCACCTGACCGCCACATCTTCCTGTGAACTGGCGCCAAGGCGATGAGAGACAGCGATAATATTTGATTCATTCACATCCTTTGTGCTGGGATATAGGAGCCTCTGCATACTGGTGAGAACGTTTGCATATGTTGAGAGCAGGAAGGCTATCACGCTAGGGGCGCTTGAAAGAGTGCATTCGATGTTATTTTCGTAAGCAGATTCTGTTAGGGCAAGAATTTCCGTGCATACAAGCTGAGACATCAAGAATGCGATTGTTAACTATTTCTGGGACACTATAAAATACCCGATAGGTCGACTTGGCTGTCATTTTTTACAAAGACACGTGACGAAAGAATAACATTGAGAACGTTTTAGATGGCATGCCGCCATGCAGACGTTTCACGGCGAGGTCTCAGTCACACTGGAGTGGGTATGCACAGCTGTGTGCAGCTCATATGTTCCGTTATGGGGGAAGCAGCTGTGCTATTCTGTCATCAATGGTAAAGACAAGTGCTGTCTAGAGATGTCTCACATATGGGGTCTGCACTTTGTAGTTCTGTGGCAGTATACCTGAAATCAGATGCAACTTTCACCTGCATCAGGCAGCAGCTTGCACAGTGACAGCGCACGCGTCCCTGGCCAGTCGTGCCGGGGGCTGTAGGTAGCCTCATGTGCGCTCTAGTGGACAGGAGGGTGGTGGACGGTGCTGGTGCATGTTGATTGCATTATTTTGTGAGTAGGTCTGTAGGCTGTGCTGTGCGTTATTTGGACAGTTTCCGAGTATTGAGCGTGTCTATACTACAGTGTGCTGCATTATTTAGGAGGAGTCTGCATGTCTGTAGCGAAATTATTTCAGTAAACTGTTTGCGTGTCTACAGAGCGGTATTTAGGACTAGTTTACAAGTCTGTTGGCTGTGTGACGTGACCCCAGTACGTGTTTTGCACCAGTGTGATAACTATACTCGATCCCTAAATAAAACGTTCCAAAATAAATAGAGTTCACTCTGGCCTTACTCTCTCAAGCCTGAGTCACTTTTGCGCCATTTTCCCCCCACAGACACCTTCTGGGATTAGGTCACAGGAGGGTTGACAGTTCCCTCTGTTCGTGGTAATGTGTACTGGGTCAGTTGGAATCTAGTTCTTGTGGAGGAGACATTGCTTGCAAAATAAAAAACTTATGTCCATCATAGGCAGAGTCGTTTTCCGGCCATTTCGCACCACCATCTAGAATGACGTCATGCGCTACGTGCGTTAGTACACGTTAGTGTATGTTAGCCTGAAAACATGGGCCGGTAAGGGGACGTGGCAGTCTGTTGAGGATAGTGGTGGGGACTTTAACTATTTCCTTACAAGTCTTGGTGGTCGTGGCATTCGCGAAAATTCATTCAAACTTCATGGTAGCGCTCTCTGGTGATGTCAATATGTACTAGGCCTCGTGGTGAAGACTATCTATGGCCCCACCTTGAATAACAGTAGTCACATCATCAGAGGGCACCATGGGCAACACAGCCATCTGGTGCCAGTGCTGTGTACTAAGTCACTTGGAGCCTGGAAATCTTGGTGGCGGCGCTGTGTTCTAAGCCATTTGGAGTCAGGAACTCTTGGTGAACACATTGTATGCTGCCATCTTGGATAACAGCACTTGCGTCATCACCTGACGTCACAGCAGAGCCCTCTCGTGCCAGTACTGTGTACTAAGTCAGTTTGAGTCCAGACCTCACAGCGAGCACTCTGTTTGCCGCCATCTTGGATTACATCATGCATGAGAGCGCCCCTGGTGATGGCACTGTGTACTAAATCAGTTGGAGTCCGGATCTCGTAGTGAATGAACTGGTTGGCTGTACTGTATGAAACTGTTTAAATAAAGACTTATGACCAAGTTCTTTTCCCACGAATCCTTAGGAGGAGGTGACGGTTGTGTGGCTGAGGTTAGTCCAAGTGTCTTTCGCGCCATTTTCTTATCTTAGTAGAGATACGCGAATTGACCATTGTATACCGCCAAAATTCTAACTTGGCGCCAATTCATTGGAAGAAGTGGCGGTCGGGTGACTTAGGTTAGTGGAGGTAGGCCTATTTACATTCTTCCCACATTTTTTTTTAGGTGTATTGGATTATCGTGTTCGAATTTGATGTTCCCGCCATTTTTCTGGGGATGGGGGGTTAGGTTAGTGGAGGTGGCCCAATTCATCTTCTACCCACCAAAATTCAAACTTCCTACCAAAATTCGCCATCGTGAATTACGTCATGGCCGCCATCGTGGATGATGTAATGTACTGTTGCCAAGTCTACATGCCGCCATCTTGGATTACGTCATCGCCGCCTTCTTGGATACATCTGGCAACAAGGCAGAGTGACATTGTGTCCCCCTTGTTCCAATACTGTTAAGGGCTTGCAACTGATCTGTCTGCATTCTGGACACAGTGGACCTGTACGTGGAGATACAGTCCGTGGTCCGATTTCAGTATCACAGCAGAAGCACTCTCCTGGTCACCCACGCGCCCTGACAGAAAGTTTATAGTCAGTCTGGTGATTCGATTGGCTGAGCTGCCATTCATGAACAGCTCTCTAGTAGTGCCTCCCAACGGGACATCGCTCGCCCGCATACCCTTGCTGTAACCCACAATGCTCAGCAGTGTGTCAACATTTTTGCCTTGGCTGCTCAATCACCAGATCTCTCTCCAATCGAGCTCATACTGGCCATTATAGGGCGACAACTACAGCGCATCCTCAAACAGCATTAACCGTCACTATATTGGCTGACCAACAGCACCAGGCATGGAAATTCATACCACAAACTTATCTATGGCACCTCTACAACACAATGCAAGCACTTCTGCATGATTACATTCAACGTTCTGGTTATTACTGCACCAAAATTTCACATAAACGGAACCCAGCTGATTTTATCAACAAACTGGCGATTCTCTACCTAAGTAGGTTTGATCTTTTAGTGAGTTTTGATGTAGTATCCCTTTTTACAAAGGTATCTTTTGATGATTCATTGGCACTAATTGGTAAACAGCCGGGCATGACTCCTTTGTTTCGGCACACTCTTTCCACAACCTGTTTGATGTTTAACCAAGACAGACTGATGGCGTCTCCATCACCAGCCCCTTGTCTCACTTGGTGGCTAACATTTTTATTCACTAGGGGAAATAACACTTGAAACAGCGGTTCTTAAACCAGTTGTTTGTTGGAGGTACGTAGATGATACTTTCATAGTGTGGCCCCAGGGAGAAGATAAGTTAATGGAGTTTTTAAATCATCTTAACTCTATTCATGACAACATTTGATTCACTACTGCATTACAGAAAGATGGTTCTCTCCCATTCCTGGATGTTTTGGTTTGACGGAAGAGTGGCCGCTCCCTGGGACACTTTGTTTGTCTTAAGCCCACTCACACTTATTTGTACCTGCACTCTTCAACTTGCCATCACCCACCCCAAGCTATGAGTGTGCTTGAAACCATTGCACAGAGGGCACTTACAGTGTCGGATGCAGATAGTTTACGTAAAGAGCCTACACATTTGAGAACAGTGTTCCGAGGTTATGGATACTTGACGCGGAAAATTAACAGGGAATTCTCGGCTAAAACCAAGAACCGGGAAGCGGATAAAGACGAAACACACCAGCAAAATCCCTAACTTTCTCTCCTTTGTTGGAAACATTTCTATCAAAATAACAAAAATGCTTAGTACTTGTCACGTGAAAGTGATTTTCCATCCAATATCTAATATTTCGGACTTCCTGGGATCACTGAAGGATAACTTGTCATTTCGGAATGCGTGAATTTACAAAATTCCTTGCCAGTATGGTATGGCTTGTATAGAACAAACAACACGCACAGTGGAATAAAATTGCACATAACATGAACGTTGCACCAGCTTTCTGTAACCCAGGAAGTCTTCAGTTGCCCAACTCTGTATCTCCAAAAGACATTCTGTGGTGTCACCGCCAGACACCACACTTGCTAGGTGGTAACCTTTAAATCGGCCGCGGTCCGTTAGTATACGTCGGACCCGCGTGTCGCCACTATCAGTGATTCAGACCGAGCGCCGCCACACGGCAGGTCTAGAGAGACTTCCTAGCACTCGCCCCAGTTGTACAGCCGACTTTGCTAGCGATGGTTCACTGACAAATTAAGCTCTCATTTGCCGAGACAATAGTTAGCATAGCCTTCAGCTACGTCATTTGCTACGACCTAGCAAGGCGCCATTACCAGTCACTATTGATGCTGTAAAACATGTACCGTCAAGAGCGATGTTCACCAATTATGGATTGAAGTTAAGTATTCCAGAAGCTACGTACGTTTTTTACTAGTCTCATTCCCGTGTCCTGTTCCAGACCTCAAGCCAGCCTGCGTGAGCTTAAACGCGTGCCTTTCGGCTTCCTCCTAGTGGATTGGCTGTCTTGCCAATCCACAACACATTCAATGGAGTGACAAAACATTAATATTGGCCTCAGTAACATCTTTTTGGGACTCCATTAAAAATGGAACGCGTTGAAATACGCATTGAGGGAAATCTAAGGAGCCGTGACAACGGCTACGAGCTGGATAATGCGTGGACTCCCGTCATCTCTGAGGTTTACGCCAGACGAAGACGTCAGAATGCTCCGAAGTCTGCGGCGAGCGGTAACGCCGAAGACAGCTGATCCTTGTAATTCGCCGGCCGAAGTGACCGAGCGGTTCTAGGCGCTACAGTCTGAAACCGCGCGATCACTACGGTCACAGGCTCGAATCCTGCCTCGGGCATGGATGTGTGTGACGTCCTTAGGTTAGTTTGGTTTAAGTAGTTCTAAGTTCTAGGGGACTGATGACCTCAGCAGTTAAGCCCCACAGTGCTCAGAGCCATTTGAACCATTTGAACCTTGCAGTTCCACCAGCGAGGGCGCTGCCGCCGGGGGATGTGGTCCTTCTACCACCGTGACTGATGCATGCGCTGCAATACTATCAGCGAGCTATATAAGGCGGGACGGAGATCATAATCGTCAATCTTCGTTGGCTCACCTCAACGTGACTGGCAGGTGTCCAGTTTAAATATCATGGAGTGAAGTTTACAACAAGCGGCTGCAATCCCGAAATGTCTTCGAATAAGTAGTTGGTCAGTTTGTGAAAGGACCCCTACTCTGGAACACAGAAATTGGTGAGTCAGTCAACAGAGATAATGACAAACACCGACTGTGCGATAGAATGCCAGTCGGAAATGAGAACTCTGTGAAAAATCTACATGCAAACTCGTGGGTACGGTAGTGCCAAAATGAGAACATACGCTTCTAATGACTCTCCCTTGGCCACTAGAAAAATTATTAAGCATTCCTGATAAGAGCAGAAGGAAACAGACAGGCAGCCTCGAAACTTTCCGCTGATTGTTAACTGCTGTTTCCTACTCTTACCAGGTCCTCTTTCCTGCCTAGTATTTAATGATTTAAATAAATCTCTCCATTGGTGTGACTTTTGAATATGAAAACTGAAACTGACTTTTCCATAAAAAATTAAATATTTAGTGCTGTGGATCTTTATTACTGTCTTCTTCGCTAAAAAGAGTAAATTATTAGTTTTGTAGTAAAGCGTGGCATATCGGGAATGCAGTCGAGCGCACCCCGGGTTACAGTAATTCTTTGAAGCCAGCGTAAGAAACGGCTTTTTTAAGATCTGCGTCGTAATGTAGGTCTAAAAAATTCTTGATGCGGTTATTGAAGAGCAAGTCAGACGGATACGATTCTGAAAAACTTTGATAGTCTGTGCCGGCAGAGCAAACTCCATAAATTTTCACTTTTCACAAAGGAGAATCTGTTCATTCTAAAACACCGTGTTAGTAAACAGGGATCGCACAGTACTACCTAGCATTTAAAATCCTATCTTCTGCTTGCTTGCACTTTGTGTCGTAATTACTAGGACAGAAAAGATGAGCATAACATTCACTTCAGAAATGAGAAACATTTTACCTTTTGAGATAACAATTATTATTTCATAAAAACGTTCTTCTCAGTGCTCTACTATTACAGTATATATTCAGCTTCTTATCAATGGCAGATTCAAAAATTTTGCACCCCTAGGCACAATATATTGTATGCGCCTCCCCCCCCCCCACCCGCCCCCCCACTTCCCACCCCCTCCGCCAGAAGAACATGTCTTAAATAATAACTATTACCTGATCACTTCACAATTGCCGTTTTGGGTGGGACTGCTGCGAGCTGTTTCCGTATTCTGCTTTTCGTTGTGAAGAACTCGTCAGCGGTCTAGTCGCGCTCAATCAGAATGTAAAATGTTTCCTGGACTGTACTTGGTGTACGCCAGCGGATAAAAGAAACTTAAAAGTGCATTGTGTTAACATATTCTTCTGTCTAAAGACAACAGAAATGAACACAAGGAAAATAACTTTTCTTTTATGACCTAAAAATTCAGCACAGCGTGTAGGAGACAACGGATTTTTGCTACATATATTCACTTTTAATATCGTTCTTTTACAGGAAACCATTGAAATTGAAAATAAAGTTGTGTTACGATCTAAAAATTGAAGCGAACGTGTGATACATTGGAAATTAATACGTACTTTTACAGAGATGCGTTCAAAATTAAAATTAAACTGTCGTTTTACGATCTAATAACTTGAATGTGTGGTAGATTAAAAAAACACGTTCGGTATTAATGCGTGAATCTATAACAAAGCTTAAGAATTGGAAATGAAAGAGAGATTTCGATGCACTAAATAATAACTAAATACAGACTAACAAACACAGAACAGGATTTGCTATTAAATAATTTTACAGACTAGGGAGGAAAAATAAAATTTGTTTTATAATGTAATACTTGATGTGCAAAGGATTAGGGTCTGTGTAGCTAGATGCTGCATATTAAACGTACACAACACCTTTAATCCACGTAAGGGCTGAACAGTTTGGTACTGCAGCTACTGCTCTCACCAAACCTCTTTCTAATGGTATTAGCAAAAGTTTTTACGTATTTATCGACGGAACTGAACTACGTTATTTATTAACACTTTTTCATCTGAGCGTACTCTCCGATAACGTATATTTTCGCGATAACTATACATTTCAGCAAACGCCAAGAATACGCATCAGTTGTAATATACTGCAGTCCTGTACAATGCCGAGCGGCCTGGGTCATTCGGGTATTGTTTAGTATTGTCTAGTGCCTTCACTCACGTCTGCACGTAAACGTGGTTTAGTTCCGCGTTCTGCCATCTGCAGCTGTAAAATAAACAGGTAATATGTAGTTTGTAAATCCAATGAATGTGCTCTAAGTTGTAATAAAAATCAAATTATAATCTTAAATTTTTAAAACTAATATGAATAAATAAACAAACTCACCTGTCAGCAAAGTCTGCGGTTCGCTTTGACCGCAGGAAACTCGTTGATCACATCTTCATAGTTCAGACAGTTATCAGTTAGGAGGTCGGCTTCGATGTGAAGAACGGACAAGGCGTTCAATCTCTCCTCTGACAACGTAGAGCGTAGGTGCGACTTCAGTCTTTTAAGAGCCGTAAGCGAGCGTTCTGCTGAACAATTGGTAAGTGTCATACATAGAAATATTCTAAGAGCATTGTCAACAGTCGGAAACACGGTCTGTAACCTCTCTTTTCGTAAAAATTTACTCATTTCGACTGGTATGTCACTAATCTCAGGAGATTTCGAAAGTTCCGCGAAATTTACAAATTCATTATGGAAGGAAGGCTCTAAATCTCTGTCATATGACGCTTGGAGTTTTGCTCCACGTTCAGCAATATCGTCAGGTGAACTGTTCTTAAGGTTACTGAAAACTGTGAGTCCAACAGTGTTCTACATCATTCCTTCCTCCTGACTAATTCGGCTTACAAGTTGTCGAGTACTGGGAGAAATGTTTCGACTCGAAATTTTTCCCTTCCAGTCAGAAAAACTTCTTCAGAGTCCGCTTCTTCGTCATCAAGAAGTTTGTGTCTTCTTGATCTGTTATAGGTGCATTCATAGTCTATATCAGTCACAATCTTAATGGATTTACTTTCATAATAGTCGAACATGCCACGAATAGATGCAATAAATCCTACAAGTGATTCATATAATTCATGCACTATTTTAGTATCAATATTTACACTTTGCAATTTCAGATTTACACTACTAAATCTCTGGAGTATGTACTTCCCAACTGTCATCATGAATACTGTTTCTAGTCTGCTGAGTTGATTCAAGCAGTGAAGCCTCATTTCACACAAGTGGTTTTTCAAACGTATTATTGGCAACAGTTGTGAGAGCATTGACAACGCCCAGTTTTCATATAGACTTACACATGCTTCCTCTCTTGCTGAACGTGTTTTTGATAAACTTTTACCGTTTTGTTCCTGGTTTCATAAAGGAAAGCAGTTTATCCCAGCGCAGTGTAGAATCAGAGAAAAAATTGTCAAGATTTTGCGCTACATTGAAAAATGAACATGCTTCCCGACAACACCTTGCAGCAGTAGTGCCGACTAAATTCAGTGAATGTGCTGCACAAGGCACATAATGCGCTTTCGAATTTCGTTTTTTAATACGTGCCCGAAACCCAGTGTAGATTCCTTACCTATTGCTTGCGTTGCCATATGATTGGCCTCTACAGTCAGTAATATCAATGGAATTTGTGGACAGAAATTTAGTACGGCCTCAGCTAAATTTTCGGACTTTTTTCCCGGGTTTGGTAAAAACAGAAGGAAATGTTCAACAGGTTCACCATTCTCGTTCACATACCTTAATATGAAAGATAATTGGTCAATATGTGAAATGTCCGGAGTAGAATCTCCTATTATAGAGAAATATTTGACCGGTTTTATTTCACTTATGGTAATTCTTTTTATTCGATCAGAAAGAAGCTCTATTGTTTCATCACAGATTGTTGATGAAAGATAACTTTTATGTCCCTGCCCTGCATTTCCATATCGCTCAATGTGCTCTGAGAGAAAACTCGGCTATAAGTTCAAGAGACATCACAAATTGACCATTATGTGATGAATGGAGTCAAATTCAAATGGTTCTGAGCACTATGGGACTTAACATCTGTAGTCATCAGTCCCCTAGAACTTAGAACTACTTAAACCTAACTAACCTAAGGACATCACATACATCCATGCCCGAGGCAGGATTCGAACCTGCGACGTAGCAGTCGTGCGGTTCCGGACTGCGCGCCTAGAACCGCTAGACCACCGCGGCCGGCTGAATGGAGTCTTTCAGCATGTCCACGAAGGGTAAGTCCACGACTTGTTAGCTTCAGCACTACTGCAAACACCCTTTTGAACACACTGTGCCAGTACTTTTTTTCTGTCTCAACAATTGACTCGAAATGGGCATTTATTGTTCCAAGTGACTTTTTCTTGTTGAGAGCGATATCTCGGAATTTTTATATTCAAATGAATTATCATGATGAGAATAAATATTAGAAATATTTCTTTTAATCTACAATTCCATTAGTAGCAATCGCGGCCTTACCTCCGAACAATTTACATGATGCACAAAAAATAGTATCGGTGCTACAGGAGTATACTAGAAGAACAAGAAAAGCTGATTCACTATTTAAAAGTTTACGGTAAAACATATTTTTGTTCAAATATCTGGTTTCATCGCCTATTAATCTTCTTGAATTAGAAAAGTCACCGTTACAATTTTGATTAGTGCCACGTTGTAAGAGAATGTCGATTGTTGATTCATTGACACACCATTCTACAGGATCGTCACTAACGAGGTTATTTCTTTTTGTAATGTCTGACTCGACTCTTAATATTTCTTGAAACTCGAAATCAGGAACAATTTGCTTGTCTTCATTTTTAACTTTCGTTACGTCTGTATTTACTTATTTACTTCTTTTACAACAGCTACAGTGCCAGAAATATCATCCCTACTATTTAAAGTCTGACCAGCAACATTTTTTGCCAAAAATTTACCTACTCTGCCAAGCGTTTTTAGAACATTGGCTTCTCGTTCTCGCCTTTCCTTCGATAATTTCCGAAATGACTCCCCACTTCATTTTGCACGTTTGCTTTTTTCATTGTTATTCGTGTTAAGGCACTTACAAAATTGTCAACCAACAGTCAAAATAAAAGAAAAAAAAACTATAAAAGGAAAGAAAGAATGACTGCATCCAGTTCCAATCGTACTACACCACACATGAGCACAAAGCTTTTTTCTTTAAACACGACACACGACCACAAAGATTTTTCCTTTATACACCGAGCGATGAACTGACCAACTCCGATTACGCGACGTAACTCTGCTATGAAAGAAAGACAATGCAGAATAATTTAATTTCATTGTCGTTTGTTTCTCGGTTGTCAGTGAACAGTAGAAGCACACCTGCCGGCTGGAATTCGTCTAGTAAAGAAAACGGGACGTGCCTTTTTTGGCTTCTGTTTCCCGTCTCACCGGAATTTTAACTGGGACGCAAATATGTTCTGAATATTCTTGACACTGTCTTTCTAATCTAAAAAGCAAATAATTTTTGCAATTTTTTTCAGTGAGGTGTGCTGAGTCGACTCTTATCCCACTTATTCTTATAACATTTTAGCGGTTTCTGTGGGCAGTGAAGACAGACTACAAAGTTTAAGTAGCCTTGATGACAGTTAATGTGGTATGTTGTCATTTGTGTGAACACTTCTATTATATCTACATGCAGCTGCACCTTTTGTTACAACATAAAATAAAAATAACCTTTCCTTGAAGAAAAAAGCTTAGTTAAGAAGTTTAATATAAAATTTGCAATGCCACGTGCTACTCGACTGCACAGAGTGGGGCCCCCAGGGGCTCAGCATTCATTTGCTGGGTACGGGCTTGGCGACCCCGGGGTTCCTGAGCTGGGGACTGATAAGCGCCGCCAGTCCCCTGTCACCGTTAAGCTCTGGGCATACTTCAGCGACCACCGTGCGGCGCGGCGGTGGAACGTTGTGTGTCTCAGGGAGTGGGGATCTTGGCTTGACCGCCTGGATCGCGAGGATGGAATAAACCTCTATAAACAACTCCTCAATCTCAAGGTGTGCTGCGCGCTGATGAGATGCATGGCTGTTGAGGTGGAACAGCCGTTAGCGGGCAACCTCTGGCGAACCTGCCGCACCTCAGTTGTATGAGGCTTACCTAGGCACGCGGGGCTCTGTCTAGGTGGACTTCTAGTTCCCTAGCTGTTCGTGGGACCGAGATGGAACCCTCGAACTTTTATTCTTCTCCTCCCAGCGGAACGGGTGGGCCGCTGGTAGGTTCTAACACCCAATCTAACAAGAGGCCTCGTGTAGCCAGTCCTCCTGATACAGTATGTAGCAACAGAACGCATGCTGCTTCGCAGAATGTTTTTCTTATAATTAAAAGAAAAGATGGAAGTTTCGAAAAAGTTTCACCATTTTATATACAGAAGGGATTAGAAGGTATTGCTGGCACATTAAAATCTGTAAAGCGGTTGTCAAATGGCACCTTGTTGGTTGAAACATCTAGCTTCCAGCAAGTCCAGAACCTTCAGAAGGCACAATTTCTTGGGGAGTTTGCGATAGAGACTGAATTTCACAACACCTTGAACTACAGCAAAGGTGTTGTGACTTGCAGAGATCTCGTTGACATTCCCCAAGACGAACTGAAGGCTGAATGGTCCCGGGAAGGAATTGTCGACGTGCAACACGTTATGAAAGGGGTGGATGGTGATCTCATGAAATCTGACTCATTTATCCTTACGTTTAACAGCACCAAATAGCCAGAGCATGTGAAAACAGATTTCCTACGCCTCAGTGTACGGACTTATTACCCCAACCCCATGCGGTGTTTTAAATGCCAACGCTTTGGACACACTACTCTCGGCTGTAAAGGGGAAGCCACTTGCGTGAAATGTGGTAAAGCCGCCCATGAGGGAGTTGGTTGCTCCTCTCCTCCCAAGTGTATCTACTGCTCTGGGGATCACCCTGTGTGGAGTAGGGAATACAGAGTTTTCCTTGAGGAACGGAAGATCCAGGAACTTAAAACTACAAAACCCATCCCGTATGGTGAGGCAAAGAAAATCTACAAGTCCATGCAGCCGCCCACGTTCGCTGCCTCCTTTTCTTCAGTTCTGAAACAGCCAGTCTTGAAAACTGACGCCGCTACACAAACGGAGGTTGCTACGGTCAGCACTAGCACCTGCGTTTGTTAATGTACGTGTGCCTATGCTGTTCCTGTGAAGCCGTGGTAGCTGACATCATGGAACTTCCTGCCCCTTCCCGGGTCCAGTCTTGTGCACTGCCCAGCGCTGCTACACCCTCTACTGCTTCTGAGGTTTTGGCTCCAACGCCACCTCAGGCCAGAAAATATAAACCAAAGCCAAAGGTAAATACTCGCCCACTGAAGGAGACTGAAGTTATACAGTCTGCTGATGTTGATGTCATTCTCTCTGACGTCTCTCTCGACTCCTCTTCAGAGGCGATGGAGGTTGATGTCAGACTGGGGCAATCGTCTCGCCCCAAAACTGAGCCTCCACCTGTTGTGGGCTCCCCTCCCCGACAGAAAGTGCGAATGGTGGTACTCCCACCCTGATAGATGGTTCCCATTATACAGTTGAACATGAATGGATTCCAGGCACATATGGAGGAACTGAACCTCCTAGCACGGCAACGCCGCCTCTGCTTGTGTTTACAGGAAACGCATTTAACACCATCTGATGCTCCTTTACTAAGGGGCTATACGTCATATCGCAATGATGACCTGACTGGAGAAAGGGCCAAAGGCGGAGTCGCTGTGTTTGTCAATAATGACCACCACTCCTCTGCTCTCCCCCTGGATACTGACCTGCAAGCAGTTGCAGTTGAAATTCATTCACCTCGGAGGCTTACCGTTTGCTCCCTTTATCTACCCCCTCTGGATGGAATGACCTTAGACGCTCTCACAAATCTTATCGACCAACTCCCCCGCCCAGTTCTCCTCCTGGGAGACTTCAGTGCCCATCATGTCCTGTGGGGCTCCACTTCTCTTTGCGCTCGAGGTCGAATTTTGGAGAGCCTCCTAACATCTCAAGTGTTGTGCATTCTCAACACAGGTACTCCGACTCATTTCTCTACTGCTACAGGGTCATTCTCAGCCATTGACCTATCTTTCTGCTCTCCAACCCTCACCGACTCTGTTCACTGGGAGGTCAGTGACGACCTTCATTCCAACCATCACTTTCCCATCCGCATTCATCTCCTGGATGGTGTATTGCTGGAGCAGAGGCCGCCATCGTGGATGATGGGCAGGACTAACTGGCCACTGTTCACTCGGTTGGCTGTCTTTGAACGCCACAACAGCGTACAGGAATGGGTGGATCACATCACACTTGTGATCCATCATGCTGCTGACCTGTCCATACCACAGTCTTCTGGCCCTCTTAAGCGGCGCCTTGTGCCTTGGTGGACAGAAGAGTGCCGTTCAGCCATCCGGGACAGGCGTGCGGTTCTTCGACGTTTTAAATGCCGCCCAACAGCGGTCAATCTTACTGCCTTTCGAATCGCGAGAGCCAGGGCACGCCGTGTCATTAAAGAGAGCAAGAAAAGGTCATGGCAGGAGTTCCTGGACTCCATCAACCGTTCCACTTGTTCTACAAAAGTAAGGGAAGCCATCCGGAGGATTTCCGGTAAACGCAGCCGTTTACCAATAGCTGCTGTCCTGAACCAGGGATGCCTCCAAACGACACCCAGAGCCATTGCTCAGACGCTGGCAGAGCATTTTGCACAAAGTACTGCCACTGCAACCCAGGATCCAGCATATCGTCGCTACCGTGCGACTGTCGAAAGGGCGCACTTGGACTTTCGGTCGAACAGTTCTGAGGCCTACAACTCCCCTCTCTCCAGGTGGGAACTTGAATCGGCACTTAGTGAGACTTCTGATACTGCGCCAGGTTACGACGGCATCCGGTACTCCATGCTGCGACATCTGCCAGCGGCGTCAATGGAAATCCTCCTCGAATGTTTTAATCTCATATGGCAGACAGGAGTGTTCCCCACCTCGTGGAGGGAGGCAATCCTCATCCCTCTCCTCAAACTAGGAAAGGACCGCACATGTCCCAGTAGTTATTGCAGTATTGCCTTGACAAGCTGTGTCGGAAAGACCCTGGAACGGATGGTTAACCGTCGTCTGGTCTGGCTGTTAGAGACCAGACAGCTCCTTAGCCGCTTTCGGTGTGGATTCCAAAAATTTCGATCCACGGTCGACAACCTGACTCTCCTAGAGGCGGCTATTCAGCAGGCTTTCCTCCGTCAGCATCACTGTATCGGTATCTTCTTTGATATCAGTAAGGCATATGATACTACTTGGAGACACTGTATTCTTGCACAACTGCATCAACGGGGCTTTCGTGGCCGCCTCCCCATTTTCATTCGGTCTTTCCTGTCTCAGCGGTTTTTTCGGACCCGCGTTGGTAACACACTGTCTGATCGCTTTGAGCAAGAGAACGGTGTCCCCCCGGGCAGTGTTTTAAGCGTTACCCCCTTTGCCATAGCCATAAACAGTATAACGTCTACAGTGAGGAGTCCAGTACAGTGCTCCTTGTTTGTGGACGACTTTGCTGTTTTCTTTTCCTCCTCCAGTGTTGCAACCGTGAGCCGTCACTTGCAGCTAACAGTGCGGCGGTTAGAGGAGTGGGCTGCAAAGACGGGTTTCCGGTTTTCTGCCGATAAGTGTGTTTGTGTTCATATTAATCGTTCTCGTCGTCTTTTTACTTTGCCTGCCTTGCATATGGGGGATACTGTCCTACATTTTAGAGATACAGTGCGGTTTCTGGGTGACTCCAGGTTGTCATGGATGCCACACCTACGTGACTTGAAAGCCAGAACCCTGAAGGCACTGAACATCCTCAAGTGCCTCAGCCACAGGTCTTGGGGAGAGGACAGGGCGCGTCTCCTTCAGTTTTATCGAGCTTTTGTGCGTTCACGGCTGGACTATGGGTGCACAGTATATGGGTCAGCAAGACCGTCTTATTTGCGGATCCTTGACGCTGTTCACCATGCTGGGATTCGACTGGCCACGGGTGCTTATCGGACCAGTCCCGTACCCAGCCTCTGTGCTGAGGCTGGCGAACCGCCACTTACCACCCGGCGGCAGCTCCTGCTAGTGCGCCAGGCATGTAAGTTTCTTGCAGCTCCCAGCTCGCCTGCTCACCATCTTGTTCCCCATCCACCTCTGGACCGCCTTTTTTTCCGCCATCCCCGGGCTACGTTGCCGTTTGGAATCCGTGTGCAACGTGTGCTAGAGTCCCCCGGTGTGGAGTCTGTACAACCCCAAATCCTGGGTTTTAACCGCCTGCCACCCTGGTCACTGAAGAGGCCCGGAGTGATTTTAGGTTTGGTGCAGTAGAAGAGAGATTGCACTCCTGCCACCGTTTTTAATGCAGCATTTTCTGCCATTTTGTCTGAGCACCACGACTATGTAGCTGTTTTTACGGATGGGTCGAAACAAGGGGATTCCGTTGGTTGCTCAGTTGTTTTTCCGGGTCGTGTCCTCAAGGTCCGACTGCCTCAGACTTTTACTGTCTTTGATGCAGAATTGTCTGCGAGCTTGCGGGCATTGGAGCAGATGAGACATTCTTCCTCTCCTAAATTTCTTGTCTGTTCCGATTCACTCAGTGCCCTTTACTCATTGCAACGTTTGTATCCGGCAGAGAAAATAGTCAGGACCATCCAGGATGCCCTCATCCGACTACAGCGACTGGGGAAGGTTGTAGCTTTCTGCTGGGTTCCGGGGCATGTCGGCATTGCTGGGAATGAAAGGGCAGATCTCGCAGCCAAGGAGGCGTGTCTCGATCCACAAGTATCTCAGTGTGCTATACCCCTGCACGCACTCACCTCGCTGTTGAGCTCACGAGTCATGCGTCGGTGGGAGGATGAGTGGCGGGAAGTGACTGACAATAAGCTCCGTGTAGTCAAGCCCACAACGCGTGTGTGGTGTACCTCCTTTCAGCCCCATCGACGGGACGAGGTTCTCCTCACTCGGCTTCGAATAGGCCACAGCCCTATGACGCATGGCTTCCTGCTCCCGCGAGAGGACCCTCCAATGTGTGGTGATTGCGGCGTCCAGGTCACTGTGCGCCACGTTTTATTGGATTGCGTTTTACTTTGTGACCAGCGGGCCGCGGCTGACTTGCCAGCGGACCTGCCATCTCTTTTAGGCAACACTCGGACGAATGTGGTTAAAGTTTTAAAGTTCTGTGCCACGTCAAAAGTTTTTACAAAAGTTTTAGGGAGAGGATTTTAATTTGCTCACTGTGTGACAAGCTCGCCCATATTTTATGTAAGTGGCCAGCCAATTACAATTTCCTGTGGCATTCTTGTTGCTATGTTTTCCCTTTCCTTAGGTTTTACTTTCTTATGTAGCATTTTCGTTCTTTTCCTGCTTTCTTTGAGTGTGTGCTTCAGTTTATTAGGTCTGTCCACATTCGTTCCTTTTAATGTGTGTCAGGGCGCTGATGACCTCGATGTTGAGCGCCCGTAAGCCCCAAAACACACTGCACAGAGTGGGAACTCTGATATCGTGCAGGCTGCAGAACAATAAATGAGATACACGAAAGTTGGTTTCTTCTTCTTTATTCTCCAAAAAAAGTAACTAAATAAATAAATAAAATTTTTAAACTGTTGTGAAGTGTATTTCACACATTATTAGATATTCTGCTTATGCTCTTTTCGTATAAACATGTGTTTAAAAATGTCAAACATTCCCAGTAGCAACATGTTTTGTTAAATGGGTGTCATTAGGTCAAAGCTCAGATACTGAAGACCACTGATCTTTCACATTCATTACAGTAATGGAGGGTTGACTTGATACTTCCCCGTAATTTCTACAAGAAATTTAAGTAGAGTAGCGTTTTACGTACTGAGGCCCACGTATGTTACAGTGTTTAAGAAACTAGTGATTAGTTTATAACAGCTTTTCAGAGATCCCGGTATTTTCACGGGGAAAATAAGGTAGGGTTAAGTAGAAACCAACAACATTCTCAAAATAGTAACGTTTCAAACATTGAATTGTAGATTGCCATCCTGACAGCTTTCTTCAGAATATTTTGAATAATCATGAAGATGACACCAGACAAAAACCCAATGTTAAATTTCCATTCAGTCACCAAGTAAACTATGTATATTTCCAAGCTCGTATTGTCGAATTTCGTTCTTGAGGCTTATTTAAAGTAGCAAGTTGCTTAACAATATTAAAATTTTTTGTCGTTGTTTGTATGCGCAGTTATTTTAAAACGTAAAAGGTTAAAATGAGTACAGAGCAAAAACTGCGGCCTCCCTTAAGGTGCCGCACCTAGGCCCGTGCGTAGTGGGCCTATACGTAAATCTGAGCCGGCCGGAGTGGCCATGCGGTTCTAGGCGCTACAGTCTGGAACCGCGCGACCGCTACGGTCGCCAGTTCGAGTCCTGCCTCGGGCATGGATGTGTGTGATGTCCTTACGTTAGTTAGGTCTAAGTAGTTCTAAGTTCTAGGAGGCTGATACCACAGCAGTTAAGTCCCATAGTGCTCAGAGCCATTTGAACCATTTGTAAATCTGACACTGCTTCTTACAAGAGCGTATATTGACAAAAATTAGTATTTTCTGATATCTCGCAGCAATTCCGGCATGGGCGCACCCAGCGAGTGGTGGGGAGGGGGGGGGGTGCAACTGCTCCCCCCCAGAAGATATTCGCAGTTTTTCACTAGTTTACTGTTTTATTTAATAACAAATGCTGCATGTTTTCTCGGATTGTACAAGTGCATTCTTGTATTTAAAATGTTTATTAAAAGTAGTTTTTCACTGGTTTACTTAATAAGAAGTGCTGTATGTTGTCTCGAGTCCTTGTTTCCTGAGACTAGTATGACGTATGACATGCCCCCTTCACCCCCCCCCCCCACTCCTTGTTCAGATCCTGGGTACGCCCTTGAATTCCGGTCGTCGTTTCTTTTATTTTTTTAACAATAGTCCCCCCCCCCCTTTGAAAATACGTCCTCCTTTAGTCAAGTCAACTAGCAGGAAAATAAAATCATTAGTTCACGAAATACACAATTTTGTTAAAAATCACGGAACGCTAACGAGCCAACGATCTTATTTACAATGCTGCGCTCTCGCAGACTAAAGCGATAATTCAGATTATTTATACCTGAGTAATTGTTCACTGTTGCTGTTCTTAAAGGTTCATCAATACAATTAAATTATGTTCACGCACTACTGAGTAGTCATGGGTCGAACTCGTACATTCCTATGAACTACTTCATTCTATTCACTCTTTGCCGTGAAGTGTTTAAATGAAGTACGAAAACCTCGCGAAGTTGCCCAGTTCGCTCGCTTCGCCTCGCTCGTACAATAAAATTTCGTAATACTTATTAATTTTACTAACAGATGGCCGAACTATGCAGTAACGTGCATGCAATGCTTTACGCTCTTACAGCATCTGTGTTAACTTAAATTGAGCATAGTCAAAGGGGACAGAGGAAAGATAAAGAGAGAAGCCTGTCACATATAAAGAAGGTATTACATTTAATCTTGCCGGCCGTGGTGGCCAAGCGGTTAAAGGCGCTACAGTCTGGAACCGCGCGGCCGCTACGGTCGCAGGTTCGAATCCTGCCTCGGGCATGGATGTGTGTGATGTCCTTAGGTTAGTTAGGCTTAAGTAGTTCTAAGTTCTAGGGGACTGATGACCTTAGAAGTCAAGTCCCATAGTGCTCAGAGCCAATTTAATCTTGACATTTTCTCATGAAGCCCCCAAAATAGTCTCTATCTGCCAAGTGAAACCTTATTTGTTGTATTCATGGACTGGAAACGGGCTACCAACGAAATGTAGTCCAATTTTATGTTCCTTTTCAAATTTAATACAAATAGAATGAGTATCTTTACCACTGTCACAAGTCTATATGCCTACGTTAAGTAATTATTCAGGAGTTCTCCTGTAGATTTTACTTTTGTTGAGAATAATAACCCTCCAAATTCAAAACGTTAACTGTCACCTGTGGTCATTGGTACGATTTCAGGTAAAGTCCCTCTTTATTTCATTCAGAAAGCAGTTTTTGTGTCTGTTCACTCTAATAGAATGGCTAGCAACTCGTGATCGCGTAAAAGTAGTGAAATTTTGGGTTTCTTCACAGATTTAGGTGATGGGAAGGCAATCTAGCGCGTCATGTTCGAGTGGTGCATCCAACACTGTCATTGTCAGTCAGGCGCTTAGCGCCCCCTGCTCCTGCATCTTCCGATATTTCTTTGACAAATAACCCGGACAATCCGGAACCAACATCAGCAATTGCCAGAAGCGAACAGCAGTCGGTGCTAGAAAATACCAGTATCACTTCATTATCAGACAGCAGACATCAATATCACGGAACATTACCCATGTATTTTCTGAAACCTTTTTCCAACAAAAGAAATCAGGAGATAGATTTCACACTTCTGCAGACTGTTGTAAAGGATTATTTGCCCTTCAACATAGTGGAAAGCAAACATTTCCAAAGTTTTGTAGGCAAACTGAATGGTGCTTACAGAATGCCAGCTCGGAAGACTATTTCCAATACACTACTTCAACAACAGTACGCCATGATGAAAGCAATTGTAAGAGTAAAAATTAATTCTGCGGAAGCGGTTATGCTGACAATGGATGGGTGGACCTCAACCACAAATGAGAGTTATTTGTCGGTGACAGCACACTACGTTAAAGACCTGGAGCTGGCGTCTTCCCTCCTAAAGTTCTTTAAATTCGACGAAAGGCACACGTCAGAAAAAGTCACCGAAGAATTGCGTCTTGTCACAAGGGAATGGGGCATTCAAGAAAAAGTCGTGTGTGTTGTTAGTGACAATGCTGCTAATATTGTTGCAGCTGTAAGACTCATAGCGTGGAAACACATCCCCTGCTTTGCACACACACTCACTTTAATTGTTCAGAATGGACTTCCGCATATTCAACCCATTGTTGAATTTTTTAAAAGAAGTTCGCAGGCTTGCACGCAGCTGAAAAACATGCAGGAACAGTTAAACGAGTCATTTCTGACACTAAAACAGGACACTGTTACAAGATGGAATTCAACCTATGATATGCTGCGAAGAATAATCGAGGTTAAGAATTCCCTAATGACAGGTATCACTCTGAATTATCCGGATCTTCCAAATGTGACTGCAGAGGACATTGCAAGTGTAACACAAGCCTGTGACCTGTTGAAAGTTTTCAAAGACTGCACAGAGGAAAGGTGGAGTGAAAATGTTGTCACTGCTTCTTAAGTTATACTCCTTAGTCGCTCGTTGAAAAAATTTTGTTGCAGGTTTGTTAATAACACTGAAATTCATGTAGACGTGCAACAGATGGCCGAAAAGTTAGCTGAAGACCTAAAACGACGATTTTGAAATATAGAGAAAAATTCCATTTTCGCAGAAGCAACTCATTGGATCCCTGGTTCAAATTACGTGGTTTTTCTGATAAAAATTCTGCTGAGAAGGTGAAATTAAACCTGACCAGGCACTGTGAGAAATTTGTGACTAACACATCCACTGCTACTGCAACAATCTCAGTTCAAACCACTGAATCTATTTGTAGTCCCTGGCTCGAATTTGATGAAGTGTTTTCCAGGCTGCAGAGTAATCCTCTCCCGAGAGCTGCCGCAATAGTGGAATTGGACAGATATTTACAAGAGCCCCTGCTACAGAAACAAGGCAATCCACTTCAGTGGTCGTCTGTACGTCTGTCAGTATACCCCTCACTCTTTGAACTTGCAAATATACGACTGTGTATTGTTGCGACCTCCACGCCATGTAACAGTGTTGTCGAAGGCAGGACACCATATAACTGGCAGAAGAAATCGCCTGACAGGAAAAAAGTGGAACAAATCACGTTTTTAAACGGAAATCTCTGAACATTCGCCAAAACCGTTGATGTTTATGAATAAATATATATGTTTTTTTAATTTAATTAGGACAATCCTCAAATTGACATTTACTGTAATTATTTCAATAATGTGTACGAGATAAACATTCCTACATGAACGATTATCTTTCAAGCGTGGATTCCACGAATGCTTCAGTTCCAAACTCACAAGGTAAGTGTTGTATTTTCATGTTGGCTGCGCGTGCTCACGCAGCCAGCCTCTTCGTTTGTATCTGTAACATTCATTTGTCTGCAAGCGCTACCAACGGTAGGCTGCCCGTAGACGCGAAGTATAACTGCAAAAATAGTCACGGGTAATGATGTCAGCACCGTAGGAAGCAGCTGACACTGCTTTCCCCTCGCCCCTCACCACCCGACCCTTCCTAAACCTATCGTTCCCCACAACCTCCGCGCGATTCGTCGACAGGCAGTAGAGGGAGGACTGAAGTGAAGGGAGAATGAGTGACGTAGCGCCGATGTAGTGGGTGAGGGAGACGGGAAGAGAGTGAGTGAACCAGAAAAAGAGTGTGGGGTGTGCTGTCTGTGAAGAGTTTGAAGTACCAGTTCATTGAAATTGAGTGGTTAGTTCACACTTGACCGAAGTGAAGCGTTCATTTGAACGACTCATTCACGAGCTCCCCATCACTAGCACTAAGGATAAGAAACAGAGTATCATTAATGGAAAATGTCTGTCGAGCCGTCGTAAAACTTATATTTAGATTTATGTGACGCTTGAATTACACGTTATGAAGTGATATAAAGTTGCTGAGGGCTTCGGAGAAGAATAACAGTTCCCTATTACGCTGGTGTTGCGAATACTTTACCACCAAGATCTCAGGCAGTGTGTAGACAGCAAACGGCAGTCGGATGATGCAGCCACTTATCTCCATATCACTGGGCTCCCTGATGATCGATGACCGCGGATAATATCCAATCAGACAGATACCGGGAAGAATTTAAATCAAGGTAATCGTAGTCTTAAGTCTGCGCGAGAGTCCCCCCCCCCCCCCCCCCCCCCCCCCCCACGAACAGACACCTATTCTCCGTGGCTGTCCAGAGGAGATTCGCTATCTCGCACTCAGCGCACCGACGTCAAAAACCAGTGCCGCGCGGCACCACCACGCTCGAATGTTTCTAATTGTAGGAGGCCACGGGAAAAAACGCCAATCACCTGCGTTCAGTGCACCCCGCCAAGGGATCTCTGATGTCACATCGTGTCGTCTTCAGTTGTTTAATCAGCTCCCTGCATTTCGCGGGAAGCGCGAATCAACAGTGAAAACCTCCGCGAAAAGGGAACAAAAAATCGCCCACAGGCGCCGGCGCGTCGGGCGCCCCCTATATTCAGGCTTCGGATTCCGAGAACTACCGGGAACAACATCAACACCTGGCAACAGCGAAGCAAAGCCCAGACGGCAGACATCAATAAAAAGCTGTCCACAGAGTCGCGATCGCCGCCAATTTGTGCGTAATGGCCAAGAGCTGTAGCGGCTCAGCCGTTCTGAGAACCACTGTCCACTCCGCCTCGCATTCGCAGAAAATCCGGCCCGGTGTCCGATATCACGTTCTTCTGCCACATTCAATGCAGATGGTCCTCACCCTGCCACAGCTCATCCAAACAAAAAAGACAGAAGAACAAGCAACGTACCAACACCAGTTGAAATAGCACGAATAAAAATCAGAGGCCTCATTACCGCTTTCATTTACAGCAATGACCTTTCTCGGCTCGTTCCCCATGAGACAAATATAAAAACAAAAAGAGAAAAATATGTCCGAAAGAACAGACCCAATATACATAATGACAGCAGTGACGGCCAATGATACCTTCAGCACTGATGCGTACCAAGCTCGATCTCTTACAGGCCGAAATACTAAATGCATTTTTCCAAATCTGTTACACAGAAGGAGACTGCACTGTAGTTCCTTCTCTAGAGTGTCGCACAGATGACAAAATGGTAGATATCGAAATAGATAACAGAGAGATAGAAAAACAATTAAAATCGCTCAAAAAAAGAAAGCCTGCTGGACCTGATGGGATACCAGTTCGATTTTACATAGAGTACGCGAAGGATCTTGCCCCCCCTTCTTGCAGCGGTGTACCGTAGCTCTCTAGAAGAGCGTAGCGTTCCAAAAGATTGGAAAAGGGCACAGGTCATCCCCGTTTTCAAGAAGGGGCGAGAACAAATGAGCAGAACTATAGACCTATATCTCTAACGTCGATAAGTTGTAGAATTTTGGAACACGTATTATGTTAGAGTATAATGACTTTCTGGAGACTAGAAATCAGTAGGAATCAGCATGTTTTTCGAAAAAGACGAACCTGTGAAACCCAGCTTCCGCCACGAGACTCAGAGGGCCACAGACACGGGTTCCCACGTAGATGCCTTGTTTCTTGACTTCCGCATGGCGTTTGATACAGTTCCTCACAGTCGTTTAATGAATAAAGTAAGAGCATATGGACTATCAGACCAATTGCTTGACTGGATTGAAGAGTTCCTAGATGACAGTACGAA
Source organism: Schistocerca nitens (assembly GCF_023898315.1). Classification (NCBI taxonomy): domain Eukaryota; kingdom Metazoa; phylum Arthropoda; class Insecta; order Orthoptera; family Acrididae; genus Schistocerca; species Schistocerca nitens. The sequence continues at coordinate 533,408,829 of NC_064620.1, read as the reverse complement.
GCAAGTCATTCTCAATGGAGAGAAGTCTTCCGAAGTAAGAGTGATTTTAGGTGTGTCGCAGGGGAGTGTCGTAGGACCATTGCTATTCACAATATACATAAATAACCTTGTGGATGACATCGGAAGTTCACTGAGGCTTTTTGCGGATGATGCTGTAGTACTTCAAGATATTGTAACTATGGAAATTTGTGCTGAGGATCTGCAACAAACTGACGCATGGTGCAGGGAACGGCAATTGAATCTCAATTTAGACAAGTGTAATGTGCTGCGAATACATAGAAAGAAAGATCCTTTATCATTTAGCTACAATATAGCAGGTCAGCAACTGGAAGCTGTTACTTCCATAAATTATCTGAGAGTAGGCACTAGGAGTGATTTAAAATTGAATGACCATATAAAAGTAATCGTCGGTACAGCAGATGCAAGACAGATTCATTGGAGGAATCCTAAGCAAATGCAGCCTCAAAACAAAGGAAGTAGGTTACATACAGTACACTTGTTCGCCCACTGCTTGAATACTGCTCACCGGTGTGGGATCCGCACCAGATAGGGTTGATAGAAGAGATAGAGAAGATCCAACGGAGAGCAGCGCGCTTCGTGCAGGATCATTTAGTATTCGCGAAAGTGTTACAGAGATGATAGATAAACTCCAGTGGAAGACTCTGCAAGAGAGACGCTCAGTAGCTCGGTACGGGCTTTTGTTGAAGTTTCGAGAACATACCTTCACCGACGAGTCAAGCAGTATATTGCTCCCTCCTACGTATATCTCGCGAAGAGACCATGAGGATAAAATCAGAGAGATTAGAGCCCATACAGAGGCATACCGACAAACTTTCTTTCCACGAACAATACGAGACTGGAATAGAAGGGAGAATTGATAGAGGTACTCAAGGTACCCTCCGCCACACACCGTCAGGTGGCTTGCGGAGTATGGATGTAGATGTAGATCAGCGATATGCTGCGAATAATGAGGCTAGTGAGCAGGAGCACTACATCAATAGCGTGTGGTGCAAATTGAGAATTCGGCTCCGCTGGGAAGCGCGCTGGGGTAGTCTATGCGATTGTGGAACGATAGTGTCTGGGTGATGTAGTGGTCAGCGCATCTGCCCAGTGAACAGGAGAACCAGGTTCGAATGTCGAAATAGCAAAAATTTTCAAGTTGCCCGTTGGACATAAATGAATGCCCTGTGGCAGATAACGTTTTCATTCCCTTTTACTTTCATGTGTATATGTACGAATGTTGCGCATCTCCTCCTAAATAAGTAGATAGGTTTCCACTAGACTTGGTACCCGTATCACTTACTATCCTGAGAAAAGATGGGGTAAGGATGGCGGAAGGGGGGGGGGGGGGGAGTGAAGAAGGAGCGTAGCTTACAACGGGCAAATAGCAACACTATATTCAGCCAGTATTTGGGAATTAGAGCACTTAGTGACTTGCGATCAACTTTGAACGTAATTTGAAACTTTTGCGAGACGTTTCTCGCTGACACCTTCAACAAAATGATGAAAAGAAAAATGTTTATCGATTACTACATTTATGCTCTTCGTGGAGTACAACTGACACACTGGGCGTTACATCTACAATGCTCACTCTATTCGCAACACATTCTGAAGGTAGCATTGAACGTACGTGCAAAACTATCACTGAACGACACGAAGTTCAGGAGATATATTGTCATAAACACTGATATGCGTGAAAAACTGCCGCATCATGAATTGTTACGGCTTAAAGTGAAGCGCCGACTGATGTGTCGGCAGCGGGGCCAACACCTTGTAGATCGAAGTGGCTGAAAGTGCACGCTAAACTAACGCAGACGGGCGTGAAGTACTGGAACATGAGACTTATTAATGAATAAGAAGAAAAGTACGTAGCTGGAATAATATACTTAACTTTATTCTCTTGTTGGAATACATCTCTTGAATAGTAGTAAGCTATAAGCACTGATACAATTGGCGCCTTGCTAGGTAGTAGCTATGGAATAAGCTGAAGGCTATTCTATCAGTCTCTCGGCAAATGAGAGGAAGACTTGGTAGGTCTGGTCGCAAGCTATGTCGTCCGTACAACTGGGGCGAGGTCATGTCCGTGTCTTGTGACCTGCCATGTGGTGGCGCTAGGATTGCGATTACACAGTGGCGACACGCGGGTCCGACATGTACTACAGGACCGCGGCCGATTTAAGTTACCACCTTGCAAGTGTGGTGTCTAACGGTGACACCACATTCCTCCCCCGCAAATCGGCGAACGGTCGTGAGATAAGGCTGCCGCCCGCCGTGGGGAGGACCCCATGTTGACGTATGCGATGAGGTGGGGAGCCTAACAACAGGCGAGGCTGTGCCACCCGCACCCGGCCATTCGGTCCGAGGGGAGCTAGGAAACGCCTGCAAACCTAGTCCAGGGTGCACGTCAACATGAGGTGTATGCGCACGTAATGAGACAGAAGGGTCGACCTCCATGTGGTCGGAGCACCCGACGGGCGAAGACGACATCTGGTCCGGAGCGGGCAAGAGGTCCATGGCGGAGGACGGCTGGTCACGGGAAGCGAGCGGCGGCGCGTGACCCAGGGAGGCGCCAGGCGATTGCAGCGACGCGTCCACTGCGGGCGGCGCCGGCGGCGGCTGCGGCGGCGGCGCGACGCCATGGGGCAAAATGGAAGGCAGCGTCGGCAACACCTGGGGATGAGGCGAGCCAGTAGATGGGTCCCCAAGGCGCTGACCTGACGGCTCCGTCGCTGAAAGCAGACGGGGAGCGGCAGAACCCAGGCGACGACAGAGGCGCAGCTGATTGAGATGCCGACGCACCTCACCAGAGGCCCCCAAAACCAAATACATCGCGCGGCCGAGGCAGCGAAGAATGCGCCCTGCGAGCCAACGCCGTGAACCGCGATAGGTGCGATAATACACAACGTCGCCAGGAGCAAAAGCAGGAGTCTGCCGCTGCACAGGAACCTGATGCGGCGGATGCAGCAAAGACATCAGGGTACGATGAGGACGACCATGGAGCAATTCAGCCGGCGAGCGACCATCGCGGGGCTGAGAGCGATACGAAGACAAAAAGAGCAACAAAGCGTCCTCCCGAGAATGCGACTCTTTCAATTTCAACATCTGGGACTTGAAAGTCCGGACCAATCGTTCAGCGGCACCGTTTGACTGAGGCGAAAACGGCGCGGACGTCAGATGTTGAATACCATTGGCCTTGCAGAATGACTGAAATTCTGCGAACATGAATTGTGGGCCATTGTCGGAAACAAGAGTCTGCGGAAGACCTTCAATGCAAAAGATAGCAGACAAGGCTTGGATTGTGGCAGAAGACGTCGTGGAAGACATCCGGACAACAAAAGGAAAATTACGGAAAGCATCGACCACAACTAACCATCGAGCATTCCAGAATGGACCAGCAAAATCGATGTGCAAGCGTTGCCAAGGGGAAGTGGCGTTCGGCCATGCAAAGAATGTACGCGGCGGTGCGGATTGTTGTTCGGCACACGCCACGCAAGAGGAGCACATATTCGTAATCGCAGCATCGATTCCGAACCAAGTACAGTGCTGACGAGCAAGTTGTTTCGTACGCACTATACCCCAATGTCCTTGGTGAAGAAGCTTTAAGACAGAGGACTGTAACGAACGTGGGACTACGACTCGGGATTGATCATTATCGGAACGCAACAACAAAACACCACGTCGTACAAAAAGTCTCTCCTTGTGAGCAAAAAAACGGCGAACCAAAGGATCCTCGATCCGTGACTTTGACAAGGGCCATTGCGTAGCAACAAAACGCAAAACAGTAGCAAGGACAGGGTCAGCAGCTGTGGCTGTAGCTACACGACGAAAATCAATCGGAAACGATGCGACCACGTCATCGGTTTCTGAATCAATGAACATGCAAGCAAGTTCGGAAGAATCGAATGCTTTATCCTCAGCAACAGGCAAACGGGACAACGCATCAGCGTTTCCGTGCTTAGCAGTGGACCGATACAAGATATCGTAGCGGTACTGCGAGAGAAAAAGTGACCAGCGAATGAATTTCTGCGCTGTACGTGGAGGTACAGGCTTGCTCGGATGAAAAAGCGATGTCAACGGTTTGTGGTCTGTGATGATGGTAAAGTGACGACCATACAAGAAGTCATGGAACTTGGTAACACCAAACACGAGAGCTAAAGCTTCTTTCTCTATTTGTGAATAATTTCTTTGCGCAGATGAGAGCAATTTGGACGCAAAGGCAATAGGGCGATCATGCGAGCCATCTTTGTGCGCAAGCACAGCACCGATCCCGAAATCCGATGCATCTACCATCAACAAAAGGGGTTTCTGGGGATCGAATGGCGTAAGGCAAGTATTTGAAAGTAACGCCGATTTCAACTGGCGAAAGGCGCGTTCGCATTCCGTCGTCCAGACGAACGGAACACCTTTACGGCGTAAGCGATGAAGCGGAGCTGAAATGGAAGAAGCATTGCGCACAAACTTAGCATAGTAATTAATTTTACCCAGCACACTCTGTAGCTGTGTCAAATTCTGCGGAGCAGGTAAGTCCTGTATGGCACGGAGGTGCTCTGGACTCGGATGTATACCTTGGGCATTTATGACATGCCCCAGGTAGGGTAAGTCCCGAGCAAAGAACACACATTTGTCCTTTCTCAAGCGAAGACCATTCTGACGCAAGACCTGAAATAATGTTCGGAGATTTTGCAAATGTTCTGCTTCTGTCTGTCCTGAGAGCACAATATCGTCCAGATAGTTCGCAGCAGTAGGGACCGACGCACAAATAGTTTGTAAATATTGCTGAAACAATGCAGGGGCGGATGCACACCCGAATGGCAGTCTTTTGAAGCGATACAAGCCAAGATGCGTGTTTACCACTAAGACGCGCTGGGAGTCTTCGTCCACAGGTATCTGCAAGTACGCATCTGCTAGGTCCAATTTTGAAAAATATTTTCCCGGGCACAGTTTGTCAAAAAGATCTTCCGGGCGGGGCAAAGGAAAAGTAGCAGTCACAAGTTGTGGATTCACAATGGCCTTGAAGTCCACACAAAGTCTCAGTTTTCCGGAAGGTTTTGGCAAAATTACTAAGGGTGAGGCCCAGAGAGAAGCCTGCACACGTTCAATAACACCTTGAGATTCTAAATCGTGTAATGTTCTGGCGACCTCATCACGCAATGCGTGGGGAACATTGCGCGCTCTGAAAAATTTCGGTTGCGCGTTGTCTTTCAATTCCAAATGTGCTGCATAGTTCTTAGCGCAACCAAGGCCCGGTGCAAAAATGTCTGCAAATTCTTCACAAAGACTAGAAACACTGGCGGAAGGCACAGTCTGATTCACTGAAAGGACCTGATTTACTATAGACAAATTAAACAATTGAAACAAATCTAAACCAAACAAGTTCACTGCACTAGAAGAACGAAGAACGTAAAATGATACAAGTTGTGTTTGTCCCTTGTATGTTGCAAGAAGGCTGCACTGTCCTAACACAGGGATCGGCTGTCCTGAGTAACTAGTTAACTTAACATTTGCGGCACGCAATGGCGGTTTGCCCAGTTGTTTGTACGTGTCGTGATTGAGCAATGAAACTGCAGCTCCGGTATCGAGCTGGAATGGGATCACTTTGCCTTCAAAGTCTAAGTCCACAAAAAGTTTATGGTCCTGCTGACGACAAGAGCGACTGTCACGTGCAAATTGAACTGATACAGGTACAGAAGCACTTGCGACTTTACGGGATTTCCTGCGACGTCGACACACACTTTGGGTGGGACGAACACAGTCACTGTTAGCCAAAGTGTCACTGGACGGGTGGGAATGAACTACATTAATGTCCATGGGCGAAGGTCCACGAGCCTGATTGTCCTGGGTTCGATTCCGGCGCGAAGCAAAAGGCCTGGAATTATTGCAATTGTCTGATCTAAGCTTTTTCTGGCAAACACTTTGTACATGTCCTTTCTTTTGACAGTAAAAGCAAATAGCTTGGCGTGACGGGCAATTTTCACGCGAATGTCTAGTTGCACACCGCGGGCATGATTTCACTGCAGTTGCTTGCTTACGCGGCGCACGTGTTTGCGATCGAGGCTGCGACGGGCGCGAGGGCCGCTTAGCGGCCCGTGCAGCGGGCCCGGCGGGCTGATTAATGTGACACACTGCTGGCGAAGTTTCAAATGAGTCCTGAGCAAAGTCAAGTGTGTCTTGCCTATCCAATATGTCTATCACTTGTTGAAGGGAAGGATTTACGAGTTTCAAAATCTGTTCCCGTATGCGAACATCAGAAACGTTCTGTGCTATTGCATCACGCACCATAGTATCTGAATATGGGAGGCCACATTCACATTCAAAGGCGCACTCCCTAGTAAGTCCTTGCAAAGTTGCAACCCACTCCCTATTAGTCTGACCGGCCGTACGTTTTGTACGAAAGAACGTATACCGTTTTGCAACTACATTGACTGTTTCTTTGAAATAGGCATCTAAAGCCGACAAAATTTCCTCGTAGGTCAGAGTTGCTACGTCGCGTCGGGGAAAAAATTTCACTATCACACGGTAGGTAGACACACCGACACAAGAAAGCAAAAACGGCTGCCGCTCTTTACCTTGTATTCTGTACGCGGCGAGATGAAACTGGAACTGGCTGGCCCACTCAGTCCAGGTTTCGCACTCGGCCTCAAAGGGCCTAAATGGCGGTGCGACAGCGTTGTGTGGCTGCGGTAGCGATGAAGCGGCGGCTGCCGCATCGGTTTGCAGCGCACGTTGACCCTGGACGAGCTGTCCAAGGGCTTCCAATAACGCCTGCGTCTGCTGATTCTGCAAGCGAAAAAATTCGGACAGTACATCTGGAGATTGTGGCGAAGCCATGACACAAGCAAATCAGAGCACAAAAAGGGAAAAAGAACAAATCAGTCCAAAGCAGAAAAAACACTTTCTCTCGTCGCCATGTGATGTGTCGGCAGCGGGGCCAACACCTTGTAGATCGAAGTGGCTGAAAGTGCACGCTAAACTAACGCAGACGGGCGTGAAGTACTGGAACATGAGACTTATTAATGAATAAGAAGAAAAGTACGTAGCTGGAATAATATACTTAACTTTATTCTCTTGTTGGAATACATCTCTTGAATAGTAGTAAGCTATAAGCACTGATACAATTGGCGCCTTGCTAGGTAGTAGCTATGGAATAAGCTGAAGGCTATTCTATCAGTCTCTCGGCAAATGAGAGGAAGACTTGGTAGGTCTGGTCGCAAGCTATGTCGTCCGTACAACTGGGGCGAGGTCATGTCCGTGTCTTGTGACCTGCCATGTGGTGGCGCTAGGATTGCGATTACACAGTGGCGACACGCGGGTCCGACATGTACTACAGGACCGCGGCCGATTTAAGTTACCACCTTGCAAGTGTGGTGTCTAACGGTGACACCACACCGACAAGCCAGTCAGGATCGATAGAGCAGAGGGGGCTGTGAGAAGACGTCAACCAACTGCACGCTGACCGACAACTCTCCAGGACGACAACGTGACAGCAGCGGTCTCTGTGCGAAGAAGGCATAAGCGCCGCGCCCGACTGGCGGCGCCCCAGTTGAAGAGTAGCTTCAACCTTATAGAATTCTATAGCGGCTTCGACACTAGTTACTTTGCTGAAGCAATCTATGTAACCTGGACTTGGGAATTGTTTATACTGAAGACCATTGCGTATTTTGTCTGTCGCCCTTTGCTTGCGACACATCTGCGTAACACAAAGTTAAGTATTTTATCTGTTCATTTTGTAATAAAACTCATTTATACGATTTGTTTGAATGTTGTCTAGCGATCGGAGAAAGCAGGTTTCCTAGACTCCTCAGTTTTGACGACTAGGCAGGATTTAACAAGCATGGCGTTTTAATTTCTTACTTCTGTGCTAGTAACTGTATTCGCAACGTATTTCACAGACTGTATGCACATGTACCACTGGAAGTACATGTAAAATTGCATTATATTACGGCACATAGTTCAGAAGATAAGACGGCAAAACTTTGCTCTGCACAAAAACGAAACTGCAGGACGAAATTCGCTAGAGATACACAGGACATGACTATACAAATAAGTGTGGAACGTGTTTAATATATGTAACATGCGCGAACGTGGGCAAAGCCACGGTTAAAAAGCTGCTCGTGAACCCATGGATCGATTTCAGGCGAACTTGGTAAACATATTGCTTGTTATCTGGAAGAAAATACTGTAGGGTCAAGAACCAGCAACCTCCTGTTCGGTTGATGAAGTGGAGACGAGGAGAAAGACACTGATAGAGGGAAGGAGGACATGGACAGAAAGAGGGGGATGAGAGTGGAAATGGACAGGAAGAACGGTGGGTAGATGGTCAGAGAGAAGGGAGGCAGAAGTTGGACCGAGAGAGAGGTGAGGATAGAGAATGGGTAGGAAGAGCTGGACTCATAGAAGATTGGAATAAATGTACATACCTGGGCGACGTCGATTTAAATCAGTGTTCACTCGCAGTTAATGTGTTTAATTACTTTGTGTCTTGATAAGAGTGTACGTATGTATGTACGTAAGAGAGAATGTTCCACATAGCCATGTAAACCACTGGATCGTCGAGAACTCAACTAGTGAAATAATATACTCAAATGGCACTGCTGGCTGGGGATCCCGTCTGTGGTTGTTCGGCTTCCTGGTGGAAATCTCTCTGCTTCACGACATTTCGGTGGGATGCACGTCTATGAGGGTAAGATGAAACGATGAGAACAGTAAGAACACCCGAGCAAAGAAAATCTTCGAGGCTGCCGGGAATCGAATCCCGAGTGTCGAGTTCTAGAGGCAGCTACGTAACCAACCACTACACCACGAGTGTCGGGGAACCATACAGTGAGGTGACTAAATTAATGGGATTAGCGATAAACACACGCCGGAAGTGTCGCCTATACGAAGCCGGTAGTATGACATACACGAAGTATAGGTCAGTGCCTTGGCGGAGCTGTCATTTGTACGCAGGTGATTCATAGCAAAATGTTTCCGGCGTCATTATAGCCGCACGACGGGAATTAAGAGACTGATTGCGGAATGGTTCAAATGGTTCAGATGGCTCTGAGCACTATGGGACTTAACATCTGAGGTCATCAGTCCCCTAGAACTTAGAACTATTTAAACCTAACTAACTAACCTAAGGACATCATACACATCCATGCCCGAGGCAGGATTCGAACCTGCGACCGTAGTGGTCGCGCGGTTCCAGACTGAAGCACCTACATCCGCTCGGCCACACCGGCCGGCGTTACACGGAATGGTAGTTGGAGCTGGGCGCATGGGACATTCCATTTCGGAAATCGTTAGGGAATTCAATATTCCGAGATACACAATGCCAAGTGTGTGCAGAGAAGATAGAATTTCAGACTTTACCTTTCACCACGGACAATGCAGTAGCCGACCTCCCTCACTTAATGACCGAGAGCAGCGGAGTTTGCTAGAGTTCTCAAAGACAAGCAACACTCGTGAAATAACCACAGAAATCAATACGGGCCGTATGACGAACTTATCCGTTAGACAGCGCGGCGAAATTTGACGTTAATGGGCCGACGCAAGTTGCCAAAGCTAACAAAAAGACATCGCCTGCAGCTCCTTCCTGGGCTGGTCAGCTTATCGGTTGGACCCTAGACGACAGCAAAACCGTCTTCTGATCAGGCGAGTCCCGATTTTAGTTGATATGAGCTTATGGTACGGCTCGAGTGTGGCGCAGGGCCCAAGGAGCCATTGACGCAAGTTGTCAACAAGGCAGTTTGCACACTGTTGGTGGCTCCATAAGCCGGCCGCTGTGGCCGAGCGGTTCTAGGCGCTTCAGCCTGGAACCGCGCGACCGATACGGTCGCAGGTTCGAATCCTACCTCGGGGATGTATGTGCTGTCCATAGGCTAGTTAGATGTAAGTAGTTCTAATTTCTAGGGGACAGATGACCTCAGATGTTAAGTAGTGCTCAGAGCCATTTGAACCATTTGGCTCAATAAGGGTGTGTGCTGTGTTTACGTGCAATGGACTGGGTCCTGTGACCCAACTGAACCGATCGTTGACTGGAAATGGTTATTTTCGGTTACATTTGTAGCCATATTTGGACTTCATGTTCCCATGACAATGAAGCGTATGACAGGCCACACTAGTTCTCGATTGGTTTGAAGAGTATTCTAGACAATTTTAACGAATGATTTGGCCATCCAGAGCACCACACATGAATTCCATAGAACACATATGGGACATAATTTGCGAGGTCAGTTCATGCACAATATCCTGCACCGGCAACACTTTCAAAATACTGGACGGCTATAGAAGCAGCGTTACTCAGTACTTCTGCATGGGACTCCAAGGACTTGTTGCGCTATGCCGGGAAAAAGAATATTAGGAGGTACCTTATGACTTTGGTCACCTCATCTTATAAATGTGAATTCGTAAGTGAACGGACTGCTGAGGTTATCGCTTACTAACCTCAGTTTATAAGCGGAGCAGAGCCAAATGGAGGATCATTCACTCCACGATACAGGCCGCAAATGGGGAAATCCAATGACAGTATTGACTGTGATCGAGCTGGGTGGCAGTTGGCGTGCAACTTTCATGAACTTCTATGGACCGTATTTCAAATATAGTGAAACGATGAGTACTAGGCGAAGTATTGAACCTCCTGTAAGTAGGCTGTTTGGGTTTTTATGTTGGTAACGCCACGTAGCGCTCTGTATGAAAATCACTGACTGTGCTGTGTGCAGTCTGTGGCTGCTTGGCATTGTTGGAATATTCGCTATTGTAGAGTTGGGCAGTTGGATGTAAGCCGTCAGCAGTGGTGGATTTGGGGACAGAGATGCCATAGCTTTGAGAGCGGACGATATGGACGTGTGTCCGTCAGAAAGAGGAAATTTGTAAGACTGGATATCATGAACTGATATATATATATATATATATATATATATATATATATATATATATATATATATATATATATATATAAATGACTTTTGAACATTACTGAGGGCCGTACGGTGTGGCCGAGCGGTTCTAGGCGCTACAGTCTGGAACAGCGTGACCGCTACGGAAGGCAGGTTTGAATCCTGCCTCGGGCATGGATGTGTATGATTTCCTTAGGTCAGTTAGGTTAAAGTATTTCTAAGTTCTATGGGACTGATGACCTCAGAAGTTACGTCCCATAGTGCTCTGAGCTATTTGAACCATTATTAAGGAAAATACATTGTTTGTTTATCAAAATCTTTTATTTGCTAACTATGTCTATCAGTAGTTTGTGCCTTCCGTAGTTGTAATCTTTTATTTAGCTGGCAGTATTGGCGCTCGCTGTATTGCAGTTGTTCCAGTAACGAAGATTGTTGTGAGGTGAGTGGTTCGTGAAAGGTATAGGTTATTGTCAGGGCCATTCTTTTGTAGAGATTATTGAAAGTCAGACTGCGCTGCGCTAAAAAAATTGCGTGTCAGTTTATTGATGATCAGAATAAGTAAAGAGAGAAATGGATGGTTGTTTCGGGGAAGGAGACCAGACAGCGAGGTCATCGGTCTCATCGGATTAGGGAAGGACGGGGAAGGAAGTCGGCCGTGCCCTTTGAAAGGAACCATCCCAGCATTTGCCTGGAGCGATTTAGGGAAATCACGGACGCGGAATTGGACCGTTGTCCTCCCGAATGCGAGTCCAGTGTCTAACCACTGCGCCACCTCTCTCGGTAAATGAGAGAAATGTCTGAGTACGTTCAGTTTTACTCAGTTGCGTCTGTATCAAATAACGTAGAAGTTTACCAGCACAGTAATTCATAATTTTTCTAAGGGGACGTTTCACTCCACGTTTAGTACAGTACCTGGAGTTTTGAGGCTTGCCCACTCTGTGAAACAGGACGTTTGGCGATCTGCGTCGGATGTGACGACAATGTCGGCGCAAACCGTTCAATGCATATTGTCCACACGGGTCTCCGCCGCAGACGATCGCTATGGTATTGACAAGTTAACCGACGACATCGTCAATTACGGCTGGGCTGGCTACAGGGCATTCGAGACTGGCCCAGTATTCAATAGAAGAGTGTAGCCTCGTCGAAAGAATCGCTTTTCTTGCTGCACGATATTCCTGGCTAGTTGCGACGTCACCCAGGCGAACGGCTGTCTGATACAAGTACCGCGCCACGGACACAAAGCTGGAGGCAGTATTATGCTGTGGCGAAGGCACGATAAGAACTGTGGACTACGTGTTTGTTATAGCGGACTGACTGTATACCTTCATGCTACATATTTTCCCCGGTGGAGGATATTTCAGTACGATAACTGTACATGTCACGTGACCAGAATTGTGCTAGAATAGTATGAGAATCACGATAGTGAACTCGTGTTTATCTCTCGGCTTCCGATTTTTCCTGGATTAAGTCCTCTGGAATCCACCTGATACGTTATCGGGTGGCAGATCCGCATCGACAAGCCACCGGCCGTAATTTACGTGAATTTCGTGACCTGTCTTTAGTCATCTGGTGACACACACCTCTGGGAAACAACAGACGACTTGTCGAATATATGCTACACAGAATCGCGTCAATGCTACGTTCCAATGAGCAGGTGCTCACAATCACTTGGCTCATCTCTGTAGGTACCGTTGTAACAACAACGACTCTGTACTATTGTACATATAAATAATATTTTTTCTTCTGATTTTTCGATAAACTTGTGTAATTGATGTTCTGATTTCATTTCTTTTCTGTTTCATGCCATTGTGTTAAGAAAACTTTAAACAAGTTTCAATGTGAATATTAATGATTATGTCAAATGTCAAGTAATACTGTGATAGAATTGAAAGGCAACAAATTTTGGAACTGTTGTAAGATGTTTAAAACTGTAACTGTGCGTCTGGTCCATACGTAGGCAATGTGTTAGGATATGTAGAATGCAAAACCTCGGGTGAATACCCTGTCTGTAAGGAGCGGTAAAAGGTGGAGGGCGAGCGAGCGCGGGAAAATGCGCACGGGCACAGCACGGCACAACGGGCTCAGCAGTAGTAGTTGGAGTTTGGCATTGGTCTGAGCAACACCTTCTGCAGCGAGGAGGCTCTCCTGGAAGACGTAGCTTCACTGAGCCTTGGGTATGCTGTTTCAACGCCCACACAGCATGGCAAAATTGCATAGGCACTAAATGGAAAAGTATTGCGGCGCCAAGAAGAATTAAAGTGCCGATACATCAAGAGCCAGAGCTGTGGTTATATGTGTGCTCTGTGCCTCGCCATCTCGCCGCCCGCCAACCGCCGCATCGATACAAGCAGGTTGAAACTTTTAGTACTGTATTCGTATGGATCAGAGAGTGAACTGTGCAATAATAACCAAAATTTTACCACAACTTTCCCATCATTTAATTATCCTCACAACTAACCTAGACAAAGTCCTTTCCAAATGTTGTGCAATCCGAGTGTCCCAAAATGAAAATAAAAATTTGTCTAACAAAAATTATTTGCAGAACTAGCTATGAACCAGTAAATGAATAACGAAGGTCTAACGAAGTTGAAAGATAACTTTAATATTAATATAGTAATGAAGTTTATTATTTCGAGACAGATATAAAGGTATTTAAATGAGCAGTAAATAAGATGAAAAGAGTAGTAACTTATATACTGGAAATCTTGAACGCATAATAAATTCAGTGATCATTTTTTTTTAATACAGTGATCATAACAGTTTCAGGGTCCCCCGCCCCCTTTTTTATTCTAAAATTCTACTATATTAAGCGGTGTTACTACTTGTTGTTTTGCATGAATATACACTCCTGGAAATTGAAATAAGAACACCGTGATTTCATTGTCCCAGGAAGGGGAAACTTTATTGACACATTCCTGGGGTCAGATACATCACATGATCACACTGACAGAACCACAGGCACATAGACACAGGCAACAGAGCATGCACAATGTCGGCACTAGTACAGTGTATATCCACCTTTCGCAGCAATGCAGGCTGCTATTCTCCCATGGAGACGATCGTAGAGATGCTGGATGTAGTCCTGTGGAACGGCTTGCCATGCCATTTCCACCTGGCGCCTCAGTTGGAGCAGCGTTCGTGTTGGACGTGCAGACCGCGTGAGACGACGCTTCATCCAGTCCCAAACATGCTCAATGGGGGACAGATCCGGAGATCTTGCTGGCCAGGGTAGTTGACTTACACCTTCTAGAGCACGTTGGGTGGCACGGGATACATGCGGACGTGCATTGTCCTGTTGGAACAGCAAGTTCCCTTGCCGGTCTAGGAATGGTAGAACGATGGGTTCGATGACGGTTTGGATGTACCGTGCACTATTCAGTGTCCCCTCGACGATCACCAGTGGTGTACGGCCAGTGTAGGAGATCGCTCCCCACACCATGATGCCGGGGGTTGGCCCTGTGTGCCTCGGTCGTATGCAGTCCCGATTGTGGCGCTCACCTGCACGGCGCCAAACACGCATACGACCATCATTGGCACCAAGGCAGAAGCGACTCTCATCGCTGAAGACGACACGTCTCCATTCGTCCCTCCATTCACGGCTGTCGCGACACCACTGGAGGCGGGCTGCACGATGTTGGGGCGTGAGCGGAAGACGGCCTAACGGTGTGCGGGACCGTAGCCCAGCTTCATGGAGACGGTTGCGAATGGTCCTCGCCGATACCCCAGGAGCAACAGTGTCCCTAATTTGCTGGGAAGTGGCGGTGCGGTCCCCTACGGCACTGCGTAGGATCCTACAGTCTTGGCGTGCATCCGTGCGTCGCTGCGGTCCGGTCCCAGGTCGACGGGCACGTGCACCTTCCGCCGACCACTGGCGACAACATCGATGTACTGTGGAGACCTCACGCCCCACGTGTTGAGCAATTTGGCGGTACGTCCTCCCGGCCTCCCGCATGCCCACTATACGCCCTCGCTCAAAGTCCGTCAACTGCACATACGGTTCACGTCCACGCTGTCGCGGCATGCTACCAGTGTTAAAGACTGCGATGGAGCTCCGTATGCCACGGCAAACTGGCTGAGACTGACGGCGACGGTGCACAAATGCTGCGCAGCTAGCGCCATTCGACGGCCAATACCGCGGTTCCTGGTGTGTCCGCTGTGCCGTGCGTGTGATCATTGCTTGTACAGCCCTCTCGCAGTGTCCGGAGCAAGTATGGTGGGTCTGACACACCGGTGTCAATGTGTTCTTTTTTCCATTTCCAGGAGTTTATACCAACTTGTATAGGGAAGAAACTCAGTTAATGCCCAATTAGGCTGGCGACCGTATTATTATCTAATTGGTAGCATCTTCTGTGTTGCTTTTGATCCATCCTGACTTGTAATTGCATTTCGATCTTGCTTGACGAATCATTGCTATTACAGATTTGGTGGAAGTCTTATTTGCCACCATTCAGGTACACGTGGTCGATATCTATATGAAAAGCCTTTCTCATAAGGTGAATCCCGCTCACTTACCATAGCACAGGCTTTAACGAGTACTGTGTGACGCGGAGGTTACACCGTCTGGTGCGACATTGCTCAGGAAGAACTTTAATTTTCTGCGTTGATCAATACAGCTTTTCTCTGGAACTGTATTTGTTGATCACAGTCTTTTTACTCTCACTACAAACGAAGTATGACCAATTTTGGTTTATTTTTGGTTCTGCAAACAGTGAATTTCCAGTGCTGCAAATCTGTGACTAAGGTTACGTGTCGAAATTTTCAGAAAAACTGGGCCATTTATCACTGCCTCAAGAGCCGTGGCGTTGTCTTCAGTAGGAAAAATGTTAATAGAAGTCGTGACGTCCGCGCAATGCCATTGTATTTAGTATGACATTTAGTAGTTACGCCAAAATTCAATAATTGACTGTTTTTCCTGGAGACAGGATGTCTCTGTGACCTAGTAGAAGCTACCTGCAACGCTATCAGAAGCAACACTTTATCAGTACACAGGACAGTAGCGATATAGACTACGAGGTACATCATCATATCAACTGTAACACAGAGCACATAGGAAAATGTGTGATGACATCAGTCATAAGACCACACCGCCGCCTGAGAGATCGATACGACGGATGCGATTCTCTCTATAAATGGAGCAGAAGAACGACTGTGCTAGCCACAGAGTACACAGCCAGTCGCAGTACTTACGCTCGCCTCGAGGCCACTTCATGTGCAGCAGGAGAGTAGTGCAGTTGTGCCAGTCTACAGTTCGTAGCCGCGTTCAGTCAGCCAGCACCGATGTCAGTCATCGTCTGCAGTTCAGTCATTGCTGCCATCAAGTCTTTATAGCTCCGTTCCAAGTTAGTCTTCAAAGTCACCGGATCGACAGTCAAGATTACGAGAGATTAATTCGTCACTGCAGGATCCGTGACTTGTAAATTACGTCATTCTACAGACGCTTAGTCTAGTCGCGTCTATAATTGCCAACCAACTAATCATGGAATACAGCAAAGTAATAAATACTTTCTGATTTTTTACACCTGCTAATTAATTGTGTTTTCCCGTTGTAGCTACCACGCAGTCTTGGCATAGTACGAGGGCAGTTCAATAAGTAATGCAACACATTTTTTTTCTCGACCAATTTTGGTTGAAAAAACCGGAAATTTCTTGTGGAATATTTTCATACATTCCCGCTTCGTCTCGTATAGTTTCATTGACTTCCGACAGGTGGCAGCCCTGTACGGATCTGTTAAAATGGCATCTGTAACGGATGTGCGTTGCAAACAACGGGCAGTGATCGAGTTTTTTTGGTGGGAAACCAGGGCATCTCAGATATTCATAGGCGCTTGCAGAATGTCTACGGTGATCTGGCAGTGGACAAAAGCACGGTGAGTCGTTGGTCAAAGCGTGTTTCATCATCGCCGCAAGGTCAAGCAAGACTGTTTGATCTCCCGCGTGCGGGCCGGCCGTGCACAGCTGTGACTCCTGCAATGGCGGAGCGTGCGAACACACTCGTTCGAGATGATCGACGGATCACCATCAAACAACTCAGTGCTCAACTTGACATCTCTTGGTAGTGCTGTCACAATTGTTCACCAGTTGGGATATTCAAAGGTTTGTTCCCGCTGGGTCCCTCGTTGTCTAACCGAACACCATAAAGAGCAAAGGAGAACCATCTGTGCGGAATTGCTTGCTCGTCATGTGGCTGAGGGTGACAATTTCTTGTCAAAGATTGTTACAGGCGATGAAACATGGGTTCATCACTTCGAACCTGAAACAAAATGGCAATCAATGGAGTGGCGCCACACCCACTCCCCTACCAAGAAAAAGTTTAAAGCCATACCCTCAGCCGGTAAAGTCATGGTTACAGTCTTCTGGGACGCCGAAGGGGTTATTCTGTTCGATGTCCTTCCCCATGGTCAAACGATCAAATCTGAAGTGTATTGTGCTACTCTTCAGAAATTGAAGAAACGACTTCAGCGTGTTCGTAGGCACAAAAATCAGAACGAACTTCTCCTTCTTCATGACAACGCAAGACCTCACACAAGTCTTCGCACCCGAGAGGAGCTCACAAAACTTCAGTGGACTGTTCTTCCTCATGCACCCTACAGCCCCGATCTCGCACCGTCGGATTTCCATATGTTTGGCCCAATGAAGGACGCAATCCGTGGGATGCACTACGCGGATGATGAAGAAGTTATTGATGCAGTACGACGTTGGCTCCGACATCGACCAGTGGAATGGTACCGTGCAGGCATACCGGCCCTCATTTCAAGGTGGCGTAAGGCCGTAGCATTGAATGGAGATTACGTTCAAAAATAGTGTTGTGTAGCTAAAAGATTGGGGAATAACCTGGTGTATTTCAATGCTGAATAAAACAAACCCTGTTTCAGAAAAAAAAAATGTGTTGCATTACTTATTGAACTGCCCTCGTAGAACCCACGTTTCCAACCTCCTTGGCTACCTCATATTTGCCATCCCATGTTAATAGACTCGATTATGGTGGAAGATCGAGAGCCATCAAAATGCCTAAATGGTTCCACAAGAAGCTGATTCAGGATGGACTAATCTCACCCCACATCCTTCAGTAACTTGCTTTTACCTGGTACATCCATACGTTGCTGAGGTAAATGCTCAAAGGGCGAAGCATCTGCTTCTAATATGAAAGAGGTCTGGGGTGGGTGAGTTGAGTCGGTGTGTTCTCGTCAGGACGTTTGCTCACAGTGGTTCCAATAAAACGGCATTCACTGTCATACATTTTATTTAAAAAATGGCGGTGCACCCTTGGTATGTGTTGAAAGCGGCAAGGGCTGCAGTACTGACAAAACAGGTGGCCAGCGATCTGCTGGCAGCTAAGCCGTAATCCAGTCACGTGACGTCCGCAGCAGCACTTGCACCGTCTTTGCGCGACTCTGCAACTCCAGGCATGGCGCGTCAGCGTATGTGAAAGCCCGCTGTGATTCTTGTAGCCGAAGACAGCCCTCGGTAGTGGTGTTCGCTCTTGTGACCAGAGGCGCATCACCTGAGTTCGCCCGAAAAAGAACAGCAAGTGGAACTGCTGCTCTCGAGGCCAGAATGAGAGCTGCAGCTGAAGATGGCTCACCAATTGAAAGGCGCCAAGTTCAAGGGAGTAGGCAGAAAAAACGCAGTAGGATTATCTGGGGTGGGTCCCAAGCCTCGCAGCTCTTAGTTACAGAGGGTATCAAAGTAAGGAAGGAAGATTGGGTTTAACGTCACGTCCACATCGAGATCATTAGAGACTGAGCACAAGCACGGATTGTGCCAAGGAAGGGGAAGAAAATTGGCCGTATCCTTTCGAAGGATCAATCCCGGAATTTGCCTGGAGCGATTTAGGGAAAACACGGAAGAGCTAAATCTGGATGACCGGACGCGGGGTTGAACCGGCGTCCTACCCAATCGCCTGACATAGTCCTTCCCTCATAGCTGGTGCTGCAGACAGAGATGCCTGAGAACCAAATTCAGTGCCTACTTCTTGTGGCGAGACACCGCTTCCGAGCAAATACACAAAACCAAGGTGGTGTCTGGAGGGTATAGCAACTGGCGCGGTAACCCCGCCTTTCTGCAGTGTTATGTCAGATGAAACACCTTTCAGCCGTCAATTTTCAACCTTATTTTGCTAGGCTACCAGTTTCGGCGCTTTATTACGCCATCTTCAGGCTCCTGACCGACTTGTGGGGATAACCTACCTCGCTTGTGCCCGCCTGCTTAGCTGGGTGGTAACGTGCTTGCTTCCTATGCTCTGACCCCGGGTTCGATTCCCGGCCGGGTTAGAGATTTTCTCCACTCAAGAACTGGGTATTATCATCATTTCATCCTCATCATCGGCCGCAAGTCGCCCAATGAGGCGCCGATTGAAATAGATTTGCACTTGGCGGCCGGTCCCGTATGGGACCTCCTGGTTAACAATGCCATACGGTCATCTCATGATCGAAGTAGACGCCAGACGAATCAGCGGTTCAGTAGATATCTACTATTATTACTATCTCTGGCTCCTGGTTTTGTCATAAGCGAGGTAGATTATTCCTACATGTCGGCCAGGGGCCTGAAGATAGCGTAATATGCGCCGAAACTGGTTGCCTAACAAAATAAGGTTGAAAATTGACGGCTGAAAGGTGTTTAATTTGACATCATAAATCGAAGAGCCGACTCCCACGACCATCGCTATAAAAATGGACGTACCGATTTCTGAAGTGTGGTTGTTATTGTGCGCACTGATCCTGGCCCATAACGTGGGTATTGCTGCATCTGACGTAATGGGCTTTTCGATCAGCTCCCCCGTCCCTGACGTATTTGGCCCTTTTATAACGACCATGACAGAGCTGCTGTTTTATTCCGTAGTGCCATAAATACTGGAGGCGCTACGTAATTAAAAATTCTGGCACAATGCATTTTTACTGAGGCTGTATTTATTTACACGTTATTCCACAACTATTCGTGCTTTTTAAGCCATTATCGAGTATTTGGCTAGAAAAAGGTGCCATATGTTCCAAAAAGGCCGAGTATTCTCAAGATCAACAACCGTTCGTTTTGGTTTATAAATCTCTGTTCTTGGTAATTTAAGCAACGCTGAAATTACTATAGAAGGTGGTTCCAAAAAGGTGAACAGAAGTACAACATTTGAATATGTTCTCTTTTCACACATATGGCACCTTTTCCTATGAAAAGTGTTCAAAAGAGGCAGTACAAAAAACGGTGAACATATAACTGAAGTCTTTATTAAAAATGGTTCAAATGGCCCTGAGCACTATGCGACTTAACTTCTGAGGTCATCAGTCGCCTAGAACTTAGAACTAATTAAACTTTCTAAGGACATCACACACATCCATGCCCGTGGCAGGATTCGAACCTGCGACGGTAGCGGTCGCTCGGCTCCAGACTGTAGCGCCAAGAACCGCACGGCCACTCCGGCCGCCCTTTATTAAAAAGCAGTCACCAGAGACTTGAGCATAACCGGTTTAGTATCAGGTGCAGTTAGGTTGAAAAACGCGTGATGGTGGTGTTGGGTGAAGAGTTGCCTGCCGGGATGGGCGAGGGCTTGGAAAAACACAATAACCCTTTCTAAAATGGTGGTAGATATATGAAATAGCGAATTCTGTCGACGGCCTGCCATCTAAAAGGTCGATGACGTCCAGTAGTGGTAAAGGCGATGGTCCATCCAAGATCCGACGAATTCCGTTTCAAGAATTCCTGTGACTGTGATGGCGCCAGTCCTCTAGTATATTCTTCTGTTCGTTGTTCGAGACCAAGCGCTTCCCTTTGCATGGTTTTTTTTTTTTTTTTTTTAACGTACCGAACACGTGGAAGTCGTGATGAGACATGTCCGAGCCGTAGGTCGGATGCTCAAGCTGCTTCCACCTGAATTTGGGCATTACCCTTTGTGTGAGCTTGGATGCGAGTTATCATGGTGCAGAATCATTCCTCCTGTGAGCAGCCAAGGCTACTGATGAACCTGCGTAGGCTACAGAGTGTTTCGAAGTACATGTAGCTGTCACTGGTTTTCCTGTGATCGAGGAAATTAGTGTGTACCTTGAAACACGTATGTTGTGCGGCAGCGATGCTGAGACATTGTAGAATCTCTGACCAGAGCAGTTGCGCTCGACTCGCAGTAGCGAGCAGTCAGTCAGTCAGTGTGCAGTAGTCAGTCCTCAGTAGTGCTTGGAGTCGGTTGCTAGCAGTAGCGGAGAGCAGTCGGCGGGCGTCGGCATCGCAATGGTCGAGATTCAGGACGAGGTATAATTTATTTAAATAAATAATCATGCAGCTTTGCGCTCATCAGATAATGTAACGAACAGTCATTGTAATTTAACTTTCAAAAATCGCCCCCAATAATAATTTTGATTTAAAAGCAATTTTAGAGACAATCATTCAAATTTCCTTCCATTTCCTTTTAACAAAGATTTTTAAAAGGTACTTCCAATGCTTTTCATGCAAGCGCCAGAGAACAATAAGAGCAGAATTTTGACATGCAGTTTCACTAAGGTAAGAAATTTATTCTCGTTTCGCACAGGGCAAACACCGACCTTTCGGTTGAATTGAGTTTAGGTTATCATTACAGTTTCATTATCATGGGATTAGCGTTCATTATTTAATGGGAACTTGTACTTGAGTCAGATAGCGAGCTTTCATTTAATTGTCTTTGCCATTAATATTCTTGTGGGAGTTTATACTTAGCTATGGCACCATTTCTAATAAATATTGTTTTTAAAATTTCTGTGGGAGTTCACACTTAGCTGTGGCTCCATGACTAATAAATATAGATATATTCATAGAATGTGTTGTGGGGAGGTTACACTTGGCGACACCCAGTCCAGGATCGTATTTCGTAGAGAATCTTTTGAAAACAGTCAGATATCTGCTCTTATTTGCTTAAATATAATTATAATTTGGCGCAACGCTTTTATTAATTTGTGACTTTCTTTCCATAGATCATCGGCAATTCGTTGCTCTGTTGTATTTGTGTGTTGCTTTTGTATTTGTGCTTATTTCTTTTTTGAATAATTGTGACTGTTGTAAAAATGCCGCGAAAGACTGTGAATAGTGTAACGCGAGGTATTTTGAATGAAATTACCGATTTAAACAGCGTGACTGATAGTAATTGTGACACGCAGTGTAATGATGACAATCCTGCGTGCACCGACAATCAATGCTTTTCAACCACTAACGATGATTTTTGTCTTAATGATGAACAAACGAACTCGGTTATGTCCTCTGTTGATTTGACGACAATCGATGACGAGGGACGCTCTGTTGTAATGAGCGCTGCCCAGGTTAACACACCCGGTTTGGAAAATTCAAGTAACGAACAGACAAATTTGTCTAATGAAAATGAGCAGGATACACAAAGTACGACGGATTTATTTAATTCCGAAATAATGTCTGACAGTGTACATCCGACTGACAAACCTTTTTGTGAATCTCAGAGTAACCAAATGGTTACACAAAATGAGACAATTCCAGATCCAGCATTGATTAACACAGAGAACAGAAATGCTAATTTTTTATCGGATCCAATTATGGCATTTTTGCAACAAAACTTCAGACAACTTAGTGAACAGAACAAACAGTTTAAGGAAAAACAAGACAAACTTAGTGAACAGGTCAAACAACAGAATGAAAAACAAGACAGTCTTAAAGAAGATCTCAAACAACAACTTAGTGAACAGAATAGACAGTTAAGTGAACAAATTAGTGCCGTTGCCGCGCAGTGCCATAACACTAAGGAACAGTTACGCGAGGAAATCGAGGCTTGTTCGCGAAAAAGTAGCGAAGAAATTAAGTCTGTTGCTCAGGAATTAAGGGAATTGCAAACAGCTGCAACAGAAACACTCAGAGACGAAATTAGCGGAGTCGCTAAACAATGCTCAGAAAAAGCTACACAATTACGCGACGAGTTTAAAGCAATGACAGCAGAACTTTCGCGAACAGTGGATGAAAAGATTGACGCAAAATTCGAACAACAGAACACTCAAATTAACGAACGTCTTAGTCTTCATATAGAAAACAGTGATACGCGTTTCCGCAAATTTATTGATGATCAAAATAAAGTAAAACGTCAAGTAATGGAAACAATCACTGCTCAGAGACAGGAAGACAAACGTAAAATGTTTGCGAAGGCAAAAACATATGTAGACAATAATATTGCCACAATGTCCGACGAAATTAATACATTCAAACAGTCGAACACAGAATTACGTGACGAAATTTCGGATCTTAAATCAAAAACAGATACACACACAATAGATATTCAAACAGTGACCGACAGACTCGAACAATTAGAACTAACACAGGATTCCGATGTCGTCAAAGCTGACGTTAGAAAACTGAACGAAACTACACGTAGATTGCAAAACCAGATTAATGCCACTGACACTAAAACCGATGATCAGGTAAAAATACTGACTGAAAAATGTGATGAATTGGCCAGTCGTATTGATGTCATCGAAAGCACTAATGACAATAAATCAGACGATACTTCACCGGTTTCATTCAACCAAACACCTGAATTTCAAAATTTACAGCAGACAATTAATGAGATCGATTCGTCTAATAACACCTTGCGTAGAAAATTGTCAAGTTTACAGCAGGAGGTAACAGAGATGAAAAACACTTCAGTTAATAACACAGCACAGCAGACGCCACTTTTCGAACATTTGCCAGACTCGCGCAACGCGTGTAATTTGGGTAATCTACAGAGAGTACGAGACTTAGAGTCCGAACAATCACAGTTCAACAGATTCTCTTACAACCATGAACCTGTTCCATCACACAGAGACGATAATTTCGATTACAAACATTTTCTGTCAGTGAGAAAGTTTAAAGTATTTAAAAACGACAGAACACAGATTCACCCGCTAGATTGGATACAACAGTTTAGCTTTGCTTTTCCACCGACTTGGCCCGTTACGCATAAACTTGAATTTATTTGCAGTTTTTTGGAAGGCGAACCGGCAACTCGTATGAGGCCGATCGCGAGACAATGTTACTCGGTAGAGGAATTTCAGAATGCTTTTCTGTCAGCGTATTGGTCGAAGACGACACAGCGCGGAATTAAAGATCAACTAATTAGTTTGCCAAATTATGAGAACTCAAATTTTCCGAGTGTGACACAATTTTTTGAGCACATGGTGCAACAAAACCAGTACCTGAGTGAACCTTATAGTGAATCTGCACTTATTCAATTATGTATCTCTAAATTACCACGATCATTAAGAGTGTCACTTCTAACGGGTCAGCAAAAAGAAAACATTTCAGCATTCAGAGATCTATTGCAGCTTTTAGAAGTGCAGCAATCTGATTATTCTTTCGTAAACAAAAATTTTTCGTATAGTAATCAAAGTCAACAAACTTACAGTAATTACGATCAGGGACGTAATTTCAACAGGAAAAGTAACAGACACTTTAGGAACGACAACCACCAGAACTTTAATAACAGGCAAAATTCTCATTATCAATATCATCAAAATATTCAGCAACAGGAACCACCTTTTAGTAACAATAGACGATTTCCACCACAACAGCATGAAAACCAGCCGGTTAGAATACCTAACCAACAATGGAATGCACAAGGTCAACCAGGCTTTAATGTTTCGCCGCGTGCACGTATAGTCCCTGATACAACAAATGGTAACGCACGGCAGCAAAGGAACAACTACGTACAGAAAACACAGTATTTCAATTCCTATCGCAATGCACCGTATAGGAACGACTATTACGACAGACGTAGAAATAATGAGGACAATTTTCAGCGTACATCTAACAACAGTCGGTCCTACCAGCAGCAAAATGATCAGCAACAACATATTCTTGTGAATGAACCCGATAGTAGGTATCATCCAGGGCGTAACACGTCTGGAAGAAGTAATAGAACTGTTCAAATTGTAGAAATGCCACAACATCCTCGTGATGATAATAATAACACGTCAGATAGAATCTGACTAGATACTGTACAGGACGCATCTTCCAATAACACAAGCACTAGTTTTGACACGCAAAATGTTGTTCACGAGAATGTAATTACGTTTGACGACATCAGAGACACTCTTTTGCAGGAAAAACCAGTTGTTCAGAAAACTATTTCACATCCTGTCATCGAAATTAAAATTGGTTCATCGAAATTTTCAGCGGTAATAGATTCCGGATCACCTATGTCAGTTATTAATGAGGAAACTTTTAACGAGTGCAACAAAGAGAATACTTATCCTACATTACCTTTAGGCAAAACGAAAGTGAAAGGAGCAGTATCGAGTAAAGGAGTGGATGTAAAATTACAGACGCATTTATCATTTTGTATTGGAGGTCATACTTTTCATTCAAATTGTTGGATTGTTCCCTTATTGACAACAGACGTTATTTTAGGCATGAACTTTCTCGTACAACACGACGCAGTGGTTGATTTTCAAAATTCTTATTTAATGTTGAAAGACGAAAATGTACAATTAGCTTTAGAGTTTCAGCACTCATTATCGACAGAAGAGGAAACAATTAACCGCACAGAGGTCATTTCAGTATCGCGTAACATAGACTGTAATCCCACATTGTTCACGGATACGTACGTACACAACTATAATACTCCAGACGAAACTGACTACGACGTAATGCAGATGATTTCCGATAAGGTTAAACAAAGCAGTGCAAATACAGACGATGAACGAACGCAATTACACAAAATTCTTTTACAGCAAGCTCCAGTTTTCGACAACATTCCTGGTACTATGTCCGGCTTTATGTATGAATTTCAAGTCAAACAGCACGACACATTTAAAGCAAAGCATTATCCCATTCCATATATCCACAGAGAACAAGTTAAAAAAGAATTGCAGGATATGCTCGATCAAGGAATTATTGAACCAGCAGTTAGCCCGTACATAAACCCGCTACATATTGTTAAGAAAAAAGATGGGTCACTTCGCCTTGTACTTGATTCACGTCACATTAATGACATTATTATTAATGAAACAGATCGACCACAGACATTAGAAGAACTACTACAGAAATTTCACGGTACAGCTATTTATTCTACACTAGATTTAAAATCGGGATTTTGGCAAATTCAACTTCATCCGAATTGCAGAAAGTATACAGCTTTTCTCTGTTTTGGTGACTGTTATCAATTTTGCAAATTACCATTCGGCTTAACTATTTCCTCTGCAGCTTTTATTCGTGGTTTGAACACAATACTTCCGACAGAACTTAAAGACAGAATTACGACGTACGTAGACGACATTCTTATTGCAGAAGCTAACTGGTCTGAACATAATCTGATTTTAGAACGACTATTGCAAACTTTCCATGCACAAGGACTTACAGTGAATCTCAGTAAATCGCATTTTGGTAAAACTTCTATAAAATTTCTTGGACACGTAATTTCAGCAGAAGGCATTGCGCCTGATCCAGAAAAACTCCAAGCTCTACGTGACATTACTGTTCCTACGACGAAGAAGCAATTACGCAGTTTTTTGGGTTTAATTAACTTTTTTCGTAAATTTATTCATCACTCTGCTTTAGACACACCTAGATTATGCCAATTAACAGGTACAAATACTATTTGGTCATGGGATAAGCAAGCACATTCTGAATTCGTGAACCTGAAACATGCTTTGTTGAATGCTCCACTTTTATCGCACCCAGATCTTACTCGAAATTTTTCTATTGCCACCGACAGTTCTAACACAGCTTTAGGCGTACACATTTTTCAGGAAATTGAAGAAGATGGCTCAACAGTAATTAAAAACATCGCATTTGCAAGCCGCATTTTGTCACCTGCTGAACGAAATTATTCCGTTACTGAACTAGAAACATTATGTGTTGTATGGGCTTTTACGAGATTTAGGCATTTTCTTTATGGAAGACACACGACCGTTTACACAGATCACAGAGCTATTCAATTCTTACTTTCGGCTAAATTCACTCACGACAGGTTAAGTAGATGGAAACTTTATTTGCAGGAATTTAATTTTACGATTGTTCACATTCCCGGCACACAAAATGTTATAGCAGACGCACTTTCTCGTTCTCTCAGCAACAATCAGCAAGACGTAGCAACCAACTTCTGCAAAGCAAATTTCAGCGTCATGTACATTCAGCAAGTTGCATTTGAAAATTTTATTTCATCGTCATTACAGGACATAGCAAAAGAGCAAAGTAAAGACAATGTGTGGAAAGAAATTAAACACTTTTGGCAAGATAAGAATAATGTTACGATTAGGAACCACTACACTGTACGCAATGACATTCTGTTTCGCCGCTCTCATCCAGACAGCAACAATTGGTTATTATGCATTCCTGACGAACTGGTTAACAAATTAATCTGGTACACTCATTTAAGCTACGCACATTACGGAGCTAGAAAATGTTTTCTTATACTGAGACAGAACTGTTATTTTTCAAACATGGAAAAACGTATACGACGAGTTTTAGCGTCATGTAAAATTTGCCAGAAAGCTAAGTCAGACACCACTTCACACATTCCTCCATTATATCCCATTATACCTGTTAAATTAAGACATATGGCCGCAGTAGACATTTTTGGTCCAATTCCGAGAACTAACAGAGGTTTTTGCTACATCTTTGTCGCTGTTGAACTCACTTCAAAATTTGTTACTTTCACTCCGTTACGTAAAGCTACTGCCAAAACTGTTTCGAAAGCATTTGTAAAGCATTTCTTATTTCATGTAGGACATGTGATGAAAGTAATTTCTGACAATGGATCACAATTTCGTTCTACTATATGGACACGCATGTTACGAGCTAGAAACATTTCTCCGATCTATATATCCAAGTACCACGCTTCTTCGAACCCTTGTGAACGATTAATGAAAGAAATTGGTAAACTGTGTAGAATATACTGCCACAAAAGACATGTTAATTGGGACACACACATACACTCATTTCAAGATGTAATTAATTCCATTCCAAATGAATCCACTATGCTACCTCCGTCTGTTATACTGAAAAACGTTGAACCACCAAACAAAATCAAAGAATTAGTAACATTTCCTACATCTCGTCGATTACGACACCACGAAATAATTGACATTGCGCTGAACAACATCAAACGTGCCGCAGAGCGCCGGAGAAGACAGCAAAAACAGGTTTGTAGACACCGAGACTTTCACGTTGGACAGAAGATATTAGTACGTACACACTATTTATCCAGCAAATTAAAAGGTAAGTGCAGTAAATTTGAACTTCTATACGCAGGTCCATATCGGATTCGCAGCATTCCTCACCCCAATGTTGTACACGTCGAAACTCTGAGAACCAGAAAATCGAAAGGCAACCATCATGTGTCAAACATTAAACCCTTTATCGAATGAAACCACTTTACGATGTAACATGCTATGAGGCCGTTTACACATTTTATGACCACTTATGCAATTATATTCACATGACTAATTACTGATGATTATCGTATTTTTTCTTGGCAAGTGCCCGGCAAGGTAAGGTTAGCAGGTCGCTCTTCTTGTCGTTACACACTAGACCGTGCATTTTTTCAGATGAACTTACGCATTTTATGAATAATTATGCAATTCTCTATAATGACGCATTAATTTTATCAAATTCTCTCTCCATTGAAGTCTTTAATTATCGCATCTATTAACTACACTACATATAAGCTGAACACAACGAATGTCACATTTTGTCTTTCTTATGTATGTACGATTGTTTTCATGTTTTGTTTGTATGCACTGTGAACTAGTTAAGGTATAACACACACCATTTGACTTTGACATTTTGCCTTGTGATATCTCAACATCATGACTGTTTTACATTTTCCTTTTTTGCTGCTGCATTACGATATTCTCTGTACACTTTTTGCCTTTAAACACTGTCTGTGTTTTGAGATTTTACGTTTTCTGTCATGTTATGTTGTATGCTTAATTTTGTCACCATTAACCAGTCATTATTTAATGGGTATCTGATTTAAATGCAAGACATTAATCTTTGTTCATCAATTTCAGAAATAAATGATGCGTACAGGAAATGAATTAAACAGAAGTGGGAATTTCACCTATGGAATAAACGAAAGAAGATGCAATAAGCTAATGAGGACGAGTAAATGGATCAGAATTAACAAGCATTAACCAGAATATATTATACACATCGCAGAATAGCAGTCTTAACTAATTTTTTCTTTCAGAATACAAAGCGATTGATGCAAGCTGTCAGACAGAACTACACATTTTAGTTTTAAGTGATGAAATATGCTAGGGATTAGGAATAGTTGTGTGATGAATAATGAAATGATTTTTGCAGATGATAATGAATGCTGATAATGAACAATGATGAAGAATATGGTACTATGAATAATGAAGTTTTTGTTTACAGGTGATGATAATGATGGAGTTATGATGATATGAATAATGAAGTTTTTTTCTTTACAGATGAGGATAATGTTGAAGTTATGTATTTATGCTATGTAGTTATTTAAGTATTTGTTGCAGTTTACTTTGACAGCAGGTGTTATATTGCGTAGTAGGATGACTGAAGGTTTTGGAAAGGACAGCTATGGAACACATTTTTTATACACATTTCACTACCTGTTAATTCGAAGTTCACTACTTTTCAGCATAGTCTGCGTTTCTTCTTTCAGCTCAATAATCCATTTTGTATTTTTCTTTCAGGAGAAGCTTTTTATGATACTTACTAAACTTGTTACTTATTATACCTGTTCTAGTACTTGCATTTTTCTTACCCACTTGTGTCTATCATTTATAAATGTGATAACCTTGCTACAGCTGACTCATGACGGATGACGTTACACAATCTTTTCATTTATAGGAACAACCTAGAAGCAATTTTTTCTCTTATTTCTTCTTGCTTTCCCTTATAATTACCCAAAGCAATGCATTGCTAGCAGAAAAAACAAAATGTATTAACAGTCCCAGATAATGTCACTAGTTTATGATAATTCTGAATAACACTGATCAGCTCTGAATAGTATGTCACTTGAATAATGACTTCTTAATGATACCAAAACATAATTGCCACTATCTATTGTAATGAGAGTACTTATTATGCCCATGCTTATTAATGCTACTAATGTTTTGTACTATTCAGTACTTGCTGGCCACTGAGTGCCCATAATTAATGTAATTACTTATTATGCCCATGATTATTAAGGCTATGACTGTAATTAACTGATTTTTAATAATGATTTCTTAATGATATGAAGAATACTGAATGATGAATAATGTTTTATACTATTCAATACTTGCTGGCCACTGAGTGCCCATAATTAATGTAATTACTTATAATGCCCATGCTTATTCATGCTATGATTGTAATTAACATTTTTCTAATGATGATTTCTTAATGATATGAATAATACTGAATGATGACTAATGTTTTATACTATTCAATACTTGCTGGCCACTGAGTGCCTATAATTAAGACTTTTTATGAACATGTTCTGTAATATTAAAATACATGGTACAGAAATGTTCAATGACTAGAGTATGGATACCGCAAACTACTTATGTAATCACTAATCAAGACTTGTGTGTTAGTTAATGTCCTTCACCTTCTGACCTAACTACCTGAAATTATTGTAACATCCATTTGTCTTGTCCATCCTCATTATCATGGAGCACTATATTTGGTTTTTGCACTAATTCTACGTTGGTGTGCCTCTTAAGAGCGTGGTGTTGACACGACATGCTGTCCACCACTGTAACCGATGAAGACGTTATTATGGTCCCACTGTTTGGTGTACCTGATGTACTGCCAAATGATAGCATGGAATGATACCACGACGTTTCACTGTCTTGATACGCTGATAAATACTTCTGGGAACGGAACTGCAGATTGTATCACTTAGTTGTGATTCTGTGGAAAGATATGGACTTTCAGTGCAGCTATGTGCAAACTAAAGTGCTACAACCATGATGCAATCCTTTCCTTTCCTATCCTAATAGTGAAAATCATTTTTTTACTAACACCATTTATGTTCATGGCCTATACATTTTTTCTCGATTTGTTGAACTCCAGTGCGAGTACACTTGTGTCACTTGTCGACATGATTTTTGCCATTTGTTGTCAAAATACTAAAGACATTTTCGATTTGTTTTGAAGTGCAGTATGTGTGCACTCTTGTCATCTCTATTGTATATACTTTTTGTGATTTGATGATTATTTATCCTTGTGTTTATTTGTTATGAAAATGTTCAAAAGCTTTTCAGTGCATGTGCACTTATGTGAATATGTTTTCAACTGAACTCCAGTGCCTCTGCACTCTTCCCAATTTACGATATGATTTGTGTTCATTCTGTATACCTTTTATGATTTATGTCACTTGTTACTCATTGTATATACATTTCATTTTTTTTACTGATATGTTCTCCACTGCAGTGCATGTGCACTCATGACACTTGTCAACATGATTTTTTTTGCCTGTTATGAAACTGCTAAAGAATTTTTCAGTGTGTGTGCATTTTATTATCTGTCAAATAATTTGTATATACATTTTTCCTGATTTGTTTTGTACTTATATTTTGTCTTGTCTGTAATGTTTTGTAATTGGTGCATGCGCACAACATTTAATTCATGTATTACATCCAAATATTTTGTAAATGTTCATTAATTAAAGGAAAAATTTGTTACGATGGCAAGTCCAAATGACTCACCATCGATGCCAAATTTTTGCCCCCCCCAGTGGAGGGTTATGAAACACGTATGTTGTGCGGCAGCGATGCTGAGACATTGTAGAATCTCTGACCAGAGCAGTTGCGCTCGACTCGCAGTAGCGAGCAGTCAGTCAGTCAGTGTGCAGTAGTCAGTCCTCAGTAGTGCTTGGAGTCGGTTGCTAGCAGTAGCGGAGAGCAGTCGGCGGGCGTCGGCATCGCAATGGTCGAGATTCAGGACGAGGTATAATTTATTTAAATAAATAATCATGCAGCTTTGCGCTCATCAGATAATGTAACGAACAGTCATTGTAATTTAACTTTCAAAAATCGCCCCCAATAATAATTTTGATTTAAAAGCAATTTTAGAGACAATCATTCAAATTTCCTTCCATTTCCTTTTAACAAAGATTTTTAAAAGGTACTTCCAATGCTTTTCATGCAAGCGCCAGAGAACAATAAGAGCAGAATTTTGACATGCAGTTTCACTAAGGTAAGAAATTTATTCTCGTTTCGCACAGGGCAAACACCGACCTTTCGGTTGAATTGAGTTTAGGTTATCATTACAGTTTCATTATCATGGGATTAGCGTTCATTATTTAATGGGAACTTGTACTTGAGTCAGATAGCGAGCTTTCATTTAATTGTCTTTGCCATTAATATTCTTGTGGGAGTTTATACTTAGCTATGGCACCATTTCTAATAAATATTGTTTTTAAAATTTCTGTGGGAGTTCACACTTAGCTGTGGCTCCATGACTAATAAATATAGATATATTCATAGAATGTGTTGTGGGGAGGTTACAACCTGAACACTGATGTGACGCCGAGCGAGACCCTGTATGCTAAGGGCAGGATTTTGAATTTTTTACGGGGAGGTGATGACACTACATTTGCGTCCCTAGATTTCTCACTACGTTATCATAAAGCAGCATATGGAAATTTCATCCAGGAATTTCCGTACCTTTTCATTTGAACACTCCTCCTTGTTTGTAATGAAAAGGAGCATATAATAAGGAAACAACCAGTTTAATGTCAGGTGCTGTGTGGTTGAAAATCGCGTAATGATGGATACCGGTATGAGTGGCCCACCCAGGCTTCGCGAGGGTTTTGATAAACACAATAATCCTTTGTACTTTGGTGGTACAAATATGAAATGGCGAATTCTGCCGATAGGATGACGCCATCCAAAAACCTGATGACCTCCAGTAGTGCGAATGACAATGGTCCATCTTTCCGTGATTGCCTGAAACACTGAGGTCCACCAGAAAGCGGATTCCATGAATCATTACATTGTTTAAAATAATGAATAATTAATATATAGTCATGTAGCTAATGATGATATGTCTGTCACCAAGTCGTCTTGGGAGGTAAATAACCGTTTCTAAGCCACAGACATTGTAAAATAGTGAAACTTCCTGGCAGATTAAAACTGTGTGCCGGACCGAGACTCGAACTCGGGACCTTTGTCTTTCGCGGGCAAGTGCTCTACCAACTGAGCTACCCAAGCACGACTCACGCCCCCTCCTCACAGCTTTACTTCTGCCAGTACCTCGTCTCCTACCTTCCAAACTTTACAGAAGCTCTCCTGCGAACCTTGCAGAACTAGCACTCCTGAAAGAAAGGATACTGTGGAGACATGGCTTAGCCACAACATGGGGGTGTTTCCAGAATGAGATTTTCACTCTGCAGCGGAGTGTGCGCTGACATGAAACTTCATGGCAGATTAAAACTGTGTGCCGGACCGAGAAAGGCAAAGGTCCCGAGTTCGAATCTCGGTCCGGTACACAGTTTTAATCTGCCAGGATGTTTCATGTCAGCGCACACTCCGCTGCAGAGTGAAAATCTCATTCTGGCATTATAAAATAGTACCATGGAGGGAGGAACCGGCTGCTGATTGGCTGGCACGAACGCCTGTCTGGAGACGACACCGCTCGAAAACGACACATTTTCCTGGGACTTCCTGAGCGGCGAACGCGAAAGGCTTACTCATCAACATTCGTGAGTTGAGTGTGTATTGTGAGGCCCAATAGTGGCGAGATGTTGTATATCAACTACCCGATTGATATCACTGTCAGATGTAGGGCTTCAGAGTAATGGTTAAAGAAGGGTGGACTACACCGAGTTAGCCAAACAATAGGTGTACCCTT
This sequence comes from Schistocerca nitens, assembly GCF_023898315.1. Lineage (NCBI taxonomy): Eukaryota > Metazoa > Arthropoda > Insecta > Orthoptera > Acrididae > Schistocerca > Schistocerca nitens. The sequence continues at coordinate 533,375,182 of NC_064620.1, read as the reverse complement.
AAAAAGTGCTGGCGAATAGAAACCTGGCAGAATGAATGGGGCGCAAGTGATACGGGACGGGTGTATCGGAACGGTTAAGTATGAAACACGCCGACACCAGTTCCCTTCTTAACAGGACACGGACCTCATCACAAGCACCTGAACCGCTTGAGTCTGATGCAGACGCCTGTTTGTACACGTGGGTCGATGGGATCTTCCGAACATACACTCCTACTCGCCAGGGATTACAGGAGCATCAAGGACACACGACGTCCACATGGAGCGCCAAGTATACGATGCGCTACGAAACGGAACAGATTTCAGACAGTTAAATACAATATCAGATAATATTTGAAATACATACACGAAGAATACCGACGCACACGACGGTACAGAAGACAAGACAACATGCAGCAGGATAACAAGTCTCCACTGGGTGGATAACGACACGAAGACGACACAGAGAGCAATGCGGAAGACAGCGCAGACGACGGCACATTTAGTAACTAACTGCTACTGAAGTTAGACATTAACGTAACTGTAGATATATTTAGTTGTATTATGTGATTCTTACCACGGACCCTTGGTACTGCACATAAGGCCACTGTAGTTAGTAAAGTGTCGGCGCATTGTCGCAAACTCCCAAAGGCCACCTGTAAAATGGCTCTGAGCACTATGGGACTCAACTGCTGTGGTCATTAGTCCCCTAGAACTTAGAACTACTTAAACCTAACTAACCTAAGGACATCACACACATCCACGCCCGAGGCAGGATTCGAACCTGCGACCGTAGCAGTCGCACGGTTCCGGACTGCACGCCTAGAACCGCGAGACCACCGCGGCCGGCAAAGGCCACCTGTAAATAGTAACTACATAAATAACTAGGGGAATTCTCGAGTAATTAGACTTTGAAGTGTCGCAGTATTGCCGCAAATTGCCTACGACCACGGTCACTGTAAACCTGTAAATATGTAAATACACAAGACAATTACGATCAAAGAGTATAGTATAAGGACCACCCTACTTACCAACATGCAAGATGTCTCAGAGCAATGGCTCGAAGTACATACAGCAGTATTCATCCTCAGACACATAGATGGCAAGACTTTGATCTCTCTTTCCTACGTTTTTTATTTGTTTTTTCTTAAATTCAACGAAACTTTTATATTTCCATTTCCAATGCATGCATTACATTTTGGTAAAGTACTACTTTACTAAATAAACAAACAAGAACAACAAAAGAAATGTACGAAAAGCCAACCACCACGTGGCAGGACATTGGCAACAGTATGATCGTATGTGGACACCGGATGGAAAATCTACTCAGATCCACTCGCGTCCCACACATCGATCATAGCAGCATAGGCAGTAAATGACCCCTGCCGTAAGCAATTAGGTGGTGGGTCGGTAAAAATAAGCAGCTAATGATCTTTATATAAAACTACCTTGGTGAACTGGCGTTTCGTTCTGCTATCTAGCGACGGCTTTAGTTTAAGAAATTAGATTCAGACCTAGGTTATCCTACGTAAAAGCGAGTCAAGTGTGTGTTGTAAATGCGTCACGACCATTGTAACAAAAAAAAAACGGTCTCCTCCTGACTGTTTTGTGTTCTGGGCCCTATGGTGACCTTGGCGTTTTATGACTTGTGCTCGTATCGTCCATACACAGGGTATTGGCTGTATCCGTTGTGTGACAGGGCGCAGAGGCGAAGGTATAGCCTAGGAACAGTTGTGCTCCAACGTTACAAAACATGCCTCGGTCCTCTGGCTTCCGCAGGTTACGAAATCTTCAGGCTGCAGCAGAATACAGCAACAGCATTTCAAACCACTGATGTCTCACACAGCCTACATCATCACAAGCAACTCATACAGGCTTTAAAAAAGAAGAAGTCGAAACAAATACTACCTAAGTGTACAAATGCTACATTTATTTAGCCTTTTCTTGGTTAAAACCTATTTTGCACGTATTTGACAAATAAAAGTTTAAAAACGTCTTCCTTTATGTTAAATAATACACGTTTACTACCAAAAATATTGGAAGCTCATCGATTTTGATTTCGGTGAGGTGGGTCACATCTGCCCCACGAACCTAACTATATCCAAGTTCTCATGTGAACTTAGGACTTTCAGAGGTACATATTCAATTTTAGATTGGTTTTATCAGAATGACAATAATGGAAAAAAGTATAACAAATTAATACCAAAACAAATTTATTCTACTTATAATGATACATCACACACATGTCCACAACACAACATTTGAAGATGGCTTTGACATACTACATACCAATGCTTTCTGTATTGTATGACTTTTTCTATGGCATACAAGTCACACTACATACAAATTATGCAACAACCAGTTGAATTACTGAGGAGTGTAGGATGTTTCAGAACCATGCCCATGTTGAGTAAGAAAATACAATTAGTTACTTCAGACATTCTTGGAATGTAGTTGATGGTAGTTTTACCTCATTTTCGAGAAACAGGCACATTATGAACGCATGCGGCCCCATTTGATCACTCACAGCCTCCGATATATCCACCCCATGGTCACTGGTATATTTCTCCAAGTTTCGAAAGCATCACGCTGCATCCTGGCAGTAAACAGGTAGGAGACACAGATGCCCCAACGCTCAAAACCATATATAACTTTACTGGGACCTACGTATCCAGTCACGAAAGGATTAATAAATCTGTGGTTGTTGTGTCCACTACGGAAAAAAGGTGAGAAGGATGTTGCCTACTTTGCGCCGGGTCGGTTATTTAAATGCGGTTCCGTTTTGCACATGTCTCGATAAAAACGATATCTGGAAACATCTTGGTGTCTATTTTGTATCTACGTAGGCGGTAGTACCTCCAAAGACACGTTGAGGTAAAGCTACGAAAGGGAGAAGCAAATGTTAACGATTTTACACAAAACTGAAACGTCGTTCTTGGTACACTCGCACCAGCCACGATATTTCACATTTACTGTAACCCGCGGTGTTCAAACTCAAATTACGAATAAAAGGCGTACTTCGCATGTCCCACAAGCGCTTTACGTTAGCTACGCTCTAACGACCGTAGCATCATCGTCAGCGCAATTTCCGGTCCATTTTCAACTGCCGCCGCTGTGTAGGGTCATCCGAGCCATTCCTTTCAAATGGAGGGAAAAAAAAATTATCTGTGACAGAATGGCGGTCATGCATTCCCGCGCGTGCGCCAGACATGAAAGTTTAATGAAAACTAATCTACATGGAATGCCCGGAGAACGCCTCGCATCTGCCCCCCTCCCCCCAACCCTGTCCCCCGCCTCTACCCATACTCTGACGTTCTGCCTCTCCCGCTACCCTCTCCCACGACCGCATGCTGGTCGCGCAAACGAAATAAAAAGAAGGAAAAGATGGGAGACGAACCGCAGGCCAGGCTCGGAAGCCCCTGGCCAGAATACTTCAGAGGGATTATAGCCACCCTCGCGTGGCTCTCAGGATCACGAGCTGCAAGCGAGCCCGTGTGGCGGGGGGGGGGGGGGGGGGGGGGCGGCTGCGGATTTAATGAGCAATGTTATTAACATGGCGTCGTACATCTCATTAAACGTCTCTCCCTGAACCACCAGTTGCCACGTTTTGGCCAGTATTAAAATTTAAAGCTAAAAAAATGTCAGCTGCGGATGCAGAATTTTCAAATACGAAAAAATCTTTATGCGACGGTACTCACGACAGTTGTGAAATTTATTTGCTTATCGAGCCATCATTTCCTGTACTTCTTTAGACATTGTAAAGTACTGTTTCATTTCACACACAGCTTATCTTAATTTTTGTAATAGCAGTAAACTGTAGTAACGAGGTTCCAGCAGCATACATAACTTCTTATTCTGAGTAATGCTATTACAAGCAAGGAAACTGCTTACCTACTGCATTCAGTTTAGTAACTGGTTCAAATTTCGACATAATAAGTGTACATAAATGGTATGATTTGCATCTCTCTCTCTCTCTCTCTCTCTCTCTCTCTCTCTCTCTCTCCCCTCTCCCTCCGTCTGAACAGGCCTAGCAGGTCCAAAGGTACCGACCGATCGCCGTGTCATCATCCGTCCACAGGCGCCGCTGGGTGCGTACATGGAGAGGATGTTGTCAACACACCGCTCTCCCGTTTTCGTGGGCGGAGACGCTACTTTTCCATCAAGTAGCTCCTCAATTGCCGCACAAAGGCTGAGTGCACCCCGCATGCCAACAGCGCTCAGCAGACCTGGACGGTCACCCTTTCAAGAGCTAGCCAACCTCGACAGCGCTTAATTTCGGTGATCTGACGGGAACCGGTGTTACCATTGCCGCAAGGCCTTTGGATCGATTTACGTACACCCAAAAGTATAGTTAATGTGAACAATTATTGTACTAATTAGAATGAAAGTAAATCGTGTTAGCCTAGTTTCAAATCAAATTGGTTGCTGGGGATTTCATAGCTTTTGAGGTGCAGTTTTGTTGCCTCCCTTCTAAAATAGACAGCGAGACGACGCACTAAATTCTTTCTAATTTACTAATGTAAGTTCACATAGGATAATAGGTTTTGTGATATCACTTTATTTCTTCTTTCACTAAGTTATGATGGCCATTTGCCGTTAAAACGCAGTCGCTCTGTAGAACCTTACCGCTCAGATGCGGGATTAGATCTCGTCCGGTGATTCTTAACCACAAGGAAAGGAACGTTGGTCAACTTCCATTTATTTCCGTCTACTAAAATTGGCCGTATCAGAGGTATCTTGAAATTGTCGACGTAGAAAGGAGCAATTTTTCTGTGATCTACTAATATCTTACGATCCCAGAAGATAAGAGGAACCTGTGCGTTCTCGTATCACCCGTTGTAATTCTTTCTCTGATGTAACAGTTATTGTGTTACACTCGCACTAGACACACACAGGTGTTAGAGAACAATGTTGGTGGAACGGTTATAGAAATTCGCTTTCTTAGGTCCACTTTCTAAGAACAACTGTATTTATTTACTTACTGTTATGTCATTTGGTAATTACGCAGTTAACGTCTGGTCGGAGGAACAGGAAGACGGATGCGTTCAAAAGCAGATCGATCGACTGCACAAAACGCAACGTATAACACTACCCATGTATATCCCTCGCTATCACCATAAGCATTATTTCCTTACCCTAATCTGTAGTCACTATGGAACTAAGTATTTCCAGTTTACTCTCATTTCACAACGACGTAGTGCAGCAAAATTAAATCTCTCTAAGTCTCTCACGTCCCATTGTCCTGTCGCGTCTACTTGTTAGTGTTTACAAACGCCGATTCTGCAGATAACATCATATCTTGTCTTATTATCCAAACTACTAGTAAACTCCCTTCTCTATCGCCGTATCTTCGATCCTCCGATTCTCTTCTTTTTCTGGTTTTCTCCCAGTCTGTGTTTCATTTCCAGTCATTGTTGTGGTTCAAATGTACACGCTTAGAAATTTCTTCCTCAACTCATATTTGCCTAATTTGACTATGTTCAGTACCTTCATTCTACATATGTCGACTTTCATATAATAAGCTTTTTTTAAGACACTGTCCATTCTCTACTGCTGCCTCCTTCCATGCCCTTCAACTCTTATAATTGCAGTCTGGTTTCGATCCCTGCATTTTATACCTGATAACTTACGAATTCTAAAGATTATGTTCTATTCAACTCTGTCATACACAAATGCTCCAACCCGTATTCCAAGATAAGTCGTATGGTCATTATTGCTTCACGTGTTCCGATATTTCTTCCGGAAAGAAGCTTATAGCCTCCGATATCGGCATGTACTCTTGTGCTTTGCATCCTTCTGTAGATAATACTAGTTGCAGTTTTCGTGAGAAATAAAAGAAACAGAATCTGAATTACTTGAACCAAACAGATGGAACAATAGGCAAGGATTTGTTGAAACACGTGAGAAAACGCAGAACGAATGGAAATCGTGAAGGCAGTAGATGAACACTGACGTAAAAGACAGCTCTGCCTATAAATCCTAGGATATTCCAGGAGATATTAAATTTAATCACTGAAAGAAAATGCCGCCGTGGCTTATTAAACTGATGTCTCTGTAATATTTCTGTAATATTTCCTCTATTGAACTTTTCTGTATATTTATCTTTCAGAATCCCCTTCACCGCATCTCTATATTTGTACAGTTGGTTCTTGTCTTCTCCGAATGTTTCTTTCATTTTCCTACACTCGGCCTCTTTGTTTCTAAGGCCACCATGCTTCTACAGTTTAACTTTCCTGCCTTAGCCATTCTTTCTTTAATACGTTTATCTCTTTTTTCGACAAACTTATTTCGCTTTGCCTCAGTCGTTTGCTGCATATTTTTATTTTGTTTTATTGATTAAATTTAATACCTCCTGTAGTATCCACGGGTTTATAGACAGCCTTGTTTTTCTACTTAGTTGTTCATTTACTGTCTTCACAGTTTCTATTCTGTATTTGCTCACCTGTTTCAACAAATCGTTGCCTATTCCTCCATTTGAAACTTTCGGCAACCTTTGGTTGGTTCAATTAACTCAGCCGGCCGATGTGGCCGAGTGGTTCTAGGCGCTATAGTCTGGAACCGCGCGACCGCTACGGTCGCAGGTTCGAATCCTGCCTCGGGCATGGATGTTTGTGATGTCATTAGGTTAGTTAGGTTTAAGTAGTTCTAAGTTCTAGGGGACTGATGACCTCAGCAGTTAACTCCCATAGTGCTCAGAGCCAATTAACACAGCTTCTGTTTCATTAATTTCTCTCAATTCTGTAGTTTCTTCACTTGCAATAAGCTGTCCTTAACTAATACGTTATGACCAGAGTCAACATCTGTTCCAATGTATATACATCACGTTTTAAGAACTGGTTACTCAAATGGTATCTTACAATTATACAACCTGTCTGAAACTTTCCTGTGTCTGTAGGTCTCTGCCACGTATGCTACATTCTTACGTTCATGTAAATGGTGTTTACACTGACCTTTGATACTGAAAAATTGTTTCTAAACGTTTGGTTATTGTACCTACGACTCCGTTTGGTCACCTAATCTTACTTCTTCTGTCCACTAGTACGATTGATATATGAAGAGGGAACTGCATCTAAGGAGTCGTTTTTCAGGTTTTTTTAGGCATTCAGAGCAAGAATCCAGGGCTCTTCATTTACAGCAAAAAACAAGTAACAGAAGAATTACAGACAAGAAAAGTACTTCTGAGCTAAGAAAATAAAATCTACTACATGTGTAGGAAACAGTAATAATCAGATCATCATTAAAGGCGAGTGACACGGACAAACTTTTCAGATACTTTGATATTCATAGGACAAGAGGAAAATAATCGGTGTATTATAGGAAGGCCGTAATACCATCGTATTTGTATGTTGCGTCAAGCTATGCTATCGTATAAGAAAGGTTTTAGCTTGATCTAAAGAATAATTTTGCTTGTAAGTATTACCAAAGTAGTTATTTTACGTCTTCATTGAAGGGATAGACTGGAACACAGTGTCGTCATAAATTATTGCCGCTTACGGTTTCATCATCAGAGATTACAAAAAAGGAAGTGAAGTTGTGTGAATTTACTTTCTTACTTTCAGTACATGAGAAATGATCACATTGATTCGAATGTGACAATACCTTTCTTGAAAAACCTGCAGTCATCGACGACACTGCGACAAGTATACAGAGCGGCAAGGAAGAAGCGGAGTTTACAAACGCGAAATCTACATGATGCCATTGATGTATTGGGAGGTAGAGTTGGCGCCTTTTATATGAAACATAGTGTATGTGAAATGTTTGCCCACGATCGATGCCTTACTTGTTGGTTTTTGATCAAACACAGAAACGAAAATGAGTAGTCAGAGGATTATTTAAAAAATAATGAAACTGATATTGGTCACAGCGTTCTTAGTGTTCATGACAAGTCGGAAAAGAAGCAGAAATCAATGAAGGTGAGGTTACAGAGGTAAAAGAATTCCGTAGAAACTTCCTGAACTCTTTTATGAAGTTACAACTGATAATATAATAGCTGAGGAGAATTACAATAGCCATTAGGGCCTATTGGATAACGAAACACTTGACGCATGTACTGCAAACTAAAATAAATGTTCACCTTCCATCAGGACAATGCACTACCGACAAACGCGCTTTTACAATAGAGGTCTGAGAGAACCCTATTAATCGAGTACTGCTGCAATACACTTTCTATTAACTATACTGCCAGTTTTTAACATCCAATTGTTTCCTTACTGTTGTGGGTGCAAAATGTTTGGAGTCCTGTAGGCTAAGAATTTTAATGTCTCTCTAGAATCGTTCTTCACTGGTGAAATCTACTTTTAGTAAAGACTCGGACATAGACCGAAAAGCGGAATGCATCAAAAAATTGGTACTCTTTTTAATTTTGCGAACAGAAACTTCCGCTACAAGACATATTCTCTTCCCCTTGCTCGTATAAAAAAATATCAGCTTATCAGATGTATAGGTTGTAAGAAAATATACCAATAGACTTCCAAGGATAGTTGACGAAGAAATTCAGGTACGTACCAAAATGCGGGGATGTCATCCAACGACACTAAGTGTGAAACACCTAACACCAGGCGACATTTTAGGAGGGGGCGTCAGCTACAGCGCTGACGCCTCTTCTGTCACTGAGCTTAGCTCTCTTAGTGGTGTTTCTATGAAGGCCGAGGAAGAATTAGTCGCTACCTGACATCCAGAATACCTCCTGGTCCAGTGCTAGGAGTTCGCCCCTTGGTCCCATCGCACGAAACCCTCGTCTGCTTACGAAGGGATGGCCTTACGAGAGGCGTCTTCCTCTCTGTCTTCGACTCTCTGTAGCGCCGGTAGATGGCGTTTCGAGATGCAGACTCCTATCGCCAGTTTGTCTGTAAGACACCTCTACAGCCATTCGAAGTTTGTCACTACAATTTTTCGTTTCGTATACACTAGTTGGTCAATTTATTCCGGACACATATTAACGGACAGTCTGGTCAGTGTCCAATCTTCACCTTTGTGACGGTATGGACTTTTCTGGGGACACTTTGAATGTGATGTCTGAATATCTTTGAAGGAGTGACACGCCATCCTCTTCAATAGTTGAAATCAGAGAACGTAGTGATATTGGACGCTGGGGTGTGAAGCAAAATCGAGATTCTAGCTCCTCCAAAAAAAGCGTTCCATTCGATCTCTGGGGCTCTGGGTAGGCCAGTCAATTTCAATAATATTATTGTCCACAAACCACTGTCTGACAGATACTGCTTTATGACAGGATGAATTGTCTACAAGATACAAACAAACATCCCCAAATTGTTTCTCTATTGTATCTAATCTGTAGTGATGTAAAATATTGCTAGTATCATTGCAGATTTAGTTTTCCTTAAGCGCAGTACTGGGACTACCGTAGTCACGAAAAAAAATCTCTCCTCTGTACTTCATTGTTGGCACAACACGTGATGGAAGGTAATTCCAGGTATTCTGCAACTCAAACCCTTCTATTGCACTGCCACATGATATAGTGTGATTCATCATTCCAAATCACTTATTTTCAATCATCCAGGTCACCACCACCTAAGTCGTCGCTTAGCACTCACTACAGTAGCTTAGCACTCAACGCCAGAAGACAGTGTCGAGTTGCATTATGACCTATCGAGGATTGGTGAATGGTGCAGAGTCTGGCAGTTGACGCCGAACTTAAATAAATGTAACATATTGTTCATACATAGGAAAATAAATCGACCACTGTACAGTTTCACTACTGATGATAAATTACTTGAAACTGTACATACCGTGAAATACCTAGAAATAACTATCCAGAGTGACCCTAAGTGGAATGATCACATAAAATAAATAGTAAGAAAAGCATACGCCAGGGTGGGATTCATAGTAAGAATCATAAGGAACTTTGTTTCTTTCACTAAAGAAGTCACTGGCAACGCGCTAATACTGTTCATTAAGCTGAGACTGTTTCCAGGCAGGACTGATTGAAGAGACGGAAAAGATACGACGAAGAATGGCGCGTTTCCTCACAGCATCGTTTCGTCGGCGCTGTAGCGAAACGGATATGATCAGCAAACTCCAGTGGCAGAGACTACAAGAGACTTATTGTGCATCACGTAGGGGTTTACTATTGAAATCTCGAGAGAGTAGTTTCCGAGAAGAATCGGACAACATATTACTTCCTCTCACATACAGCTCGCCAAGTGACAACGACGGTAAAATTCGAGAAATTAGGGCTAATACAGCGACTTACCGACAATCATCCTTTCCACATGACATTAGCAAGTGTTACCATAAGCACTCTCTTGCACACACAGTCACGTGACTTGCGAAATATTGATATAGAGTTATCAAAGCAGTAGTTGTAAAATATGCAAATTTGGCTGTAGCTGTGATCGATGTTAATACAGTGTAACTCCAGGGCTGCAAATCTAATTTTAATTAAAGATGTAATGCAAAAAACAAATCGAATGAAACGTGAAATACTTTTAAAACGCTGGCTGTATGAACTGTTTGAGTACTGGACGTTGCGGTAATTGCACCGTGAATCAGGCCCAGACGGGCAAAGGTGGTGTATTGGTTTTCCATCAGTTGACAGTCCGTGGAAGAAGGTAGCCCATACAGTCTGCTTAATTTTCAACAAATCCTCAGTATTATTTCTAATGGGCATATCAAAATACTGCTGTAGTTCAATCATTTTGTCTGTCACTCTGCCTCTTATGGTTTGATCATCAGAAAGTTTCTTGTCTCTCAAATTTTGTTTCAACTTCATCACCCTGGTGTCTATCTTCTCCTGGACATGACCAACACATTCCAGTTTTGTGATAACCTTCTCCCCATAAGGCTGAGCGGCTACTACACTGCTACATGCTTCTGAGTCTCCATCACCTAAGGACTTAGTGTAACACACTCCCCTTTCTTTCACAGATCGACTAAAGATTTCAATAGCTGCGGAGTTCTCCACACCACCACTTGTTTCTTCATAGTTTCTGTCACAGATATGCCCTCCTTCATTCCCTGATTTACACATATAACAATGTTTGGTTAAAATCTGGAAATCTCTTACCTTTCCAGTATCCACACTCGTCACCGAAGCAACGGAATTCTTAGATCTGTAGATGCACTTCTGCCAAGTGGCATCAAAAGCTACTGGTATGTCAGTCATACCATCATTTATTTCAACAGCTTCGTTTGCAGCACCATTCATTGACTCACATGCAACAGATCCCACAGCAGATCCAATAAATCCTGCATACTTGTCGATTTTACAAGATGGACGTGGCATATTCATCACAGCACACATTGTTTCTGCTGCAGTGTGTCCTTTGCCAATAGCTCTCAAAAGCAACTAACATTTACTTCAAAATAATTATCTTTACACTTATCAGAATTCCAAAATGAATGGGTATATTTACAACTGGCACAATTAATCATAAGTTTCATGGCTAGTCTATTTGATACCTCACTGACATCATGCAAACTAACTGGCCCTCCACATATTCCACGACACACACATTCACCTAACTCCCTTATTAGGATGTGTATATCTATCACAATATAACCTAACCTCCCATTTAAATCACTTTCGTTTTGAGAGAACAGTGTATGACAACATTTTATTTCAATCTTCGAAGCACTAATGGGTGTTTATCTAGATACTTACGAGTTTGCCTGTATTTCATTGTCTGTAACTTCACACGCCACATGTTGAGCACAATGTTCCCCTTTATCCGAAAATCTGTTACCATGAAACCCATACTTTTTTGGAAACACTTCGTTTTGCGCGTCATACATTACTTTTTGAGAAATTTAACAATCTATTCGTCACTTTTCCTCGGAAAAACGTTAGCACTTCGACATACAACGCGTGTTTATACCACGAAACGATACGATACTGTTTTTGACAGTGTCACTAATACAGACACGTAATTTAACCCTTATAACACAGAAATCCAGATTACCGATTTTTTTATATCTTGAAGTAATGCACGTAAAGATATTAACATTCTCAGCTAGTGTAGATTATATTTGAAAAATAAAATAAAATATGTTATATTGCTAGAGAAGGCCGAAATGCACGCTATAAGCTCACGCAGTATGGCGTGAGGTCTGAAACAGGATACGTAATGAATGCTATAAAGAAAAGTACGTAGCTTATGGAATACTTAACTTTAATCCATCATTTGTATACATCGTTCTTGATGAGACATGCTTCATACGATAACTATCAATTGCTATGGCGCCTTGATAGGTCGTAGCCATTGACTTAGCTGAAGGCTATTCTATCTGCTCTGCAAATGAGCGAGGCTTCGTCAGCGTGCATCGCTAGCTAAGTCGTCCGTACAACTGGGGCGAGTGCTAGTCCGTCTCTCGAGACCTGCCGTGTGGTGGCGCTCGGTCTGCGATCACTGACAGTGGCGACACGCGGGTCCGACATGTACTAATGGACCGCGGCCGATTTAAAGCTACCACTTAGCAAGTGTGGTGTCTGGCGGTGACACCACAAAATACTTCTCATGGGAGTTTGTAAGTGATATATATATATTACTCGGAAAATTACAAGCTGTATAATGAGATAAAAATCCGAAAAAGTGAAAAAAATTTCCGTTCTAACTCCCCTTAAGCTGGAGCTATTATCATTGAGGGATACAACATGCTTTTCCTTATGGCTGAATGTGCGATTATGTAGGTCGAGCAGCAAGCTTACAAGAACCAGTGCACTTAATTTAGTGCATGTGCTGGCCGCTACTGGGGTCTCAGATTTCTTGCCACCAGAGCTGCCGAACTTCGGGCGAATCGACACCAGGGGTCGGGCGATGCGAGCGGCGCTGCAAGAAACTGTCCCGTGCCGTGCCGTGCCGTGCCGTGCCGTGCCGGCCCACGCTACAGTGTTAATATCGCAGAGTGGCAAGAAGTGGCCACCAGCACTCCGGCCGCGGTGATTTGACTTGTCAGGCAATAGCTCTGTGCCATCCGATGTGGGACAAACTGCCGCTCCGTTAGTATGAAACAGTGGCAGAGAGAATAACCAACACACAGCAAGGAGATAACACATTCGGTCTCTTGCAGTCTTTGCTATTATAAAACAAACGCTTCAGGCTTTCACAGTTGGTCATTAGTACGTCATTTCATGTAGTTTACACTAACTGCACTTACTTAACAAAATATCTTCTTGCGTTAAATCTGAACGTAGCGTAAGAGCACTTCAGAACAGAGAAATCGATAGCGTTGGTCGACTACTCGGCACACTGCTTTCGATAAGAATCTCATGCCTGACAAGGAGAAAATTGTTAGTCAGTATTCAGTTCAGTATAGATAAGCTACCTTACAATAATAGGTGTACATATCTCCTAAGCAGAAAGAATGAACTGAAGTGTTCTATGATGGTCTTCAAAAGCGAGTAGACCAAAACAAGAAGTACTTTCTGATTGTTGGTGGAGCTCTTTAAGAGCGTGTAGAGAATTTGCGGATACATGGAACAATAAGAACAATTAGAGAGCAGGCAATAAATAAAAATGAACAATAATTATATCACCTTATATAACGAAATTGTAACTACCAACCGTATCATTACAAGGCAGGATATTCAGAAATTCACTTGGAATGTAAAGGGCCATAGATCGATTCTTGACAGTCATACTGAACAGAAACTAGTACAGACGACTACTACAAAATATAAGAGTACGTAGGTGAAGCGACAAAAGTCACATTATTTCCTGATGATTTCCAACTTAAACCTGTTTATTGATGGAAGAAACAAGTTATTGCGAGGGATAAAATCGAAGGTGAACTTTTGAAAGTCTACCTCCTGCAAGAAGATAGTATAAAAAGTCTGTTCCAACAGCTGATAACGTATTATTTAAGAAACAAATTTACAGGAAGTAGTATAAATGTGTGTCTGTGTATGTGAAATCTTATGGGACTTAACTGCTAAGGTCATCAGTCCCTAAGCTTACACAATACTTAACCTAAATTATCCTAAGGACGAACACACACACCCATGCCCGAAGGAGGACTCGAAGCTCCGCCAGGACCTACCGAAGTAGTATATATACAGACTGGGAAAACATAAAAGCATTTATAAAGAGGCGGCCACGGGGACAACAGGCAAGAAGAAGAAACTCTGGAGGAAAGAGGGTGGAATGGAGATGTAGAAAATTCAGTTAAAGAGAAACAAAAGGGTTACATTTAAAGTCTACGGCACAGTAGAAACTGAAGTGCAGTAGAAAGAAAAATAGTGGGAAAAGTTCATCAAGAACACTGGGATAGAAAGCTATCAGACATTTAAAATGATCTACATAGTAGACAAGGGACGGCTTATAAACTCCTGAAACGAGTTAACGAACAGGAAAGAGATTTTGCATAGGAAGAAACTTGAATAAAACACTGTCAATGATTAAGGCCGAAAACAAGGATAAAATTAAACTGACGAGACACAGAATAGATGAAATACACTAAGGAGGAGATACAAGAAGCTTTAATGCAGCTGAAGAATAGAAAAGGACCCCATAATATTTATGCAAAACTTATAAAATCCGGGGTTTATTGTTAGAACGCAGGCTGTTACATTTTTAAATGAATGTTGGAAATGGAAGATTATACCCAAATATTGGAGGGGGCGGAAGTAATATCACTCTGTAAGAAAGAAACTAGAAGCGCGTATGAAAATTAGAGAAGAATGAACCTGCTGAGTACTGGATATGAACCATGGGTAAGAGTAGTTAAGAAGAGACTGAAAAGAATACGTAACGCCCGCTTACTGTGGAGACAGAGTGGCACTAGAAAAGGACGATTATGCAGTGACAATCTTACAATATTGCGGCAGATAACTGAAAAGAGACGAAAACGTCACCTGGAAACAAATAATGCCTTTGTAGATTATGAAAAAGACTTCGATAGAGGGAATAGGTATACATTGTGGAATTAAATGCAAAGACGATGCTATCTTAAACATTTAATACAAGTGAAAAAGTTCTCATTTAAATAACAAACTTTTAATTAATACCGGCAAATGGATTACAATAGCAACAGCGGTAAACAGAGGAGTATGAGAAGAGTCTCTCACCAACTTTATAAAATATATGTACCGATAGCATCCTTAGAAATAGGAAGTTAATCCCTGAATAAAAATAATTCCTAGAAATACACATTTAAATATTGTACTCTTTGTTGATGACCAAATAATTTTACAGAATATGGAGAAATATTAAAACTTTGCTTTATATCGGTTGGACTTGATAAACATCGTAACTCGAGAATGTCAGAACATGAAACCCAAGTTATGGCTTTTCAACAACGTTAAATAGAAAATCAGTTGATCAGTTCTCATTTTCATCTAGCAGGCAGTGATAAGAATTATGAATATGACAGTGACATGTCCCATAAGTTAAACAAATTTCAAACGATATGTACCACTACACAAAGAATATCAGCCAATAAATCCAGGAAGTATAGAAAGATAAAATCTTAGAAACGTATGGGAGCACCTATGCTCAAGACGGAAATGAGATCTAGACAAGAACTAAGGAAGACTAAAGAAGAATAGAGTCAGCTGAAATGAAATTTTTTGACAAAGTAAAATGATGCACGCTGAAGGTCAAATAAAGGTTCTGACATAAGTAAAGAATGAAACATACTCTGCAAAAATTCAAGAATACAAGACCAGATAGCGAAATGGTAGAAGAATATTGAAAGAATGGAGACAGCATCAATAGTCAGGTCAAGGGTACAGAGATACGACCAAGGAGAAGGTGGCTTTTTGTGAAGACCGAACAGAGTATAGGCCTACTCCTTGAAGTGAAGATGATGAAGACTGTGGAAACACTTTCACAGATCGTGCCTTAAATCTGATTTAGTTACACAAAACAATACAAATAATATTTTCTGAAGTCGCCTGGGGAAATGTGGGGCGATATCAATTATTTTTTTTACTGTTACTGGAGACCTCTTTTGCTGACCGAAATCACATGGTTTTTTTTCCCCTTCTTACATTCGCTTTATTGCTCATGTAACAGAACTCTGGAGTTTATATTCAGTTTTCCGAGTGATGGTTTCATCAGTCACTGTTTCTGTTGAAAATCGTGCATGCAACAAATAATGTGACAATTTGCAAACTGTAAATGAGAGATGTCACGAAATTACGTCGTCACCGAGCTGTGGAAACAATTATACCCACAAATTTCTTCAGGTAGATGAAATTGGATTCGATGTCTTTAATCTAAATTGACAAGAAAAAAGGGTTCTACCGTAAATATCTAGTCACACTGATGAATAATAGGACAGTTCAGTATCATCGTCATAATCTACCATAGATCCAAATGTGGACTTCTACAAGCAGTGGGGTACTAAGTTGTACACAACCACGTCATCCATTCGTGTTTTTATAAATCATCCGTCCACATTCGAGCAATATTCTCGACATTACAACCCCTGAGACGGAGAAAAGAACTTTCGTAGTATTTGCCATGCATCCTGTCCTACCAATCTCCATTTGATTTTCATTAAATCCCAATTACGTATTCCTCGGCGGGCTGTTCCCTGATTCATTACTTTGTTTTTCTGTCTCTCCAAGTTATAAAATTTTTCCATTACCTGCAGCTCTGCGTAACCCAAGTTTTAGAATGGGTTTCGCATTTAAAGTACATACTTTGTCACCATGAGGAAACACAGGTAATGCATATGAATTCCACATTTTTCGTTAAAGGCACATCTGGAAGGTATAAATGAAAAATCTAACTTTTTTTGCAACTTTCCGGGGTGTTACATACTTCTGTTAACTTTTTTTGAAGATGATGCAGTCGACTTTATTTGTACGAAATACAAACATTCGGCAATAGAACCTACGGATTATGTATTTATTAAGAAAATTTTCTTTTCAATGTTCCTTCTTTAATATCATAGTTTTTACGCTTAATTTCAGTCCTTGTTGTTGAAATTTTATCCCGACTGGAGGAAGGTAGAGAATATCACGAGCAAAACCAACAAGATTCACACATATTCGAGGAACACGTATTCCTTATTTTACACATTTCAGTGACATTTCCTCTAAGTTTGTCTAGAAAAGATTTCGTGGTATGGAATCTCTTTACGTAGCTCCTACTTTAATTCATATCCCTCTATCCCAATTGAAGATATATCATTATATGATCTTCCATATGGCATCGATCGGCTTGTTTCTCTAGGGCTACCAGTAGAAATTTTGTTGGAACTTTTGCTTCTTAAAATCTGTGAATTGAATGTAGAGTGGTAATTCAAACCCACTGATTTGTTCTGTTGCTTCATTACCACCTTGTAAATGATCCACTGCACTGTCTGCACTTGTGAAGTCAGTTTGTGCCCGTGTTGGATTAGAATGCATTTTTTTAAATATGCAGTATTTGATAATTTTGGTTAGTATTTTATGCATCAGAAATAAGTGGCTTTCCAGA
Organism: Schistocerca nitens; assembly: GCF_023898315.1. Lineage (NCBI taxonomy): Eukaryota > Metazoa > Arthropoda > Insecta > Orthoptera > Acrididae > Schistocerca > Schistocerca nitens. Next base: position 533,357,822 of record NC_064620.1, on the reverse strand, counting down.
TAATTGTATCATTCGTGCTTCTCACCATCGTTGTGAAGCAGTTTTGATGCACAGTCTTACGCCGCTATCATTCTCTAACAAATTTCCCTTTACAAATTACTTCCTTTGGGTGAAACTATTGAAACACCATTATTTCTAGGTACTCTTCTCCCTTCATTTCGCTAGTGACCTTATTACTCTTTTCTTGTGATGTGCCAACACAAATAGAAATTTTGGACAATCAGTACAATTTTCTTTCTGACGTTACTTACTGTGCCACAGCTGTCTTTACTGATCAAATGCGATTTCAGCTCAACGTAAGGTTTCCTTTTATTTAGTAACCATACTGCTTCTATTTTTAAGAACTTCATCGCTCGGAGACGTTCTGGAAAAGTTCCGTTGTCGTTTGCTCGATGCTGTTACTCTCTTTCGAAGCTTGCCTTGTTCAGTTTGCTCTATTCTTGTCATTTCTTTCGTACCTAAAACGTCTTTCGCTAACTGGTTAAGTACCTTTATTGGATTGTTACCTGTTTTTGTTTATGTCGATATAATCACAGATATCCTTAATCTGGTTCGGTATATCTCCTTATTTTTATATTAAAATCTGCTTACTTTTTTGGCTCAGTGTTACCGGTTTATGGTCATTTGGAATTTCAGAACGTTTTCAGAATATCATATGCAGTACGGTTTCGAAGGATCCAGAAAGTACAATGTTCTTAGTTTATGATCACTTAAAATCCTAGAATATAATATGAGCATTATATCGAGTACAGTTTCAATGGGTCTAGAAAATACAACATTCAGAAGTAACGCACTTCATTAAAAATTACTACATCTAAAAATATTACAACGAGAGCTGCAAATCACTAGCTCCATTTCAGAAAGCAAAAATTTGAAGAGACATTGCACCACATAAATCAAATTAATAGGTATAATTGGTAACCACTTGCAAGACTTCATTAAATGCTAGTTTCTGGGAAGTGTTTACTATCTCAGGCGCACACTACCTATCAGCTGTTGAGTGATGCGTTGCAGTTCACTAATGCCCATGTTTCAGTGACGAGAAACACCCAAACAAACACAGAATCAAGATATATTAGAATGATATCTTGACGAATCTCATCAAATTTTGAAAACCTGATGCTGGTTGGAAGATTCAGCTGGGATTTTAAAGAAGAAATAATGCAGTCTCTACAGAACGCGTCCAGTTCTGCAAGTTGCTCTTAATATTTTCCACTATGAAACCCTTTCTCGGAATCTGGCTGAAAAAATAATCCAGAGGCTGGAAAATAATATGATCATCATGCAGTGTAGTGCATCTTGTTGTAAGTTGGCACCACTGTCCACGTCTATACACTGCAACGTTGTCGTGCCACGTCTTGGACGATAGCTTTCAGTGTACTACATGCTCTTTCATGCGAACGTTAACGCAAGCGATCGTTGAAATGTCTCATTCCTCAGATTTTCTAAAAGGGCAGCTCGTTGGGGCGCGGTTATCGGAAGCTTTGTGACGAAAAAGACAGTTTCACGAGGGAGAGTATCCAGGACAATAACAGCGTACACAAAACATGGCAAAATGTAATTGGAGAGGAGGTATAATAAGCGAAAACTGAAAATAACTGACAGAAACGGATGAGCATTAAAACAGACTTTGCCCAGACAATTACACTACTGCGCCCAACGTGACTTCAGAACTAAAAAGCAGTACGGCGAGGAGAACAGTAAGGCGGAAGCTTAACAAGGCTAACATTCATGGAAGGGCTGCAGTTGCTAAGCCCTTAATAACGAAAGTCAAGGAAAAGCTGCTGAAGAAGTGAGACGCTGCTCAAAAGTGGTACCACGATCATTGAACCGAGACATTTGATGACTGGGAAGATGTGGTATGGTCTGACTCAATCACTGTTCACATCGTTTCCTATGTATAGCCAGTTTTATGTGTGGAGAACCCCAAAACAAGTCAAAGATCCAGGCTGCCTGCTTCCTACAACGAAGCATGCTTCAAGTTCCGTTATAATTTGGGCAGCTATGTTATGGTTCTCAATAGGGAGCACAGAGTGGGAGATCAAGAACGAAATACTCGGATTAAAAATGGTGTAAGACCGGAATGTAGTCTTTCTCCCCTACTGTCTACAGAGTCACGAGAGGAAGGATACAAATGAACAGATTCGCTGATGACTTTTCTATCGTCAGTGAATGTGAAGAAGAATTACGGGATCTGCTGAATGGATTGAGAGTAAATCAAAGAACAACGAAATTAATGAGAAATACGAGAAATGAGAAGTACAGGAATCTTGACATCAGGATTGTTGATCATGAAGCACATGAAGGTGTGGAAGTCTGCTACCTAGGCAGAAAAATAATACATGGCGAAGCAAGGAGGGCATAAGAAGCACACTAGTGCTGCGAACTGCCATTTGTTCCACCTGGAACGCAATTGCTGTAGACTTAGGTGGCCCGGTGAGACCCGAATACTATTACTGTACGAATATCATGCATATTTCGTAGTCGAAGCACACATCATTTCTGACATATGACTGTATTTATGAACTTGTAGATGTCGGTTTTTACTTTCATTTCTGCAACGATATTAATATACGATACTGAATGAGCCCACGACATACAATATTCATGCTTGAGCACATCGTCGCGTAGTCTTCACGTTAAAAGGGAGTCGTTATCCGTCTTCTACACTTGGAAAAGTTATTTCCGACGCATGGCAATAATGTGCCATGTTTTACGTTCAAGATGACGACGAGCCCCTATTGAGTGTACTTAGCAACGTGGTAAGGCTTTATACACACATCAAAAAAAGTTGGGCATCACCCCGGTTCCCAGAACTCCTGAGGATAGACGTTGACTGTGGATATTCTATCACTAACACAGTCCCTTTGACTGTTCAGGGATGTCAAAGATGTAAACACCAGGCATGAGCAGCGGCCATTAGACACAGGGAGTCCGACAGTTGGAATCACCAGGAAGGAGGCACACGGCTCGTGTTGTATGCAGTTCAGCCATACCTAGACGGTCAATACCGCGGTTAGATCGCGTCCGTATTGTTACTTTGTGCCAGGAAGGGCGCTCAACAAGGGAAGGGTCCCGGCGTCTCGGAGTGAACCAAAGCGATGTTGTTCGGACTTGGAGGAGATACAAAGAGACAGGAACTGTCGATGATATGCCTCGCCCGGGCCGCCCAAGGGCTACTACTGCAGTAGATGACCGCTACCTATGGATTATGGCTGGGAGGAACTCTGACAGCAACCCCACCATGTTGAATAATGCTTTTCGTGCAACCACAGGACGTCGTGTTACGACTCAAACTGTGTGCAATAGGCTGCATGATGCGTCACTTCACTCCCGACGTCCATGGCGAGGCCCATCTTTGCAACCACGACATCATGCAGCGCGGTACAGGAGTGCCCAACAGCATGCCGAATCAACCGCTCCGGATTGGCATCACGTTCTCTTCACCGATGAGTGTCGCATATGCCTTCAACCAGAGAACTGTCGGAGACGTGTTTGAAGGCAATCCGGTGAGGCTGAATGCCTTCGACACACTGTCCAACGATTTCACCAAGGTAGAAGCTCCCTGCTGTTTTGGGGTGGCATTATGGGGGGCCGACGTACGCCGTTGGTGCTCATGGAAGGCGCCGTAACGGCTGTACGACACGTGAATGCCATCCTCCGACCGATAGTGCAACCATATTGGCAGCATATTGGCGAGGCATTCGTCTTCATGGACGACAATTCGAGCTTCCATCGTGTACATCTTTGATTTTCTTCAGGATAACGATATCGCTCGACTACAGTAGCCAGCATGTTCTCCAGACATTAACCCCATCGAAGATATCTGGGACAGATTGAAAATGGTTATTGATGGACGATGTGACCCACCAACCACTCTGTGGGATCTACGACGAATCGCCGTTGAGGAGTGGGACAATCTAGACCAACAGTGCCTTGATGAACGTGAGGATAGTGTGCCACGACGAATACAGGCATGCATCAATGCAAGAGGACGTACTACTGGGTATCAGAGGTACGGGAGTGTCCAGCAATCTGGTCCACCACCTCTGAGGGTCTCGCTGTATGGTGGTACAATATGCAATATGCGGTTTTCATGAGCAATGAAAAGGGCGGAAATGATGTTTATGTTCATCTTTGTTCCAGTTTTCTATGCAGCTTCCGAAACTCTTGGAACCGAGTATGTAGAAGAAACACGAAACGAAATACGAAACCCACAATATTAGGTTTGGGTTCTGAATCATCATTTTCCACTTTTGTCGTCGAAGTCAACAGTCAGTATATAAAAATAGTACGACTTCAGTTACACAACTACAAAACATTGTCAAATACTCTATGCAAAATCAAATCATGTTGCTTTAAATACACGCAGTAAAGTTCCTGAGCGTTAGTCACCTTTGAGATTGAAAGTGGTGGCTGATGTTTTCCAAGAATGCCTTAAAGGCGATGAAGATGCCATTACCAGCGCCTCACTGTGTTGAACTAGTTCTGGCAACACGTCTACGAGAAGCTGTATGTGCCCTCTGAGATACTGCAGAAAAACTTGGCAGGAATGTAGCCACTGTATAAGATTGCTGGCACCGGTGGTCACGAGAACGTACGGACATAAGGAAGACCGAGCTCTGGACGGCCACTTGCCACTACCAAGAGGGAAGACCATCGTATTCAGCGATGGCTCTGGCGCATCTTACTGCATGTGCTGCATCAATTTGGGCAGCAGTCGGCACCATAGTGACACAACGAACTGTCATAAATCGGTTACTTCAAGAACAGCTGCAAGCCAGACGCTCTGTAGCATGAATTCCACTGAACCCGAATCTCCACCAATTGCGACTTCCATGGTGTACAGCGAGAACTCATTACAGGGCAGGGTGGAGCTCTGTTACGTTTTCTGATGAAAGCTGGTTCTGCCTTGGCGCCAATATTTGCTGTGTGTTGGTTGTAAGGCGACCAGTTTAGTACACTACTGGCCATTAAAATTGCTACACCAAGAATAAATGCAGATGATAAACGGGTATTCATTGGACAGATATATTATACTAGAACTGACATGTGATTACATTTTCACGCAATTTGGGTGCATAGATCCTGAGAAATCAGTACCCAGAACAACCACCTCTGGCCGTAATACGCCTGGGCATTGTGTCAAACAGAGCTTGGATGCCGTGTAAACGTACAGCTGCACATGCAGCTTCAACACGATACCACAGTTCATCAAGAGTAGTGACTGGCGTATTGTGACGAGCCAGTTGCTCGGCCACCATTGACCAGACGTTTTCAGTTGGTGAGAGATCTGGAGAATGTGCTGGCCAGGGCAGCAGTCGAAATTTTCTGTATCCAGAAAGGCCCGTACAGGACCTGAAACAAGCGGTCGCGCATTATCCTGCTGAAATGTAGGGTTTCGCTGGGATCGAATGAAGGGTAGAGCCACGGGTCGTAACACATCTGAAATGTAACGTCCACTGTTCAAAGTGCCGTCAATGCGAACAAGAGGTGACCGAGACGTGTAACCGAAGGCACCCCAAACCATCACGTCGGGTGATACGCCAGTATGGCGATGATGAATACACGCTTCCAATGTGCGTTCACCACGATGCACGGATGCGACCATCATAATGCTGTAAACGGAACCTGGATTCACCCGAAAAAATGACGTTTTGCCATTCGTGCACCCAGGTTCGTCGTTGAGTATACCATCGCAGGCACTCCTGTCTGTGATGCAGCGTCAAGGGCGAACGCAGCCATGGTCTCCGAGCTGATCGTCCATGCTCCTGCAGACTTCGTCGAACTGTTCGTGCAGATGGTTGTTGTCTTGCAAACGTCCCCATCTGTTGACTCGGGGATCGAGACGTGGCTGCACGATCGGTTACAGCAATGCGAATAAGATGTCTGTCATCTCGGCTGCTAGTGATACGAGGCCGTTGGGATCCACCACGGCGTTCCGTATTACCCTCCTGAACCCACCGATTCCACATTCTGCTAACAGTCACTGGATCTCGACCAACGCGAGCAGCAATGTCGCGATACGATAAACCGCAATGACAATAGGCTACAATCCCACCTTTATCAAAGTCGGAAACGGGATGGTACGCATTTCTCCTCCTTACAAGAGGCATCACAACAACGTTTCACAAGCCAACGCCGGTCAACTGCTGTTTGTGTATGAGAAATCGGTTGGAAACTTTCCTCATGTCAGCACGTTGTAGGTGTCGCCACCGGCGCCAACCTTGTGTGAATACTCTGAAAAGCTAATCATTTGCATATCACAGCATCTTCTTCCTGTCGGTTAAATTTCGCGACTGTAGCACGTCATCTTCGTCATGTAGCAATTTTAATGGCCAGTAGTGTATTTGCGAACAACCTGTCTGCTTGCTAGACACAGTGGATCTACACCTGGAATTACGGTGTGAAGTGCGATTTCGTATGACAGCAGGAGCACACTCGTGGTTATTCCACGCACCCTGACTGCAAATTTGTACATAATTCTGGTCATTCAACCTGTTGTGCTGCCATTCACGAACAGCTTTCGAGGAGGTGCTTTACAACACGTTAACGCTCGCCCACGTACCATTATTGTAACCCAACATGCCCTACGGAGTGTCGACGTGTTGCCTTGGCCTGTTCGATCACCAGCTCTGTCTCCAGTCGAGCTCGTATTGGACATCATCGGACGACATGTACGAGGGGCGTTCAGAAAGTAAGCTCCGATCGGTCGCGAAATGGAAACGACTATGAAAATCCGATAAAGCTTTGCACAGATGTGTTGGGTAGTGTCTCTAGTATACCCCAGTTAGCATCACGTCGCTCTTCTCATTTCTGAGCTCGCAGTGAGTGCGTAAAGATGTCTAGAAAATAGTGTCTGCCGCCAAGTACAAGGGCCTGGTGAGAAATTTCGCCTGAAGCTATGCAGCTAACATTACATAACTGTCGTGCTGTTTCTTCTTCAAGACAATTCTCAGCCGCATTCTGCAGGGGCAATGAAGATGCTCCTGCATCGTTTTCAAATGGAAATGTGAGATTACCCACAATACAGTCCGCAATTGTCTCCCCCTGAGTTTCATCTCTGGTCACATGAACCGCTGTCTTTGAAGTCAACATTTTGACACAGACAACGAGGTGTAGGCCAGCGTGGAGAATTGGCGGAAAGCACTGGCGGCTGCCTTCTATGATGAGGCTATTGAAAAGTTGGTACAACGCTATGATAAAAGTCTAAGAACGGCGACTACGTAGAGAAGTAGCTGAAAGGTGTAGCTAATTGTTACAAGTAAAACATTTCTGATGTTCACTGTGGTTTCAATTTGGCAATCAATCGGAGCTTACATTCTGAACAGGCCTCGTACAATGTAGTCCACAAACAGGATTAACCGTCCCGGTATTGACTGAGCTAGGGCACCACCCGAGGAACTCCATCCCACAAACTTACCCGTGGCACTTGGACAGCACAATGCATGCATCTCTTCGTGCCTGCATTCAACATTCAGGCTGTTACACCGGTTGTTAAGGTACCAACATTTCGAATTTGCAATCGCTTATCTAGCACTTACATTAACTTGTGACCTTACAATGTAAATCACTTAAATGTTGAAACTTCTCTATTTAAATGAGTGTGGCTGTACTTTAATTGCTGAATGACTGAGACCCACAATATCCTAGCGCAACGCAATCTGACTGCTCAGAAAAAGATAACCTGACTTCAAATAATTAATTCAAAAGAATGGCCCTGACTAAAAAGGATATCCCAAAAATAACCTATACACTTCATTAAGCACTTACATCACAAAGATATTCATTACGCGAGATACTGCAATTCAGCGAGCGTCAATAGTGCCAGCTAAATGAAAGATTCTAACTACTAAAGCCACTGTATACTAATAGGCATGTGGTTAGCAAGGGAAAGATGTTGTTTCAAACCAAATGACGTATTTTTTTTTGACCTCAATGCTGTGACATCCAGTCCAGACACGAAAATAAATAGTCATTGACATCTAGTACAAAGGTAAATAATCATGAATAATTTTCAATCTCCTAGTCGGATACTTCCAGATCGTTAGCATAAGATATCACTTCAGACCTCTACCCTCCATCAATGCTAACTTCTCACATCTAACATCCATCACTGCTGGCTGTTCACCTCCAGCTGCCATACAGTACTTCCATCACTACTGTCGACTAACTTCCAACTTAAAAGTACCAAATAAGCAGCAACCAGTCGCAAAATCATGTTTCATTTATTCACTTTTTCAAACAGATTTCCACCGTTAAACAGCCATCATCGGTGCTACAAATACAAGAACGAAAATAAAAATAATTAATAACAGTGACCAAATGAATAAATGTACATAAAGCAACGTAAAACCAATTAAATGCATATAGACGCATTAAACCATTTAAAATGCACATACAAATGCACCTTTCAACAAATATGTGCCCCGAGTAGTAAAATTGTCTTAAGCAGAGGTCAAACATAAAGTGATACATCGATACTTGAGTATGACAACGAGAAACCATAAGGGGGCGCTGCAAAGCAAACCCGCCCTCTATGCGGAAAGATACAGCTAAAATAAAAATGAGAAGAAGAAATGACATACAAAGTGAGGTAAAATGTAATATCTTTTCGCATAGAGGGCGGGTTTGCTTTGCAGCGCCCCCTTACGGTTTCTCGTTGTCATAGTCAAGTCTCGATGTATCACTTTATGTCTGATCTCTGTGTAAGACAATTTTACTACTCAGGGCACATATTTGTTGAAAGGTAAATTTGTACGTGCATTTTAGATGGTTTAATGCATCTATATGCATTTAATTGGTTTTTACGTTGCTTTATGTACATTTATTCATTTGGTCACTGTTATTAATTATTTTTATTTTTATTCTTGTATTTGTAGCACCGATGATGGATGTTTATCAGTTGAAATCTATTTGCAAAATGGAATAAATAAAACATGATTTTGCGACTGGCTGCTGCTCATTTCGTAATTTTATGGTTTACGGTCGCTGCACAGCTTTGGAACCACATGGAGCCCACCATTCATAACTTCCAACTGCCCAACAGAACTGGCGATTAACTTCCAACAACGAGTCCAACCAGCCACAGTCTCTTACAAAGAAAGCGCAGTCAGAGATCCAATGAAAAGCGCTACACAGCGCTGCCAACACAGAAGCAGCCCACTTACAATGTCTTACCTGGACAAACGTATTTCTGGAATCTTGTAGCTCTTCGTTAATTATTCTTTGGTGCTGCGATTTTTTGCCTTCGGTGTATGTTTTATTGTTTTACCTATACCTGCGTCTTTCTTGTCTCCTCGGTATTCTATTCCAGATGGTAATTTTATCAATGTTCTTCTTGCCTACTCCCATATTATCCGTCTTCTTTGCGTTCTATGCTACCGCTCGACCCGCACTGACTTGTCGCTTCCGTTGGGTGTGTCCACCAGCGTCGCATGTCGTAATTACGGTAAGAGCCCAGGGGTTCCGAGAGCAACAATACAAAGAAACATGTGCCACCTACCTGATCGTTGACTTTTCTTTTCTGCGAAATATTTTTGTAATCTAGGACCTGTATCAGAAGGCCACACACTTCAAGGGAAAATATAAATACTGGGTTACATACAAAAAATTTTAGTCGTCTGTGCCTTAATAGTAATGTGAGATGGCATGGATGGTTTCCAAAGATATGGTCACGTGACACACCGGTCACTAGGCCACCACGTGCCGCGCGATACCCGTATCTCGGTACATACGCCGAGCAGGGAGGTGAAGCCACATTACGGTAAGTGGAAAATTTACTGTACGTGCCCCTTTGCAGTGAAAAACATTCGTAGCGTGTCAGTTTTAAATTACTCGTATAAGAAGGAAATTGTTACCCTCTCTGGCCGAGATAATTAAAACGCAACTGCAGGCGATGCGCGCGTTCCAGTTTATCTGTGCTTTAGGTCACACGCCCCCAGTGGATCACAAAGGACTGCCCCTACAGTGCTCACTGCCCGGTGTGCACATTTCGGAAGCTCGCCGCGTCGCTCAGAACAATAGACGGACAGATATTTGCCGGCGGTACGTGCCCCGGCGTAGCTTTCTGACAATTACCACTGAAAATTACGACAGCGTCGCACCGCCGCCGGAAAGACAACGGGATCGATGCTGGAGTGTCCGGTGGAAGCGTCGGCCTGCGTCTGCTGTGCTACCCAGCGTGGGCGAGCCACCTGCCAGAGGAAGGCCAAATCGTCCGTGACGTCGCATCCAGTCCGTAGCTCCGACCACTTGACAACTATCGACAAAGGCCGAGCGTGGGCTTAAATCTTCTGTCCGCACTTCTGCATCCACTCCTCACGCACAGTCTCTGGGATTTCACCCTTTTTTTGTCTGTGCTGCAGGTCTGTCTCGTCGACAATCCGTTGTGGCGTTTCATCTTCTTTCAAGAATGGATCGCTTAGAACGAAGCAGTAACAACACTTGTTGAACTTCCCATTAGCTAAAATGGCTCTGAGCACTATGGGACTTAACATCTATGGTCATTAGTCCCCTAGAACTTAGAACTACTTAAACCTAACTAACCTAAGGACATCACACAACACCCAGTCCTCACGAGGCAGAGAAAATCCCTCACCCCGCCGGGAATCGAGCCCGGGAACACGGGCGCGGGAACCGATAACGCTACCGCACGACCACGAGCTGCGGACTTCCTTTTAGCTCGTAACTCCATCATGCGCAACGACTGAGTTTTGTTTTCATGATCTATTCATGTTTGTTACTTCGCCCATTTCGTATTCCCCAGAACCCCCTGTTGTTGTTTGTTTCCTGGTTGCACCTCAGTCCTGCCAATTTGACTATCCTAATTGTTTACGGTGTTTTTCTGTTTGTTTGTATCTGTTTGATCTGCTTCTTTTATACTTCAAGAATATATAGAACCGTTGTGTTAGCCTATTTCAGTAGTTCCTGTCTAAACCATAAAGTACCAGTGTCCTATTTTGAGGACAGAGCACATATTTATTTATAAATACACAATAAATTATTAATTTGCAACTATTACTGTTCTACGTCATTTTTGATGCTTTTTATAACAAATGTATGCTTACTGGAAATTAAAAGCAATAAATCCTACCATTAATTGATTATTCAATACTAAGGCACACTTTTAGTTATTACAGGTAATTACTTTATCGACTATTTACTAATATTTGAAATATGTAGCAAAGATCTTTTTGTGATTATTTATAGTCAGCAATGTGTACTTTAAACTACTTGCATTGTTAGCCCAATTGGAGTTATATTCATTGTTTTCCGTTGAAACTTCCTGGCGGATTAGAACTGTGTGCCTGACCGAGACACGAACTCGGGACCTTTGCCTTTCGCGGGCAAGTGCTCTACCATCTGAGCTACCGAAGCACGACTCACGCCCGGTCCTCACAGCTCGCAGGAGAGCTTCTGTAAAGTTTGGAAGGTAGGAGACGAGATACTGGCAGAAGTAAAGCTGTGAGGACCGGGCGTGAGTCGTGCTTCGGTAGCTCAGATGGTACAGTCGTGTTCAGGCACTCGGCCAGTGCACATCGCGCGGTGACGGGCGGTAGCGCGGGCCAGTGTTTACGTCACGAGCAGTGCCGAGGTGCAGAGCTGAGCAGCGTGTGCGAGCGCTGTTAACGTTTGTTTCTGTACCACTGTTGTAAGTACGATGTCGACAATTAACAGAGCGAACAGAGTGCAGTGTGTTTTCGATCGCGCTGCCTTCCCACCGACGGCGTTTGAAATTCATGAGTGGATTTTTGAGGATTTGAAATTGCCTGAAGATATAGTCGACACGTTCCAGTTAGACTTTGTGTAGTACTCGTTATTTATCAAATTTATTTCGAGTGATACTTATGAGAAATTCGTAGAGGAGCATGCTGGTGTGAGACCATTTCGTCGTAATGATGGCAGTATTAGTAATGTCCAAATAGTCCCTTCGGGATACGGAGTGAGAACCGTCAGGGTATTTAATGTGCCACCTGAGTGCCCTAATGACCTGATTGCACGTTCTCTGTCGCTGTACGGCGCTGTTTTGTGAGTTACAAAATAGCTCTGAGTACTATGGGACTCAACATCTGTGGTCATCAGTCGCCTAGAACTTAGAACTACTTAAACCTAACTAACCTAAGGACATCACACACATCCATGCCCGAGGCAGTATTCGAACCTGCGACCGTAGCAGTCGCGCGGTTTCGGACTGAGTGCCTAGAACCGCTAGACCACCGCGGCCGGCTTGTGAGTTACAAATGAAAAATGGTCGAGTGCGTATCGCTACCAAGTTAACAGCGGGGTGCGAAGTGTACGTGTAGACTTAAAAAAGCATATACCTTCGTATGTTACCATTGGCGGCTGTCGCGCACAGGTAACTTACATTGGACAACCCCCTACCTGTTCGATTTGCCATTCTACAGAACATCTGCGGATAAACTGCACACGTCGACGTCCATTTCAACTTCCACGGGAACGTCCTGCAGACGGTAGTGAAAAACTTGTTCCTCTATTAAGTGAGGTAGTCGCGGGGACTGTACCACCACCCCGGCAGCCGGAACATGTTAGCGAGGCGGAGATGCCAGTTCAGGGGGAATGCAGTGTTAAAGACATTCGCGGTAGGACAGACGTCGATTCGGCACCGTCATCCTCACCGGGGCAGTTACCGCTGGATACCAACGATTCATGAGTGGATTTTTGAGGATTTGAAATTGCCTGAAGATATAGTCGACACGTTCCAGTTAGACTTTGTGCAGTACTCGCTATTTATCAAATTTATTTCGAGTGACACTTATGAGAAATTCGTAGAGGAGCATGCTGGTGTGAGACCATTTCGTCATAATGATGGCAGTATTAGTAATGTCCAAATAGTCCCTTCGGGATACGGAGTGAGAGCCGTCAGGGTGTTTAATGTGCCACCTGAGTGCCCTAATGACCTGATTGCACGTTCTCTGTCGCTGTACGGCGCTGTTTTGTGAGTTACAAAATAGCTCTGAGTACTATGGGACTTAACATCTGTGCTCATCAGTCCCCTAGAACTTAGAACTACTTAAACCTAACTAACCTAAGGACATCACACACATCCATGCCCGAGGCAGGATTCGAACCTGCGACCGTAGCAGTCGCGCGGTTCCGGACTGAGTGCCTAGAACCGCTAGACCACCGCGGCCGGCTTGTGAGTTACAAATGAAAAATGGTCGAGTGCGTATCGCTACCAAGTTAACAGCGGGGTGCGAAGTGTACGTGTAGACTTAAAAAAGCATATACCTTCGTATGTTACCATTGGCGGCTGTCGCGCACAGGTAACTTACATTGGACGACCCCCTACCTGTTCGATCTGCCATTCTACAGAACATCTGCGGATGAACTGCACACGTCGACGTCCATTTCAACTTCCACGGGAACGTCCTGCAGACGGTAGTGAAAAGCTTGTTCCTCTATTGAGTGAGGTAGTCGCGGGGACTGTACCACCAGCCCGGCAGCCGGAACATGTTAGCGAGGCGGAGATGCCAGTTCAGGGGGAACGCAGTGTCAAAGACATTCGCAGTAGGACGAACGTCGATTCGGCACCGTCATCCTCACCGGGGCAGTTACTGCTGGATACCAACGATGCGCCAGCCACCTCTGACACTAAGCCGTGTGAGATACTGGAGCGGGTGCAGATCAGTTTGCCTGAAGCACCCATATCGATAGAGAGTGCAGCAGAAACGAAGAAAGGCCGCCGAAGGAGAAGCAAAGGGAATAGTAGCAAAGAGGAAAAGTCGGATGATTTGAGACCCGTACACATGTCAGAAAGTGGCAGCGAGACTGAACCTCAATCATCTTGCTCCGTGCGATGCGAGGACACCGCGAGGCAAGAACGCATTCGTGAACAAACCAAACACCTGAAGGCACTACTGAGCGCTGAGAGGGAACAGAGCACCGTAACGGCTAAGAGGAAGAGCGAACAGAGTAGCGAGCAGCTGCAGCAGCGCTCCCGCAGGAGCTCGCTGACGTCAGTCGCAGCCACGCGTGGTGGCCAGGCGGATGCGGCCACGTTGACAGGCTCAGCCGGCGGTGGCGGGCAGGGCAGCGCGCGCACCGCGCAGCACCCCGACAGCAATGAGCCGTGGTGGCAGCAGAACGAGGAGATGCAGCAGTAGCTGCTCTCGCGCATGACCACTGCGCTGCGACCTTTCCACTCCCTGACCCGTTATTGGTTTTGACATTTCGCTTCGTGCTCCAGACGTTCCCGACGAGTTTTCGTTCTAAGCCGTCGAGAAGGACGATCCAACACTCAGAGCTCATTGTCCTCTGAACCATCATGTGCGATAGCCAAACCTACAACGTTACCACACTTAACGTCAATAGAATTCAAAGTGCGGTGAAACTCCGTTCGCCAACTGATTTCTTGTATGGTACCAGCGTTGACATTGCCCTCCTACAGGAGGTAGTCACAATCTTAGAAGTGCCCGGTTACGTTTTTATTGATATCATCAATCTCCAGGATGCTGTAGGCACTGCCATACTTCTGCGCGACGGTATACCCTTTACGGATGTGCAGCGGTTGCCTAGTGGTCGTGGCATTTCTCTTCGAGTAAACGGTGTGCAGATTGTTAACGTGTACGCCCCCTCAGGTAGCACTCATAAGAGAGATCGTTCAAAATTTTATAAAAACGAGGTTCCCATTCTTCTTAGCGCTTATCGTGCACATCTCATCCTTCGTGGTGACTTCAATTGTGTGCTTAACGACAGAGACCAAACTCCTAACACGAACAGATGTATCGAACTTGAACATTTAATTCTTGGCATGCGTCTTCACGATACATGGGAACAACTGCACGGTGAACGGGTAGCGTACACTTTCGTAACCAGTCATTCTGCCAGTCGGCTGGATAGGATCTATGTGTCCGATGCCCTCCAGCGACACACTGTGAACTGTGACATAGCTCCTGTCAACATCTCCCAACATTGTGCATATCAGTGTTACCTTAACCTACAACGCCAGCAAATTTACCGCGGGAAAGGCTACTGGAAATTGAATGTCAGCCTTCTGCAGGATGCCAAACTTGAAGAGGAGGTCAACATAACGTGGCAACAGCTTCAGCGGCACCGACGTCGTTACGCTAGCGTTCTACAGTGGTGGATTCAGTGTGCTCAGCCTAAATTACGCCTCACCCTCATGAGCTACGCCCGACAAAAAAGCTTATGGCAGCAACGGACTATTGAATTTTATTATCGCTGTTTGAGAGAGCTGTACAGTCGCACTAACAATCCTTCTCGAGATATCAACGTAAAGATCAAACGATATAAAGCGAAAATCTCGGCGATACAACGCCAACGAATGCCAGGCATCATCGTGCGAGCCCACCCCAAGGACGTTGCCGCCGAAGAACGGGCCTCTCTGTACCACATCCTGAGAACGACGAAACGGTGTAAAGCCATGTTGATTGAAGCCGTCGTTGATGACGCTGAGAATGCCATCACGAAGCAACGTGACATCATCTCGCACTTCTACGACTATTATATTCAACTTTACAAGAAGCAATCCGTTGATGAACACTCGTGCGATGATTTTCTTTGGACCTTGAGCTGTCGCTTGTCGCAACAGGATAATGCAAATCTCGAATCTGTTTCCACAGAGGACGAAATCCGACTGGCAGTCCACAGTGCAAAGAAAGGGAAATCACCAGGACCCGACGGTCTCAGCGCTGAGTTTTACCAGCGATACTGGAACCTCCTCGGTCCGACACTCCTCGTGATAGCGAATGAACTCTGGCACCTGGAAGTCATACCCAAGACATTTACCGAAGGTATCATCCTGCCCTTACCGAAAAAAGGGAACAGCAGGAAAGTCGAAAACATGCGACCCATCACACTCCTGAATGCCGATTTCAAAATCATCACCAGAGCGATTAAGCTAAGGATGCAAACCGTTATGTACAAGGTTTTAGGCAGTTACCAGTACAGTGCAGTGCCAGGCCGAAGTGCAATCTCAGCTGCCTGCGATTTGAGGGACATCATCTGTTCATATGCTGAAACCAAAGGACAGGGCGCTCTGATCTTTCTAGATTTTGAGAAGGCTTATGACCATGTACGTCATGACTTCCTCTTTAAAAGCATGAAGAAACTAGGATTTGGACCTCATCTCATAGAATTACTTCGCAAACTTACTACAAACGCCTCTTCACGGATTCTCATTAATGGCCAATTTACAAAAGAAGTTTCCATTGAGCAAACTATCCGCCAAGGATGTCCTCTGTCAATGATTTTGTACGCCTTGCAGTAGAGCCGCTACTGAACAACTTAGCGCATAGCGGGATCGGGCTTCGCGTCGAGTCTGTCACTATCCCATGCATTGCATATGCTGACGATATCTGCATAACTGTGTCATCATCGCAATAACTTCTGTCAGCGGAAACTCTTTTACAAACATTCACGTTTCTTTCAGGAGCAATACTAAACAGAACTAAAAACACAGCTTTGCAGATCGGTGGCGGTATCGGAGACATATCCTATGTTACCTGGTGCAAGGTTAAGGATTATCACACAACCCTCGGTGTTACCTTTGAGGTCAAACCAGACAAATTCCTGACGAAGAACTGGTCACACATGCTTAATAAATTACGTGCTGCTTTGATACTTCACTCCGACCGTGACTTGAACATACTACAGAAAGTTAAGACCATCGAGATCGCCATTACGAGCAAGATGAATTATTTGGCGCAAATTCTTCCAATCTCCAACCATCTAGCCAAGAGTATACGACAAGTGTTATGTTGGTTTCCTTTTAGGGGGCACATTTTCAAAGTTCAATTCGATACCTTAACCTTACCTTTGTCCAAAGGTGGCCTTAACCTTATTAAAGTACACAAAAATGTGTCACCCTGCTCTTAAATCGCATCAGGAAGGAGTTTCATACCCGGAGGACAAGTATCATCAGAAACCTCATTCAGCGGTGGAAGCCTCAAAGCCTTGACCCACCCGTTAATATCGCCGGCATTCCATATTCTTATCGACATGTGCGACTGTACTACATGGAAATGAGCTACATTCGACACAACATCGTATATAACGGAAGCCTGACGAACAGGAAGCTTTATGACATTCCCATGACAACAAACCACAGGAATCGTCTCGAAGAAAAACATCCACATACACATTGGAGTATAGTATGGCGGAATGTGCACAGCGACATGTTACCATCACGCGTCATAGCCGACAGGTATCTAACAGTCAACGATAAAGTAGCAACGAATTAAAAGCTACATAAAATAGGCCTTCATCCAACGCCCAACTGTGACGCATGCGGAAGATTCGATACGCTTATTCATGGGTTCACGTGCGGACATGCAGAAGAAATTACTACATTTCTTCGTCAACGATTGTCGGTGATAGACCGTACGACGCCCAGTGGTGTAGACCTTTTAGAGATCATTCAGCCACAAAAACTGAGATATCAACGAGCAAAAAACAACGCTGCAACGTGGATCATGGGCCACACAGCCACGTTTATTATGCAGATTAGGCATGCTACTTTCCTAGACTCTTATTCTTACTTTAAGAACAGAAAGCAGAAGGTAATCCTCCGCAATATTGAGAGTGGTAATGATGTTCAGTCCCAATGGGGCACTGTTAAATGGGGCGTTCCCCAAGGGTCGGTACTGGGGCCACTGCTGTTTCTTATTTATATAAATGATATACCTTCTAGTATTACAGGTGATTCAAAAATATTTCTGTTTGCTGATGACACCACCTTGGTAGTGAAGGATCTTGTGTGTAATATTGAAACATTATCAAATAATGTAGTTCATGATATAAGTTCGTGGCTTGTGGAAAATAATTTGATGCTAAATCACAGTAAGACTCAGTTTTTACAGTTTCTAACTCACAATTCAACAAGAACTGACATTTTAATCAGACAGAATGGGCATGTTATAAGCGAGACGGAACAGTTCAAGTTCCTAGGCGTACGGATAGATAGTAAGCTGTTGTGGAAAGCCCATGTTCAGGATCTTGTTCAGAAACTAAATGCCGCTTTATTTACCATTAGAACAGTATCTGAAATAAGTGACATTTCAACACGAAAAGTAGTATACTTCGCATATTTTCATACGCTTATGTCATATGGTATTATTTTTTGGGGTAATTCTTCTGATTCAAAAAGGGTATTTTTGGCTCAAAAACGGGCTGTTCGAGCTATGTATGGTGTAAGTTCGAAAACCTCTTGCCGACCCCTATTCAATAATCTGGGAATTTTGACATTGCCCTCACAGTATGTATTTTCTTTAATGTCGTTTGTTGTTAGCAATATTAGCTTATTCCCAAGAGTTAGCAGCTTTCACTCAGTTAATACTAGGCAGAAATCAAATCTGCATGTGGAATGCACTTCCTTGACTCTTGTGCAGAAAGGAGTGCAGTATTCTGCTGCATCCATTTTCAATAAGCTACCACAAGAACTCAAAAATCTTAGCAGTAGCCCAAACACTTTTAAGTCTAAACTGAAGAGTTTCCTCATGGCTCACTCCTTCTATTCTGTCGAGGAGCTCCTGGAAGAGCTAAAAAATTAAGCAAATTCCAGTGTTACATTCTTGATTTTCTTTATTTAAACTAACGACTTGTCGCCTGAATATGTTTCTTATATTTCATTTTATCTGTTTCTACAATCGTGTTATAATTTCATGTACTGACTCGTTCCATGACCATGGAGACTTCTGCTAAATGTGGTCCCACGGAACAATAAATAAATAAATAAATAAATAAATAAATAAAACATAGAAATTGAACACTTTAAAATGAGCCAGCCTTGTGACTACAGGAGGATATTTGGAAATATGCTGCAAATCATAATTAACGGTTAAATGCTTCAAATACAATATTTCGGATAGCAGAGGTTGCCAGTGACCTGTATGTATGAATCCTATTTGTTTCCTGGGACTTAAGCTCTTGTCGGAATTTTAAGATACTATTCAGATGCTCACCAATGCCGAAGGCATTTTTTTCTTTCCCATTTTCGTTTTAACATTTTCCTTCTCTCGCAGAGCAGCGGAGCAACTTTCCTTCAACAATGAAGTGATGGTCTTTCGTGCACCATAAAATTTCTGTTTACTACTTGCCAATAAATAAAAATAAATAAAAGATGATAGAGCACTTGCCCGCGAAAGGCAAAGGTCCCGAGCTCGAGTCTCGGTCGAGCACATAGTTTTAATCTGCCAGGAAGTTTCATATCAGCGCACACTCCACTGCAGAGTGAAAATCTCATTCGGGAAACATCCCCCAGGCTGTGGCTAAGCCATGTCTCCGCAATATCCTTTCTTTCAGGCGTGCTAGTTCTGCAAGGTTCGCAGGAGACCTTCTGTAAAGTTTGGAAGGTAGGAGACGAGGTTCTGGCAGAAGTAAAGCTGTGAGGACCGGGCGTGAGTCGTTCTTCGGTAGCTCAGATGGTAGGGCACTTGCCCGTGAAAGGCAAAGGTCCCGAGTTCGAGTCTCGGTCGGGCACACAGTTTTAATCTGCCAGGAAGTTTCATATCAGCGCACACTCCGCTGCAGAGTGAAAATCTCATTCTGGGTTGTTTTCCGTTGTTATAAAATTTGGTGTACTCGAAAGAGGAC
Source organism: Schistocerca nitens (assembly GCF_023898315.1). Classification (NCBI taxonomy): domain Eukaryota; kingdom Metazoa; phylum Arthropoda; class Insecta; order Orthoptera; family Acrididae; genus Schistocerca; species Schistocerca nitens. The sequence goes on along the minus strand of NC_064620.1, from coordinate 533,338,247 downwards.
ACATGGACTTGGTGTTATCATTTCAGTTATTTGTACTGCTGCACGTTCGAATATGAAACCGTGCTACTGCTGATGTTTTTCTTTTTAGAACGTGGTAATTTTACCAGATTTTTTTTGCTGAGGTAAGTAACGACGTCTCTTATATATTGTAAGTATATTTATGAATATGTTACCCATTAGTAAATAATACAGTTCCAGATAGACAGAGGTATTTACACATTCCCTTTTCTGTAGTTTGTGCTAATGTATCATTCTTTCATTTCACTTTATTTTATTGCATTTAATTCATTTCATTTTATATAGATTATAATGGCCTTCAGACGAGATAGATACCTCACTAACGAAGAAATAGAAGAAATAATAAACAATTACGCATTCTATAATGCGGTGTCAGATGATCAGGACCATATTGATATCACCGTATGTCCTCCTGAAGTAGACTGTATGACCAACGAAGAATAAGTTCCAGACGATGTTACTGGAACCGTGGAAGTCTCAGATGTTCCAGGGGCTATTGAATTACGTTATGTTGCATCAGAGAATAACGAAGAAACGGTATGTAAAACTTCACTGCCAAGTATATCCCAAGTTTCCAGAAGTAAATCGAAGAAGAGACATCTTACTGATGAGAAAAGCAATTGGAAAAAGACACCTCCAGTTTATGCAAAGGTGTCTCAAACTAGTGAGCATGACATCACCACAAAGAGAGAGGATTTGAGGGAACAACTTTCTTCCTTGGCTCAGAAGGAGATGTTTGAAGAACTGATGAACGAAAACATATACGAGATCATAGTGAAAGAAACTGAGATATGCAGTAAATGTGAAGAATATGCAGGATTTTATCCTCACAGTTGAAGAAGTGAAGGTCTTTGTCGGATTTCTTCCTTTTGCTGGCTACCATAATCTCCCTGCTGAGAAGCTATACTGGTCTGAAGATGAAGATGTTGGCTTACCGATATAAAGACAGCCATGTCAAGGAATAAATATCAGAAGTTGAAAACATTGCTTCATTTTCAAGACAATGACTTAGCCAATGGAAACAAACACGATCGCGGATTCAAAATTAGATCTCCCTTGAAAATGATGAATGAATCTTTTAAAAAATTTGGAATATTTGAAGAAAATTTGTCAATTGACTTAATGATAGTCCAATACTATGGAAGAAGTGGGCTCAAACAGTTTATCCGAGGCAAGCCTATTAGATTTGGCTGTAAGTTGTGGTCTCTTTGTGGAGGAACTGGCTACTTTTTCAAATTTGATTTATACTGTGGAAAGTATCCAGAAGATACTGCAAGGGATTACCTACTATTGGGATCAAGAGTAGTTCTAAACATGCTGGACTGCATTGAAAAACCCGAGAATCATTGTGTGTACTTTGACAATTTCTTCACTAGTAGAGATCTTCTGATTCATCTGAGAAATTTGAGTTTTCGAGCAACTGGGACTGTTTGAGAGAATCGAGTTGGTGACAGTCCACTACTAAGAAAAAACGAACTGAAAAAGACAGTTCGAGGAAACTATGACCACCAGTTCGACATGAATGGTGAAATCTTATTTGTTCGATGGCACAACAACAGATGCGTTACAATTGGTACAAATTTTGACTAGGTTGAACCTTTGGGAGCAGCTACGCGGTACAGTAGACCAGCAAGTAAGAAGACACAAGTGCAACAACCTGCCGTTTTGAAATCGTATAACGCATACATGGGAGGTGTTGACCACCATGACTGGTTAGTTGGAAAATATGCGACGGTAATTAGAGGGAAAAAATTGTACTTGGTCCTATTTACAGGTATGCTGGAAATGGCCCTCGAAATGCCTGACTCTTCTACAGACTGGTACATGGGAAAAATTCACTGGATTTATTGGATTTCAGACGAGCTATTACAGTTACTTACCTGAAATTGGACACAGGAAGACCGAATATTGGACGTCCAATGGAATACTCATCAAGTCAGTTCAGAGTGATACCAGACATCAGTTTTGATGGGATTGGTCATATGATTAACAAAAGAAGCACGTAAGGAAGAGGTGTAAGAGCTAAAAGCAACGGGAAACCAAAACCGTATTGTGTTAAATGCCGTGTAACACTGTGTTTGAAGTGTTTTGTCATATTTCACAAGAAATAAATAGTTAAGACTTGAATAGAGTTAGATCCCAGCGTCCTATTTTGAGGACGGCCATTATATCAGCATGTGTAAATATTCTTTGGCTATTTTTGTACTTGTTGCGGTTCATACACTATGTGCATTATAATTAAGGAATAAAAAAATTAATTGAAAAAAATTATTTGGGAGATAATGGGCTAAGAATCCCTTGAGTTCGATTCTTCGCACACACATTGTAACCAGAATTTTAGGCGTATCCCTGTAGATTTCCGCATTGGGTTCTGGAAGAAATACTTCATCTTTTATCGTTGGCTTATGACTGTCTCACAATTTAGCTTTCTTTTATTTACATCGCTATTTTCACTTTTTTATAACGTAGTATTCCATGTTTAAGACTTCAAACACTCTGGTTAGTATTTCACTGACAATTTTAACGAAATAGGATGCAGACAGATATCAGAAAACAGATGTCGCATCTCAGTGAACAAAAAATCAGTTATACTACAGTATACAATGTTTCATGCGCGGACGACAAGCTGCACGCGTCCTTTCCGGGTCTCGCTAAGTCTCGGCTTTGCACGGCCCTAATCGGAACTACCTGGTATAGCACGTTTCATTCAGCAATACTAAGCGATTCGTTCTTCCGTCATTCGGAATTTGATGTGGAATTTTGCGTTCTTTACGACTTCCCTCAGTTCCGCAGAATCTTGATGTGATTGCACAAGAAGAGAGTAAATCTATCTACCATCCCAACCTTTAAAAATGAATGGAAATCACGCAAGGAAAGGATAATAATTCTCAATACCTATCAAGCAGTCGCACGATCGACGGGTACCACAAATTTGCTATCAAACGGCACTACAATACCACACAAAAAGAATTTTAAACATTTAGTCAACACTGAAAGAGCAAAAATTACAACAATCGACAGACGATTTGTACGGGATTTATTTTTCTGCACAGGAAGAAGCACTTTGCTTTAAATTGGCAGATACATAGCACCTTATGAAGTTGGTGTACGAGTAGTAAATTTTCCAAAGTCCCACACATTGTTTATTCGTCAGTTGCAACTCTCTTGGATGCAACTGAACGAAGGTCATACATATTTTACTGCCAACACCAATGGTTAAATCAAGAGCAATACCTGGAAAGATTTTTCGATTCAGACACGTTACTGTAGAGAGAAAAGGAAAAGCATGGAATGAAAGCAATATCCACAATGGAATGCGGATGCATTTAAAAGGAACTGCGTCGTGAAAGTGGCAAAGTCACACACAAAAAAACGTCCATTTCCCTGAGCTGAAAACTTTGAAGAGAATATGAACTTCGATAAACTTATCGTAGGTCTGATAGACTTACAGAAATAGCTTTCTAAGCGTTTTGAGGGCACTACCAGTCTTACATTTCTGAGTTGCTTTACGGATCGTTTGTCATTTCAGTCGAAAGTGCACCTGTACATGTGCAGATGGAACTCATTCATCTGCAATGTAGCTTCCATCTAAAAGAAATTATTTTGCGATAATAGTGTCCATGAGTTCAAACTTGATTTCCTTTGGAAGAGTTTCCTCGACTACATAATGAGATTGGAAAAGTGAGATATTGTTTTTCACATCAACATATCTGCATGAAAGGATGTTTTGGGTTATGAAGCTACTTGAATCACCATTAGCTGAATGACAACAACCTGCAAAATTGTCTGTCTCTGTATGGCGATTGTTTGTACCAGATAAACTTATTGTGCCACCATTGAATCAAGAATAATTAAATAATGCTGTTTCTTACATTAGTTCGATTTAGAATACTCCCGTAAATTTAAACCATTACTGATTGCGTATCTATACTTCGACATTGTTTAACAACTGATTCTTTTATTTAGACCTTTGTTGTTATGAGACATGAAACGAAGCTGCATCCAAGAGTTTCAGTGTTTCTTTCGCAAGAACATTGCCATATAAATGCAGTGTGTTCGCAGTTTCCCCCTCTTCCCCCCCTCTTCCCTCTCAGATAGCATGGCATGATAGTGGCAGATGTGTGTATCCCAGCGAAGGAACTCACGATCGAGGGCACTGCATACGAACAGAATTCTTTGCTGTTCCTGTACTACAGTGATGAAACCAGAAACTCTTTATGCGTTAGTGATACTTGCAGGGTTTTTACCAAAGAAATAACTGTTTTTAAAATTTACAGCTATTTATATGAGGCGTCTTACTTTCGATGTAATGAGGCGTTTATAGTTATCAAGCTTTCCTCATCAGTAAGACTACATCATAAATCATCCCATTCACAATGTCTTGAGAACACGTAGTGTCATGGTCTTGCACAGGCCACTGATTGCTGTTTTGAATCGTATATGCATTGATATCTATGGCAGTTCGTGAAGTATGTGATAGGTGCACGTTTCTGAATATAACTTGAGAGACTGCAGGGCACTCTCTCTTTTGATAAGGTGTCATGCTCCTTAATGTTCATAGGGAAGGTGATCTTTATTACTTGGTTGCTATATTTGTCCCAATCTGACATAATTCATATGACGAAATGGTTGGCAGTAGTTAATACTCTTGCTTGAGTGCTCTAGTGAAGGCATAGCGGTAGGCTCTACCTGCTATCAAAGAAAGAGGGCACCGTGTTAACTGACTACAATAAAAGCGTAGGGCAGCTGAGAGCCAAGGGGAGCTTTCTCTGTGGATCCTGGATGGAAACGTTGGCCAACAGCTGAGTCCCCCAGTCTAATTGTGCAGACACATTGGGTGGCGCCTGTCGGTCGGTGGCCACGTCCAGGTAGGCTGAATAGCGCTGGGGAGTCGCTGCAGCTATGAGCAGTGCACTGTAAGATCTGATGGCTGGCAATATAGCAGAGTATGGGCCCTTGTTAGGTAGAAAGCAAATGAGACGGCTGAGAGTTTTCGCGAATTCCGTGGGACAGGGCAGTGGCGCCCAGGCGTCCAGACTCTGCTACAAAACATATTTGGAAGGCACGAGGCTTTTAGCGAGTTTATGGCCGTTCTTTGGAAAGTTCGTAATGCACGCAACAGGGGAGATAACGATGTTTTTATGGAGGGTTGTGGTGCCATCCAAGTCATGGTTTTAGCAAGGACATAAACACGTGGGAAAGAGGGCGTGAAGGTGAATCTTGTTCTTCTGTTCTCGCAATTACTTTTTAAAGTCGCTGCTTGGTCAAATCTGCTCATGCAGAGCAGGGGGGCGATCTCCCAGCTTCGAATGCCGAGCACCAGCTCGTGATTGGCTTGTGCTGAAGTGGTTGTAGTCAAAGCTTGTAATTGTGCTATGCTACCGAGCTGCGGAGAAAAGCTGTAGAGATAGAGAAGTCTCACTCTTGTACTGGCACTTCACAAGTAAAGAACAGCAGGTGAGACTTGTGTCCTTTGCTAGTGTGCCACATAGAACCTATGCCAGTCACCATTTGAACTGTCAGAGGTACTGCTTCTTGCATCATGCTCTCAATGAGTTATGCATGGGTGTACTTATTTGTTTTGAGACAGCCATCTAAACATTTGACACATTCCCTCACACACAGCCTTGACACGGAGTCAAATTGGTTTGGCAGACTATCAAACAGGTCCACCTGCACACTCAACTCACGGGGGTTGCAGAGGCTCCTAGAAAAGTATCTGTGTAGCTGAATCATCCAAACACAAGACCGTGTACTTGCATACTTCTGGGCATGCACCTTTAATAACAGATTGTTGCTGTCCATGACTACAGTCGGCGAGCATGTCGTGCTGTGCAACCCTGACCTGCAGAAGGGTAAAGAATTCACTGCTAAGGCTAGGGCTCGAGTATGTTTCTCAGCATCCTGTCATTTGGAACCAGATTTTTCTTTATGGAGTTGTAAAGTGTAGATGCTTGATAGTAGTGTAGCTTTGGGCCATACCACAGATTCACATTTATGAAGTCAGATAAAGCGATTAGTTCTGATTAGTGTTGTGTGTTGATTCCCTGCTGATCACTTTGTTAACCGTAGACCACATATTATTGAAGTGTTTGCCAGAAAAAAAAGTTTGTTTGGTGTGTCTTTACCAATCTTTTGTTATGTGATGTTAAGAATAAATAAATCAATTGTAATTTAGACAAATACTCCTACCAGTGATCTGATTTACATTAACTTTGCCATTTTATTAAGGTTTTGGTTGAGAATGGTAGAGTCAGAAGTTTGCAATTGGTGACCCTGCCAGGATCTAGGTCCTTCGCAGTTCAGTGATGCTGTCATTTAGCGTCCTTGCCAAACAGATTCACATTAAGTTGAAATGAAAAAGAAAATTTGGTTCAGTTGTATGTTGTACATACTTATTTCTTTATTTACAATGCATTTGTGTCTGACTTCTGTGTCACTTGTCGACCCTTTTCCCATTATTATCAATGGTGTTGTACTATTTTTGTGGTGTTTACTATTCAGTTTTTTGTATTTGGTTGTTTGTTGAATCTGGACCTAGTGTACTATTGTAACAGTCTCGGACTGCAAACTGCTTTTTTATTATTTTTATGTTATTGTATTGTATTGCGTGTATCTTGTGAGTAAGATAATAGGGTTGTCCACGTGTTGCACAGATAATTGAAGTTTTTTTCCACAGAGAATTTGAAAGATAATGGGAAGTAGGGCACGAAGACAAGTGGACTGGGAGCAGGAAAATAAACCGTACGTGATGGAGGAAGAATGCAATGAAATGGTGGAGGCACAGTTTGAACATCGGGGGGGGGGGGGGTGTTGCTGTTGAACGGTGTTAGCAGAAACGATGTCGTGCAGCAAGGAAATCAGGGAGACGAAAGCGATGTGGTTTATCTTGAGGGGAGAGACAGTGCCAGATCGCGTGTGATAGAGGATATGAGCGTACCACAACATATCGAAGCAGAGGTGATTATTAGAAATCCCGACAGATAAGACAGGGAGGTATCAGAACGCAATGATGCGGAAACAACACCGCAGAAATCTAGTATCAGATTGGTCGATTACTATAATGAGGACAAAGAAGAGTACTTCAAAATGGTTCTGAGCACTATGGGACTTAACTTCTGAGGTCATCAGTCCCCTAGAACTTAGAACTACTTAAACCTATTTAACCTAAGGACATCACACACATCCATGCTCGAGGCAGGATTCGAACCTGCGCCTAGAACCGCTCGGCCACTACGGCCGGCAGACTACTTCAATATTGTGGCATTTTTAATGGGACTGGAGAAGAAAATCGATGAGCTAAAAGGAATGGGTGCTGGACTAAAAGGAATGGAGGAAAAGATTAATAGAATAAAATGAATGGAGGGAAAGCTTAATGGACTAGAATGAAGGAGAATGTTAATTAGTACGAGATAATAACGAGACGAGGATGGATATCAAAATATCGGTGCTCAGGTAGATCAGATGCGAGAGGAACACAAGTCGTGGGCAAATAAACTTCAGGTAAACCTACGTAGAGTAAACACCAAAGCAATCAAAAGTTTAAAGATTGCACATGATGCTAATAAGACGGCAGAGGGCGCCAGGGCATAGGAACTTCCCCGAGGCGAGTGGCAGCTGAAGCATTGAAAACGAATAAACGCACAGATCTGAAGGACGAGAGGCAGTGAACAATTTCAACAAGAAGGTAGAAAGTGTGGAAAAGCGGCAAAATGACTAGGAGCAGCGCATCGACACGAAGATACGTGGAGCCACGGATCTTCATGCGACAGCAGCGATAAAAAAATTAGAGAATGAGCTGCGCAAATTAGGGACTGGTGCGGACGTGAAAATTTCAACTCCTGTGAGCGAGACTGAAGAGGTCCGGACTCTTCTTTCGTTCAGATCTCAACAGGAAGCTATCAACACGCATATGGAGAAGAAATTGGAGGAGGCGATAAGGAAACAATTTCAAATGCAGACAAGCGCGATCGCAACAGCAGTAGAAACAAATTCGGACGGCAGGGATAACTGCATACCGTTAGCAGCGAGCAGAGGACATGGTGATATAAACGTTGCATTTTCTCGAAGCCATGGAAGCAGCACAGATGAGGGGACGACCAACGAGGACATTCGAAGGACTGGTGTTTTCCGTAGGATGAAACGCCATTCGATTTTCAACATTTCTTAAAAGTCCGAAAATTCGAAATTTTCCGAGATGAGGCTAATTTTACTCACCCACGCACATGGATATCACCATTTGACCTCTCTTTCCCTGCAAATTGGCCTCTAAAATAGAAATTAGACTTTATTTGCGGACTCATGCATGGGTCAGTTGCGGAGAAAATGCGCGGAATATCAGTGACGTGTAGAAGTACACCTTCGCAATTATGGACAGCTGTGAAGGCACCGTGGCTCAGTATTTCTGCGAGGGGGTTCCAGCGACTTTTTGAGTCCATGCCACATCGAGTTGCTGAACTACGCTGGGCAAAATGGTCCAAGATGTCATTTGGAGGCATCCCATGACTTTTGCCACTTCAGTGTACAGGGCGAGCTGGAATTCCAGAGCTTCGCGTCGGTGATACAAATGCTCGTAACAGCAAAACATGGTGTCGAAGCCATGAAACCTGAACTGTGGAGCCATAGAAGAAAATCATTCGGGCAAGGAATTTTGTTTCACACTATTTCCAAATTCTGACTTAGTTTACGTCCCAAGAATGAAACATGACGTGCGTTTGTTGATGAGTTGGGCAGCCTGATCAAGGTGTTCCATGGGCTTTGCAAGGTCACATTACTGCCAAGGATTATGTGACCATTTTGGATGATCAGGTTAATCCCATGATACAGTGTTTCCCATGACGATGTTGTATTCCAAAATGGGGTCCTGTTCACACAGATCGCATCGTCCAAGGCTAGTTTTTAGAGAATTCCTACTTCTCCCCTGGCCATCCCAGTCGCCAGATCTCATTGTACCTAAGCGTGTGTGAACTTCTTTGGAGAGGAATGTGTGTGATCACGATGCGCCTCCATTATCGTTACCTAAACTTTCAAATATTTTTCAGGAAGAATGTTATAATATTCTCTCTAAAACCGGTCAGAACCTGTCTTCATCCATCCCTAAACGACTGGGAGCTGTTCTGAATGCCAACGTGTTTCCTTCACCGTATTAGGCATAGTAACGTGTTGTGGTTTTGTTGTTCCATATTTTTGAGAACCTCTGTAGGTCATATGCAATTCAAGTAAATACTTATTTCGTGAGAGCCAATTCGTTATGAAATTATAACAGTGTATTTTATCTTCACTGTGGTAATGAAAGCTGTCTGCAACAGTACCAAAACGTCTGTGTGCATCACACAGATCCCGTCAAAACCTAGAATATCTGTAGTGACGGCGCAAATATGTGCTCCTTATTTGCTGATTACAAATTGTGGTTCGTTACATGTGCGTCAGCTCCTTGACATCCACGATATACGCGGATGTCGCGCGTAAACTGAGTGTTATACTAAATACTTGGCCTTTGTTGCAGCATCATAAACGTAAGAATTTACTTACTGATGGTATTATGTCATCTTCCGTATTTTGTTCCAAAATTTGTGTGTTATTCTTTTCACTCCGCTCTTCACACCTAATGCTCAGTAGTGTAAGGAATACAAGTTGGCTAACTGTAAGACCCGAATCACTGCAAAGAACATTGTTGCATATGAGGTTGTTCTATGAAGGCGCAGTTATCCTCGAATTGTCTACTGCAGTGGTACCAAACTTTTCTTACACGTTTCCAATCAGACATTAGCTACACTCCTGGAAATGGAAAAAAGAACACATTGACACCGGTGTGTCAGACCCACCATACTTGCTCCGGACACTGCGAGAGGGCTGTACAAGCAATGATCACACGCACGGCACAGCGGACACACCAGGAACCGCGGTGTTGGCCGTCGAATGGCGCTAGCTGCGCAGCATTTGTGCACCGCCGCCGTCAGTGTCAGCCAGTTTGCCGTGGCATACGGAGCTCCATCGCAGTCTTTAACACTGGTAGCATGCCGCGACAGCGTGGACGTGAACCGTATGTACAGTTGACGGACTTTGAGCGAGGGCGTATAGTGGGCATGCGGGAGGCCGGGTGGACGTACCGCCGAATTGCTCAACACGTGGGGCGTGAGGTCTCCACAGTACATAGATGTTGTCGCCAGTGGTCGGCGGAAGGTGCACGTGCCCGTCGACCTGGGACCGGACCGCAGCGACGCACGGATGCACGCCAAGACCGTAGGATCCTACGCAGTGCCGTAGGGGACCGCACCGCCACTTCCCAGCAAATTAGGGACACTGTTGCTCCTGGGGTATCGGCGAGGACCATTCGCAACCGTCTCCATGAAGCTGGGCTACGGTCCCGCACACCGTTAGGCCGTCTTCCGCTCACGCCCCAACATCGTGCAGCCCGCCTCCAGTGGTGTCGCGACAGGCGTGAATGGAGGGACGAATGGAGACGTGTCGTCTTCAGCGATGAGAGTCGCTTCTGCCTTGGTGCCAATGATGGTCGTATGCGTGTTTGGCGCCGTGCAGGTGAGCGCCACAATCAGGACTGCATACGACCGAGGCACACAGGGCCAACACCCGGCATCATGGTGTGGGGAGCGATCTCCTACACTGGCCGTACACCACTGGTGATCGTCGAAGGGACACTGAATAGTGCACGGTACATCCAAACCGTCATCGAACCCATCGTTCTACCATTCCTAGACCGGCAAGGGAACTTGCTGTTCCAACAGGACAATGCACGTCCGCATGTATCCCGTGCCACCCAACGTGCTCTAGAAGGTGTAAGTCAACTACCCTGGCCAGCAAGGTCTCCGGATCTGTCCCCCATTGAGCATGTTTGGGACTGGATGAAGCGTCGTCTCACGCGGTCTGCACGTCCAGCACGAACGCTGGTCCAACTGAGGCGCCAGGTGGAAATGGCATGGCAAGCCGTTCCACAGGACTACATCCAGCATCTCTACGATCGTCTCCATGGGAGAATAGCAGCCTGCATTGCTGCGAAAGGTGGGTATACACTGTACTAGTGCCGACATTGTGCATGCTCTGTTGCCTGTGTCTATGTGCCTGTGGTTCTGTCATTGTGATAATGTGATGTATCTGACCCCAGGAATGTGTCAATAAAGTTTCCCCTTCCTGGGACAATGAATTCACGGTGTTCTTATTTCAATTTCCAGGAGTGTAGTATACCTGCCCAATCCGCTCCCGTCGCCCACATTATCGCCAACCTCAGCACCTAACTAAGCTGCAGAATGAAAGACTTTTTTGGAACACACTTTTTTAAAAATAATATAAGGAGAATATAAGAGATGAGTAAAAGATGAACGTTATTTATTGTGTGTGTGTGTATGTGTGTGTGTGTGTGTGAATTACGAAGGAATTCGTTGTGCATCGGAAGTGCTGCCCACAACTCCTCACATAAGAAAGCTAAGTATCCACAGTGGTGGTAGACACTTCTTACAAACATACTTCCTCTGCATTACTCCTCTTCAGTGCGGCACTTGCTTGACATGCACATTGCAGCCCCATTTAAAATCCAACAGTTTGAGATGTGTGCACTATCCGTATTGTTTGTAAATCACTTGACTCCTTACTTCAGAAATTGGACGACTTCAGACTCTTAATGCTTTGTATCGAACCACTTCAGTAATAGAAATAACACTGTGTACAGCACTATTGTTGCCCGCATGTACTTACTGCTATGTCTTGCTGCCAATTACTTCATTTATCTGTCTCGAAGCGAGAAATGTAGCAGGTTCTGGACTACTGCAGTTAGTATATACAACTAGGAGAAGATTTCTCATTGAGATAGTTATCATTTGTTACGTAAGACGGGGAGGGGAAGATTCAAATGCTTCTAGGCTAACAAAGAATGACAGAAATTTCATGATACCAATTTACTTTTCAGTATAATACCCGCGTACGCTAATACACTTGCGGGCACGCCTGGATAACTTCTGCAAACCATTCAAATAAAAAGTATTCTATTTCAAATCCAACCAAGCTTTCACGGCACCAACCACTGCGAGAACATGGCGGAATACGTAACAATTCAAACACGCAGTCACGCAGAGTTACCAGTGTTGCGAGGGCTTTGTGCGCCAGTGTGTTGTCTTGATGCAAAAGAACTCCGCGCGCCAATTTTCAGCGCCTTTCTTATCTCTTCTTTCAAACGGTATAAGGGGCTGCAACAGTATCATGCATTGATGGTTACGCCCTTTTATAAGTAATCCACCATAATTATCTCTTCTGCATCCCAGAAGACCGATGCCATCACCTTGCCGGCCGATTTTTGTACCCGTAATTATTCTGGGATAGGGATGAAGGATGTTTCCATTGCTGTGACTGTTGTTTTGTCTCAAGATCAAAGTGGTGAACCCACGTTTTGTTCATTATCACATAACTTGCAAGAAAGCCGTCTTCATCCGCTTCCAACTGGTGGACGATTTCTTCACAACACTGCACACGCTCCCGCCTCTGATCTGCGTTCAAATCTTTCGCATTCCCAAAATATCGACAACAATGTCATGAGCACGCCCTTGGGAGATTCCAAGTACGGTTTCAGTGTGCTGTAACTTTGTTCGACGATCATGCAAAATCGTATCTTGATTTTCAGCCATTGTTTCATCAGTGACAACTGTGACAGGCTTTCCGCTCCTTGACACATCTTCCACACTCGTTCTTCCACGTTTGAAGTCGGACAACCAGGTTTTCACTGTTGTTTAAGAAGGAGCACTGGCCTTAAGTGTATTCCGCATGTCCTCCGCAATTTTCTTGAACGTCATTCTCTTCAAATGAAGATATTAAATCACAATACGGTTCTTGATTCTCTCTATATTCGCACTTTTGCTTACACCTCAGTGTACAACTCATCCTAGCGGTAGAACTGACAAAGCTGGATCCACCGAATTGCATACCCACAAAGGTCACCATAAAAGTAGGTGCTATTGTTTGTGTGAGACATTACGTTAATTACATCTGAGTAGTAACCTTTGGACCGCCCCTCGTATATGTCTCACTTTTTATCATCAGCGATGTACGGGACAAAGCACAACATATGTGTGTAGTGGGTGGACTACGCGAGGAACCTCTAACCTCCACCGCATTAATGCTGCTAATTAAGAAATAGTGATTATTGATAATGTATATAATCGATATTATAGTCTTACAATATTGTCGCAGTAATAATACTGATATTCCAAAAACAATTTAATTTTATGACGGAGAATCGAATTGTTGGATTTTTACCTCTAAGAAAATTCTATTTTACCCCTCAGGGATAATTATCCCCAGGTTGAGAACCACTGGTCTAGAGGAACCTTATCGAAGCCGTTTGGATCAGCACATCAGCGTTCTCATTTCGACATATTTAGACATTGTAACTTGTACAGTTTAAATGTGATAAAGTGAATTACTTGTTGGTGTGGTGAGAGGGTAGGGCTGCAAGCTATTGTGGTACGGCTAGGACCTAGGTAAAGGTTTTGCGTTGACAGACAAGGAATTTCGAGTAGCATGAGCACGAGTCTGAATCTCGAGGAGAGGCGATGAAACAGCAGGTCGAATTTAACATGAATCCTGAATCCGTAACGTGTAGATAGGCATTTTCTACAAAAACTTATTTTCTAATTTCTGATTATTTTGGTACCAATTACAGTTCAGAGTTGGCAGCATTCTGTAATACCGTGTATGGAAATGGAACTGTCTTTGAATGCATATTCTGAGAAGATTTACTTCGTGGTGTTCTTGACTTACAGTGTGGCTAATTATGAGATACTGTTTCGAAGAAGCTTAACTTTTAACTTATAATTGTTATTAGCCGTATCACATAGCGATGATTCAGCAACCAACCGAAGTCTGTCAATGAAAACCTTGAGTGCGAGGTTACAAGTTCAATCTTTGAAATAAGCCTCATATCGAAGTGTCGTATTCACAATTACGACAGGAAAAAATAGTAGCTGCTAATGACTCACCACGCATATCAGGAACGAAGTGCAGTGATCAACCTTCTATGGAAAAAGAACCATTAACTTGCACGATGAACATCCAATGAAAAATGTAGCGCCACTGTGATCACAAAGGTTCCAACTATCAAGATCGAAGGAGAACTCCTTGGAAGTTACGATGCGTGTAGGATGTGCAGCTAGGTAGTGCATACAGAATCATTTGATATAATAGGGTGATGAGAACTGATGGACTGTAATGGCATGCTACTGAATGCGAAACCGTCAGTCGTAGAGCTTATGGCGAAACTGGCTAGCCCTTAAGGCGTAGCTGCAGAGAGAGCGATAATGAGTTTTGTATGCACAGAAGAAAAACAAACATCCAGCGGCTGAATTTGTGCAGTAGTTCCACGTGGTACGAAGTACAAAGCCAAACACTTTTCAAGAGGGACAGTTTGCTCTAAAGGTACAAGATTCTTACACGCAGATCAGGAATCAATAAAAGCAAGTTATTTTGACTAGCTATTGGCCACTTACCGTAATTTTCCTACTCTTACTTGCTGTGACGTAAGTATTACCTACTACTCTTGCAAGATCACACAAACACGAGAAAGAATCATAGGGGGCGGGGCACCTGCAACTTCTCGCTGCACAGTAAATAACTTCCCAACCAATTTAACACCCAGATTAACAGTCGGTATAATTGTATACGAATGCGATAAGGCATTGATGTAAGTTGGGTTTGATGCAGTTCTCTTGGTACCTTTAATTTTCGTGATTCCTTTCCTATGCATTTCCTCTTCAAGTCCCGACTGGTCGGAGCTTAAGAAATATTCCTAACTGAACGATGGGTTAAGTTTGTTTATCTCATCTAAGAATTTTCAGGTGGATTCCGCAGTTCGTCGTGTATCGTCAACGTTGAAGCTTTGTTTGAAAATTCGTTATCTAACTTCTTCGTGTTCTGCAGCACTGTTGTAGTTGTGTCAACAAAAAACAAAAAAGCGTCTGGACAAGCGTAATTCCCAATGGTACTGACCGGCCGCCGTGTCATCCTCAGTCCTTAGGCATCACTGGATGTGGATACGCTCGGCATTTGGCCAGCACACCACTCTCGTTAGTGTTGTCAGTTTTCGTGACCAGTGTCACCACTTCTCAATCGAGTAGCTCCTAGCTCCTCTATTGGCCTCACAAGGGCTGAACGCATCCCGCTTGCCCACAGCAATTGTCGGACCCAGACGGTGACCCATTCAAGTGCTAGCCAAGCCCGACAGCGCTTAACTTCAGTGAAATGGCGGGAACTGGTGCTACCATTGTGGTAAGGCATTTGGCGCTTACGTCAACTGCTTCCCCTGAAATCACTGTGACCTATATCTCCTCACAATTTTATGTGCATAACGTAGCAGATGACTATCGTCCGCATCCTGTATATTGTATCGATCATCCTTGAAACCTGCAAACAGTAGATTTTGTAACGTGTAGGCCTTGTCCTCTGTGAATATCGGTAGTTTTTCTTGCGCAGTAGACGGTTATAATGCTGCGAACTCATTCGAAATCTGTTCACAATTATTATTTTTTACTATGCTGCAGATGATCTTCCACGTACGTACCCACTCCTTGGACAACAATTGTCCTTTACCACGTTTCAGTGAAGGCAGGATTTGTGGCTCCCTGTCCGACAAGGATAATTAGCTACATGGCTCGACACCTGCTTCAATATCACTTTCGCACATATCATCATCGTACTCCTCAGGTACATTGTCAGCACAATCTAGCATATACGATACCACACATTCCACTGACTCCTCTTGCAGAAACGCTAATATTTTATCTGACACTTCATTCTCACTCAGTGAAATTCCTTGGATTCCTTTCTGAAGTAATGTAAACTTCGGTAACTGTTGTTCTAGATGTAATGCAATATTTGCTTTGTTTATCGTTGTCAGTGCTCTGCAGTGTATCAACACCACTAGCACCGTAGCACGGTTATAAGTTACTTGTCGACTAAGTAGTTCAACTACGATCCTCTGCCTCATGTTATGCTCACCACTGGATACCTGCAGTCCCGCCCAATGTTCCAATTGGCAGTCAATATTGTGGCTGCGTGGTAGACAATACGTAGGTCGTCGAATGCCGTAAACATCATTGGCCTCTTGTGAGCTCACACCCAAGGGGTTCCTTGTCAGGTGTCCCGCCATCAGTTTCTGTATTTAAGTTTTCAGAAGAGCTGGTCCGTATCCAATCACAAACCTGGTGTTATATGTCGTTATGTCATATTTCGTTTATTAGACGACGGTGCTTTTTGGAAGTCAAGGAACACAGCAATTACCAGGGCATCATTTCAGCAGTAATACAAGGATACCAGCTGCTTAGTGTCTTAATTCATTTTCGTGTATGACCTAAATATACAGCTATCACGTCACCTGAACCTCATCACATCTAGTTTCAGAAACATTGCCCGTCTGTCACAAGCCCCTGTAACACCTCGACCGCAACAAGTAATTTACAGCAAGCGGGTGCTGTAACTGAAATCAAAGTAAGAACTACATAAACAAAAATGGAGACATATGCAACAGAAACTAGAGCAGAAAAGAAAAAGATAAGACATAAGTAGACTGTAGTGGGAATTAAAGGGCTAAGATAGATCCAAGGAGTACCCAAGTGGTATTGTTTATTGAACTGGGGCCATAGAAACGACAGAGAGGATTCGTCCCGCCGCAGCCCTCAGTGGTTCACAACCCCACAACAGTCCACAGCAGTCCTCCAACCCCTCCGCCGCCCCTCACCGAACCCAAGGTTATTGTGCGGTTCGGCCACCAAGGGATTCCCCCCGGGAACGTGTCATATCAGACGAGTGTAACCCCAAATGTTTGCGTGGTAGAGTAATTATGGCGTACACGTACATGGAGACAGTGTTTGCGTAGCAATCACCGACGTAGTGTAACTGAGGCGGAATAAGGGGAACCAGCCCGCATTCGCAGAGGCAGATGGAAAACCACCTCAAAACCATCCACAAGCTGGCCGGCACACCGCACCTCGACACTAGTCCTCTGGGCGGATTCGTTCCGGGGACCGGTACGCCTTCCCCGTGGGGAAGCAGAGTGGTAGACCGCGCGGCTTGCCGGCTAGGCAACAAAGTGGTACAAAAGAACAAATTTATCGAAAAGAGAACAGTTGAAATACAATATGTAAATAAATTGTGAATATTAGGACAAGAAATGGCAAGATCATGAGGAAAGGGTGGAACTCGCAAGACTAACTAATACTGTATTTGTAAATACGAAGGACCGCAAGGAGAACAACTACTCTGGATGACCACCCAAGAGATGGGACAACAGTTGGTCCACTACATTCACAGAATGAGGCACACAAACATATTAAGCTGTCGTCAGCAAAAGAAAAGTAGGAAGCAGAAAAAGTTAAATGTTACAGGACAAGTGGATACAAATGATGAACTGCTGACCTATTTATTGTAGGACACCGACTGCGTAACGTTTGTTGGAAACTGGTGACAGTGAAAAGAATTTTTTCGCTTTTAATACAGAGAAAAATGTGTTTTATCTTTCACGTTTCACAGTTTTCTGATCAGCCTTGCTCGTGACGTCTTTAGAAACTAATTTCAGTTATCGAACGCAAGCTTCTCACAACAGTAAAGTAAATAATAATGTTGCCATATTTAACGAAAATATTGATGGATTAAAGAAAAAAAGTAGATTCTCACAAAACTAAAGTAAAAAAAATAATCTTACCATTTTTTACCAAAATATTCCGGGATTGAAGAATAAAGTAGACTAGCTCCTGGCTCGTTTAGATGACATGGAATCTGATAATGTAATAGATACATTATGCCTGTCTGAACATCACATTGTGTCTGATATGGAAAATGTAGATATCAGTAGTTATGAACTAGGTGCACATATGAGTAGAGAGAATAAGATGAGAGGAGGAGCTGCCATATATGTCAAAAGTTATCACTGTGTAAAAAGCTTAGATACAAAAACGTTTTGTCTAGAGCAACATATAGAAACATGTGCCAGTCAAAGAGGGCTCTTTTATAATTGTAACAGTGTATAGGTCTCCTTCAGGAAACTTTCATTTATTCCTGGAAAACTTGGATTCCTTGTTGTGCTATCTGTCAGATAGGGGAAAGCAAATTATTATTTGTGGGGACTTCAATGTTGATTCACTGTAAGAGTGTAATAGGAAGAATGACCTGGAAGTCTTGCTCGGTTTTTTCAATTTGACATCTGTCAATTTTCCTACTCGGGTAGTAAAGGACAGCAGCACATTGATAAATAACACTTTTACAGACCAAGGCAAGTTTAAAAACGTAAATTCTTGTCCTGTTGAGCATGGCCTTTCTGATCATGGTGCTCAGTTAGTTGCAGTATATGACATAGCTCCATTCAGTAATTCTAAACTACCCTCCAAAGTTGTGCGTTCAATTAGTGACTCAACAGTTACAAATTTCAGGGAAAATCTTCTGCAGTTAGACTGGGATGAGGTGTACAAGGAACCCGATGCCAATTTAAAATATAACTTACTTCATGATACACTCGTAAGAGAATTTGAAAACTGTTACGCCAAGAAAGTAGTTAAATCTAATTGTAAGAAACCATGCAAGAAACCTCGTCTTACTAAAGGAATAAAGATATCTTGAAAGCACAAAAGAAACAGTATCTAATAACAAGAAAGAGTAATGACCCAGTAACAGCCAAATATTATAAAAACTACTGTGCTACATTAAGAAAAGTTATTAAAAAGTCCAGAAGCATGTGCATCATGTCTGAGATCAATACCTCTGATAACAAAATCAAAACAATTTGGAATGTTATTACAAGGGACACAGGGCAACCAAGAGTACAGTATGACGGCATTACCATCAAAACGAATGGAAACTTGACAAACAACAAGCCGGAAGTCTAAAATATTTTTAATAATAATTTTTTTAATGCTGTAAAGAAAATAGGATCTAAATGTTCATTAGAAGAAGCAAGGCAGTTTATGAAAGAGGCCTTACCCATACAATTTAATACAACTGGAATTTCACCCACCTCTCCTTCTGAAATTAGGAAGATGATAAACTCTCTCAAGAATAATAGCTCACATAGAATTGATGGCATTTCCAGCAGGATAATAAAAGCTTGTTCCAAAGAGATAAGTGGGATTCTTAGCCACACATGTAACAGCTCTCTGAAGCAGGGTATTTTCCCAGATAGCCTGAAGTTTGCCATTGTTAAAACACTGCATACAAAAGGGGATACGTCTGATGTCAACAACTACCGCCCAATCTATCTTCTGAATGCCTTATCCAAATTTCCTGAAAATGTAATGTATTGTACTGTAGCTTCACACATTTGTAAAAATAAGGGTAAAATGCTATATACACTTTCACTAATGAAATATTAAATGTTCTGAGTAACCGGAATTCACCCTTTGGGAGTTTTTGTGATCTCTCAAAAAGTTTTGATTGTGTAAATCATAGAATACTTCTAGATAAGCTCAAGTACTGTGGTATGAATGTGACAGTGCTCAAATGGCTTACATCATACCTAACTGGAAGAGTGCAGAAATTTGAAATAAGGAGTTCACATAATATGCAAAAAACTGGTGATTTATCAAACTGGGGAACAATCAAGAATGGGGTGCCACAAGGTTCGGTCTTAGGCCCTCTGCCGTTCATAATGTACATTAATGACTTGCCATTCTATATTCACGAAGATGCAAAGCTGGTACTTTTTGCCGATGATATAAGTATAGCTATTACACCCAACAGACAAGAATTAACTGATGAAATTGTAAACGATGTTTTTTTCAGAAAAATCATTAAGTGGTTCTCTGCAAATGGGCTCTCATTTAACTTTGACAAAACACAGTATATACAGTTCCACACAGTACAAGGAATGACACCATCAATAAATATAGACTTCGATCAGAAATCGGTAGCTAAGGTAGAATATTCAAAATTCCTTGGTGTATGCATTGATGAGGGGTTGAACTGGAAAACACACACTTAAGATCTACTGAAACGTTTGAGTTCAGTTACTTCTGCTATTAGGGTCATTGCAAATTTTGGCGGTATACATCTCAGTAAATTAGCTTACCACGCCCATTTTCATTCTCTGCTTTCGTATGGCATCATATTCTGGGGTAACGCATCACGGAGTAGAAGAGTGTTCATTACACAAAAGCGTGTAATAAGAATAATGGCTGGAACCCATCCAGTATCATCCTGCCGACACTTGTTTAAAGAGCTAGCGATCTTCACTGTAGCCTCACAATATATATATATATATATATTCACCCATGAAATATGTTATTAACAGTCCGAACGAATTCAAATGTAATAGCAGTGTACATGGCTACAATACTAGGAGAAAGGATGATCTTCGCTACTCAAGGTTGAATGTACCTTTGGCTCGGAAGGGGGTAAATTATGCTGCCACAAAAGACTTTGGTCACTTACCTAATAGC
The DNA here is from genome assembly GCF_023898315.1 of Schistocerca nitens. NCBI lineage: Eukaryota > Metazoa > Arthropoda > Insecta > Orthoptera > Acrididae > Schistocerca > Schistocerca nitens. The sequence continues at coordinate 533,317,806 of NC_064620.1, read as the reverse complement.
ATCAAAAGTCTGACAGATAGCCATATAGCATTTAAAAGGAAATTAAAAGAATTTCTGAATGGCAACTCCTTCAACTCATTAGGTGAATTTTTGGATATAGTAATTGGGTAATTTCCCCACCCCACCCCCCACTCCAAAAATTAAAAATATTAAGTAACGTGTAATATTTTGTGTAAAGTAATATCTTGTATAGACACATTTTACTAAGCTGACACGTTCACATCAATACCAAGTGTCGTATTCATGATCTATGGAATAAGTACTAATCTAATCTATATTTTGAACCTTTAAATGGAATGTCGAAAATACGATGCTCGATTTGTGTGCCTTTTTTGGTCTGTGTATGGTTTGCTTACATTTCCTGTTTCCGTGTTCAAATGGAAGTGTGCAAGTGATTGTCAGTTTCTGAAAATAAAGATACTCAAAATTTCGCAGATTAATTAAACTTTACATTTCGCAGCATCTAAAGGTGGCAAGTTTTCAGGTGTTTGTACTGTATTTAGCAGGAACGTACAGTAGTTTCCTCACAAAACCTTTCATAAAGACTCATAACGTAATAAGTAAAGGAAGATATTGTGAAGTGAAATAATAATAATAATAGTATATTGTGAAAAATGTCATGTGCATGATTCATTGACAGCTGCATATCTTCTGAAACTAAAAACACGACTATGCCTGTTAAGCCTATAAGAACGTCTAAGCCAATAATGCGATACGAAATAAACATTTTCACCGTGAGAAAAATTAAATAGCTAATACACGAAGATGAAGTTGCAACTATCAAATCTGACGTTACTGAAAACTTATTTTGCTAAGAATCTTTCTAGAAACTTCTAACGTGTAACAATAAGTAGGTGTGTATACAAGAGCGTGTAGGAAAGTTGGACACTTTCGTGTGTAATTCTAACATTTGGTCTACCACATTTAATTCAATGTGATAAAGCACATTCAGCTTCCACTTCACGTTGAAAATAATGCGACTATTGAGAGACAAACAGTGCCGAAACGAATCCTCAAGTCAGTGCAGCCGTAGAATACTATCGAATGTACTTTCTTCCTACTGATGGTTTAAATGGCTCTCAGCACTATGGGACTTAACATCTGAGGTCATCAATCCCCTAGAACTTAGAACTGCTTAAACCTAACTAACCTAAGGACATCACACACATCCATGCCCGAGGCAGGATTGGAGCCTGCGACCGTAGCGTTCGCGCGGTTCCAGATTGAAGCGCGCAGAACCGCACGGCCTCACCGACCGGCTCTTCCTACTGAAATTGCCAGCTGTAGTGAATACTATTGTAGGGGATGAGTGCTGCTGTCGAAATTGTGTATGTGTGACGTACACAGTCTTCCAAATACGGATGCAGCTTTACGATTCTGAGACTGAGCCTCGCAGAGGAATTCCGGCAGTTTATGGGGCAATTCTCCGCTAAGCTCTGTCTTCTTCAGTACCGAAACCTTTACTTTTTATGACGTTCCGCCTCAGCCCTACCGGAACACAAAGCACTCCTCGAGCAAAGATACTTTCGATACCATCAGGACGCTAAGGCTCGGCAGCGAGATATGCAACGAGCGAGTTGTTTCACGCTTCAGCATATTAGTCGGAAATTTTTCCATGTATTGCAATTACTGGAGACGCTTGAAAACTGGAATCTGTTAGCTGGAATCAGTTTTGGTGTCCAGTCAGGGAAACAATAAGCACTTTTAAACCACACAGTGTATGTTGATAAAAAAATATTATCTGTGTCATAGTCAATGTCTTAAAGGCTCGGTCAATACACATGTGAAATCAAATAATATTAATATTATTTTATTACTATTGATAACAGTATTACAAAATTCTTAAGGCTTTCGTGGCCACTTGTTGACAAACTGCTTGTTGGCTTCTGTCTCGGGTTCTTCGGGCGACGTTCGTCTGATGATTTTTCTGGCGTTTCGCCAGCGCGAGTGGCTGGCATTGTCAGAGTTTCACCCTCCATTGCTGGTGGTGGACTGGAGCCGAGCTCGCGTCCGCGGACTGTGTGTACCTGGTGCGCCAACGTCCGAGGGCTTCTCCGCTGTCCTTTCCGGGGCGGTTCTCCTCTTGCTACCTGCGACAGTTTACCTTGAGGCTTTCCTCTTTCTTGTTGAAACTGTTCTGGTGTTTGTGTATTTCTACAGCATCCCAGAAGAAGTGGGTGTGATAGCACAGATGAACTATCACACCCGCTTGTTCGGGGAAGCTGTAGAAATCCAAAAACACGGGAATAGCGTCAACAAGAAAGAAGAAAGCCTTAAGGTAGACGGATCCTGGCTTCCCGTGCTGCAGCGAAAGACTGTCGCAGGTAGCAAGAGAACCTCGCTGGAAATGACCGCGGAGAAGCCCTCGGACGTTGGCGCGCCATGTACACATAGTCTGTGGCCGTGATCTCGGCTCCAGTCCCACCAGCAATGAAGGGCGAAACTTTGACAATGCCAGCCACTTGTGCTGGAGAAACGTCAGGAAAGTCATCAGACGAACGTCGGCCAAAGAACCCGAAACTGAAGCCAGTTTGTATTATTATTATTTACTGTATCTGTCTTTTTGTTGTACTGCTGACAATGATGAACAAGAAGTTTTTATCTGCAGAACAGTTCGTCTACTTTTGAGATAAAATAGGTATCTTATGCTTCATATTCTCCCACTGATCGAATGTCCGTTGCAAATGACGGCATATTCACCTGAGAACAGGAACGGACCGAACTGAGGGTTGTTTATACAACAAATTAAAGAGCCGCACTTACATCATTGACGTACTGGCTTCCTGTCTTCTTGCTACATTTCCGACAGTACGTCGAGTCTTGAGAACGGAGGCGCTGCGGTCGCTTCCTGCTCCTTGACTCGTTCCTCCTTACTGAGGAAGAGTCTAGTCGTGGTTTAGTAAGAAAGTTGGGTGGGTGATCTTGCTGTTGCACTTGATAGGGGAAAGTCACCGACATAGAGCAAATGAACGTTTGTCGGTATCAGATGGCCTCAAACGAAGCTCGACAAAATGTCAATGTTTTTTACTGTAAAAGTGGTCCATAACAAGAAGACTGATGTACGGAAAAAGTTCGATGAAATAGTCAACGCTCCTGACGAAATTGTTACATTCCTGTTTACTCCACCTCTACCATGAGGAAACACATGTGCCCCGTCAAATGAAAACAAGGCACAGAGCAACGTCACTGTTATGCCCTGCTACAAAAGTCTCGCTATTTGTGTACTAGTCATGGCAACTTGCGTTTATTGGCCCGTAGTGAGCTGTGTAGGTTTTCTTTCTTTTCTGTGACTTTTCCGAAAACTAATGTACATTTATTTCAATAATTAACCATCATTTACAGAAAGTACTGAATCGTCGTATTGGTAATGCGTGTACGTTCTTGTAATTGTTATAAATTCTCTGAATAGAGCTCAAATATTAAAATAAAGTTACAGCAGTCCTTGAAACAGCATAATACATATGGCAGGTGTACTGGCATATAATAACTATTATTCCCAACGGTTGCGTATGTAACGGCAATCTAGCGATTCCTCGGTCATATTTTCCAGCTCCTATACCAGCTCTCCACTCTACGCTGGTGTTGTCGAATTGTAACCGAGATCAGAATCTCGTGATAAGTTTTCGGGTAACTCTCACGGATACAGGAGAGTTTAGTTCCCAGATGTACTGTGACGGGGAGTTCGGAAAAGACGTTCCCGCTCGCGAGTTTAAAACGAGTGTACAGTGCTCATTTCTATTCTCTAGTGTTCACCTGGTTACATATCGGCGCTTGTCGCGTATATTACTCTGCAGCATAACAGAGTTATTTGAAAATTCGATATATAGAGAGAAGCTAATGTCCCTGTTCTACCTCTACGAGGTAGAAATACTCTGTAGATGCAAAGAAACTGGTACACCTTGCCTAATATCGTGTAGGGCCCCCGCGAGCACGCAGAAGTGCCGCAACACGACGTGGCATGTACTCGACTAAAGTCTGAAGTAGTGCTCACCATGAATCCTGCTGGGCTGTCCATAAACCCGTAAGAGTACGAAGGGGTGGAGGGCTCTTGTGAACAGAACGTTGCAAGGCGTCCCAGATATGCTCAATAACGTTATTGTCTGCGGAGTTTGGTGGCCAGAAGCGTTTAAACCCAGAAGATTGTTGCTGGAGCCACTCTGTAGAAATTCTAGACGTGTAGGGTGTCGCATTGTCATGTCGGAAAGCACAATGGACATGAATGGATGCAGGTGATCCGACAGGAGCCTTACGTACATGTCACCTGTCAGAGTGGTATCTAGATGTATCAGCGGTCCCATATTACTCCAACTGCACACGCCCTACTCCTGTACAGTGCGTCCACCAGCTTCAACGGTCCCCTGCTGACATGCAGGGTCCATGGATTCAAATGGCTCTGAGCACTATGGGACTTAACATCTGTGGTCATCAGTGCCCTATAACTTAGAACTACTTAAACCTAACTAACCTAAGGACATCACACACATCGATGCCCGAGGCAGGACTGGGACCTGCCACCGTAGCAGCCGCGCGGCTCCGGACTGAGCGCCTAGAACCGCTAGACCACCGCGGCCGCCCCCCATGGATTCATGAGGTTGTCTCCATATCCATACACGTCCATCCACTAGGTACAATTTCAAACGAGACTTGTCCGACCAGGCGCTACAGTCTGGAACCGCGCGACCGCTACGGTCGCAGGTTCGAATCCTGCCTCGGGCATGGATGTGTGTGATGTCCTTAGGTTAGTTAGGTTTACGTAGTTCTAAGTTCTAGGAGACTGATGACCACAGCAGTTAAGTCCCATAGTGCTCAGAGCCATTTGGACCATTTTTGCCCGACCAGACAACGTGTTTCCAGTCATCAACAGCGCAATGTCGGTGTTGAGGGCCTAGGCGAGGCTTAGAGCTCTGTGTCGTGCAGTCATCAAGGGTACACGAGTAGGGCTCAGCTCCCGAGGGCCATATCGATGATGTTTCGTTGAATGGTTCGCACGCTGACACTTGTTGATGGCCAAGCACCGAAATCTGCAGCAATTTGTGGAAGGGTAGCATTTCTATCACCTTGAACGATTCTCTTCAGTCGTCGTCGGTCCCGTTCTTGCAAGATCTTTTTCCGGCCTCAGCGATGTCGGTAATTTGATATATTACCCGATTCGTGATAATCACGGTACACTCGAGAAATGGTCGTACTGGAAAATCCCCTCTTCATCGCTACCTCAGAGATGTTGTGTCCCATCGCTCGTGCACCGACTTTAACATCACGTTCAAACTTATTTAAATATTGGTAACCTGTCACTGTAGCAACAGTAACTGATCTAACAACTGCGCCAGGCGCTTGCCGACAACAGCGCCGTATTCTGCCGGTCTGCATGTTTCTGTATTAGGATACGCATGCCTATACGAGTTTATTTGGCCTTTCAGTTTATATCGTCACTTTTCGAAGTGAAACACGTTTCGCACTTGAAGAGAGAGACTGCTTTGTACACCATCGCTCTTGTTGCGCTGTCGGGAGGATAATGTGTGGTCGTGCGGTAGCGTTCTCGCTTCCCACGCCCGGGTTCCCGGGTTCGATTCCCGGCGGGGTCAGGATTTTCTCTGCCTCGTGATGGCTGGGTGTTGTGTGCTGTCCTTAGGTTAGTTAGGTTTAAGTAGTTCTAAGTTCTAGGGGACTGATGACCATAGATGTTAAGTCCCATAGTGCTCAGAGCCATTTGAACAATTTTTTGGAGGATAATGTTTTTCCCACGTTTGCTTAAGTTTCACATTCATTATCCTACCACTTACCGCATCAAGCAGTGGGCCACTATAGATCTTGTAGTTAAGAGGATACATTGTACTGAATAGTTCGATTTTATTGCTGAAGAACTGCTTCTCTTCATTTGAGGATTGCTTGAATTGTTTCGAAACCTTACTGTGATTGGCGGCAGAGTGATCGAATTTGCGTTCCTTGGGGTGGATACTGACATTGGTAGCTTATCTGCTAAGTTCTACGTTCGTACTGGAAAAATTTGTTTTAAGTTCAAACTTTTTCGGAGAACGGACTCCGTATTCGGCAGCATCGAAATCTGCAGGCAGTTTTAGTTGTATAACCGATACATTTGTTATTTGGCCTTGTGGCAGAAGAATTTGCACTGCTTTTTAGAACATTTCACATAAATAAATCTGATGACTCGCTTGATAACAGACTTGGAAAAGAATGGCTGGTTCCCTTCTCTGATGCGGCGCACAGATGAAAGACAGCCGGTACTTTGAGAAATGCCTTTTGGAAAAAGCCAACCAACAGTGATTTGCATCTTTAGGCTGATAGTGGTCTTCATCCATCTCAGCGGTATTTGGTACTCAATAATGTGATTCATAGGGCTATGTCATCTAAAACACTGAAAGTAACAAAGCTAAGTGAACCCACCTTGTATTTAGGCTTCTAGCAGACAAACAGGTCAGTGCGGTCGACTGTGAACTGGGTGTAAAGAGAATAAAGAGGCAGAGTCTCGGTGTGCGACTTTTTGCCCTTCACAGGTACTGAATTAAACATCTTTTTAAGACAGTAATCAGCTTGTGAACACTTCATAAAATGTGTAATATCGAAATGCTGATTTCATTTATGTTTTATTACGACCGATTTCGACCATTGTGAATGTTTACCCTCATATACGAAACACAAAATGAGAATCAAGGCAAATGTAGAAAGGAAATGACCTACAAGGCCATTCGCTTATTTCGAATTTAACAACAGAAAATTACTTACGTCGAAAAATTAATCTGCAGCCAACATTACAAGTCAAAGCTCAAAGTATCGTTCATTCTGAATCTTACAAGTATCATATCAGTGTGAAGAGCAACTAACTGAAGAGAACCAATGAATTCAAGGCCACCACGACTAAGAACTTAACCCAAGGTACGTAAAGAAGGTACACCCATTAGGCCAATACTTAATTATAGAAAGGTACTTTTTAAGCCAAAAGCTGAGTGGTATTATGAAAGAAAATTATGTCTTACAAGGGAACTATTGTAACAGGAATACAAGTGAACTTGTAAACTGTTTGAAAGACACCCAAATCCCCAATAACTCAGTGTTGTGTTCTTTTGATGTGGTCAGCCTTCCACAGATGTATCTGTAGATAACTCAATTTTACTACATAGGAGGAACCTGTTACAACATGAGAAACGCATTAATTTACAAATCATGGAATGAGCTGAACTATTGTCATTTGCATTATCCCATAATTACTCATCAATCAATGGCAAACATTTTAAACATCCTGAGCGGCTACCGATGGGTTGCTAGTCTGTGGCCACATTAGTAAATGTTTTCTTGGATGATTTAGAACATAAACTACTGAATACATTAATGATACAATTATCCTAATACAAGGGGACACAGTTATATACACAAGCTATATCAGGTCTGTGACAGCATACACCCACTCTCGAAGTTTATTGCAAAAATTAAGATAATGGAACCAATTTCCTAGATTCAGACATGGAAAGTATGATGGTATACAATAATTCAACATCTTTAGGAAGAAGAAAACTTCATATGTAACTATTAAGGGTAAGTAATGCCATCTGATAGCTTATAAACTCACTTTTTCCATAATGTGATAGCATTATTAGACACCCTTTGTGGGACAATATTGTAAAAGAAGAAGTAAATGCTTTAAAATACATTTCACTATAGAATCATTATGATCCATAACTATATAACAAAAATTACGATTTGAAGTTAAAGTCTAACCATAAAGCCACTTTATAAAAAGTTAATGAAATAGCAACTCCTAAATACTTTTGCCTTATTTTGGAAAGATCTCAGAAGATTAAACAAATCTTTGGCAAATGTAATGTGAATATCATGTTACTTTCAGCTTCTGTATTGATCAAAAAAAGTTTATTGTATTACGGATATGCCACAAGGTGGTAGACTACGTTTTATTACTAGTATTTAAGATAAACCTTTAATCCCATTGTTCTCTGTGCTATATAGTGACAGATAGTGAAGTCTTACATTAACATTTAAGGTTTTGTTCATCCTGTGGTGTCACTTGTCCATCGTTATGAATATGTGTAAGTTTAGGTATTTGACATGCAAAGAAGTACATCACAGTGAAGTGCTATTATACTGATTGTGTTTTGGTTTTCAGCTCACTGGGTGTTCTGATTCCTTTTCTGTGCCTTGTATGACTGTAGTAAAGTCTGATTGATTTAGATGTAGGAGACATTATCATGCATGTTAATGGCAAATATTTGTGACCGATAATATATTTTCTCTTTCAATTTTGTGAGTAGATTTTTAAATTTTGGGCTATGTTTGTTAGTGAGAATTGTAATTTACACTGTTACGACCACCTCCAATTGATTTTATCATCATTCAACGTGAAAATACTTTTCCACCTATGCGGGTGACAGATGACACTGAGTTAGAAGTATTTGCGGCAAAATTTATGGTAATGACTTATAATGCCCATTGTTTTACATTTACAGCTACACATACATATTTTGTTTAATGATACATTATGAGATATATGACAGCTAAAAATGTTATATTAGTTCTTACATGGGCATCCTATGTAGTCATATCTTAATACTGATAATCATACAAATACTGACTGCAGTATTGTCTGATAGCCTTAAATACTGTCGTTGGTGGGGAGGCTTGCGTGCCTCAGTGATACAGATAGCCGTACCGTAGGTGCAACCACAACGGAGGGGTATCTGTTGAGAGGCCAGACAAACGTGTGGTTCCTGAAGAGGGGCAGCAGCCTTTTCAGTAGTTGCATGGGCAACAGTCTGGATGATTGACTGATCTGGCCTTGTAACGCTAACAAAAACGGCCTTGCTGTGCTGGTACTGCGAACGGCTGAAAGCAAGTGGAAACTACAGCCGTAATTTTTCCCGAGGGCATGCAGCTTTACTGTATGGTTAAATGATGATGGCGTCCTCTTGGGTGAAATATTTCGGAGGTAAAATAGTCCCCCATTCGGATCTCCGGGCGGGGACTACTCAGCAGGACGTCGTTATCAGGAGAAAGAAAACTGGCATTCTACGGATCGGAGCGTGGAATGTCAGATCCCTTAATCGGCCAGGTAGGTTAGAAAATTTAAAAAGGGAAATGGATAGGTTAAAGTTAGATATAGTGGGAATTAGTGAAGTTCGGTGGCAGGAGGAACATGACTTTTGGTCAGGCGAATACAGGGTTATAAATACAAAATCAAAACGGGGTAATGCAGGAGTAGGTTTAATAATGAATAAAAAAATAGGAGTGTGGGTTAGCTACTACAAACAGCATAGTGAACGCATTATTGTGGCCAAGATAGACACGAAGCCCACGCCTACCACAGTAGTATAAGTTTATATACCAACTAGCTCTGCAGATGACGAAGAAATTGAAGAAATGTATGATGAAATAAAAGAAATTATTCAGATAGTGAAGGGAGACGAAAATTTAATAGTCATGGGTGACTGGAATTCGGTAGTAGGAAAAGGGAGAGAAGGAAACGTAGTAGGTGAATGTGGATTGGGGGGTAGAAATGAAAGAGGAAGCCATCTGGTAGAATTTTGCACAGAGCACAAGTTAATGATCGCTAACACTTGGTTCAAGAATCATAAAAGAAGGTTTTATACATGGAAGAAGCCTGGAGATACTGACAGGTTTCAGATAGATTATATAATGGTAAGACAGAGATTTTGGAACCAGGTTTTAAATTGTAAGACGCTTCCAGGGGCAGATGTGGACTCTGACCTCAATCTATTGGTTATGAACTGTAGATTAAAACGGAAGAAACTACGAAAAGGTGGGAATTTAAGGAGATGGGACCTGGATAAACTGAAAGAACCAGAGGTTGTACAGAGTTTCAAGGAGAGCATAAGGGAACAACTGACAGGAATGGGGGAAAGAAATACAGTAGAAGAAGAGTGGGTAGCTTTGAAAGATGAAGTAGTGAAGGCAGCACACGATCAAGTAGGTAAAAAGACGAGGGCTAGTAGAAATCCTTGGGTAACAGAAGATGTATTGAATTTGACGAAAGGAGAAAATATAAAAATGCAGTAAATGAAGCAGACAAATAGGAATACAAGCGTCTAAAAAATGAAATCGACAGGAAGTGCAAAATGGCTAAGCAGGGATGGCTAGAGGACAAATGTAATGATGTAGAGGCTTGTCTCACCAGGCGTGTGGTAGATACTGGCTACAGGAAAATTAAAGAGACCTTTGGAGAAAAGAGAACCACTTGTATGAATATCATGAGCTCAGACGGAAACCCAGTTCTAAGCAAAGAAGGGAAAGCAGAAAGGTAGAAGGAGTATATAGAGGGTCTATACAAGGGCGATGTACTTGAGGACAATATTATGGAAATGGAAGAGGATGTAGATGAAGATGAAATGGGAGATATGATACTGCGTGAAGAGTTTAACAGAGCACTGAGAGACCTTAGTCGAAACAAGGCCCCGAGAGTAGACAACATTCCATTAGAACTACTGACAGCCTTGGGAGAGCCAGTCCTGACAAAACTCTTCCATCTGGTCAGCAAGATATATGAGACAGGCGAAATACCCTCAGACTTCAAGAAGAATATAATAATTCCAATCGCAAAGAAAGCAGGTGTTGACAGATGTGAAAATTACCAAACTATCAGTTTAATAAGTCACGGCTGCAAAATACTAACACGAACTCTTTACAGACGAATGGAAAAACTCGTAGAAGCTGACCTTGGGGAAGATCAGTTTGGATTCTGTAGAAATATAGGAACACGTGAGGCAGCACAAATGTACCCATGGCGGCTGCAGTGTAACACGTGTTAAGTTCGGCTCGCGAAATTTAGTTGAATTTGAAGGTGTTCTCGCAGGTGGTGTTGTCTAGTACAAGTGGAAATCGTGTAAACAACAATGTTCTGTGCAGTAGTGCTATTTTTTTGTCTGTGCTCCGCCAATATCTTCGAGGAAATGGTAAACAGAAGAGTCAACAGCAGCGCGTCCAGCAGCGGGGAAGCAGCAGGTGCGGCGGGCCCGCTCTTGGCGGAAGGTGCGGCCGCGGCTCCCGGTATAGCGGAGCTGGTCCGCTCTGAGGTAAACGCTGCGCTTCGCGATAAAAACAATCTCGATCTGATAGCAGGCACGATATCAGATACTGTAACGGCAGCAGTATTGGCCAAAATGCGTGAAACTGTTGAGGCCAATACTGCCGAAATTACAGCACTAAAAAAGTCTGTGTCTGAATATGAGAAAAAGGCACGAGAGTTGGACGTGAAACTATCTGCCGCAACTGACGAGCTAGAACAGTACCAAAGGCGAAATAGTCTACGACTGTTTGGAGTAGTAGAAAATAAGGAAGAAGACACAGACAACCTGCTTATACAGGTTGCGCGTGAAAAATTTGGCGTTGAAGTGACCAAGGCAGACATTGACAGGAGCCATTGGGTGGGACGAAAACTACCAGGTGCTACGAAACCTCGTCCAATAATAATTAAATTTGTCTCGTACCGAAAAAGGGCAGAGATCTTTACCCAGAAGAGGAAGTTAGCAAGGACAGGGCTTACAATAAGGGAAGATCTGACACACGAACGGCTAAAGACTTTAAACAGTGCCATATCCCATTTCGGTCTTCAGAATGTGTGGACTCAGGATGGCAGAGTAATCATTAAGACAGCAGCTGGAAAGAAGACAGTCACAAACATGACAGAACTGAATAGTATTACGTGAAGCTACTCGAGCCAAAAGCGCAAACTTAACACCATTTGCAAATTGTAACAGACCTATACTCAGATATAGTATTGTAATTGTATTAATTGTTTAATTATACCCATATTTGTACCTTCAACTAATTGTTTTTGTAACTGTATTAACTTTTCACTTTTTTTGTGTCTGTAGCTCTAACCATTACTTAATTTTAGTTACTGCTAATACTTTTTTCATTTTCTCAGTTTATTCTCTTCCGTTCTGAAATAGTTCTATTGCAATTATTAGTCTCTCCTATAGTCCATTAATCACCCATCTCTTCAGTTTAAATTGATCATAACAAAAATCACTATCAGTATCACTTTAGCAAATTTCTATCTAATTGTAGCTTCCTACGATAATCACTACCAGTATCACTTTAGTAAATTTCAATTTAATTCTAGCTTCCTACGATAATCTATTAATTATTAAGCTTACTTCTCTCTGCTGGCAGCATCGGCCTCTTAAATCACTCCCCTTTCCCTTATTTCCACCCTAAGCTGTTTCAAATACTCTAATTACATTTCTCCTCTTACGACAGAGGATACACAGTGACACACAGCCGTCACTATTTTGGTCATATTCTCCTTGCACCGAATACCACTAATCCATTTTCTATACTCCCGCAACCCCAGGAAATCTCTTGCAGTCGCCTTTCTTTCGGCACTCGCGGTGTCACAAACAGGGCGCGCAAAATCTCGGACACCCCTGTGTTATGTCATGTCATTTGGCGGAAGCAGCGGCCAGTGCCCCTCGGGGCAGGTAGTGCCTAACAAAGGGACAAACCCTACTCCAGGCTGCTCAGCGGAACGCGTCAGAGCTTTTAGCAGCTCACTGCAACATCCAGTCTTTACCTGCACATTACGAAGAACTTAGTCTCCTCTTCAACCAACTAAATTACCACGTAATCCTCTTATCCGAAACGTGGTTGAAACCACACATATCCTCTGCATCTTTTCATCTCCCAGGGTACACATTTCTTAGGGCAGACAGATCAAAAAAGCGAGGTGGCGGGGTCGGCGCGTATATACGAACAGATCTCAAAGCGAAAGTCTATTGTACGTCAAATCCTGCTGAAGAAAAAGAGGCTGAATTCATGTTCATTGAAATAAATATACAAAGTCGGAAATTCTTGACTGGCGACGTGTACAAGCCGCCAAAAATAAGCTCAATGAGTTCCTTCCAGTCGGAATTACATTCACTTCAGTGTAAATACGAACATGTCATCGTAATGGGTGACTTGAACATAGACCTGCTAAGAGACACTCCCTCCGCAATAAACATAAGAAGACTGTTTAGTTGCAATAGCATCAACATTCTTCCATTCCAACCTACACACCATACGGCGCTCAGTCATACTCTTATAGACGTAATCGCAACGAAACAGACTGACAAAGTAAGAGATGTTAGTCAAACATCGGCCCCAGGCCTCTCAGCATATGATGTAATATTCCTGGCCTACTCTGTGCAGCCCCCAAGGATCAAATCGCGTTACATAACTTGTAGGAACATGAAACGTATTGACCTTGACGCTCTAACAGCCGATTGCTCAGAAATCTCATGGCATCAAATAATCAGAAAACCTACAATCGACTGTAAAATTAATGAACTTGGTGATAAACACACTGCCCTCTATGACAAACATGCACCTGTGCACGCAATCCGTGTAAGAAAATCTCCTGCTCCATGGCTGACAGCTGAATTACGTAAAATGATGACTAATAGGGATGCTGCCCACAGGCGTTTCAAGGCAGACCCGAAACCCGAGCGTTTCGAAGAATATAGAAAGCTACGGAACAGAGTGAAACAATGCATTCGCAATGCTAAAATCAGGCACTCTCGCTCCCTTGTATGCAGCGATCTGACGCCCACGATTCTATGGATGAATCTCCTTAGTTTGGGGGTCGGAAAGGCAAAATCGGAAACTACTTTTCATGTGTCAGCTAAGGAATTAAATGAATTCTTCTCTGCACCTCTGAATACCAGCACAGCCGATAATTACTGTCCACAAGAATCCCCAAACAGGATAACTAACAACGATACCTTCCATCTAAAACATGTAACAACAAATACGGCAAGAAAAGCAATAATGAGAATCTCTTCTGACGCAATAGGCAACGACAGTATCGGTATAACCATGATTAAGAATGTTGCCGATATCTTAGTACCTGTCTTAACTGACATATTTAATTTTTTCCTTGTGAACGGAATATACCCCACTGCATGGAAAAGAAGCATAATTCGATCCATCCCTAAGATCGAAAACCCGCAACTGCCTAGTGATTACCGACCAATTAGCATACTGCCTGCTGTTTCCAAAGCACTTGAATATATTGTTCATGACGAAATCACTGAACACTTGCTTGAATTCAGCCTATATGACAAATTGAAATCCGGTTTCCGTAAACATCACAGCACGAACACTGCTCTAATTAAAGTAACTGATGACCTGAAGTATGCCATCGACAATCGAAAGGCAACAATATTGACGCTACTGGACTTCAGCAAAGCTTTTGACACTGTTAACTTTGACATATTTCTCCGAAAAATGAAACAGCTTAATTTCTCTGATAGTGCAATGAGATGGTTTGAAAGCTACTTAAAAGACAGACAGAAATGTGTTGCCTGCGTAAATGAAAAATCTTCTTGGAAACATGTTTCCTTGGGAGTGCCACAAGGATCAGTCTTAGGACCACTTTTGTTTTCTTTATATGTCAACGATATTTCGTCGGTTCTGTCCTCCTGTAAATATCATTTCTATGCCGACGACCTCCAGCTCTACCTAAGCGTCAGTCCTGAAGATGTAAACACTGCAATCGCTCAGATGAATGATGATCTGTCTTCAGTAGTGACATGGGTGAAAAACCTGGGGCTTAAACTAAATGCAAAAAATATGCAAATAATCTTAATAGCCCATCAGAAATTAATAAGTTCAGATTTCCGCGAACGGTTACCTCCTATTCTGCTCGACGGTACTCCAATACCATATCAGAAAACAGTGAAGAACTTGGGTGTAACCTTGGATGAGCATCTCAACTGGGCGGAGAATACAGTCGCAGTGTGCCGAAAGACGTCTGCTTGTCTCTATGCTCTCAAAAAGTTTCGGAACATATTTCCACAGGACTTGAAACGCCAGCTCGTGCAAGCACTCGTTCTACCGAACCTCCACTATTGTGATGTGGCATGAGTAGTGAAAACAAAAGACGGCTACAACTAACCATGAATGCCTATGCGCGTTACACCTGCAACATTCGCCGATATGATCATGTTAGTGCTTCATACACTGAGCTAGGGTGGCTGCGGCCGGACAAATTGCGTGACTACCACACTCCATGTCTACTTCACCGACTCCTCGTCGCGCAAGCACCCCAGTACCTTGCTTCAGAGATTAAAACCCTGTCATGCCATCATAATCGAAACACGAGGTCACTCTTATTTGGTATCCTAACTGTGCCCACTCACAAAACAAAAACTTTTGCAAACTCCTTCTCAGTTGCCGCTGTCCGCCTCTGGAACAAACTGCCCCTTACCTTGCGCAAAATTAAATCTCCTGCTGCTTTTAAGAAGAAGTTGAAGCATTTCCTACAATCATCCTCATAAAGTTCTCCACAAAATTGATGTACAAGGGCAATCCTCTCATCTGTCAAATAGCAAAGCTAGCGTCTCCTATCTTGCTCCTGAGATGCCTTCCTCTTCATCTATCTCTATTAGCCACGCAATCTTCTTTTAATTTATATTTCCTTAATTATGTTTCATCATGTCTCTCTATTCTTCTCCTCCCTTCATCATGAGTCTCCCTCATACTCCCTGCTGTCTTCAGTAATGTCCAATTATAACAGTACTTATGATCTAAGAATATAAACTCTATATGTATGTATTTTTCCAGGTGTACCTTTCTAATTGTTTATTTCACTTTTTGTACTAGATGTAGTTTAACATGCCTACTAAAACATATGAATGTAAAATAAGTAGAATGCCTGGTTAGATGTAAGAGAGGGCCTGATGGCCCTAATCTTGCCAGGTTAAATAAATAAATAAATAAATATTGACCCTACGACTTATCTTAGAAGCTAGTTTAAGGGAAGGCAAACCTACGTTTCTAGCATTTGTAGACTTAGAGAAAGCTTTTGACAATGTTGACTGGAATACTCTCTTTCAAATTCTGAAGCTAGCAGGGGTAAAATACAGGGAGCGAAAGGCTATTTACAATTTGTACAGAAACCAGATGGCAGTTATAAGAGTCGAGGGACATGAAAGGGAAGCAGTGGTTGGGAAGGGAGTGAGACAGGTTTGTAGTCTCTCCCCGATGTTACTCAATCTGTATATTGAGCAAGCAGTGAAGGAAACAAAAGAAAAATTCGGAGTAGGTATTAATATCCATGGAGAAGAAGTAAAAACTTTGACGTTCGCCGATGACATTGTAATTCTGTCAGAGACAACAAAGGACTTGGAAGAGCAGTTGAACGGACTGGATAGTGTCTTGAAAGGAGGATATTAGATGAACATCAACAAAAGTAAAACAAGGATAATGGAATGTAGTCGAATTGAGTCGGGTGATGCTCAGGGAATTAGATTAGGAAATGAGACACTTAAAGTAGTAAAGGAGTTTTGCTATTTGGGGAGCAAAATAACTGATGATGGTCGAAGTAGAGAGGATATAAAATGTAGACCGGCAATGGGAAGGAAAGCGTTTCTGAAGAAGAGAAATTTGTTAACATCGAGTATAGATTTAAGTGTCAGGAAGTCGTTTCTGAAAGTATTTGTATGGAGTGTAGCCATGTATGGAAGTGAAACATGGACGATAAATAGTTTGGACAAGAAGAGAATAGAAGCTTTTGAAATGTGGTGCTACAGAAGAATGCTGAAGATTAGATAGGTAGATCACATAACTAATGAGGAGGTACTGAATAGGATTGGGGATAAGAGAAATTTGTGGCACAGCTTGACTAGTAGAAGGGATCGGTTGGTAGGACATGTCCTGAGGCATCAAGGGATCACCAATTTAGTATTGGAGGGCAGCGTGGAGGGTAAAAATCGTAGAGGGAGACCAAGAGATGAATACACTAAGCAGATTCAGAAGGATTTAGGTTGCAGTTGTTACTGGGAGATGAAGCAGCTTGCACAGGATAGAGTAGCATGGAGAGCTGCATCAAACCAGTCTCAGGACTGAAGACCAGAACAACAACAACAGCCTTAAATGAAGGAGTGTTAACTTTTAACTAGGTGATAAATATCAGAGTAGGGGTTACTTATATATTTATAATAGTGTATTAATTCTGAACTTTATATGTCAGCACGAAATGATTAATTACATTACAGTTTGCCCTAAGCTGATTGACTAAACTTTTGTGTTTTTACTTAGCAAATTTTATTTATGCTTTGTTCTTGAACTTTTTTAGCGCTAATTATATTATTGGAAATGCGCTCCTGAGAAACGCTATGGTAGTTACTTGTATCCTTCAAAGTTCTTGCAAAACATGGCAATATATACTTTTTATTGATTATGTGTGTTAGTGTATCTCTTTTGAAGTATTATGACCCTCATTACGTCAGGATTTACCTTAAGTGTAGGTGCTTTTCTACCCATACGAGTGACATATGAGTTGTATTAGAGGTGTTGTGACATAAATGTTATAGAAACTATAATCCCTACAGTTTTATAGTTATGGTTATAAGTTATATATTTTGTTTGGTGTCACGTTATGGACATATCACAGCTAATGTGCTTAAGATACTGGTTCACATTTGTTTAACATCCTAGATGGTAGTATTTTATTATTGATCCCCATACTATTAATGTATATGGTTTTGAAAATGGTTCAAATGGCTGTGAGCACTATGGGTCTTAACTTCTGAGGTCATCAGTCCCCTAGAACTTAGAACTACTTAATCCTAACTAACCTAAGGACACCACACACATCCATGCCCGAGGCAGGATTCGAACCTGCGACCGTAGCGCCTAGATCCGCTTGGCCACCACGACCGGCTATGTGGTCTTGACTGATTGCCTTAGATGAAGGTATGTTGACTTTTTATTGGGTTACAAATGTGGTGACAGGTTTTATATGTTGATCTATGACTAGATCTTCTACTTTCTGCCTTTGTATGTCAGAACAGTATATCGGTCAATTATATAGTATGATTGCCATAATTTCATTGACTACATTAAGGTAACAAAATATATTTGTAGTTCTCTTTTGCGCATTGATGGTGACGAATTGCATTGTTATTAACGCAGTCTTGGCATAAATATTATAACAATTGTGTGTGACCTTCAAAGTTCTTAACTATGATTATGTGAATTTATTCTGTTAATATGATACATCGTTTGTATGTAACTTTGGAAGGATTATGATCCTGATTATGCCATGGGATAGCCCAGTAATGAGTCATACCTGCTCTTATTGTTCCACATGGTTGTGACTATGAAAATTTCGGATATTGAGAATAGTAGTTACTATACTATTGGACGATACTTTTCTTTAAACGAACTGTAAATTGAGTTAATAGCGTTTGGCTATGTACCTTTGCATGAATTGAATATTTCCATTAAGGTATTTACCCCATTTTTACAATTATTATTATTATATTTTATTCTAAAGATGTTACTCTTTAGTCCTTATGACGATAATGAATGTTGTCACTGTAGAGTTATAAGGTATGTAAATATCCTTGCGTAATGTAAGATAAAATGTTTATTATTTCGTCTTCTTGAAAGTATTTGGGGTACAATTTTGTTATGAGATATTCTATTAGTGTTATCGTTACCCTGGCTACAAATTTAATATCTTTGTAGTTCTGTTGTGTCGCTTCTCCTCAGTTACTTGTTTTTACACAGATATCATACTTGTGAGATTAAAATGAACAATAGTTTTGACATGTAACGTTGGCTGAAGATTAATTTTTCGAGGTAAGTAATTTTTCTCTTGTTACATACGACATAATCTTCTAACCTTGTAGGTCATTTCGTTTCTGTATTTGTCTTCGTCTTCGTTTTGTTTTTCGTACAGGACCACTAACATGGTTTATGTCTGCAACCTGTCTGACTAAAATGTAACCAGAGTCAACATATGTGCATCATGGATTTTATAAACCAAATGGGTAAATTTGTCAAAGAATTGATCGTATTCTAGTGACACACGATATGAAGTACATTTCTTGACCACCCTCTCAGAGTTGTACCCATGTGGGTCTGTAAAGGAAGACCTTGGTATCCAGAGTAACCCCCACAGCTGTGGCATATCATGGGTTGTTCAGTCCATGGAGAACAATCAGACGCACTTACAACAGTGGTAAGAATTTGTGACTACTGAACAATATCTAGTTATCGATCATTCTGTGGAGTAAGACAAGTCCAGTTACTGGGATGGAGCTAATGCGCAAGCCG
Source organism: Schistocerca nitens (assembly GCF_023898315.1). Taxonomy (NCBI): domain Eukaryota; kingdom Metazoa; phylum Arthropoda; class Insecta; order Orthoptera; family Acrididae; genus Schistocerca; species Schistocerca nitens. The sequence goes on along the minus strand of NC_064620.1, from coordinate 533,298,717 downwards.
TCGAGGTCGATCAGTATACCTAGTGTAGTCCAATTAATGAAGAGGGAGGTTGAATCTAAATTATGTTTAGGATCATCATCACTGCCTGGTTCAACGAAAGAGGGTAGAATCTCGTTTGTTAATATTTCACTACAGGTAACGTTTGACTATAACGCAAAGTAGGTTGGAGAATGGAACTAAGAGAAAGATGCGAGAGGATCTGGCAGCTTTTACGGTTGGACGATCTTTCATTTCTATCATTACACAAATAAGTGAGAAGGCGTTTTCTAAGAGTCAGAAAGTACACGTTACATTTGAGGATTTAGAAAAGGTATATGATTCTGCACCTACATGCTCACCATACGAAACGACGGTGTATGTAAACATAGAAGCACAGGAAATATCCCTAATACAAACAATCGTACACAGCTGTTTAATCAGGGAGAAAACTGAATGAGCCATTACAAACATCGAAGTGACAAACAGGACTACAGTATGTCGCCGACCCACTTTAAAATATATATGCAGTAAATTTTGGAACGGTGTACTCTGTGGTGCGCAGATATGGGCTGTCCTGTCCAGCATGGAACTGGCTACTCATTGTTACTTACCAGTGCTCAAGTACTGACAGCAGGTGTTAGGCAGGATGGCTAGTTTATCATTAAGTTATTAGAAGCATTTAAACAAGGTGGGCTTAGAATAAATAGGTGCAAAGCAGTAGATTTTGTAGGGGAGAGATGGGAAGGATATAGTACTACAGGAAAGAACTATTAAGGAGCTCCGGAACGCCCTATACTTGCAATGTTAAAATAACGCTTATAAATTACATCTTTCCTCACAAAGTATTTGAGGTAGGAAGTTGAACTTTTTACAGATTATTTGTTGGAATATGGGCTACAACTTAACACAGGGATTTTACAAAATTTTAGTTCAGTTGTTAAAGATGATTTTTTTTTCAATTGTAATGAAAATTCACAACATTTATTTGCAATTTTTTATTTATATATTCAAAAATATACAGTGTTTTGGAAAAAGGCTGTGTTAAATTATGTAGAAGGTACTGTGTAACATTTACTGAAAGTTTGAAACAAATATGTTTGGAAGATCCTTAGAAAACATGTAATTAGTATGAGAAAATAAAAGTTTTGGGAATCGAGCGACAAAGATTGGATTAACTTTTTAGTGCATTCCAGGTCCATAGGATGGATTATCTTCATCCTCTGCAAACTCCTCCTCCAGCTTCCTCTTGTTCCTCCTCCTGTTTACTCTTGCTTGTATTTCTAGACTCTTTACAGCCCTGTCTGCAGTCCGAAGGCGTTCCTTGTCTAAAGCAAGCATCGCTCGTTGTTGTGTTCGTAGATTTTGCTACCGTTTTCTTCAGTTGCAGTTAATGCAACACTGTTCCAAAAGGTGGTCATGTATGAACACTTATCACATTTCAGTTGTATTTCACTAGCAAGTCCTACGTGCTTTATTATGGAGAGTTCCAGACCAACGTCACTACAATGAATACATCTTACAGAGTTTGAAAAAATTCCTTTGAGAACCGACATATCAAATATTTCATTCACATCCGATTCGCCCATAAAACATTCATAGTTTTCACTCATTGAACCAAGCTTCTTCTGTGAAGTATTTTCTTTCCCACTTTGACTGCTATGGGCAGGTGTACTTGAGAGGTTAGGTTCACTCACTTGGTTATCGTCTTTATTGTTTACAGTAATAACACATACCTTTGGCTTTCCAACATTTCTCCTTTTCTTAAAAGCCTTCAGAGGATCTCTAATAACTTTACTTTTACTCATTATTATACTTCAACAAAACAGAGACTCAAGAAACAGAATTAATTACGAATATTTTCGAGATAACGACAGAGTAAATAAACATGAAACAATCGACAATCACACCAGCGATATATATTGAACCATCACCGGTTAGCCACAACACTTACTTTATCTAACATCACTAAAATGTACCTGATGAACACGAACGTTAATAATAACACCATTTGACAGCAGTTTAACAGCGACACAGTGGGTCACGCCCATGTAGAACACATTTAAAAAAAAATTTAAAAATAGTTTTAGTCTTCGGAATTGAATAAATTATATATCTATTAAAAGGTAATAGTCTGCAGATTCAGAAAACGCAAAAAAGTAAAAATTGAACTTTTTATGATTTTGAGCCTTAACGTGAAATGTTGTTCCACTCACCAAACAGTCGTATGAGTCTTTGCCAGTTCTCTGCTTGCGCGGTGAGTGTGGGCATCGCTGAAATACGGGTGATCGCTCATGTGCGTGCCGCTACTGTGCTCAGCTTTGACTTACCGATATAAACTCTCTGAGCCGTCGCTTTGTATGCCCCTCAGGTACTTTCGCATCTTCGGGAGCTCGGTTTGGTTCTCAGCCAACAGGAAGCTTTCGCAGTTTACAAGCCAGCAGATGTTCCTTATTCGAACTTGCTTCAGCCATTCTGTGTTCTGTTTTGTTTCTGGTTGGAAAAATGGTTCAAATGGCTCTGAGCACAATGGGACTTAACATCTGAGGTCATAAGTCTCCTAGAACTCAGAACTACTTAAACCTAACTAACCTAAGGACATCACACACTGAAACGACCCCTTAGAACAATTATGAATGACCGTGCTAGTAAATTTCTGAGTTATTTGATTTTCAAACAGTTTTCTCATTACTTATTCCGATCATCACTAAACTGACAAACGATATTTTTAGCGCAACGCAATCTGACTTTCAAAAATCCCTACAAAAGAAAGGTCCTGACTAACAATTGCCTATACCTTTCATGAATCACTTACCTCACCAAAATCTTCGTTACTGTAACTACTGCAATACAGCGAGCGCCAATACTGCCAGCAAAATAAAAGATTCTAAGTACTGAAGGCACTAACTACTGACAGGCATAGTTAGCAAATGAAAGATTTTGATAGAGAACAAACAATGTTTTTACCTTAGTAGCGTTCAAAAGTCAAAATATATACATAAATTTGTGACATCGAATTAAACAAATTTCCTTTCCCTGACGAACACACGTTCACATCTTCCGATCACAATTCTGGCATCTCTCTCCCCACATCCACCGCTGCTGGCGGTTCACCTCCAACTACACAACGCTACGCGCCGTTCACATCCGGCTGCCAAACACTACAGTAGTGAATATTTCAACAATGAGTCCAACCAGCCACAGACTGCAGACAGGACAGTCAGTGATTTTTATACAGAGCGCTACGTGGTGTTACCAACATAAAAACCTAAACAGCCTACTTACAACACATTCACGCCCGAGGCAGGATTCGAACCTGCGACCGTAACGGTCACGCGGTTCCAGACTGAAGCGCCTAGAACCGCTCGGCCACTGAGGCCGGCTGTTCTGGTTGGACTTCTGCTTAATGTGGGAGGATGACTAACTTTGTCTGGTTCTTGAAATCTGTACCATAGTTTTCACAATGATGAAGAGATAGCGTCATATCTTTCCAATAACTTTCCACGGTGAATGTTAAGCGAGTGTTTAGGATAAGTCAGGATTAAATTCTAAATTTGAAAAATTTTATTCTCAGGCTTTCAGCAATATCCACCCGCTTTGCGAAATGGAACCTCGTACGTTGCTCAGTTTTGTTAAATGGAAGCTGATAAATTTATGGAAAACACATTTCCGTTGCGTGTCCCACCAAGAACACCTGAAGATGGCAAGAAGTCGGCCCGCCGAAATATCGCGCCTTTTGGACGACGCTACCCGGTTGAACACCCGAGAAATTTTCAAGTATTTGAAGACTTTATCATAGTTGGTTAATTAATGCTATTTTTAATTTATCTAGTTTCCTATTAACTTTATTTTCGATGTCTGACATTATCTTACGTTACATTATAAGAAAGACATTTTACACGTTTGGTTAGCTCAATTATTTTATTTTTAAACAATAATCTGTGTGTGGATGTTTTGAGCATTTTTGTGTAGGAACTATGATTTTAGTCCTTAGCGCGTAAATTTTCAGTTTATTCTCGTAACATATTTTATTCAACCGAATATCTGCTGTCTGTAGTTCTCTCAATAATTGCACAAAATGAGCCAGAAGAATGAAAGGCAGGTCAATATATCTGACATATTCAAAGGAACAGTTGTAGAAGTCGCCTGAAATCATTTATGACGACCAAGGAAATACAAAATATTGTTACTCGAATGTGTCCGTATCCTATTTGAACACAGCTTGCTCTGGATGTTAGTAGAGGGCGTCAGCTCTTGCGCTGTTCTTTCTCTCAACAAAGGAATGACGTGGACATAAAAGTAATCAAAGTTACCAGTGACTCCTGGCATTTCGAACTTCTGCATGGCGCTTACTAATGACGGCAATAGTGTTAATTCGAAGTCTTGTGGAACTGTGTAATATCGTTCAGAATGGAGGCTCTTTCGAAGCTTAAAGTCCTTTCAGTTGCTGGGAAAGTCCGCGCGATATTAGAACGGTTAATACTCGAGCGACTTTGGTGCCGTTAATACGCGTGTGGGGCCGCCGCCCCTGTAATGGTGGGCGAAGGAAGGGGTGGGGTAAGGTCGGGGCGGGGTGCGGAAAGCTTTCGCAGGTGCTCGACGCTGCGGCGGGAAGCTGCTCCGCCACCGAAGACCGCGGAAGCCATTACGTGCCGCCGTGAGGCCGTTCGCTCGGCATTGTCTTCGATCCAGTCACTGGAGGAGCGTTATAACCCGTGCAGACGTCAAAAGGTGTCTTAGAAGGAAAAACTGTGGTAAACTCAGGATGATATTCGACTACGTAGTGTGAGAAGGAATGTTGATCACGTTCTGCGTGAAACAGATGGTGTTACGTGTTTCTACATCTGTATTGCCCAAGCCACCTTGTGGCACTGTTTGAAGATACTTCCTGTGCTGTTGTCACTTTCCTCTTTCCCGTTCGTGCTGTGAAACTTGCTCGGGAAAAGCGATTGTTAATAATCTTCCATGTAGGCCCCAGTTCCTCTAATTGTGCCCTGATGAACTGTTCTCCAGACTTACCTGAAAGGAAGCAATGTACATCTGGGTACTCTTCTAGGAAAGTTGTTGTTGTTGTTGTTGTTGTTGTGGTCTTCAGTCCTGAGACTGGTTTGATGCAGCTCTCCATGCTACTCTATACCGTGCAAGCTGCTTCATCTCCCAGTACTTACTACAAACTACATCCTTCTGAACCTGCTTAGTGTATTCATCTCTTGGCCTCCCTCTACGATTTTTATCCTCCACGCTGCCCTCCAATGCTAAATTTGTGATCCCTTGATGCCTCAAAACATGTCCTACCAACCGGTCCCTTCTTTTTGCCAAGTTGTGCCACAAAATCCTCTTCTCCCCAATTCTATTCAATACATCCTCATTAGTTATGTGATCTACCCATCTAATATTCAGCATTCTTCTGTAGCACCACATTTCTAAAGCTTCTATTCTCTTCTTGTCCAAACTATTTATCGTCCATGTTTCACTTCCATACATGGCTACACTCCATACAAATAATTTAAGAAACGACTTCCTGACACTTAAATCTATACTCGATGTTAACAAATTTCTCTTCTTCAGAAACGATTTCCTTTCCATCGACATTCTACATTTTATATCCTCTCTACTTCGACCATCATCAGTTATTTTACTCCTTAAATAGCAAAACTCCTTTACTACTTTAAGTTTCTCATTTCCTAATCTAATTCCCTCAGCATCACCCGACGTAATTCGACTAAATTCGATTATCCTTGTTTTGCTTTTGTTGATGTTCATCTTATATCCTCCTTTCCAGACGCTGTCCATTCCGTTCAACTGCTCTTCCATGTCCTTTGCCGTCTCTGACAGAATTACAATGTCATCAGCGAACCTCGAAGTTTTTATTTCTTCTCCATGAATTTTAATACCTACTCCGAATTTTTCTTTTGTTTCCTTTACTGTTTGCTCAATATACAGATTGAATAACATCGGGGAGAGGCTACAACCCTGTCTCACTCCCTTCCCAACCACTGCTTCCCTTTCATGCCCCTCGACTCTTATAACAGCCATCTGGTTTCTGTACAAATTGTAAATAGCCTTTCGCTCCCTGTATTTTACCCCAGCCACCTTCAGAATTTGAAAGAGAGTATTCCAGTTAACATTGTCAAAAGCTTTCTCTAAGTCTACAAATGCTAGAAACGTAGGTTTGCCTTTTCTTAATCTTTCTTCTAAGATAAGGTGTAAGGTTAGTATTGCCTCACGAGTTCCAACATTTCTACGGAATCCAAACTGAGCTTCCCCCAGATCCGCTTCTACCAGTTTTTCCATTCGTCTGTAAAGAATTCGCGTTAGTATTTTGCAACTCTGACTTATTAAACTGAAAGTTCGGTAATGTTTTCAAAATGTTAACAGTAAACCATGGCTGAGTTGGCTGAGGATCTCCGTGATGCTTTCGCAAATAACAAACGGACCTGTGACGTAATGTCCTACTCTTCTTTGGATCATCTCTATTTCTTCAGAAAATCGGACCTGGTAAGGAAGCCAGATAAACGAGATATCCTCAGGTATGGGTCTCTAACAACCCTACCACAACAAAAGTCAAAAATTAATTATGATTGTAGTGTTGCTCACGCTGCTAAATATTGCAGTTTCGGGCAACAACAAAGTTATACGTATTATGTGGCAGGTGCCATTAGAGCACAGTTAATAAAGTCATTTCTTGAAACAATGGATAAACTTGGCACTCATCTTTTCGTGTTTCTCACGCTGGTCTCGTTGTGAACTCATGGCTCAATCGTCAAAAATCTAGGTAGTGATGATTCCAAGCTCGGATGCAAAGAGGACTAGGTGGTATTCTGCGATATTCTAAAGTTTTATAGATGTGTTTCATGAACCATTCTTGAAGATTAAACTTTTGCAAGTTAGGACAATGGTGATGTAAAAAAGTAATCAGCACTCCGAATTTAAGTCACACGTCTTTTTTATTACTTTTGGTGCAAAATCACGTAACTCGTTCCAAAACATCACTTCGCAATATAAAACATACTTGAAAATATCTTCCTCACTGTTAAAGTTGACATTTCATAAACTGACTACAATTTGCGTCATTTTGACATGACGACCAAAGCTTGACTCCCTAATAACCGCTTACGCGCCCGGAAATCAGAGTTACAAGAACGTCAAAGATCATAGTGACAAAAGAAAGAATACGCATAAGAATAATATCATAGCAATATATACATATCGATGTATCGAAGTGCCTCTACATTAATGAAATCAAATCTGAATTTTGCCACAGAAATATGTTAACTATTTTACAGAAACACCGTAGAATATTGCTGGTGTGGAGAGGCTGAGGTGAGGTGCCGTAATGGATACGTAATTCAAGTACCATTACAGGTCGAAATAGAATTTCATAAGTTTTCTCCTTTATCGGGTGGAGGGGGGGGGGGGGTGCACTACCAAAGACCTTTCCCAGTGATTGTCGATCTGGCACTTACCATTTCTACGATTAGTTTTATGTGGTCGTTGGACTTTACATCGGTCCTCCGCATGCTCGGAGATATTTTACGGATGTGAATCTTTCCAGTGCTTAACGGGTGGTCATACAGCGAGTCTGTCTGGAATACGTTACGTCTGTCTATCTTCAGAGTCAACTATCAGTCGCTGCGTTAAACATAGATCTTTTGCAAATTTTCCTGCATGTCACTGCTGTTTTCTAATGTTGCGAGTTCTGTGTTTAGAACATCCAAGAGTCGCTTCATACAGCATCCAGCGTTATCCACTAGATAGCTAATATACAGGCTGTTTCAGGTAAGGGATGTGTAACTAACAAAATACGAAGTGAAGGGAAAATTTACTTAAATACGTAAACGTAAGAAACGTTACTGTTTCTGCGGAACTGCGAACGTAGTTTTCTTAGTTGTTTTCCGGGGAGTTAGAACTACGACTCGTATTTTTTTTTACTATGACGGTATTTTTGTCTTCTAGGTTATCTATTTCAACCAAATGTGTACAAAGAAATTAAAATTAAATTTCTATCAATTTTAGTTACGGAGGTAGTTTTGCGTAAGTGGCTGCTTTCAGGTGGCTATTCTCGTGGCAGAATGTTTATTTAAGTGAGGTGTTCAAGCGAGTGCCCATTTTTCTGAATACAAAAGTGAATGTGCCTTCTAAACTACCTAAAGGCAAGATGTAATATTGCTAGTGTCACAGAGCGACAGGTTTGAAAACAGACAAAGAAAATACGTTAAGCATGTGTTTTGGAGTTCTGAACGGAGCCTAGAAGTGTTCTTTTCATAGAACAGTGTTGATCTTACAGTTTATATATGTAAGGTTTGTAACAGATGTAGCGTTGCACAAAATACGTACCGACAGACATGTATGAAATGGAAAATGTAAGGCTATTGAAACAAATCATATTAAAATAGGTGAAAGTAGTCCTAATAAAAGAGGAAGGGAAAAAAAGATTTTGAACAACATATGGCTTAACTAACAGCACGCATTAGAAGGAATATATCTGGGTAAACACACTACCAACAAAACGCTGCAGATGTTACATTAGAATGCTTCTATGTGCGATTACACTACTTAATGAATTATAAAGTGGATAGAAGTATCATTTTCGAAGAAAAAACCGATAGTTCTTTATTGAAATATTCCGAAATGTCAGAGGTAGAAGCAAGGAATAATTAGTATTTCTGGACAATGCCGGACGACAGATTGATGAAACCATTGTTATCGATGTCAGTTGGCCGTCGATGGAAGATAGCCCGCGCTGACTTCGGGCTGCAGAATGCGTTATCACACTACTGCATCACACGTCACTGATACAGCTATGTTGTAACACATGCAGGACTCAGATAATGGATATTTGACATATTTACTAATTTGGCACTGTCTTACGAAGCACGACAAGGTGCAATGTACAACGTAATTTCGATTGTTTCCTACATTTGTTTTCGATCTATTCTCTTACGGCACATCATGAACGCTGCAATGTATTAGATTGACGCTTGCCAACAGGGCTCGACAGACCGGACGGTCAACCATCCAAGTGCTAGCCCATTCCGACAGCGCTTAAGTTCCGGAGGGAATCGGTGTTACCACGCCTGCAAGTCCGTTAGCTTGTCACTACTGAGTGATTTTATTTGATTCTTTGTTCTGTGTTTGATTATCTCAACATATGCCATTTCGACGTTCATGCAACGATCGTGAGGAGAAACCGTATTGCGATTCTCGTCGTTTAAACAATTTCGGAATACTGAATTCAATATGAGTGAGTGAATAGATGATTTACATCCACTTAAAGACTTTACAAAGGATCAGAACTTTTTAGGATATTTAGTTACATCTGACCGTAAAATTTTTCTTTCGAACTCAACGAAGGCTACTCGTATTGCTCAGCTTAACACTGACTGCGGGTTCATTTAGCTTCCGTCCGTTACAATCCTATTACCCTTAAATTTGACATCAAGCTGTCGTCTTCTTAGTAAATTCCTATTGGTGGGTCTTCACCATCTCTCACAGCTTTATCAGACACATTCTGATCTAAAGAGTACTGTAAATTGTTTCTGTAATCCTTCCAGTTTTACTCATCTTCATTCTCGGTGCTGATTTCTGTATTATGGCTACTAACATACCTTGTAGTTTGTTTCTTGTCAGTAATGGCAATGAAAAATATTTTCCTACCGTTATGAACACACCGTGTACTGCCTGTTGTGAAAGATGCTGCAACTATCTTGTGGTCACACCCTTCTTTATATTAACTGACTCGAACAGCTGGGGCCTGTTAGTTTCTAGGACAATAGCCTCACAACCTTGTTTTCTGCATGGTAAGTTATTTTCAGGTGGGAAATAGTCTATATAAGCATCTGATTCCCGCACAAAATCAGCACCTGAAAATGGCTTCACAGCCAAAACTTAGAAATAGTGGTGACTGCAAGATGAAAAAAAATTTATTTCAGTCAGCGACATCCAGTCGGGTGGTTTGTAATTTTTCTGAATATTGTTTTGGCTGTAGAGCTCATTGCAGCTAAAATATTCGACAGTTTCATCGTGCCGAGCATTCTGTCCAATTTTTACGATACAGTTCCAATTCCGACGAGAACAGGGACATCAGGTAACATTTTTTTTTTCTTTTAGTGCTTCAAACATCAGCGATAAATTCACTGCTGTATTGCAGTCGGTCAGCATTAAACAACTGCAGCACAAACCTCGCATGGCGCATTTCTAAGGTTAATTCTTCGTGTAAAATGAAACAGTCGTTCTTCTGTCATACCTACGTCATCACATGTTGCAAATCCTCATCCGCTCTAGTTGTAGATCGTCTAATATCTTGTTTCCATTCGTGTTCGCAGTTCTTACAAGGGAACCTCCCCATCGCACCCCCCTCAGATTTAGTTATAAGTTGGCACAGTGGATAGGCCTTGAGAACCTACACACAGATCAATCGAGAAAACAGGAAGAAGTTGTGTGGAACTATGAAAAAAATAAGCAAAATATACAAACTGAGTAGTCCATGCGCAAGATAAGCAACATCAAGGAGAGTGTACGCTCAGTAGCGCCGTGGTTCCGTGGTTAGCGTGAGCAGCTGCAGAACGGGTGATCCTTGGTTCAAGTCTTCCCTCGAGTGAAAATTTTTACTTTCTTTATTTTCGCAAAGTTATGATCTGTCCGTTCGTTCATTGACGTCTCTGTTCACTGTAATAAGTTTAGTGTCCGTGTTTTGCGACCGCACCGCAAAACCGTGCGATTAGTAGACGAAAGGACGTGCCTCTCCAATGGGAACCGAAAACATTTGATCGCAAGGGTATAGGTCAACCGATTCCTCCACAGCAAAACACGTCTGGTATATTCTATACGACGCTGGTGACGGCATGTGCGTCACATGACAGGAATATGTTGTCGACCCACCTAACTTGTACACTTGGCGAATAGGTGAAAAGATTCTTCTACCTTGCCCGATTTAGGTTTTCTTGTGGATGTCACAATCACTCCCAAAAAAGTGATGAAAACAGAAGAGTTTGTCACATAAACGGCAACAAATAAATGCAACAGTTTCACAGTCGCACAGTTTTCCATGTTCTCTGTCAAAACATATGTTTTTAACGTTTTCAAATTTTTCCGTGTGTAGACTGTCAAATCCTGCATATGTCCAAGCAAATCTGAACATGTCCTGGAATTTTGGTGAGTGAAGTTGACTATGTGTGAGTACCTGAACTGAAGATTTGAACCAAGGACCTTTCGTTCCGCAGCTGCTCACGCTAACGACGGGACCACGGCGCCAGTAAGTCCAGATTTCCTTGATGTTGCTTATCTTGCGCATGGACTACTCAGTTTGTATATTTTGCTTATTTTTTCATAGTTCCACACAACTTCTTCCTGTTTTCTCGATTGATCTGTGTTCAGGTTTTCAAGACCTATCCACTGTGCCAACTTATAACTACATCTGAGGGGGGTGCGATGGGGAGGTTCCCTTGTTAGATATTCTTTTCTGGATCCGCTTCGAAGAAAGAACGGTCTCTACTGATTTCAGCCCTTCATTTCTTGATTTTTAAACTTGAAAACGTGAACGCTCTGATTATTTTTAAACTTTCGCCAAGTAAGAATTAACTTTATTTGGAGAAAACCGTGCCGGCCGATGTGGCCGAGCGGTTCTAGGCGCTTCAGTCTGGAACCGCGAGACCACTACGGTCGCAGGTTCGAATCCTGCCTCGGGCATGGATGTGTGTGATGTCCTTAGGTTAGTTAGGTTTAAGTAGTTCTAAGTTCTAGGGGACTAATGACCTCAGATGTTGAGTCCCATAGTGCTCAGAGCCATTTGAACCATTTGGAGGAATCCGACAGACGCTAAAAACGTTGTGATGATCTAGTTACATACTGTTAAAAGACATACTCATACTGATTAAAAGAACCGTCTATATAAATTTTTCTTGAAATCTAGTGTCATCTCTACCACATGTACCAACAAAACTAAAGCATTCACATTATATCAACGCCAGTTAAGTCCAACGGATTATCTCCTTGTCTTTATTCAAGAAAGTCAAGACTTAAAAGAGGAATAGCAACAAATGAAGTTTATTTTTTTTTACATTAACCAGGTACTAACAGACAAAAAAATAATGTTAATTAAAAGGAAAAAAAACTCGTCATACTTGTAAGACGAATCATTGAAGTGCAGAAATTTGGATCTGTTCTTTGACTGTTTTTAGCTCTACACAAAAATGCGACACCATGCATCAAAATATGACAATAACTAAGCCATCATAGTGCTATCCATTGCTCCGTTTCGTAGCTTATCAGGTCTACTTGTGCGGTGTTATCTGTCGTGAATCTGGTAACCAGTTCGTGAGAACGTATCCCTTTTGCTCAGATAGGCTGTAGCACGTGAGGCAGTATTAGTTTGTTGTAGCAAAACGGAGTAATCAGTGACGGTAGTCATCACCCCCTTTTTAAAGACATTCCCTGTTTCATTTGCTAAACTGGTTCATCCGTTCGGATGACTTGGCCCTCTTATTACCGTCACTTGGATGAAGTTAAAGCATTTCCAAACAAACTTTCTAAGTATCTGAGTATTGTACCCAAAACATAAGCAGTGCAATTTTCCACTCTTAAGCGTCTGTAGTTTTATCTTCCAGCTGCCAGTCTGCCACTAGGTGTCACTGTAAGAGCATCGGTGTGTAAATTGTTGCCGATTTTTTTGCACCGTGTTCTAAGGTACCTCCGAATTTGTAAATGGCTGGCTTCAAGGATTAAATGACCTGCATTAATTTTATGCGACAGGATATTGCGGTGGCTGTGTTATTCTGATTACGATGCAAAGTTCCTTGGGGCGACCACAGCCGTTACAAAGCACATAAAATGAATTCGCAATTGCGAATAAAGACTACCATCAGCTGCAGAATGGAATGACGACCGTAAAAAGATGTTCCACGCCGGGCCTCGAAACCGGATTTGCCGATGATAGCGATCGGTCGCCTTACCATAAAGCTATCTGTGGACAACCCACTGTCAGACCCAATCTTCGATATGTCTTCAGCAATGCGTCTACGACATGTACTCGTACATCCATTATGGATGTTCCCGTACAGGTCAGATGTTGCACTTGAAATTCGCTTGCCCGGTATCGGCAGATGAATACTCTCTATTATTCTGCTTACGATGCGAAGTCCAAGAAAGATCCATCACTGGGAAAGCATATGCTTATTTCGCCGTTACAGTAGTGACTTCGCTAATAAAACTAGAGGCTACGATCTTCTGATTCGCCCTTGTGTAAAAGACGTGGTGTCTGAAGTATTACTTTACTTTCAGTAAATCAATTGGTCTTAATGAAATACGTTTTGTCATGTGTTTTGTAATAGTGAACTATCAAACCGGCATGGAATTCTTACAAGGGAACATCCCCATCGCATCCACCTCAGATTTAGTTATAAGTTGGCACAGTGGATAGGCCCTTAAAATCTGAACACAGATTAATCGAGAAAACAGGAACAAGTTCTGTGGAACTATGAAAAAATAAACAAAATATACAAACTGAGTAGTTCATGCTCAAGATAAGCAATATTAAGGAGAGTCTGGGCTCAGGAGCCCCGTGGTCCCGTGGTTAGCGTGAGCAGCTGCGGAACGAAATGCCTTTGCTTCAAATCTTCCCTCAACTGAAAATTTTACTTTCTTTATTTTCGCTAAGTTATGATCTGTCCGTTCGTTCATTGACGTCTCTGTTCACTGTAGTAAGTTTAGTGTCTGTATTTTGCGACCGCACCGCAAAACCGTGCGATTAGTTGACGAAAGGACGTTCCTCTCCAATGGGAACCGAAAACATTTGATCGCAAGGTCATAGGTCAACCGATTCCTCCACAGGAAAACACATCTGATATATTCTATACGACACTGGTGACAGCATGTGCGTCACATGACAGGAATATGTTGTCGACCCACCTAACTAGTACACTTGGCGAATGGGTAAAATGATTCTTCTACCTTGCCCGATTTAGGTTTTCTTGTGGATGTCATAATCACTCCCAAAAAACTGATGAAAACATAAGAGTTTGTCACATAAACTCAAAACAAAAAGTTAAATTTTTCGCTCTGGAGAAGACTTGAACCAAGGACGTTTCATTCCGCACCTCGTCACGCTAACCACGGGACCACGGCACTCCCGAGCTCGCACAGTCCTTGATATTGCATATCTTGCACATGGACTACTCAGTTTGTATATTTTGCTTATTTTTTCTTAGTTCCACACAAATTCTTCCTGTTTTCTCGATCGATCAGTGTTCAGTTTTTCAAGGCCTATACACTGTGCCAACTTATAACTGAATCTGAGGGGGGTGCGATGGGGAGGTTCCCTTGTTTGGGCAGTCATGAAAAAAGAGCAACTGTGCAAGTAACAACGCATTAGTTTGTGTTAGAGTTGATTTTTTATGAACGACAACACTATCAACATGATTTTGTAAACGAATCCATTGTTGTATGATCCAGATGGACTGTACTTAATTGAAAATAGTGAGTCCCCTTGTACTTGCAAGGGATAATTGTATAAGAAACATTCGATGTCATCCACTGTGTCATTTGATTTTCAATACAGAGCGTCAAGTCGTGAATGTAGTAGCCAGGGCATTAGCGTATAATTTCCCATGTAATACACTCGCTCTGCTTCAAGTAACTCCTCGTTGACATGACAATGAACCCAGGCCATTGTAGCGCGCCTCACAGGGAAGAATCGCCGATGTACGAGGGGCGTTTGAAAAGTCCGTGCAAGAATAAAAGCTACTTACGTGGTTGGGTTCAAAATGGTTCAAATGGCTCTGAGCACTATGCGACTTAACTTCTGAGGCCACCCCGGCCGGCTACGTGTTTGGGGTCAACCTTTTTTGTTTTGCGACATGGTCTCCTTTTAGACTTATAAAATTCGTCCGACACTGTTCTAATTTGTTGATCCCTTCCGAATAATAGGAATTGTCGAAGTCTGCAAAATAGCTACTAGTTGCCGCAATCACTACCTCGTTTGAATAAAATCTTTGTCCCGCCAGCCATTTCTTCAAATTGGGGAACAAATAGTATTCCGAGGGTACCAAGTCTGGAGAATAGGGGGGATGTGAAACGAATTGGAATCCTATTTCCAATAATTTTGCGACCACTACTGCTGAGGTGTGTGCTGGTGCAGTGTCGTGATGGAAAAGTACTTTTTGTGGTTTAATCGCCGGCTTTTTTGCTGCAGCTCTGTTTTCAAACGGTCCAATAACGATGAATAATATGCACCTGCAACAGTTCTACCCTTTCCCAGATACTCGATGAGCATTATCCCTTGTGAATCCCAAAAGACAGTCGCCATAACCTTTCCGGAAAAAGGAATGAGCTCGGCCTTTTTTGTGCAGATTATCCCTTGGTAACCCGTTGTTTAAATTGCTGTTTGGTCTCAGGAGTATAATAATGTATCCATGTTTCATCCACAGTGACGAAACGACGCTTAAAGTCCTGAACAGCTGCAAACCATTCTTGCAACACTTCACACGGTTCCGTTTTTGGTCAAGCGTGAGCAATCACGGAACTCATCTTGAGGATAGCTTTCTCATGTCCAAATGTATATGCAAAATATTCTTTACCCATTCATTCGAGATGCCCACAGCACTAGCAATTTCAACACCTTAACTCTTCAGTCATCCATCACCATATCATGGATTTTATCAATGATTTGTGGAGTCGTAACCTCCACAGGGCGTCCAGAACGTTCAGCATCAGTTGTGCCCATATGGCCACTCCGAAAATTTTGAAACAACTTATAAACTGTTCTAATCGAAGGTGCAGAGTCACCGTAATGTTTATCAAACTTCTCTTTAGTCTCCTGAGGCGTTTTGCCTTTCACAAAATAATGTTTAATCAGCACACGAAATACTTTTTCGTCCTTTTTTGACAATCACTCGACTTCCTTGATTCACACGAATGCCAATCACAAAGAAATAGACAAATATGGCTGAAACTTGGTGTACATTCTTTCCAAAGATGCTACTGACTAAACATGACCTCGATACGCGCCGATGGTGCCATCTCTTGGACTTTGCACGGACTTTTCAAAAGCCCCTCGCTAGTAGCAGAATCTGTTCAGTTGTGGATGTGCATCATGATGTCAGTACGGAATTGAATGTTAACAAATATGAACCTTTGCTCTAGAAGCGGGTGGTCAGAAAATGACCGTTTTCGATCACGACCCATATCTCGCAGAGTCTGCCGCGTGTTACCGGTGGACGGTGGGGCGTGGCCCGCCTGTGGGCACACACCTGTCAGAGGCGGCTCTGCTCACCCGCAGCTCCGGCGCTCGTAATTGGGGGGCTGTGGGAGCCCAGGCTACCGGCCTCTGACCCGCGCCGCTCCTTTGTCAGCCTCCGGAAACAAAAGCCTCGCGACTCAGCGGCCGCCTTTTGTTCCACAGCGGCTGCCTTTGTGAGGCCGGAAACGCGCGTTTCCCCCAACATCTTTGGGACCAGATTACTGTTCTTTGTCTCTGTTCTTCCTCCTGCTTCCCTTATATATCTAATACCTAGCTTCAGTCTGTCTCTCTCTCTCTCTTTCACACACACACACACACAAATTATCTCTCCGTTCATTCCTCATACGTACCCGTTGCCTCCTTTACAAACGTCGTCATATAAAAAATTCACTATTATTATATCCGTAAGTGTAAACAGAGCGCATACAGGGCCTCGAAAAGATGCCAGACCTTGCAAATGGTTTTAATGGCTCTGAGCAGTATGGGACTTAACATCTGTGGTCATCAGTCCCCTAGAACTTACAAGGGAACATCCCCATCGCACCCCCCTCAGATTTAGTTATAAGTTGGCACAGTGGATAGGCCTTGAAAAACTGAATACAGATCAATCGAGAAAACAGGAAGAAGTTCTGTGGAACTATGAAAAAATAAACAAAATATACATACTGAGTAGTTCATGCTTAAGATAGGCAATATTAAGGACAATGTGAGCTCAGGAGCGCCGTGGTCCCGTGGTTAGCGTGAGCAGCTGCGGTACGAGATGTATTTGGTTCAAATCTTCCCTTGACTGAAGATTTTACTTTCTTTATTTTCGCAAAGTTACGATCTGTCCGTTCGTTCATTGACGTCTCTATTCACTGTAATAAGTTAAGTGTCTGTATTTTGCGACCGCACCGCAAAACCGTCCGATTAGTTGACGAAAGGACGTGCCTCTCCAATGGGAACCGGAAACATTTGATCGCAAGGTCATAGGTCAACCGATTTCTCCACAGGAAAACACGTTTGATATATTCTATACGACACTGGTGACAGCATGTGCGTCACATGACAGGAATATGTTGTCCACCCACCTAACTAGTACACTTGGCGAATGGGTAAAATGATTCTTCTACCTTCCCCGATTTAGGTTTTCTTGTAGATCACTCCCAAAAAAGTGATGAAAACATAAGAGTTTGTCACATAAACTCAAAACAAGAAGTTAAATTTTTCACCCGAGGGAAGACTTGAACCAAGGACCTTTCATTCCACAGTTCGTTATACTAACCACGGGACCACGGCGCTACTGCCCTCGCGATCTCCTTGATATTGCATATCTTTGACATGGACTACTCAGTTTTTATATTTTGCTTATTTTTTCATAGTTCCACACAACTTCTTCCTGTTTTATCGATCGATCA
Source organism: Schistocerca nitens (assembly GCF_023898315.1). NCBI lineage: Eukaryota > Metazoa > Arthropoda > Insecta > Orthoptera > Acrididae > Schistocerca > Schistocerca nitens. The sequence continues at coordinate 533,281,110 of NC_064620.1, read as the reverse complement.
GTGTTCAGTTTTTCAAGGCCTATCCACTGTGCCAACTTATAACTAAATCTGAGGGGGGTGCGATGGGGAGGTTCCCTTGTTAGAACTACCTAAACCTAACCTAACCTAAGGACATCACACACATCCATGCCCGAGGCAGGATTCGAACCAGCTACCGCAGCAGTCGCGTGGTTCCGGACTGAAGCGCCTAGAACCGCCCGGCCACAACGGCCGGCTACAGACTTTGCAATCGGCATGCGGTTGCTCATCCCAAATCAAGACATAAATATCTAGCAAAAAGTAGTCCTCCCCTTTCCCCTCAATAGAACAGAAGTTCAGATTAAAAAGCGAGGCTCTGGCAAAGCTGTGGCTGCGGGCAACGCAGCCAAGAACAGGCAGCATGAACCGTGCAATGTGCCGGAGCTATACTATAAGCTCAGCCAGACGCGATAATGCCGGCGGGAACAAAGACGCGCCGGCCGGTCTGGCCGAACGGTTATAGACGTTGCACTTTAGTCTATACTCGTTAATTCCATTCTGTATGTCTGATGACAAAGCTTATCTTCACATAACGTGGTGTTCCCAAACCAGAATCTCAGTAAGTGGAGAAACAGAACTACGGCCAACAATCATTCTTCTATGAACACTGCTGTTGCACGGGACACACTGAGGTGATAGTCAACGGACAGCGATATGGCGGTGAGGCGGTAGTATTGCGTGCGTCAGCTATGAAGCAACAGAGCATTAGCGAAGATATCTGTACTCGGGTCATTCATGCGAATAGGTTTCCGACGTCATTACTCCCGCACAACGGGAATTAATAATCTTCGAAAGAGGAATGGTAGTTGGAGCTAGGTGCATGGGTCGTTCCATTTCGGTAATCGCTAGAGAATTCAGAATTCTGAGATGTACAGTGTCAAGAGCATGCCGAGAATACCAAATTTCAAGAATTACCTCTCAATGCAGTGACCGAGGAGAGCGGAGTTTGCTTAGAGTTGTCAGTTGTAACAGACAAGCAGAACTGCATGAAATAACCTCATGAATCGATGTAGTGAAACGTCCCCTTTGGGAAATTGTGAATTACTGTGCTGATAAACCTCTTACGTTATTTGATTTTCAAACAACTGAGCAAAACTGAACGTACTCAGTCATTTCTCTCTTTACTTGTTCTGATAAACACTAAACTGACACACAATATTTTTAGTGCAACGCAATCTGACTTTCAATAATCCCTACAACAGAATGGTCCTGACTAACATTAACCTATACCTTTCATGAATCAGTTACCTCACAAAAATCTTCGTTACTCGAACTACTGCAATACAGAGGGCGCCAATATTGCCAGCTACATAAAAAAATCTAACTACTGAAGGCACAAACTACTGATAGGCATAGTTAGCAAATGAAAGATTTTGGTAGAGAACAAACAATGTATTTACTTTAATAGTGTTCAAAAGTCATATATATATATATATATATATATATATATATATATATATATATATATATATATATCAGTTCATGAGTTCATGACATCCAGTTTTACCAGTTTCCGTTTTCTGACGGACACACATCCGGATCGTCCGCTCTCAAAATTCTATTCTGCCATCTCTCTCCCCACATCCACCACTGCTGGCAGTTCGCCTCCAACTGCGCAACGCTATGCGCTGTTCACATCCAACTGCCCAAGACTACAGTAGCAAATATTCCAACAATACCAACCAGCCACAGCTCACAGCACAGTCAGTGATACAGGGCGCTACGTGGCGTTACCAACATAAAAACCTAAACAGCCTACTTACAGTGGGACGAATGCCGCATGTATCCATTAGGACAGCCTGGGGTGAAGCTGGGCTTTAGTGGGCTATGGTAGCAGACGAACAACGTGAATGACTTCGCTAGCAGCACGATATCGTTGGCAGCGCTTCTTCTGGGCTATTAACTATGTAATGTGGACGCTAGACGACCGGAAAACAGTGGCGTGGTCAAGTGAGTCCCGACCTCAGCAGGTATATGCGGTTTCAGGGGTCGTGTGTGGTGGAGACAGTACGAAGCCATGGAGCCAAGCTGTGAACAAGACACTGTGCAAGCTGACACTGCAAGCTCGTGGTGGCTCCCCAATGGTGTGGACTGTGTTTGCTGGGAAAGGACTGCATCTTCTGATCCAACTGAAACTATCATTGACCAAATAGTTATGTTCGGTTGTTTGGAGACCATTTGGAGCCATTCATGGATGTTCTCAATCAATGATGGAATTTTTATGGATGACAATGTACCATGTCAGTGGGCCACATTTGTTCGCGATTTGTTTGAAGAAAGATTTGGCCGCGCAGATCGCCCTACATGTATTCCATCGAAAATCTGTAGGACATAACAGGGAAGTCACTTTGTTCACCAAATCCTACACTGGAAACGCTTTCGTAATTATGGAAGACTGCAGAAGCAGCATGGCTGTGTATTTCTGCAGCGGATTTCCATTGAATTGTAGAGTCCATGCTACATCGACTTTCAGCACAACACCGGGCAAAGCAAGGTCCGACACAATATTAGGAGTAAGTTATTGAGGACTTGGAATTGTTCAAGGATTTCGACTTGGAAACCATTTGAATATCTTGCCGTAAGAACATGATGACCTCAGCTCTACCAATAGTCTGACTCCCAAAACCACACGTGAAGCGATTACAACAATATCTTGCGACATACCAGTTTATTGCTGCTTCAAAGTACCGCTTCGTTTAAATCTATAGTCTGCAAACCACCTTTCGGTGTATGGCGGAAGATGCTTTCTGTAAAACTGTCGTTTTTCCTCTTCGTTTTCCAATATCGAGTTGTATGCTGGCAGAAAGATTGCTGGTTAGCCTGTGTGTGAGCTCGAATCTCTGGTTCATGGTCTTTCCGCGAGATGTACTTGGAAGAAGCAATACAGGCTGCTCCATTAGGAACGGCCATTATTAAAGAACATGACAGAAACCATCACTCGAAGCAAAAACCTAGTAAACATTTGATAAAATTCAAATCTTAAGACGTATGAGACTATGTCCATCTTCGATACTGTGAAACAAAACTCCTCTACTGCAAGCTCCTTGCCTTCCATAATTCGGGAGGAGGTTGTTCTTCTTGTTGTTGTGGTCTTCAGTCCTGAGGCTGGTTTGATGCAGCTCTCCATGCTACTCTATCCTCTGCAAGCTTCTTCATCTCCCAGTACTTTCTGCAACCTACATCCTTCTGAATCTGCTTAGTGTATTCATCTCTTGGTCTTCCTCTACGATTTTTACCCTCCACGCTGCCCTCTAATGCTAAATTTGTGATCCCTTTATGCCTCAGAACATGTCCTACCAACCGGTCCCTTCTTCTTGTCAAGTTGTGCCACAAACTCCTCTTCTTCCCAATTCTATTCAATACCTCATTAGTTATGTGATCTACCCATCTAATCTTCAGCATTCTTCTGTAGCACCACATTACGAAAGCTTCTATTCTCTTCTTGTCCAAACTATTTATCGTCCATGTTTCAATTCCATATATGGTTACACTCCATACAAATACATTCAGAAACGACATCCTGACACTTAAATCTACACTCGATGTTAACAAATTTCTCTTCTTCAGAAACGCTTTCCTTGCTATTGGCAGTCTACATTTTATATCCTCTCTACTTCGACCATCAATGGAGCAAAAGGAGAAGAAATAGGGCATAATAATTGAGCTCTAAAGTGCCTACCATAATAGATAAGTGCAGTTTTCTCACTGGAAGAAACATGTTACACTGTAGCGAGGACGAAAATGCTCTCATTCCTGTCATATCCCCGAATATCGACCAGTCGTTCCGGGACATCCTGAACATTAGGTGACTATCCTAGGAAGGTACGCTCACGGAATTTTTACACTGAAACAAACTGTGATGCGCTACAGCTCTCTTGTAGTGCCTGCAACTGGTTTGGGGTGACCGTTTCAGTGAGGCTTTCGCGGCTGTAAAACTGTGACAAAACGTTCCGCTCCTCTCTAGATCTGCTCTGTTATAAATCCTACCTCGGTGCTGATCTGAGACTCTCTGGATCTGCTGCTCTGAGACTAACGAGCACTGTTCAACTATTGGCCAAACGATGGTTCCTAACATACCTGCTGTGTGAGTAAGTCACATATCCCGAGGATTCTTGCAATGAATCCCGGTAAAATTTAAGGGAAAGTATTGTCTTTCTCTTACTAACGCCTGCTGTCTCTTCGGAAAGGAACATTTGTCCGTGAGCTAGAAAGCAGAGCTTTCAGTGTTCCTCGGAGTTCGTTTTGCTCGTGCAGCCTGTGCCCACAGACAGCCCCTGGTCCGGCGGCCTGCACTGCAGCTGACGGGGCGCCAAGTCGTATACTGTGCGCGCTACCCTGGTATATCCCGTGCGGCGGGCGGCCAGCGGCAACGCCCCCTCGTGGCTCAGGTTGCGCACTCCTTGCGGTTGAAGGCACTCTCTTCCAAAGAAACAATCTTTCCTCCAGAGAGGGCTTTTCCTCAGCTGTTCGCGCCTGGAGGTGAGCTCGTGCACTAGTATTGGGAACCAAGGTCAACGAATACCTACGAGACCAATATGAAAATTTTATTGAATGTGTTGTGGTACTGAAACACGTCTTGTGTTTTATGATTTGTGGACGGCCGATGTCAGAGCAAACCGACCATTTCATTTTAAATTGGCAGACTGTGCCAGATAACATTTTATTCTGATAACTTATTTGCTCAGACAAAAAAAGTGAAGGACCCAGAAGAAATGGCGCAACGTCAGTGTTACTTGTTACACGTACACACCAATGGCGGGCATTTAATTGATTACAGTTGAAATTATCTTTAGTAGGCAGAACAGCCACCAGAGTGCTTCAGCGTATTTCATCTAAATGATGCCGGCCGCTGTGGCCGAGCGGTTCTAGGTGCTTCAGTCCGAAACCGCGCACCTGCTACGGTCACAGGTTCGAATCCTGCCTCGGGCATGGATGTGTGTGACGTCCTTAGGTTAATTAGGTGTAAGCGCCAGTCTAGGGGACTGATGACCCGTAGTGCTTACAGCCATTTGAACCATCTAAATGATGGATCAATTTCAACCACTGTCAATTCTCAGTTTTATACCCTTAAGGGGCTCCGGAACGCCCTATACTTGCAATGTTAAAATAACGCTTATAAATTACATCTTTCCTCACAAAGTATTTGAGGTAGGAAGTTGAACTTTTTACAGATTATTTATTGGAATATGGGCTACAACTTAACACAGGGATTTTACAACATTTTAGTTCAGTTATTAAAGATGACTTTTTTTCAATTGTAATGAAAATTCACAACATTTTTTTGCAATTTTTTATTTATATATTCAAAAATATACAGTTTTTGGAAAAAGGCTGTGTTAAATTATGCAGAAGGTACTGTGTAACATTTACTGAAAGTTTGAAACAAATATGTTTGGAAGATCCTTAGAAAACATGTAATTAGTATGAGAAAATAAAAGTTTTGGGAATCGAGCGACAAAGATTGGATTAACTTTTTAGTGCATTCCGGTTCCATAGGATGGATTATCTTCATCCTCTGCAAACTCCTCCTCCAGCTTCCTCTTGTTCCTCCTCCTGTTTACTCTTGCTTGTATTTATAGACTCTTTACAGCCCTGTCTGCAGTCCGAAGGCGTTCCTTGTCTAAAGCAAGCATCGCTCGTACCATGTTAGAACCTATCTTCATTCCTATATTTCTAAATACCTTGCACCTTACAATGTTGCCATCATTGAAAGTCGCAACAGCATCATACACACCAAAGTGAAGTGTTTCTATTCCAACAAATACAGTCTTGGGGATTCTCGACCATATAACACTATTTACACTTTCATTGTGGTTTTGAGTTTTTCCGTGAATACACCTTTTCAACAGTTCAGGTGCTGCTAAGTCTCTGAAAATAGGTTTGATCACCTCCATTATTGCATGAGACAGACTATGCTTATGAGTGTACACTTCACCAGTTACACGGACGTTAATAATAACACCATTTGACAGCAGTTTAACAGCGCTACAGTGGGTCACGCCCATGTAGAACACATTTCATAAAAAATTTAAAAATAGTTGTAGTCTTCGGAATTGAATAAATTATATATCTATTAAAACGTAATAGTCTGCAGATTCAGAAAACGCAAAAAAGTAAAAATTGAACTTTTCACGATTTTGAGCCTTTCCGGAGCTCCTTAATGCACCAAGCATATAAATTACATTATTGGCCAGTTTGGGCCTTAGGCCACTATCAGATGTGTGATATTGGCGACATGTGGCCCACAAATCATCAGTATCATACATCTGACAATGGCCTAAGGCAGAAACTCGCCAATTATGTAATGTATATGCATAGTGTATTAAAGGGATAAAACTGACAGACAGGGCTGTGTAAAATTAATCATTTAGGTAATACTCTGAGGCTGTGGACCTGTACGTGAAGAAATACGCGTGGTTCATGTTTAGCCTTTATTGATGGGACTGGTAGTCAAATGATGAGGGGTAACTGAAGAACAAGAAGATGCCGCGTGCTACTGTGAGACAACGTTATCAGTAACTGACAGAGTCTAAAAAGAGCTTCATTGTGTGTCTCCGTTTGCCAACACTGAGCTGTGCGGGCCACTCACGTGACAGTGGCTGGACGTCGGAGCAGGCGTACTTATCAAGGAGCGAACACCGAAGATGACAAGAACAAAATAATAGCTTTTGCTTCATGGTGGGCTCAAACTAAAGAAGATACGAAGTGACCCTATCCAAATACTCCAACACCATTCACAACGAAAAGTGTGCCACTGCAACGAATAGCGTCGAATAGTGAACAGTTTTAATGAACTCCTACACATAATGGGAAGTGTGTAGCCTCACTTTTGAAACCCATTGTGAGACACTGCAGACCCCAGCTGGAGAACTCGTTACGAGGCAGAAAGAGATTCTGCAGCGGAAGGACGTCTTTAACCTCTTAGCACATCGTTTTGAACCACTTTCAGCTGCTTGTGGCGGGGAACAGTATTTTGAGATGGTAGATGTGTGTGTGAAATCTTATGGGGCTGAGATGGTAGAGTCCGTCTCTTTCCCATATCAGCGCCTAAATATTTTACTGACGTATGCACACCTCAAGATGTCATTTGAAACCACTAGACTGGTCGTGTTCCTTTAAAATGCCGTATACAGCTTAAAGGGGTTTATTTCAGAAACGTGGATACTGAAAATATGACTGGAAAATTTGATAGAGTAGCCATGGAGTCCCAACATACCCCTGGGATTTACATTGTCTGTGTGGAGCACTTTGACGTAGTACTAAGTTCTGCACGGTTCAAACTTAAACACTTTCATTGTGGGCGAACATGAGAGAAGCTACGAATGTGTTCCTGGACCAACTGAGCAGCATCCAGCAAAACATACAGTTCACGATGGAGCTATGACAGAATAGATGTCTTCCATGCATTCTTGGTCGTTCTAATAAGAATAGAAGCAGACTGTACCCTACGGCATACATTACACTGATAAAAGACCAGCACAGTTCCGTGTGTTCATGCAACGAGCTGCCATCATTATCTGGCGCAGCGGTAGATTGTTCCAACCACTTTGATTCACAGGGTATGAGTCACCCGTGACAAAGGAAACTTTCCAGCAGAGATGCAAACATTTGGAAACGTTTTCGATAAAATAAGTACACAGAAGCGAACATTAGACGTGCATTGAACTAGTAATAGAGGTAGCCGCAAAGAAGGAAAAGGAAGCCAGCCGCTTTTATTCCCTACATTTTGCCTCCTCAGCCAAAATTGCGGGAATCCTCGGAAAAATTTCAAGGCCATCTTTCGATGCTATGCTTCGTTCAGTGAAGGACACATTAGAGCTCCATCATTTATCAGAGATTATATATTCGGGATAAGTATTGCCACCAAGAATAACTCCGAAAGTATGATAGGAGATGAAAAGTTTGTGGGACGAAAGTTGCATGGGACAACGGGGGCCATAATATGACTTTTTTGTTGCTAGTTCCGGTCCCTTCAGAGGTATCAAGTTCAACTTTGTTTTTTTTTAAATGGGATGCTACAGTTTGGTACTTACTTTCTGATAGTGACTATCGAGACGAATCCAATGATGTGTATCAGTAAGGTCTTTGATGGTGAATGAAGGTCAATAAGGTGGCATGAACGTCCATTTACAGAAGGTGTTCGAAGTGATAACCAGTGGTATCATTGCAGTGTTGCGATCCTCGTATGGTTTGAGTGGTACTCCTTATCACATCGGCTCTTATCGAAGCACATGCTCTGACTATTCTCTCTCGTATATGGTGCAAATAGTGAATATTCGCCGAATATGTCCTAATGTCTGTAGAATTACTTTGGTAAAGCAATGTGCATTCCACGAAACATAATAATGTCAGTTGTTTCGTAAACATCCAATTAAATCACTGAACATCGCGACGCTAGAGCAGTCAAATGCAACCGCGCGCATAGCATTCGCTTTCAAATATGCATCCGATGAAACCGACTAAAATCAGCGTTCAGAAACTAAACTCGTGAAATTCCAGAGCCTACATGTTATCTAGTCTCGAAAGCATTTAGTAGCAATACGAGCACGGACACTAATTGCAGCAGGAGATCATTTTTATTGGTTCGAGAATCGATACTTAGCGGCGCCTACCCCAGGGTTAGGGCTACTTCCATATTCCCCTGCTCGCTTTTCACTTTGGTTTCCGCCAGCGCGCACTGCCCTTTGTTTTGTGCCACTCAAATGGTGGCTCAGTTATTAATCGGTGGACGACTGGGCGACTACACGGAGTCTGTTTGTGTTTCCTTCGTTATGCAGATGGAGTTTCGTTTGCAAACACAGCCCGTATGGCAAGTGAACGATGAGTACTCTTGCGTAACCTGTATGTTCGAGCTGGACGGACTCTGGTCGCCGATTTTCTGCGATGTACCCAACATGGCACTCCAAGCACGAAGCGGCACGTATATCAAAGAGGAAATTTTCTATCCGTTATGGTTTCGACTAGGTAGAGGAATGTTCCCTACAATGCACTGCTCAAATAATTTGTATCACTGCTATGACATTCGCACCTTCTGTACTGTCCGATATTAGCGCTGTCTGCTTGTACTGCGTGATTCTTGGACCCATATTGTCAGCTATAGTTCCGTGCGTTGAGGAAAAGTTCGTCTGACGACTGCGTTGATACCGTTGGTTATCTAATCAAACCTTTTGTGTATGTGGCGAAGACAATTAATGTTAGAAGGTTAGTGACTATGTGATGTTTTATTTGGAGGTATATATATGCAATACCCTCCACAAGTTTGGAAACACCTAGTAATTATAGACAATGGAAAGGAAATACACTATAAAAATGCATTTTGTTGTTTTCCAAATGTTTATTAAGCTCAAATAATTCACAGGAAAATGCAACTAGTACATTTTCGATTCCTCAAAATAGCCACTCGTTGCTTTCATTACTGCCTTGCACATTCTCGGCATGCGCTACGTCAGTTTTGCCAAGGTTTCAGTTGGAATTAAACTCCATTCTTGCTGCAGGACCTCCCATAATTGTGACCCACTCATGATTTCCCGTTTTCGGATCCTCCTGTCCAATTCATCCCATAGCAGCTCGATTGGGTTACAATCAGGGGACTGGGGCGGCCATTCCCTGTTTTTCAATATTTTACGAACCTCTAGAGACTTCACATAGTTCTGACACAAGCGAGAGGTATGTTTCGGGTCGTTGTCTTGCTGCAAAGGAAACCCTTTCCCAATCAGACGCAAACCAGATCTCTTAGCATGCGTCTGGAGAATGGGATGATAATCCTTTTGGTTAATTTTTCCATCTATTTTCACTAAATCTTCGACTTTATTCCCTCCAAAGGATCCCCATACCATCACAGAACCCCCTCTATGATTTACAGTTGGAATTACGCACTGAGGATTCAAGCGTTCATGGGGTAAACGGCGCACAAACTGACGGCGTTTACTTCCAAATATTTCGAACTTTGATTCATCAGTGAATAAGACTCTTTCCCAATCCCCCGATGTCCAATGTTGGTGTAGCCCACTGAAGCCTTTTCGTCTTGTTAACAGGGCGCAACAGCAGTTTCCTTGTTGTTACATAACCTTGGAGGTGGTTGTCTCCCAGGCATCTTCTCACTGTTGACTCACTCACTGGTGTATCTCTCGTTGCGTTTAGTTCAGCAGTCAATTCACGGGCAGACTTTAATCTGTTATGTTTACTGGTCACTACCAAATACTTTTCCTGGCGTTCTGATATTTTACTGGGTGCTCCTGAGCGCAGAAGATCTCCATAGGAGCCTGTTTCTCGATGCCGGTGTATGGTTTTGACAACTACGCTGATAGAAATCATCAGTTTCTCTGCTATTTGTAGCACACTGTTGCCTTCTCGGTGCAAAGTGAATATCATTACCCGTGATTCATAAGGAATCTGGCACTTTGGGGCCACTTTCAGTTACTTTCGCGGCGTGTTATACCTTTATGCAAACGCAGCTACAAGTGAGCAGAAATGTAAACATTGTACCTCTACATAGCCATGCGGTCTACTCGTGCCACGTGGCGTGTTTGGTAGAACTGCTTGGACAGGTAACGTAACTCACATAGATCACTTCCATATTGCTCCATTGTAACACGCAGCATGGTCATCAATAAACACTTCCGGGCTAAGTTGCCGTGGTCGATCTGTAAAACTTCTTCTCCCTAACGTTTCGTTCTCAACTACGGAGAACATCTTCGGAGGTGAGTCAACGACTCACCTCCGAAGATGTTCTCCGTAGTTGAGAACGAAACGTTAGGGAGAAGAAGTTTTACAGATCGACCACGGCAACTTAGCTCGGAAGTGTTTATTGATGAAGACGCCGGCCGTGAAAGCCTACATGGAATGACGCAGCATGGTGTTTCCAAACTTATGAAAGGCAGTGTATATTATAAAATTAAGAAACAATCTTACTATTCAAACAGTCAATCTGTTTTCGCTTTGACTCGTGTTTAGGAAACTAACATAGAAGAAATGATCAGATGCATTAAATACAAAAGTTAATTCATGCATAGGGTGCAAGGGACGAGAAAGGGGTGAAAAAGTTACATTGCAATGCCTTCAATCGCTGATCTAAGAAATGACATAGGAAACATTTCCTTAAACTACTGGTGATTATCTTCAAGCGCAGGGTTGTAGTTTTTGAAGTTTATACGGTTTATGTACTCACTGGTACAAATCAGAAAATCACAATTATGATTTGAAACACTTGCAGATACTTGGTAATAGAAGGGTAGCATATTTATTTTTCACACAATTTCCGTTATTTAAATCAGATACCAAAAACAACAAATACTCTTCAGCTGAGGAAGGCTCTGCTTAAACAATTTTGTAACTTACTGATTTGGCTATCTGTACCTGTAACTGTACGGGGTAAGTCACGTGAGACGTAAACCCCCTTCCATTTCGTGACCGGTTACACTTATCGAAATCCTGTTTTCGGTAAATGTTAGACCGTCGAGGGGCACGTATATTTTTGTTTGGTCTTGGTTTTAGTGTTCGCATCAACGAATATATTTAAGCAAGTATTTTTAAATTGGGCCGTATACTTTTTATAACTGCGTTCTACAGCTGTTTTAGAAGACAATTACAGTGTACAGTGTTGAAACGTGACTTAAAATATTTCGAGAAATGGCCGAGAACGTGAGAGAAGGGTGGCCCTGCGATGCAAACACTCCAAGCAGGCGTCTCCGAGAAGTTTGCGTAGTTTTATACCGTAAGGTAGGCCTGCGCTAAGAGAATAAATCTTTATTTCCCCGTTAACAAAGGTCGTAGGAAAACTATTCCACATTTGTGCATCCTACCAGATTTAAATGAGCAGAAATGAACTGTTCATTCTTCAAAAACAGTAGCCACCGTATTAAATATCTAAATGTTAGAAGGAAGATTTCACCTATCTTTCCTGTACGTGGCCATGTGCTTTTAAGACTTAAAACACAGGCTGTGAGACAACTGCCTACCTGCACTTCTCTAAATTATGGGATACATTCTTTGAACTAAACATATTATTAAAAATGCTTTGATAACCACCTGTACAGCGCAAAATAAATATACTTCTTTACGAAACGTCGTTTCATGCTGAAAGTAAGCGACTAATGACAGTGTTTCCAGCAGCGTGAAGGACACACACACTCGAAATATTTGACATTGCAGTTCAATTTCGTACACACTTAACTGAAATGAACAATTTACTAACAATGATTTGGTAACCATCCATATCACATAACAAATTTTGTCTTCCAAAAAAATTACTTTATCCTTCATTAAGAATGTGTCCACACTCTTGACCATGGACTGAGGGGCACATATGGGATCACCGTCCGCAAGAACAATGACCAGATGTAATTACAGCGCATTATATCGTAGAACATGCACAGGCGATTCGACGACGCATCTCGTCTGGCGTAGTTGGGGCTTCGTCATAGACTGCATCTTTGAGTGCGCCCCCACCCCCTCCCCCCTCCCCACGAAATAAATAAATCAAGAGTAGTGAAATTGGGGGAACTCGCAGGCCATTTGACGACTAAATTTCGTTCTATCCAACGCCAGTGGTACCTCTTCTTGAAAAACAGGCAAAATGTTTGTCAGAAAGTGTGCGTACGAATGCCCATTTATATGTGTGAAACCTTATGGGACATAACTGCTAAGGTCATCAGTCCCTAAGCTTACACACTAATTAACCCAAATTATCCTAAGGACAAACACACACACCCATGCCCGAGGGAGGACTCGAACCTCGCCGGGACCAGCCGCACAGTCCATGACTGCAGCGTCCTAGACCGCTCGGTTAATCCCGCGCGTATGCCCATTTAGAACGCCTGAGGTGAAGTAAGGTCCCACTACGTTATTTCGTATGATGTCTCACCATACGTTTACAATTCACGGATGTTGATATTGCACCTGACAAAGCCAGTGTGGATTTTCGGCTGCCCAATACTGCATGTTATACACAATTACATGAGCGTGGTTAGTAAGCCTTGCTTCGTCGGTAAAGAGCACATGCTGGAAAAGCGCAGGGCCGTCCCTCAGCTGCTGAGAGGCAAACCTACAAAATTCTACGACTTTCGAGGTCACGGTCGTCGATGGTCTGATTTAGTGACAGACGATAGGTATGGAAATTCTGTCGATGCAGGATGCTAAAGACACTCATCTAATTGATTACATAGACATTGGCAATTTATCTCGTACCACTGTGCGCATTCATTAGCCTCGTAGCCAGAATATCTTCTTCGTGTTCTCTGTCAGTCCGGTCTTTGGCGTTCATGCAGCCTGTCCGCAATAGCTTCTTTATAATTCGTGCAGCTGCCTGGCGCGTCGGTCATTGGAGGTCACGATATATAGCGCTCGACTGCTGTACTGATTTTTACTGCATTCCTTTTACATTCACCATATGAAAGTAACATATCCCACTTCTCCTCGTAGGTGCACATTTCTACACGCAACGAATGCACAAGCAGCAATGAGCGGCCGGCGGGACAGACAAGTAAACAGGGAAATGTGTTGACATTCTCACACAGCGTGGCACGAGATTTCTGCTTGGCGGTGTTTGCATTGGAAGTGCCGATTCCGGCCACCATGCTCTAAAATCATAGGACATTTCTCGATTATTTCAACGAAAGGTTTCAACGTCAACATTAACAAACGCTATATCACTGTAAATGTCTTCTCAGAAGCTTCCATGATGCAATTACAAAAGGTACACCATTCCATTTAAAAATACGTACTAGGTTAAATATCTCCATCGATTACCAGCGCTAGAAACATAGACGAAACAAAAAAAAAAAGAGGGCGCCTCGACGCACTAGCATTTGCCGAAAACCGCGTTTTGATGTGTGTAGCCGTTAAGCAAATGAAAGGGATGTTACGTTCAAAAATGGTTCAAATGGCTCTGAGCAGTATGGGACTCAACTGCTGTGGTCAATAGTCCCCTACAACTACTTAAACCTAACTAACCTAAGGACATCACACACATCCATGCCCGAGGCAGGATTCGAACCTGCGACCGTAGCAGTCGCACGGTTCCGGACTGCGCGCCTAGATCCGCGAGACCACCGCGGCCAGGATGTTACGTCTTATGCGATTTACCCTGTATATCCTAAAAACAAATCTGTAAAACCGTAGTGTCCGTACATTGAAAATGTTTGCCAAAAACTAATTGCTTGTGCTGCAGGGAGTGTAACAGATTACAATAAGACTATTTTTAAAAACACTTTCTGTCTGTCTGTCTGAACACGCTAATCTCCAAAAGTATGACACGAATTTTGATGGGTTTTCACAGATGCCGTGAGTGTAGCTTGGGCAACATGCATGCTCTGTTTCATCAAATTCTGGTCACGAAAGAAAAGATACCTTGACTTGAAAATTTAGGAGTCTGCTCATGTCAGCTTAGTACTTCGGGTGTTTGATTCAGTTACACCGTCATCACGACGTAGTATACCAGGAAACCAACAGATGGCAATGTTAGTTTCGCAGTACGCCAAAGAACCATCAGATGGAAGGTGTAATTGCTGTGATGGGCACAATATCCACCTGACGAGAACATAGGCACAGATGAAGTCACAACATACCGTAACTCATAGTTTTTTTTCTTCTTGTTATCAGTCTTCTGACTGGTTTGATGCGTCCGCCACGAATTCCTCTCCTATGCCAACCTCAATCTCAGCTTAACACTTGCAACTTACGTCTTCAATTATTTGCTGGATGTACTCCTATATCCGTCTTCATCTACAGTTTTTGCTTCCTACAGCTCCCTCTATAACCATCGAAGTCATTCCCTGATGTCTTAACAGATGTCATCTCACCCTGCCTCTTCTCCTTGTCACCGTTTACCACATATTCCTTTCCTCTCCAGTTCTGCGCAGACCACCTCATTCCTTACCTTATCAGTAGACTTAATTTTCAACATTCGTCTGTAGCACCACTTGTCAAAGGCTTCGATTCTATTCTGCTCCGGCTTTCCCACAGTCCATGTTTCACTACCATACAATGCTGTGCTCCAAATACACATTCTGAGAAACTTCTTCCTCAGACTAAGTCCTACGTTTGATACTAGTGGAATTATCTTGACAACGATGATCTTTTTGCTAGTGCTAGTCTGCTTTTGATGTCTCCTTGTTCCGCCCGTCACTGATTCTTTTGCTACCTTGGTAGTGAAATTCCTTAACTTCATCTGCTTCGAGATCAACAATCCTGATGTTAATATTCTCGCTCTTCTCGTTTCTGGTACTTCTTATGACTTTCGTCTTTCTTCGATTTGTTCTCAGTCCGTATTCTGTACTCATTGGCCCTCAATGGCCGCATTTTGGTTCGCCGCTGACAGGGGGAGCGGCGTCACAGTGACTGCATTCGCACAAGACATACACCGCGAACTCACGGCTTCATGGTGCGGGGTGCTGTTGCATTCTACCACGAATCACAACTTCTTGATGCAATAATTTAGGATCAACGAAGTTTAACAAATCACAAGTGGTTCGCGTCCAGGACAGTGTGTCCTGTGGAAACCTACGTGAATGACATCCTGCGACACCTCGCCATACCCTTTCTGTAAAACACGCCAGACGCCATTTTTCAGCCAGACAATGCACGACCGCATGTTGCTGCACGAACATATGCCTTGTTGGTGTCACAGGATGTCAGTCTTTGACCCTGGTCCGCCAAATCACCAGACTTGTCCCGATCGAATATACACTCCTGGAAATGGAAAAAAGAACACATTGACACCGGTGTGTCAGACCCACCATACTTGCTCCGGACACTGCGAGAGGGCTGTACAAGCAATGATCACACGCACGGCACAGCGGACACACCAGGAACCGCGGTGTTGGCCGTCGAATGGCGCTAGCTGCGCAGCATTTGTGCACCGCCGCCGTCAGTGTCAGCCAGTTTGCCGTGGCATACGGAGCTCCATCGCAGTCTTTAACACTGGTAGCATGCCGCGACAGCGTGGACGTGAACCGTATGTGCAGTTGACGGACTTTGAGCGAGGGCGTATAGTGGGCATGCGGGAGGCCGGGTGGACGTACCGCCGAATTGCTCAACACGTGGGGCGTGAGGTCTCCACAGTACATCGATGTTGTCGCCAGTGGTCGGCGGAAGGTGCACGTGCCCGTCGACCTGGGACCGGACCGCAGCGACGCACGGATGCACGCCAAGACCGTAGGATCCTACGCAGTGCCGTAGGGGACCGCACCGGCACTTCCCAGCAAATTAGGGACACTGTTGCTCCTGGGGTATCGGCGAGGACCATTCGCAACCGTCTCCATGAAGCTGGGCTACGGTCCCGCACACCGTTAGGCCGTCTTCCGCTCACGCCCCAACATCGTGCAGCCCGCCTCCAGTGGTGTCGCGACAGGCGTGAATGGAGGGACGAATGGAGACGTGTCGTCTTCAGCGATGAGAGTCGCTTGTGCCTTGGTGCCAATGATGGTCGTATGCGTGTTTGGCGCCGTGCAGGTGAGCGCCACAGTCAGGACTGCATACGACCGAGGCACACAGGGCCAACACCCGGCATCATGGTGTGGGGAGCGATCTCCTACACTGGCCGTACACCACTGGTGATCGTCGAGGGGACACTGAATAGTGCACGGTACATCCAAACCGTCATCGAACCCATCGTTCTACCATTCCTAGACTGGCAAGGGAACTTGCTGTTCCAACAGGACAATGCACGTCCGCATGTATCCCGTGCCACCCAACGTGCTCTAGAAGGTGTAAGTCAACTACCCTGGCCAGCAAGATCTCCGGATCTGTCCCCCATTGAGCATGTTGGGGACTGGATGAAGCGTCGTCTCACGCGGTCTGCACGTCCAGCACGAACGCTGGTCCAACTGAGGCGCCAGGTGGAAATGGCATGGCAAGCCGTTCCACAGGACTACATCCAGCATCTCTACGATCGTCTCCATGGGAGAATAGCGGCCTGCATTGCTGCGAAAGGTGGATATACACTGTACTAGTGCCGACATTGAGCATGCTCTGTTGCCTGTGTCTATGTGCCTGTGGTTCTGTAAGTGTGATCATGTGATGTATCTGACCCCAGGAATGTGCCAATAAAGTTTCCCCGTCCTGGGACAATGAATTCACGGTGTTCTTATTTCAATTTCCAGGAGTGTATGTGGGATATGGCGAAACAACGGGTGTGAAGCAGTGGGACCCAATGCCAACCACCACAGATGAACTTTGGAGCCAGGTGATTGCAGCACGGACTCCTGTACCATAGGCCGCTATCCTCTCCTTATACTTGTCGATGTCATCACTGAGGGACCAAGTTATCAGGTCTCTTGGAGGTCCCTGAACTTATTAGGCAATAGGACACATGCTGAACCGAGGTGACTGGAATGCTGATCATTTCCGCAGATCATTTGAATGTTCATCTCATGTGAATATGAGCGTCTTGTCTCTGATCATTGAAGGTGTTCTTTTTTTTCTGAACATGAGTATATATAACGTATAATCTATCTTTAACGCATTAGAATATAATTACGATGTAGAAGTTCAGCACTTCACTCTGAATGGGGAAGCTACCTGTAGTAAATAATACAGAACTGATCTGAAAAAACCATGCATACCAAGTGTAAAGGTATTAACAAAAAGAAACGAACTACTCTTTGAACTAAACATCCACATAATTTTGTAATAATTTAATAAAAGAGTTCACATTACAGAATAAATAAAACGGAAACCCACTGATGATGGCACAGTGGTGTTGAAACATGTTTGGGTACTGAGAAAATACGGTGTTTTGCATATCTGGCGAACCTCACATCCTACAATTTTAACCGCAAACAGGTCAACACAAGGAGCTGCAAATGCAAATGATGAATATTGCACACTATCTGCTGTGAATTATTTTCATATTTGTGATACGAAAAAGAGTTAGAAAATACGTGGGTAAGTTTCCATTCCAGTCGTTCACTATTAAAAATACGGTGGGTTACAGGATTCAGACAAAATTGCAACAGAAATCGCGATTTATTTTTACGAACTTCCAGCATGCTATTTTCGACTACGTTAGGATTACTTGAAAATGGGTGTCGGCCCAAAAAGTACAATTTGGACTGTTTTTTGTCTGAAGTGTTAACTATTTCTCATTTGAAAAAACATCAGTTATGAAGAACGGATACGTTCTTCCCGTGGACAGGTTTAATTCTGTTTTTTTTTTTTTTTTTTTTTTGTAAAAATACGGTATAAATTGCACAAACTTACCTGGAAGAACTGTGAAACAGAATGTCTTACTAAAATGCAATAGGCGACTAGTGTCGTCAATAGAGTATGGAAAACCTAATTACATGGGTCTTGTGGAAGATAGGATAAGATAAGAAATTTCATGTTTAGTATCATAGTAACACTCTTAACTAAGTCTAGTTGACTAAGACTCTTAAAGAAGTTACAGTATTGGTTTGAAGAAATAAAATGAAAACAATAACTTCTGTTACATCACCGTAGATAAGAAATTTGCCTACGTTAACTAGATAGCAACATACTCTCCTCTTTGCATTCTATCGCTTGCCAAGATGTCGTATCGATATCTCTAACGGTTTACGAGATCGGAGGTATGTTACGGATATTTCATTCCCGTGCTGGTGAGATCGGAAGTGATCGTGGTACATAAATACTATTTTCTCGAGTTTGGAGGCAGGTAGATACCTCCTCCCAAGTCGGAAGCTAATTTTCATGCACAGCGACATGTGGTGAAATATGCACCAAACGTAAAATCATAGTGACCCATAGTTTTCATTGAGCCGGCCGGTGTGGCCGAGCGGTTCTGGGCGCTTCAGTCTGGAGCCGCGCTGCTGCTAGGGTCGCAGGTTAGAATCCTGCCTCGAGCATGGATGTGTGTGATATCCTTAGGTTAGTTAGGTTTAAGTAGTTCTAAGTTCTAGAGGACTGATGACCCCAGATGTTATGTCCCACAGTGCTCAGAGCCATTTTTGAACCAAGTTTTCATTGAAAACTCTTTCGAAGCCCCCGCAGCTTCGTAATCAGATGCGAATAACACCTAAGTATTACTGTTATCGAAATTTTGGGAGCTTCCGCATGAAGGTGACATATAAAGCTGTTAGTAGCGTGAAAACATTTTTTTCCCTCTTAGTTTCAGTAAATTCGTCGGAGCAAAATTGCAGGTCGTTTGCCTCGATTCTATCAGCGCAACGCGTCGCCAACCGGCGCACGGGAAAGCGGGCAAAGAATGCCTCGTTCTTAAATGTTTTTATTTGTGGTGATCCGCAGCCTCCAGATGCTTAATAAACGTAATCATGGTCCGTAGTAAGCTGTAACGTGATTTTTATTTAATCGTGCTGTTAGTTAATTTCGACTACTTGTCACTTTACAAGTTCTTCACGACGACAAGTAGTCACAATTAGCTAATCGCACGATTAAATGAAAACCATGTTTATTAACTGTCTCGTTCACACGGTGTCGCCATCGACAGGCACAGGGCCTCGCCTGTCGATGCAGCCATCCGGCTGCATTGGTGCTGCCTCGTTGGATAACAAGGGGATATTTCTCGCGCTTTGTCAAGCCGTCTTACGCAACGCAGGTAGCCTTCTTTCTTTCTGAGCGCACCCTGAAACTCCTACACGCTTCCGTAAGTGAGAGAATGTGCCGTGCAGTGGGAAGCGACCGCAGCTTCCTTGGAGTAGTAGTGCTACTAGTACTACTGTAGCCGAAGGAAACAAAGAAAGAAGCAAGCCAGAGCAGCAGCGACGTAAAAGTGGCGACTTTATTTGGAATGTAGAAATCCCTGGGCTAGCAGGGCAGAGCGTATGAGGTTATATATGTGGAACGGGGCCAAAATGTGTTCCTGTCAGTTGCACTCGACATATAAACTTTATTTGTTAAAACACACAGTCACACAAACGAGAATCAGTAATTCTCAATGTTTTAACAAAAGACCTCCTTTGATTTAATTTAGATCGGCTGAACGCCACATCTAAAATCCAAGGCACTTGGCCTAACCAAGGAACTGAGGTATAGGAGTTCTTCTGGATGTTTCACTTCTTTAGGATAAAAACTTATCTTCAATATAAATAGGCTGAAGGCCTTAGCTTAAATCTTTCCCATAGAACTCGGCTGAAGTCCACACACTATGCAGAAAACAATTTTACAGCTGAAGGGCTAAAGGGAAGAGCTTCTAAATTTCAACTAAAATAGGTTAAAGGCTTTATCCTAAAATGCTTCACATAAAACTCGGCTGAAGGCCACAAAAAATCTAGACAACATTTCCTGCGGCTTAAGGCGTAGAAAAAATTTATTTTAACCTTTGATTTGAAATGGCTAAAAACTCGGCTGAAGGTCACTTACGAAACCCAAACAATCTCATGGCTTAAAGCCGAGACAAAGAAATTTCCTATTTTTAATTTAAGCTGGAAAACTCGGCTGAAGGCTACATACAAACTAGAAAATATTTACTACGGTTTGAGGCCTGGACAAAATTTTTCAACTTTTGATTTGAAAAGACTGAAAACTCGGCTGAAGGCCACATACTAACTTGAAACAAATTTACGGCTTAAAACCTAGACGCAAAGAATTTCCAATTTTAATTTTGAAAGGCTGAAACTCGGCTGAAGACCACATACCAAACAAGAAACATTTTTTTTTACAGTTTAAGGCCTAAAAAAAAGCCTTGCAATTTTAATAAGCTGAAACTCTGCTAAAGGCCACACAGAGTACGTAAGACTAAAAGGAAATCTATATAAAACCCAAGGAGCTTCGCTCAGAAGGTTCCAAGGGTCGGCCTGGGAAGGTAACACTAACGCACGTTTAGGTGAGACAGGCAGCCAGACTGACAACCTCTGAATAGGAAGGCAACCCAACCGATAGCCAGCCGACGAACCAACTAAGAAGACCAGTTCTCACAACGTTCTGCATACTGGTACCCAATCCAGCCAAGTCAGAATAAACGCCCGAAACTACCAACAATACCTCAGCTGTCGAACTACACTCCGTGTTGGACAGCATCAACACGACGAGAAAAATACGCTGTCGAAAGCTACGTCAACGACCAGGGCAGGTGACCGGAACATCAATGGCCACGAGGCAGAAGATACCGCTGGTATACTTCATTAATGACGGAATGAATTAAATTAAGTTAAAAACGACACAGGAGGAGGGCTGCAATTCTAGCAGACTTCAATGAACACACCTCGTTGCTCGTGGGAGTCTCCCAGAAATCGACAACCAGTATCAAACGAAGAGATGTGATAACAGTTGAGGCTCGATAGTAGGTTAAGTGAGCACTCAACTTTAGTGTCTAGGATCGGTGGGCGACGAACTTCGTAACCCTCGTAAGAAGTGCCTCACAACTGAAACCGCCCGTGCACACCGCCGCCGGCTCCGGCCTGGCTACGCGCCACGGAGACTTCCTCGCTGCTCTGCCTCAACCGACCGACTGTCACCATCCGGAGAGGGTCAGAGGACCCAACAGACGTCGGCTGATAGGACGACCCACCGAATGACCAACCAGTGGTCGATCCCGCTCCAGTTTCCCTTCGTCGGACAGTGCACGTGTGTCGCCAGCGGTTGGCAAGTACTGGCTGTCCGCAACTCACTGGTGCCCTGTCCCCCACCGCTTCTCCGTCCCCGACTGCACTGCTGGTCCAACTCAATTCCAGACACATAACGACCCGCAAAATACTATCGGTCGCTCCAGAGATGGTACAACAGTGCACTTATCGATAAGCGCTGCTGCTGCCACTCATGGGCAAGTAAGGCAGAACTTAGTGACACCAGTAAATGGAATAAGAAAACGAGGCGGCAGTACCGTAAAAGAAGATGATAAACAATGAAAGGCGTGAACAAGAGCCGTGCACGGCTCAAATGTAAGCAATCTTCATCATTAGAATCGTACTCGGCCCCATTTCTGCTCCCTAGTGTGCATGAGACTAGATTCCTGCCCTCTGGGGTTGGAGGTAATGTTGTGGAGAGTATTTTGAAAGCTGGTAGACTATTTACGTCTAGGACGCATAAACTTACTTTGTAAGGGGAGACAGCATGAAACAGTACGGAGCCATCAGCTAGTTCATTAAATAAAACTTCCGGGTTGAACTGCCGTGGTCCATATATAAAACTGCTTCTCCTTCCTGATGTTTCGTTGCCAACACACACACACATACACACACACACACACACACACACACACACACACACACACACACACACATATATATATATATATATATATATATATATATATATATATATATATAATTTTGTTTTTTTATAATTTTTGTTGAACTGAATTGAGATGGATGGAAATATTTAAAAATCAGTGAATATATTTAAACCATGATAAGGTGTCATCGGACATATACTTTGAGAATTTCGTGGCCGTAAGAAGGAGGTACGTGGGCCACGTTATTTCGGAGCTAAAATGAGATAAATACTGAAAATGCAGTTTACATATAATGTTGAAATTTTACGATCATGGATTAAACAAATAATGAAATCACAATAGCGTTAATCATAGCTATAATTACTGAACTGCACCATGCTACTTACATTGGGAATACAATATTAATCACTTGTGATATGTTGATTATCCGCACGTTGGTATCTCGTCGGTGCGCAGTGGAAATTTCCTTATATAATTACTAGTATGCGCCCTGCAGTACGCAGTGACTTTTTATAAAATTAAAGAGTTTAAATTAGAGCGGCCAGTCTAATGCGCGAGGCTCTCCCTCGACTCCATTACAGGCAACGAAACGTCAGGAAGCAGAAGTAGTTTTATATATGGACCACGGCAATTCAGCCCGGAAGTTTTATTTAATGAAGACGCTGGCCGTGAAAGCTTACATGTTACCATCAGCTAGTTGCTAACCTTATTTAAAGAAAGATGTGTACTTGGCGAGCGTAATTAGAAGATAGTAAATTTCACTTCGCTCCAGCTGGAATTTGTAGTGCGGTGTTCTTGCATTTGTGTCGTTATCCTTCTGAGCTTTGGACAGTGGTCCCGAGTTGCTTATGGAAGGAAATGGTAGCAATCTCGTGATGACGCTATAGTGACTTTTTCATGTGATGCTTTCCTAGTTATACGAGATGACAGCCTTTTGAAAATAGTTTTAGTGAGGCTGACAACCTTTATAGTATGTGTGTTGCTTCATAAAACGTGTGTGTTTGGATAAAGAGAGAACTGAAGCTTACGAAATGTGGTGCTACAGAAGAATGCTGAGGATTAGATGGGTCGACCACGTAACCAATGACGAGGTTCTGAATAGAATCGGAGAGACAAAGAATTTGTGGTACAAATTGATCAAGAAAAGGGATCAGCTGATAGGACATATTCTGAGACATCAAGGGATTACCATTTTAGTACTGGAAATATGGACGGTAAAACTCTGGAGGGAGACTAAGACATGAATACGGAAAGCAGATTCAGAAAGTTACAGTAGTTATTCGAAGATGAAGAGGAGGCGCAAGATAGAGTAGCTTGGACAGCCGCTTCGAACCAGTCTTCGGACGGAAGACAACTACAGCAACACTATGTGTCTAGCAGTGTAGAGAAAAAAATGGTTCAAATGGCTCTGAGCACTACGGAACTTAACTGCTGAGGTCGTCAGTCCCCTGGAACTTAGAACTACTTAAACCTAACTAACCTAAGGACATCACACACATCCGTGCCCGAGGCAGGATTCGACCCTGCGACCGTAGAGGTCGCGCGGTTCCAGACTGAAGCGCCTAGAACCGCTCGGCCACCCTGGCCGGTAGTGTAGAGAAGACGTTTCTACTGAAAACCCCGGCCGGTAGTGTAGAGAAGACGTTTCTACTGAAAACTGAAGAGCAATACGCATCGCTGGGGGCAAAGAGTGCATAGATTCCGTTCGCGGCGGTGACTGTGCTTTCGACATAATTATGAAACGATACTGCAGCGCCTGTGTTAAGTTGAATGTAATCGCATTTATCTGTTGGTACTGGGCAAGGGGCTTTCAAATAAAATGTCTCATCGGTATGGGAGTATGCTTAATGGATGTACGAATAAAGATTGTAGATGCATGGTTGACGACATGTGGAAGTTTGGATCTGGCCTTGATTCGGTCACGGATAGCCAAATGGCAAAGCGACCGTTCGCCATATGCGGAAAATCTATTCTAAAGCTGTTAGTTGTCCATATTCTGCAATTGCGAATACATTTAAAGTATCATTACGAAACTTCGAAGGTGACAGACGAGGAAAAACGTTTAAATTTCTTTTTGTCTTGTGAGAATCTCTTCTTCTTTACGTAACATTCCTCCGGATTTTCTCAGAGTATTAGTCGAACTACCAACGCAACGTGAGAGCGGATGATTTTTTCCCAGCCGCGCGGAATGGCTGCGCGGTTTGGTGTGTGTGTTCTTAGCATAAGATAGTTTACGTAGTGTGTAAGTCTGGGGACCGATGACCTCAGCAGCTGGGTCCCTTAGGAATTTGTAACACCATGGCTCTAATGCTGTACTGATTTATTTTGCTTTTGTTTCATTTAATGTTACATTGCTGTGCTTCTGTAAATGTGTTTGTTTGAATAGATAACACAAAACTTTATACTCCTTTCTTTGTTAAAACTTTGATGTCATGATTTGATTGTATGCTGTGTAGCATATCTCTCGTTTAAATGCTTTGTCCCATTTGGAGGGAATAAAACTTACTGTATATAATTGTAATTTTGTGTGAATGATTTTTTGTAGAAATGTCTATATGTGCAAATGTTTTGTTTTATTCAATGCGTTTGTTTGCTGTTATGTAAACTGCTGATCCTCACTTAGGAATCTTAGTAAGTTTGTGTATAGGAGGTAGTGTGGTTCCCCTCGGGAACGGAACTGTGTAGCGCGCGCAAATTGTGGTTGGCCTAGGTGGAAAAGGTGGAACTGATGGTCAGTCGGAGTCGAGCTACGAGTCGGAGGCGAGCTACGAGTCGGGGACGAGCTACGAGTCCGTGCACTGCCATGTAAATGATGCATATTGTGCTGGTTCCGAGAGAGGCTTTTCCTGCTACTTTCCAATGCCTCGGATGGATGGATAAATAGCTGGAACTATTCGGGAATTTGTATCTGTCGTCGCCACCAAGAAATGACCGAGTCCAGCAATTCAGTCTGCGAATCCACCTACCAACATGCAGTTGCCACCACGTTGCGCAATCACTGTAACGTAATACTATAATGATGTACAGTGAAGGATCAGCTTAATGGATGTGTTATTGTGCTCAAATACAAGGTAATTTATATCTGAATTGATGTACCAACCTTGACTTTTCTCCTCATCATAACACCTCTCAGGGTCCTCTCCGTTTGAAATAAAGTGATTACCGAGTGTCCTTACTGAAAGTACATTAAAACCCAGTTTTCTAATTGATGCTCTTTGAACATAGTAAAGAGAAAGTTAAAGTTAATGTGGCAAGAGAGTGAGTTAAAGTTAATGATGCTTGCTGAAATAATTTTCATAGTAAAACTGCTTATTAATGTGTTGTTGCTAACTTCAAAATTAAAAGTTCTTAAGACTGAGGCTTATCAAGCAAATGATCACGTTGTTGTCTGTAGTAAATTCTAAAAGGTGAGTCAGTTTCTTGCAATTTTGTCAGTATTGTGTTTCGCTGTAGTAAAAGTGAGAAAACTGCATAGTAGGAAATTATATGTTCATGATTACCAAGTGTTTGTATCTCTTGTGTGCATGTTAACAGTATAAAGACCACTCAGTTTGTGTAAGCCCTGAAAGTGATAGTGTTTTTCTGTACCTGTTATAATGTTGCAAATAGTTTGTGCTACTCCAACTGTTAGTTTCACTCTTGTCATAAACATATGAGTGTGTCAGAGTTCATTGCACTCGCTTGTGGTCAAGTATAGGTTGTGTTTACCCATTAGAGTTACTAATAACTATTTTCTTGAATGAGAATTTTAATCATTCTCTTGCCTAGTTAGTCTGGCGACCGTTTTCTTTATCAATTAAACAGTGCAGATAAGCAAAATAATGTTTGTTACTTTTCGCATATATACGTAATTCTGACTTTCACTTCCGATAAGCCACCTCCGTTAGGTACAACACAGTCAAACAACAAAATTCCTGTCAGAGGGTAACACTGCTCTGCTGCTTTATACCATAATTGCTATAACAAAATAATTCTGTTTTGCAAACTGACTCCTACTTTAAGGTTATGGTGTAGCAGTAGCAGACAGGGAGTGTTATACGTGGGCCGGCTGCGGTGGTCTAGCGGTTTTGGCGCTGCAGTCCGGTACCGCGGTACTGCTACGGTCGCAGGTTCGAATCCTGCCTCGGGCATGGGTGTGTGTGATGTCCTTAGGTTAGTTAGGTTTAAGTAGTTCTAAGTTCCAGGGGACTTATGACCTAAGATGTTGTGTCCCATAGTGCTCAGAGCCATTTGAACCATTTTTTTGTTATACGTGGCGCCGCGTGACAGGACGTTGTTCAATTTGCACCTACAGACGGAAAAAATTATAAGTAGTTAGCATTTTACAAACATAGAGTGAACATAAAACGTCCAGCGGCACGAACCTGTAGCTTATTTGGCAGAACTGGTAGTGAAAGTTCAGCTTAAATTGAAAATAAAACGTATCAGTACTTAGTAATAGCTAAAATGGACAGGGAACTAGAAATGAATCTAAATACGCGAGAGCAGAATGCAATCGAGAGTAGTTCAGGCAGCACACCAACAGATGGCACTATGCGAGAGTTAAATTACATACGATACCACACAGATGTCAATAAACAGATAGAAGCTATGCATGTCGCGCGTACTAAGCAAGACAATACGAGCGACGTTGTGGAAGATAGTGGCTACGCAAATGAATCGAGGGATATGTTTGAATCACCAAAAACAGAAAGGGGTGTAGGATCTGAACACGAAAATGCGGTAGAAAATAAAAGTGAAAAGACACCAGATGTGACTGATTTGTTCAGGATGTTGTCTGTGCAATTTGCAACACACATTGCAGCACTGGGACAACAAAATGCTGCGCAAAATGACAATATTAATGCACAAATCGCAGCACTGGGGCAACAAAATGTAGAACAAAGACAGCTAATTACAATACAGGGCAGTGATATTAGTAAACAGATTGAGAAGGTTGATGTAAAAGTAGACAGTGTGAGTAATGATATTAAAAACCTCAAAAGCGAAATTACTGTCATCAATGGCAATATTGCCAACATACAGGGACAAATTGATGACATTAACGAAAGATTTTACACTGAAGTAACTAAAATCCAAGATCAAATAGAACCCTTAGTCCGTACTAAAGTGGATGAAAAGGTATTCGGTATTAAATCCGAGATACAAACAGAATGTAACGCAGAATTTGCACAGATTAAACAACCTGTAACAGATAAAAGTAGGGAACTAACCAAACAGATTGTTAATTGCGAAAAGAAGTGTGACCATAACACTTCACAAATCCAAGGCAAAATGTATGACTTGGAAAGAAAGATACAAACAGGACTTACACAATTTACAGAAAGGATCCCTTTCAGTAAAATATTAGAGGGCGAGGAAAAATTCGACCCTGCAAAGAGACATAATGGATGGCACCCCCTTGATTTTGTAAAGAACTGCGAAAGGAACTTTCCTGAATATTTATCTGACCAGGAAAAAATTAATGTTGTAATCAGTGCATTAACGGGAGAAGCAAAAAGGTGAGGGTTGAATCTGGATAATAACCAGATGTCTTTTGAGACCTTTAAACAAAAATTTATTGACGAGTACTGGTCAGAACAAAAACAAGACCAGTTGTGGCGTGAATTTCTAATGGCCAGACTGTATGATGTCAGAGGTAGGCAAACCATGAAAGAATTCTGCGAATCATGGTACAGAAAACTGATACATTTGAAGGCTAGAAGGACTGAAGCTGAGATCGTTTGGGTTCTCTGGCAGAAGCTACCTGAGGATTCTAAACGATATGTTGGGAGTACATACAGAAGTTTTTCTGCGTTTCTGGAAAGAGTAGAGGATGAAGATCACTGGCGAAGAAATCGCTAGTCCCGTCCCCATAATAACAACAATTATTCGCGAGAAAGTAATGACCAAGCTGAACGACACGAAAATGATAGATTTCGTGCAAATACGATTCAAAGAGGTCGCGCGAGAGGTAGAGGAAATTATACGACGCACGACAGAGGATACATGACGCGAAATTTCCAAACTAGAGACGAAATGGAAAACTGAAAACCGCGTGTCTTACGGGCCGGATTCACGCGGAAACCGGTTTTGGGCCCAAAGAAAAGATGTTAAATAATAGATTCGAGAAGGAAAGATGTAAACTACGGGGCAGGATGGTTAAGGGCGCGCCTATAGCAGACGGGCGCGGAGTGATACATAGTGGCGTTCCCAGTGCGAAATCACGTGACCGTTTGTGCTCGGGCCAGCGGTTGCCGGAGCAGCGTACATTGCACTTGGCAGCAGACACAAATGGCAGACGTCAGAACAAGATGGCTGCCGTAGAGAGAAACAGGAGAGGCGGGATCGGACACTTCCGATGGCCGGTTTCAGTAGTAAATGAATGCAAAAATGGAAATAAAGTTAATATGTCATATGATAAAAATAACTCAGTATCGGAATCGTACGAAAAGACTTCATTAAAGAATGAAAGGGAGACAGAAAAGGCGAGTGAAAAGGGAAATATTGGCACTGTTAATGATGTGTATGAGGTAAAAGACGTAGATGTGGGGGAAGTTATGATGAATAAAGAGGAAAGGGAGGTAGAATATGCCATGCAAAAGACGAGTGCACAATTAAAAATAGGTGAAAATGATGTAAAGGAGGACGTTAGTGAACATGACATTATAAGCAGTGCAGGTGAAATTATTGTTGATGGAAAGGTGTTTAGTCGTTCTGATGTAGAAAGGTGTGGTGGAAATTTCGCACGATTGCCTGAAACTGATAGTAAGGAAGAAAATGAAATGAAGGTTATCGAAATATATGACGATTATACTAAATATGAAGTTAAGGCTGAAATCGTTCAAAGTGATATAACAGAAGTGCCTGACTGTCCAAACGATGTGCATTATGTAAAAAAATGAGTCGAAAAACGAAGTGGCTGAAACATCTAGTGATAATCTGCCTCACTGTTTAAAAGTTGCCTTACTGCTCGAATCTGATGACGAAAATGAAATCAATGATAGTTCAGGTGATGAAGGATATATGAATACAGATAAGAATGAATATACTAACTTTCCCCGTTGTTCAAAAGTAGCGTACTTAAGTGAATCTGATAGTGAGGAAGAGAGTAGTGATGACTCCAGTGAAGATAAATTTTCAGGTGTAAACGAAAGTGAATATACTTTTACTGACAGAGGGTACGAAAAAATTAGTGACATTTTACCACAGCAAGACACAGAAAGTGAAACTGGGCCAAAACCGAATGAATTATTCATTAATGTAACACAGGGGCAAAATTTACAGGAACCTCCAGATGATACTATACTGGGGCAAGCCCTAACAAATGTTTTGAAGGAGTGTGAATTACAGGAACAAAAAGAACCACCTGATAAAATAATAGCAGAACAAGAGATGTTGTACCTTGCTAAAGACTATGAAATTCCAAAACCTAAAAAGCCACCCGATGAAACAAAACGTTGGCCAGATGTCAATAGGTTAGTGAAAGATGTAGAAAATAGGAGGCCTAAAAAGCCACCAGATTTAAGTGACTGTTTTATGAACCATAAAAGACTGCCTTGTTAATAAAGAGACTGGGGGCAGGATGCTGTATGTATATATATTTTAATATAATGCATGACTTTATTATTATTGTATCTGAGTGTTACCTGAAAGTTAATTATTGTTTTGTTGACCTTGAGGCCTGGGGCAGGTTGTTTATTTATTGTAGTGTACTGTTTGACTTTGCTTAGGAACTGTTTGTTTTCAATTGGATACTTATTGTTGCCAGTCTAATTATGAAGATAGAGCCATCTAGTATGAGAAACCTGAAAACTTTATGAATAATGATGCTTATGGTTACTTTATGAAAGTGCAAAGAACTCCACAAGATAATAATTTATTTCTAATATACTTAAAAATCAGAAAGGGCTTATGTTTGCAGTATGTGGTTTACTTAAGGAGACATGTCCTCAGATGAGGGTTGTTGAGCCTCAGGGGACATGCACTCTTTGCATTGTCAAGTGTATGACGAGCACTAGGTACCTCAGTCGTTGCCAGCACTACTTCCGTTTCTTTTCGTGCTGCCAACTTTCCTCTTCATCATTCAGAACTTTTACTATCTTCTTTCCTTCTTCTCTATAAAAGTAAACTGAATAGTGTAGAAATAATGTAACATACTGTGTATTGTTTGTGGACAAGTAAATGGATAAATAATATGGGTACACTAGAAAATGGCCAGGAATAAGGAAAGTATAGTGGGTACAGTAAAAAGGAATAGGAACATGCAGTTAAAGTAAATGAATAAATGGTCCTATGCAGAAAGATGCAAGTGTGAATAAAGGTAACGTTTAAAGTGAATAATCTAATATGATTAATGTCTAAAGATGGTTGTACAGAAATGGGTAAGAATGGTGATGAAAAATGTTCTGTGTCAAAACTGAGGAGAGAAACCTGATTAATATGTGTAAAGTAGATATGAGATATATGTGTCTAGTGCCACAAAGAGTAGGCAGAACTCACAGTAGGATGTAATATTATTGTTCTGAGCTTGACATATCTGATGACCTAAATGTGTAATTAAACTTGATACTGAATTTAAAAGAATTATTACTGAGTAAGAAAATGGGGAGAAGAACCACTAATCTGGAACCCTCAAATAACTCCTAAACATTTTCATTGTACCAAAAATGTCATTTAAAATTTCCTTGATTAATGATGTGTATATTGCCTGATTTTGTCATGGTGTAAAGGAAAATTTAATATTACCAGTGTCTAATTACTGTTTCAAAGTTGCAGGTTTTATATTTTGTACCATTAATGCAAATGTTACCAAAGATGTGACATAATGATGAAAAACACAAAGATGATGACAATAAACTGCTCGAAAGTATGTTGTTGCCAGCAAAACAAGATAAAAGATTAAAAATACTGTAGTCCTGAAGTTGAGGGCTACCCAAATATGCTGTGTGAGCAGTAGCCAAAGGACTTGCCATTGTGGGGCAAAAAGTTGATAAGTGGTCACGAACTGCCAAACCTAGAGGATGGGGCAGTGTACTAATTGAAAAATGTTTTGTTTAGTTTTTTTAATCTAAATTGTGTTTTTGTCCCTAAATATTTATAGACAAAGACTGCCAAGCCGATGAGAAGCAGAATGTGTAACATGGACTGCTAGTGCTGAGGCAAGCAGTGAACTTAGTTACGTTTATTGGTCAATGTGTTATGAACTGACTATTCTTTCTGAAGTCAGTGAAAATTTATTAAAAAATATATATGCAATCTCATTCAAATAGATGTAGATGTTTTGATGCTAGGTTTTTTGGAATAACTTAAAGTTTTGGACTGTCTGTTTTAAAACACAGCAGGTTCCGAATAGGTTAATGTGTTTATGTGCAACAAACGTTTTGGACTGCTATTAATGAAGAGCAGCTTTAAAGTTAATTGTTTTCTGAAAACCTTGAAAAGTTACTTTGGTATTTAAAGAGTCTGTTGGAAAAGGTTCTCATAGCTGTTTGTGTAAATATTTGTGCATATGTGAATGTAAACTGAAATTTTCAACATTCCATTAATTGCTGAACCTTGTAAAATGTATTATGATCACTAACATACTTGTGTGTCTGAAAATTTACATTCCTTTAAAAAATATTGAAAGACACATTTCTGCTTTGTTATGTTAAAATGTTCTGTGCTATTGTATATGTGTTTTTTTATTATTATTATTTTTATTTGAAGGCTATACATTTTCTACTAATATGAAGCTTATTTTGTGTACTGTTTTGTCTTTTATTTGAACTGTGTGTGTATGAAATGAAAATGCTTGAAGGTATCCTGTGTATTGATGAAAATTAATTTCCTTAAACCAGTCTGTGGATGAAAATTACTGTAAATGCTTTACTTTGAAAATGTTTTTGGAAGAAGTGTATGAATCTCCTTAGTGTATATACTGTATATCTGTAATATGTAATTTTTTTTGTCCCAACTGAAGTTGGATGGAATAAATTTTTTTTGCAGCCAACACCACTTAGGTGTTATAGAAGTTTCCTTGAAGTATCCCTTACAGGAAACTTCAATGAAACATGGGGCATGTGTAACACCATGGCTCTAATGCTGTACTGATTTATTTTGCTTTTGTTTCACTTAATGTTACATTGCTGTGCTTCAGTAAATGTGTTTGTTTGAATAGATAACACAAAACTTTATACTCCTTTCTTCGTTAAAACTTTGATGTCATGATTTGATTGTATGCTGTGTAGCATATCTCTCGTTTAAATGCTTTGTCCCATTTGGAGGGAATAAAACTTACTGTACATAATTGTAATTTTGTGTGAATGATTTTTTGTAGTAATGTCTATATGTGCAAATGTTTTGTTTTATTCAATGCGTTTGTTTGCTGTTATGTAAACTGCTGATCCTCACTTAGGAATCTTAGTAATTTTGTGTATAAGAGGTAGTGTGCTTCCCCTCGGGAACGGAACTGTGTAGCGCGCGCAAATTGTGGTTGGCCTAGGTGGAAAAGGTGGAACTGATGGTCAGTCGGAGTCGAGCTACGAGTCGGAGGCGAGCTACGAGTCGGGGACGAGCTACGAGTCCGTGCACTGCCATGTAAATGATGCATATTGTGCTGGTTCCGAGAGAGGCTTTTCCTGCTACTTTCCAATGCCTCGGATGGATGGATAAATAGCTGGAACTATTCTGGAATCTGTATCTGTCATCGCCACCAAGAAATGACCGAGTCCAGCAATTCAGTCTGCGAATCCACCTACCAACATGCAGTTGCCACCACGTTGCGCAATCACTGTAACGTAATACTATAATGATGTACAGTGAAGGATCAGCTTAATGGATGTGTTATTGTGCTCAAATACAAGGTAATTTATATCTGAATTGATGTACCAACCTTGACTTTTCTCCTCATCATAACACCTCTCAGGGTCCTCTCCGTTTGAAATAAAGTGATTACCGAGTGTCCTTACTGAAAGTACATTAAAACCCAGTTTTCTAATTGATGCTCTTTGAACATAGTAAAGAGAAAGTTAAAGTTAATGTGGCAAGAGAGTGAGTTAAAGTTAATGATGCTTGCTAAAATAATTTTCCTAGTAAAACTGCTTATTAATGTGTTGTTGCTAACTTCAAAATTAAAAGTTCTTAAGACTGAGGCTTATCAAGCAAATGATCACGTTGTTGTCTGTAGTAAATTCTAAAAGGTGAGTCAGTTTCTTGCAATTTTGTCAGTATTGTGTTTCGCTGTAGTAAAAGTGAGAAAACTGCATAGTAGGAAATTATATGTTCATGATTACCAAGTGTTTGTATCTCTTGTGTGCATATTAACAGTATAAAGACCACACAGTTTGTGTAAGCCCTGAAAGTGATAGTGTTTTTCTGTACCTGTTATAATGTTGCAAATATTTTGTGCTACTCCAACTGTTAGTTGCACTCTTATTGTAAACATATGAGTGTGTCAGAGTTCATTGCACTCGCTTGTGGTCAAGTATAGGTTGTGTTTACCCATTAGAGTTACTAATAACTATTTTCTTGAATGAGAATGTTAATCATTCTCTTGCCTAGTTAGGCTGGCGACCGTTTTCTTTATCAATTAAACAGTGCAGATAAGCAAAATAATGTTTGTTACTTTTCGAATATTTACGTAATTCTGACCTTCACTTCCGATAAGCCACCTCCGTTAGGTACAACACGGTCAAACAACAAAATTCCTCTCAGAGGGTAACACTGCTCTGCTGCTTTATACCATAATTGCAATAACAAAATAATTCTGTTTTGCAAACTGACTCCTACTTTAAGGTTATGGTGTAGCAGTAGCAGACAGGGAGTGTTATAAATTCACAAACATTTGAACATTTGATTTTTTCCTATCGCTCGGTAGACAACAGTGAATAGCTAACAAATAAATTGCTCCATGTATGTAGTGGTATATAACATTAAATGTTTAAATACTATTTCAACACTTGGTGAGATTATGTAAGACTATGAAAAGGTTATATATTGTGGATCTAATCATTGTCGCTCATTAGTACCTTCAGACTTCAAGAAGAATATAATAATGCCAATCCCAAAGAAAGCAGTTGTTGACAGATCTGAAAATTACGGAACTATCAGTTTAATAAGTCACGGCAGCAAAATGCTAACGCGAATTCTTTACAAACGAATGTAAAAACTGGTAGAAGCCGATCTCGGAGAAGATCAGTTTGGATTCCGTAGAAACATTGGAATACGTGAGGCAGTACTGAACCTACGACTTATCTCTTATCTTAGAAGATAGATTAAGGAAAGACAAACCTACGTTTATAGCGTTTGTAGACTTAGAGAAAGCTTTTGACAATGTTGACTAGAATATTCTCTTTCAAAATCTGAAGGTGGCAGGGGTAAAATACAGGGATGGAAAGGCTATTTACAATTTGTACAGAAACTAGATGGCAGTTATAAGAGTCGAGGGGCATGAAAGGGAAGCAGTGGTTGGGAAAGGAGTGAGACAGGGTTGTAGCCTATACCCAATGTTATTCAATCTGTATATTGCGCAAGCAGTAAAGGAAACAGAAGAAAAATTCGGAGTAGGTATTAAAATCCAGGGAGAAGAAATAAAAACTTTGAGGTTCGCCGATGACATTGTAATTCTGTCAGGACAGCAAAGGACTTGGAAGAGCAGTTGAACGGAATGAACAGTGTCTTCAAAGGGGGATATAAGATGAACATCAACCAAAGCAAAACGCGGATAATGGAATGTAGTCGGCCGGCCGCGGTGGTCTAGCGGTTCTAGGCGCGCAGTCCGGAACCGCGCGACTGCTACGGTCGCAGGTTGTAATCCTGCCTCGGGCATGGATGTGTGTGATGTCCTTAGGTTAGTTAGGTTTAAGTAGTTCTAAGTTCTAGGGGACTGATGACCACCGATGTTAAGTCCCATAGTGCTCAGAACCATTTGAAACATTTTTTTTGGAATGTAGTCGAATAAAGTCGGGTGACGCTGAGGGAATTAGATTAGGATATGAGGCAAAGTAGTAAAGGAGTTTTGCTATTTGGGGAGCAAAATAACTGATGATGGTCGAAGTAGAGATTATGTAAAATGTAGACTGGCAATGGCAAGAAAAGCGTTTATGAAGAGAAATTTGTTAACATCAACTATTGATTTAAGTGTCAGGAAGTCGTTTCTGACAGTATTTTTATGGAGTGTAGCCATGTATGGAAGTGAAACATGGACGATAAATAGTGTGGATAAGAATAGAATAGAAGCTTTCGAAATGTGGTGCTACAGAAGAATGCTGAAGATTAGATGGGTAGATCATATAACTAATGAGAAGGTATTGAATAAAATTGGAGGGGAGTTTGCGGCACAACTTGACTAGAAGAAGAGTTCGGTTGGTAGGACATGTTCTGAGGCATCAAGGGATCACCAATTTAGTATTGGAGGGCAGCGTGGAGGGTACAAAACATACACTAAGCTGATTCAGAAAGATGTAGGTTGCAGTAGGTACTGGGAGATGAAGAAGCTTGTGCAGTATAGAGTATCATGGAGAGTTGTATCAAACCAGCCTCATGACTGAAGACCACAACAACATCAGTAAGAGTTCCTTCGATCCACCTTTTTGTAAAATCTAAGGCGCACCTAATATTAGAAAATTTAACTTTTGGATTTAAATGCAGACCCTAAAAGCACAGGATATGTTTCAGCAAACTACATCTTTTACTATTGATTGGCGACTCCATGGAGTGCCGTGTACACAACGACCATATATGTTAAATTAAAAGGAAGGTCAGCGTTGGCCGTAATACTGATGCTTTATAGATAGCAGAATCGATTTTCGATCACATAGTGATCATCTTCAGTGCTGTACAAATTAAACTCAGACACTGGTATCAAGTTATCAGCAACCAAAACTGAGAAGCGATCAGAATAACTCACACATTTACTGTTTGTATTATTCCACTTCTTTCGAAATTTTTGAAGCCCTTAATATTGCAGTTACAGAGTTCTACTTCCGGAATTACTTCAGTTTATCATAAAAACATATGGTAGAAGTTCCCGTGAAAATACTTTATCTACTTTTTAAATTATTAAGTAGTAACCAATTTTCGTATCGAAAGCTATAAAAATGAATTAGAGTAACTTACCTTAGCTGCGATATACAAACCCAAAATGACAGCACCATTATCTTATATAAGTAATAATGAAGATTTGCAATGTTTGAAGATAATATGGTGATTTTACAAGAATACAGAAATTAAAACATAGACGATTCATAGGCCGCCATCTATCATCGACTGCCGGCTGCTGTGGCCGAGCTGTTCTAGGCGCTGCAGTCTAGAACATCGCGACCGCTATGGTCGCAGGTTCGAATTCCACCTCGGGCGTGGGTGTGTGGGATGTCCTTAGGTTAGTTAGGTTTAAGTAGTTCTAATTTCTACGGGACTGATGACCTCAGAAGTTATGTCCCATAGTGCTCAGAGCCATTTGAACCATTTTTTTTTTATCCCCGACTCCCTTTGAAAAACTCTGGAGTTCAGAATTTAAGTATTGTCTTGCAGAGGGTTTTACAGAATATACATAAATTACAGATATACGGGATCGCTGTCAGCTTTCAGCTGACAACGGTACAAGCTATTTTGTAGTTATAAAGGATGTTGACTGGGCGCTGCCGCCTAAGCCTGAAGCGATTTTGGAGCGAGTGCTTCGTCGTCGTTCGCACCGACCATGTATACAGAACGACATGTCTGAACGTCGGAGGTTTATTCGATCTTTTGTCATACGAAAATGTGCTACGCCTCGCTGCAGAATGTTCTGTGATTTTATTCGCGACAATGGCGGCTTAAGCCTCGGGTGGCTTTAATGAAGACTGACGTTGTGTGTTTCGGTCGGATGATATATGACGTACATCATGTGAAACTGTGTGGAAGTGGATTTACTCAGATTAACAATTTAGCCGGAAAGCCCGTGCTTCGTTTGCGCTGTTCCGTTTTGTGCACTGCTCGCTATATTACAAGGAAGTGTCGTATTCGAGATTATTCTTCACTTTAAGGCGAGCATTTAACTTTACGTAATTAGGAACAAGATGTGTTTAGTACTGAGTACGGTGAGACAAGCTTTAATAATTTTTGAAACTGATAGTCGCACGTGTGGAATTTAGACACAATGTACTGATGACGTAATGGACAGTAGACTTTTATTGTAGTGGTTCACGATTCTTTCGCGTTATTCCTAGAGTGTTAGAAAATTTTATTTCAGTTTCAGCGAGCTGACTAGTGAACCTGTTGAGCGAGGACTGAACAACATTTTCTACATCGTTTTTTGGCTGCTTGCACAAATGTGTTCTAGGGCCTTGTAAAACGCTGTGATATCCAAAAATCCCAGAACATTACCAAACAAAATTAAAGAAAAAAACAACACGATAAGTTTCATTCGCCGCCCTACGAACATGTGGAGTGCAGTATTTAAGAGCCTGTAGAGGTACCATCGAAAATCTGGAAGAATTTCATCTTCACAACCCCGAAGTTATCAAGGAAAGATGAATGTGAGAACCACTGTACAATAAGCTTGATAGCTCATGCATCACGCTTACTGAAAAGAATAACGTACGGAAGATTGGAAGAGAAAATTAAGAAGTGTTGGACGACGATCAGTTTGAGTTCAGGAAAGGTACAAACACCATGGAAGTAGTTTTTAAATGTCGGCTGATTATGGAGAAAAGAGAGAAATAATTTTAAAAAATGTGTAAGAACTAAGAGATAACATTATAAGGTGTGAAAGGAAATTAATGAGACTGACAACACTGAACGATTTGGCAACGCAGGTTCTTCTACTTGCGTAAACAGGTGTGTTCATCCCTTCCAGATCCTGAGTCAGAGTTTCACTTCTGTATGGCTAACATGCTATTTCTGAGATGATAATGATTTGGGTTGAGGGGACGTTCGACATCATGGGTATCAGCGCCCTAATGAAAAGTCAGCATGCAAATCTCATGGATGGGGAGCAGATTCTAACGTATTGAAGGCTGCCGCTTTTCCACACCAATTTAGGGATCAGGCCTAACAGTTCACAAAATTTCACCACTCTTGTAACACTGGTATCAGTATCTGCGAGGATGGTGGGCAAATCTCCAGCGAGACCTAGTGCTGCCCGGATACCAGTATATAGGACACATGTAGCCACAATATACTAAACTGAAAGTGGCACGCACAAATTCCACAGAATGGAGGATCCTCTCGCCGGAGGAAAAAGCCATGTGTGAAAGGGCTATACCTGATGCGAAGTCTGGTAAGCAAAACCACCTCCTAGCAGCGAGGCTGACATGTAGCCTGCCAAGCCTCTGTGGTCGATTTGAGCGACTGCAGTTTGCTGTCTGTCACCTGCAACCATTAAGTCCCCAAGTGACGCATGATGCATCTATCAGAAAATGAGATGATGGCGTGCAACGGGATGGGACACTGGTGGACAGCACTAGCCCAACATGCATCCTTGGCAGCTTTGTCGGCCATGTCGTTACCCTGTATCCCAATGTGGCCAGGTACACAGCAAAAGCTAATCTCCTTGCCATGGTGTTGGAGCCGCTGAAAGGTGTCATGGATGAGTTGAATCAGTGAGTCTACCAGATACATTTCGTGAAGTGCTTGCAGTGCACTAAGAGTCGGAATAGACAAGAAAACTCGTATGGTGAGGTCTGTGAACTCCGCATCATAATTTGTGAGTTGTTCTGGAAGACACACTTTAAAACCCTATAATGGAAAACATTAGAACAGCCGAGAGCGTTCTCCTGCTGGGATTCATCTGTATAAAGACAAAACTATGGTACTAACTTAAAATAGACGAGAACAAAGTTGTAAAAACAAAATCTGGAGTAAAAGCTTTCTTTTGCTGTGTGAAGCTTAATTGGGCCTCTGCAACCGCCAAGGCGGCAGTGCGTACCATCCTTGGGTGTGTATCTGCAGCTTGGGAGATCCAGATCCTTGAGACAGTCTGCAGAACGTATACCAAATGGCTTGGTCGCTTGGGGCCGATTCCTTAACAGAGTTCGAAAGTGGGTTGGCTCACTGAACTAAATCTCAATGACTGAGGTGTCGCTGAGATTTCCAGCACCTGTCGAGCACAAAGGATATGTCACCGAATCCAGCGTGGTGGTTCACCAGCCTCTGCACACAGACTCTGAACTGGGCTGGTGCTAAAGACCCCAGTCGACAACCGAATGCCCTTATGGTGGACAGCATCTAACATCCGGAGGCAGGAAGGACGGGCCAATCCGTAGAGTACGCTGCCATAGTCTAAGCGTGATCGAACAAAAGCCCTGTAAAAGTGCAGGAGGTTGGACCTATTAGCTTCCCATGTTTCTCCGCCAAAGCATTTCAAAATGTTGAGTGACTGGAAGCTCTTTGTTCGTAGGTGTTTTAGGTGTGGGAGCCAATTAATTTTGAGTCAATTAATAAACCCGAAAAGCGTACAGTGTTTTAAAAACGTAAAATATTGTTCCCCATTGAGAGCACTGGTTCGTTAAAACTCCAACGAACACGTTTAAAATAGACACAGATAGACTTCTCTGCTGAGAACCGAAAACCAATTGTCCGGGCCTACGTTTCCAGCCTCTTAAAGGTCAGCTGTAGGTGCCTCGTCGTCGTCACCGTCGTCGTAAGATTAGAATAAGAGTAGAAGATTGCAAAGTCATCAACAAACAAAGAGCGTTTGACCTGCGGAGGAAATGCCATTGATGGCGATGGCAAACGATGTGACACTGAGGACACTGCCCTAGGGCACATTATTCTCCTGAAAATAGCAATCAGAGGTCGCATCGCCAATGCGATAACGAAAACGTCGGTCCTCGAGAAAGGATTGGATCAGAAGCGGCTGGCGTCCACATAGTCCACATTTCTGAAGTTGAAGGATGTTGTACCTCCAAGTAGTGTCGAGGTCAAAAAACACACAAACTAAACAGTTTCGGCCTAAGAAGGACTCCTGTATCGCCGTCTCCAGTAATATTAAGTTGTCAAGGGTGGAACAGTAGTGCCTGAAACCGCACTGGGAGCGGCTAAGGTGACCTCGGAACTCGAGCAGCTAGACAAGACGGCGGTTACCCATGCGTTCAAGAAGGGAAAGTATAAGGGAAATGTCCGCGGTTCGTTGCCTTGCAGTAGCGTTCTCGCTTCCCGCGCGCGGGGTCCCGGGTTCGA
Source organism: Schistocerca nitens (assembly GCF_023898315.1). Lineage (NCBI taxonomy): Eukaryota > Metazoa > Arthropoda > Insecta > Orthoptera > Acrididae > Schistocerca > Schistocerca nitens. The sequence goes on along the minus strand of NC_064620.1, from coordinate 533,240,867 downwards.
TTCCCGGGGGGGGGGGGGGGGGGGGGGGGGGTCAGGGATCTTCTCTGCATCGAGATGACTGGGTGTTGTGTGCCTTTCATCATCATTTCATCCTCATTCACTCGCAAGTCGCCGTAGTGGCGTTAAAGAACTTGTGGAGCGGCGGCCGAAGCGCCCCGCGAGGGGTCTCCGGCCACCAATGCCATACGCTCATTATTATAAGGGCAACACTCCGATAACTGTTAGGGGCGCTACAGTCCTTGCCTGGTTTCCAGAATGGAATTAATATTGCCTCCTTCCAAGTCATGGGACACTTTCTGAAGTACTAAACATTAGAATAAATGTTGCTAATTTTTCCAAAGTGCCATTTACTCTCCTCATATAATTCGGCTCTTACGTGACGCCCATGTTTTTCTATTCTTCACGTAACTCCGCGGGTTCCACCTCCACTATATCGAAGCAGGTAACCACGCCCTTTGTGAAGGTAAGGGCGTTACGCAACTCAGCCTCGACTGGGTAGTGACCCAGGGCCTTACATCCCAGAAGCTTAGATATTTCGTTGGAACTGGCAGTTTCAACTAGAAGTGTTCCATTACGAAGTCGTTTGACACATTTCAGAGACCCAGAAATACCTTCCAGTACCTTGTGAATATAGAAAGGGAATACCTTCATAACGGCTCCCCTGTTCAGTTGATTACAATGAAAGTGTTACGGTACACTAATGCCCTGTTACTAAGATTCTGAGATTGTTTCGGGAGGACTGACCAACCGAGCTGTCTTGGAGGAGTGGGTGTAGATACTGCCTGACGGTACGCCGTCAGGAGAAAGTCTCATGAGACAGCTCCATAGGGATCCTATGAGACGTTAGGAAACAACCGTCAACCCAGGAAGAGTCCTGCATGCCTGAGCAAGCATTACGAGTATACAACTGGGGGGAGGAGGCAGTAGGTGCCCCAGAGGTTGACTCCTAAAGACAGTTTTATCTCAACAGCCATTCACCTCTGCAGCACGTAGCACACCTTGATTTTGAGCGGTTTTATATTGAGGTGTGTACTTTGCTCGCAGTCCAGGCGGTGAAGCCAATAACCCCGTTCGCCGAAACACAGAACATTCCACAGCTGCGTCGCACGGTGGTCGCTGAAGTATGACCAGAGGTTACGGGGACAGAGGACTGATGGCGCTTAACAGTCCACCAGTCGACCCCGGGGTCGCCAAGCCCGTACTCCAAATCAATGCTAAGACCCTGAGGGGGCGACTTTTGAGAGTGCCATCACTGACGTTGTGGTTTTGTTGTGTGTTAGAAAAACTGACTGCCAGAATTTAGAGCAACGTTATGCAATCAAGTTTTGTGTTAAAATAGAGGGGTCGGAGAATGTGACTTTTGAGAAGTTTAAACAGGACTGGGGAACATTTCTTGCCAAGAGTACAAGTTTTTCGTTGGCACAAATCCGAGAACACATTGTAGATGAACCTGGTGCAGTGAGACCAACTTCAAAAACGGACCTAACGACGAATGTGTGAATCGGCTTTTGAGATCAGACCGACGTTCAAGAAGAGTGATGGGTGACCGGTTGGGGCTCGGGAAAAGGGTGAATTGAGTGAGACCAGATATTGCAGAAAAGTGAATGCTGCATCATGGCGACGTCCCATGCCAAATGGCCTCTTCAGTCATGGAGTTTTTGACCTCAAAATAATTCCTGTTGGTCCACAGCTCCCCATTCACCTTATTGAGCCCTCTTCACTGTGTTCTTTTCCCACAATTTAAAAATGTCTTCAAAGGACGTGCTTTAGGACTTCGGAGAACATTTAAGAGCATATGATTGACATGTTAAATGACCCACAAGATGAATTCTTTCCGCACAGCTACCAAGACCGGGAACAACGTTTCCGCTGGCGTATAGCAACCGAAACTCTGAAGGAAACAATATTGTTCTTTAAAAAAATCATTTTATAGATAAAATATCGGTCTCATAACCTTTATCATACACCTCGTAAGTACTGTTTTGAAGAGAGGTGTCGAAAACAAAGGCTAGGATCAATTCTTTCTGTGTACTGTTCAATCTGTTAAATGGAGATGTAACGCATGAATCAAACGGATAGCAATGATAAGATTCGTTCATGACATTGCTGACAGTGAAAAAGAATCGCAGCATCTGTAGAACAGAATTAGCAGCGCCAAATATAGACTGAAATTAAAGCAAAGAAACAAGTATTAAAGAGTAGCAAAAATGGGATTATTGATAAACTTAACACCAAACTGTTTTCCTCCTATTGGACAAAATGTACTTCTGCTACCGTAGGATGAAAAGAATAACAAATGGACAAATGAAGCAAGGAGGACACAAGAAACAAATTGGAACAGTCAGTGACAGAATTTGTCGCCTTTTGGTAATGTACATCTGGAGCAGAGCACTATATAAAAACGAATCATTGATGTGGAAAATCTAGAAAGAAGTGAACTGAAGTTTTGCGGTGTACTGTTACTAAATGATACTGAAATGCAGGGGTACTCCAAGCAAAAGAAAACATAAAAGTACTGAATAGAGAAGGAACATAATGATAGGACTTGTGTTACGACATCAGGGAAAAACTATCACAGTACTACTGGGACCTGTAGTGGGCGAAAGTAGTGGGAGGAGACAAAGACTGGACGTTCTCTAAGTAGTTTAAGATGCTTGATGTAAGTAATACTCTGAGAAGAAGAGTTTGGCGAAAGACATGAGATTGTGGGGGGGGGGGGGGGCACATTCAGAAGATTGATGAAATATTCTTTCTATTGTCCGATCCATGTTTTTGCCTTTGACTGCTCTTGCTATTTTTCCACTCCTTTTCATCTTGTAATCCCAACTAATTCCAGCTAACACTGCAATTCTTCCAGTAACCTGTCATTTACCTGTCAGTCTTTTTCCAAAGGATTCTTTCATCTTCTATTCCTGTTATTAGTTCTCCATTTCGTCTATTATTCGCCAAATTAATTTTTGACAATCTTCTAAACTGTCAAGTTTAAAGCACTTCTAGTTTCCTTGTCTGCCGAGTTCCAAGTCATACATTTAACTGATGCACAGCATTGTTTCCTGAGCTACACTTTAAGAAACTTCTTTCCTCAATAGTAGATCCGTATCTGATGTTAGTAGAACTCCAGTGAATAAATGTTTGTTTCCCAATCTTCCTTGTTTATGGGGCCCTGTGTAGTTTTTCTTCAGAGTCTGGTGAGTATTTTCTTTTCCTAAAACTCATTTCCAACCTTGATCTTATGTTAGTCATGGTTCTTCTTTCTGCTACTCTTCGTAACTTCGATAATAGTTATGTGTAATCTTAATGGATATTGTGTTCGTAGATACCTTCTCAGTCCATTCGAACCCTGGATACGAGGTGCGGCTAGAAAAAAACCGGACTGATGCTGGAAAAAACATTTATTTACAATTATTTACAATTTCATGTCATCTCCTTCAATGTACTCTCCTCCTCGGTCTCTACACCGCTCCATACGAATTTTCCACTGTTCATAGCAATGCTGCAGATCATTTTCGGTAAGTCCATACATTACTTCCGTCGCTTTTTCTTTTACTGCTTCAACAGTCTCAAATCTAGTTCCTTTCAAAGCTGACTTGACTTTAGGGAAAAGAAAAAAGTCACAGGGGGCCAAATCAGGTGAGTAGGGTGGATGATCTAAGATGGGAATGTTGTGTTTTGCCAAAAACGTCTTCACTGACAACGCACTGTGAGCTGGGGCATTGTCTTGGTGAAGGATCCATGACTTTTTTCTCCACAAATCGTTCCGTTTTCTCCGTACTCGCTCACGTAGGGTAGCCAGGACGCTAATGTAGTAATGCTGATTCACTGTTTGTCCCTCTGGTACCCAATCAATGTGCACAATCCCTTTGATGTCAAAAAAAAAAAACAATCATCATTGCCTTGAATTTCGATTTTGACATTCGTGCTTTTTTTTGTCATGGAGAACCAGGAGTTTTCCAATGCATCGATTGGCGTTTAGTTTCGGGATCGTAAGTAAAAAACCACGATTCATCACAAGTAATAACATTTTGTAAGAAGGTGGGATCACTTTCAATGTTTTCCAGGATGTCAGAACAAATCATTCTTCGGCGTTCCTTCTGTTCAGTTGTGAGACACTTTGGAACCATTTTTGAACACACTTTGTTCATGTTGAAACTTTCATGAAGAATCTGCCTAACACTTTCCTTGTCAACTCCTGTTAACTCAGACACTGCTCTGATTGTTAAACGGCGATCTTGTCGAACAAGTTTACCGATTTTTTCAATGTTTGCATCAGTTTTTGCTGACAATGGTCTGCCAGTGCGAGTGTCATCACTGGTGTCTTCGCGGCCATCTTTAAATCGTTTAAACCACTCAAACACTTGTGTTCGCGATAAACAATCATCGCCGTACACTTGTTGTAACGTTACAAACGTTTCACTTGCAGATTTTCCTAGTTTGAAACAAAATTTGATGTTAACACGCTGTTCTTTCTGTACACTCAACATTTTCCGACGCACAGACAAAACGTCAACTACTTAAAACAGACGCCACGGGCAGACTGAGTGCAGGAGGCAGATGAAACTCGAGCAGTAGGCGGAGCGAGAGTCACGTGACAGGCCACGCGACTTTCAGCCTTATTGCATTCGTTTTATTGTGTCACCAGTACTAGTCCGGTTTTTTTCTAGCCACACCTCGTATACTACATTCGTCTACGAACAATGACACGCGTATGCACTATCACCATAAGATGATAAAGAGCAGAACTGACGTATGTCTGCGCTAGTGCTACACGGGGAAATGGATATCCTTACCGCACGTCAGTAGCAATGGTCACGTAATAATGTTTGTAGATGAATGGATTTACTCTCCAATTTAGATGGAAGGCATGGCAGTCACTTTCCTCTGCGTCTGTATCTTCATGGATAGTCTGCACTTCAAACTGAAGTCTTGGAACGGTTTCTATAGATCTATTTTCAAACCGTTTCCGTCCGTTTCACTATCGAATATTGAATGGGAAAAATTAACACACAAATCTTCCCGTGTGAGCTGTGATTTCTCTTATTTTATTCTGATGGTCATTCATTCCTATGTAGGTGGGAGCCACAAAGTATTTTTACCTTTCGAGGAGATACCTGGTGCTTGAAATTGCGTGAGAAGATCTCGCTGCTACGGAATCACCTTTTAATGATTGCCATCCCGTCTCGCATATCTTATCCATAACATCTCTCCCTTATTTCACGATAATATGACACGTAATACCTTTCACTGAATTTTTTCCATGTCCTTCCTCGCTCGTATCTAATAAGGATCCCGTGCTACGCTGTAGTACTCCAAAAGAGAACGGACAAGTGTAGTGTGAGTAGCTATGTAGCAGATCTGCCGCATCTTCTAAGTATTTGCCAATAAAACCAAGTCTTCGGTTCGCCTTCCCCACAATATTTTCTCTGTGAGGGTTGCAACTCAAGTTATTCGAAGTTCTAATCCCTATATATTACGTTGAATCGGCGACATTAAGTAACTGTGACTTACCAGGGAATCGAAAATTAACGTTTTTTTTTTTTTTTTTTTCTTACATGAAGTACCTCAACCTTTCCACTGTATATGTCCTATTGTCACTTTTTGCACCATGTAGATATCTTGAATAATCACGTCTCAGTGAATGATATGGCACCGATCGGTTCATGAAAAGGATTCAGACATCCAACTGTTGACTGATGTAACAGAACTAAGTTTGGGTCTAACATCCCCATAAATAACAGTAGCATGAAATATGAGTGAAAGGATGGTAACCGCTCGCTGCAACTGATATTATAGTTTAGAGGAACGAGGTCACGGAGTGCAACTGCTCGATGAAGAAAAGTGTGTCACCTCACCGCGATTTATCGATCGACAAAGCTGTACAGTTGCGTGCAGGCTGGTTTAGTGTCCTAATGTGCATCAATACGTATCGCGCGAAGTATGAGATCGTTTAAAGAGTAAATCTATCTTTTTTAAGATTATTGGCTTTCGGAAAGTGCGCATAAAGCCATTTCTACACTGAAAATGTTGTATTACAGTTTGTTTTAGCAGTTCAGAGTTATCTATAGTTTAAGTCGCACCTGGTACCAATTTACAGAAGCTTAAGAAGGGACAGGTTCCGACATAAAACGAATTTTACAGCCACAGTATACTGTAATGAGGAAACAAGACGAAAATGGACACAGGACACACAGAGGTAGTTTGCTATAAAAAATCTTACTACTGACAAAATAAGAAATATAACTTTTCGTAGGTGATTCTCTACAGCTGCTAAATAATTTGGAAAAAGTATACTTGTGCCATCAACAACAAAATTTAATTTTGAGACATAAATTATACAGCTGATAGCATAAATATGATTTTTCCAAAAATGATAAATCATTGTTGATAGCAATGTACTTTGGGAAACAGAAAAGTAAGGCTTCACTAATCAATATCTAGTTCGTGTGATGGCTCCTAGAGTGGTGTAACGTTTTCTGTGTCAAATAGTGCTAGTACTAATGCATTCTTAAATGATTATGGGGAGAGACCGGCTTTGTTTATATGACGAGCATTAGATACTGTATTAGGTGCTTGAGCTGTTTATTAATAATGATATGAGTTAAACACAGAACTTTTACTTGCAGCAAGTAAGACGTTTGATGCTTTAGTCTTTAGTACAGAAGCTACAGAAGAAGCTGATTGTTACAACATGGAAGTTACCACTTAATATTTGTCTCCTAACCGTGAAATGATGTGTACGTCGTGCATATTTCGTCCATTACTGTTGTTTTAGTTTTCTATGTGCGCGTTTTATTACCGCTCTCGTTTCACGATTTCGAACATCGTTCTCCACCTCACATTACCAATGATTTACTTCACATCCTCAGAAACTAAGATGATCGTTCTCCTTTCCATGAATATGCACAAATTAGCAACAGCTTCTCTACAACCTTTTCTTTTCCATAAGTGACGTGTTCGTCGTTCTCACACCACTTCGATTTTTTCGTCTCTTGCACTATGGTATAATATTGCTCAATTAGCAAATGTTGCTTGCCAGCCTGACGGATACTCAATTATCGTATTGATGCCCTCCTCGGTAATATGATGGTGTCCACCTCCATAGCTGAGTGATCGGCGCGGCAGAATGCCAAGCGAGGGACCCGGGTTCAAATCCCGGCTAGGTCGGAGATTTTCTCCGCTCGTGGACTGGGTGTGATCCATAAAATTACTACTGGTTCACCAAAGGTTGTTAATCACAATTAATACACAAAATGTAAAGTGGAAGTAGATTCCAAGGAATAACTGGTGAAATTACACACAATTTTCATTAACACTCTTTATTCAAATTTGGTGCAAGACTTCACAATTTTTTTATAAAAAACAACAATCATTTAACGAATAAGTCACAATTTACGATAGGAAAGGACTTTTAAATTATTATAAAAAAGTTTCCCGCCAATAAAAGGCAAGTACAGGCAAGCAATTTAACGCATACAACGCGACGCTGTATAATATTTCAAGCTCAGCTAAATTACAGGTGAATTCCACTCCATTAATAAATGAATACAATTTGAATATATGGCGTGACTTTTGGGCAGACAAATTCCCCATTTGGTTACAACAGCTTCACTCAGGCTCATTAAATGGCGCAGAATCTAACTTGTCTGCAACATATAAAGACAATCCAAAACCCATGGGTCATGCACACGGGGAGGGGGTGGGGGAACACTCACAGTAACATTAACATTTTCCAAATATATAAAAAAAACAAATTTTACAAATTTCTGCCAGTTAGCTTACGGCAAACACACAAATTCGCAAGGTAGGACTTGCCAACTTTTACAACATTCTCCTTTCAAGGCAACAATTTCTACCCGTAATGAAATGGCAAACTTTTGCATGGCAAGAAAACACACTAATAACCAACTACCTGTATAAAACACATAAGCACGTTGAGTAAAAGCCTTAAAAGGTATTGAATTGGAAGAAATACACAACAGTTTTTGCTGACTGGAAACAATATAAAAAATCCACTACGGCGTACATTGACAACCTTGATTGATTATAGCCAAATATACATAAACACAATTTTACGTACGTTACAGCTTCCTGATGAGCAGGAATTCGTAATGCAATTGACTAGCTCTTAACACGAGGCAAAAGGAGTTTTTCTTCTTTCTTAGGGTGCCTTTTACACGTGAGTCTAGTAATACTAGTTATGGCAGGCGAGAGAATGGATCAGGTATTAGTGCCTTGCTCTTTAAACAGTACAGTCATTGGTGCCTTAGACATTCACAGACATGGCAGAGGCTAACAGTCGAATAACCCGTAGGTAAGCTGGGAGGGGAAAGAAGCGATCCGAACCACAGAGTTACTCTGATTCCTCCCCCCCTTCCCCTTTCGTCCTCAAAAGGGGACAAACGGACCACCCTTTCTAATATTCCCACCTTCCCGCGGGTAGGCAGACGAGAATGAATGGCGGGAAACCCCCAAAATATACGGTTGGTATAAGTAACAAAAATAAAGTAAAATGAATTCAATTGAACTTCATAAAATGTGTTAACAATGAATACTCAACTTCTGGTGCGTTACGACTCCCAGGACTCAACCAACGCAGCACCTCCAAATGCTCTGCCGAGCATCCCGCTGCCAGCCGTTTCAACGGACGCAGGAAGGCGCGCCGATTTTCAGAACCTCCTCGCCGGTCGACAGCACACGGCCGAACTGCAAATTAGGCCCCTTGCGGACCCCCGCTCAGGAGGATTACTTTCGCGACGAGCAGTTAACGCCCCATACCACGGAGCCGCTGCTCGCGTCGCTTACGCTGATGCCGCGGTCTGCGTGCTGTCCCTCTAGCACCGGCAGAGAAGTCGCTTCTTGATGCCCCGACTGCCAACTCTCCACGAGAGCCCATACAGCCACTTCTTAAACCCACGCGAACAGCCCACTTTTCCCCCTTCCCGCTAGAGGGAGACACCGAAGTCTTCAATTCTTCAATTGCGACAACGGCGCCACCACCAGCAAACGGCGACTGCTTCACGCTACGCGCTGCGGCGCGCTTTTCAAAGCTAACTTTACTACGGCTCGGGGTGCTGCGTTCTCTTCATCATCATTTCATCCTCATCGACACGCAGGTCGCCGAGATGGCGTCACCTACAAAGACTTGCACCAGGCGACCGGCCTACCCGGCGGAAGGCCCTCGCCACACGACGTTTCATTTCAGTATGATGGTTATGCTTGTCCGATGTAAGACATCAGTTCACATTTAACTCTTCACACTGGTCTTGTGTAAGCATCTTTATTTCCTCTTAGCTACTGCAAGCTAAAACCAACTAAAACCACCTACTGTCTCAAGCCTTGGACTCCCTCGCCACTCCTTACCCTCCCACTCCTCCCCCCCTCCCCCAGCACTCGCCACTTCCATCTGTTACCATACTGGCGATCCCTGATGCCTCGGCATGTGTCCTGTCAACAAAACATTTCCTTTAGTCACGTTGTGCCAGATTTTCGCTTTTTTAATATCGATTCATTATCTCCTCATTACTTATTCGATCTTTGCAACAAAGCATTCTTTTGTCGTATCGCTTAAAAAAATGTTCGCTCTCTCGCTCTTTTTCTCTCTCAGTCAGTAGACTGATGACAAAAAAAATGTAAATTTTTAAATAGAGATGCATGTTTTACTAGCACTTCCGTGATGTTTATCATATATTTAAATATAGGAAGAATATCAATAGCGTTTGTGATTCTTAATCGCTGGTTGGAATCCCGTTTCGGTGATTTTTTTCTATTTTGAACATATTTTTATTAGATCGCTCTCTTGTCCATCTGTCCAGTGCAAATTTTGTAGTTGATTTGAACTAACTTCCCGGTGAGCTAGAGACATGAAACTTTCAACATAGGTTATAAATGGGTGACAATGCAATATTAACTCGCTTTCTGGTCTGGTGTCTGAAGGAGAGTACTTCGTTTAGAATTATCATTTCTCAACGGGCTAGATACTTTAGACTTTCAACAAAGCTCAGAGTTGGATGCCAGTGCATTGTTAACTCAATTCCTCGTGTTGTGCGTGACGAAGAGTGCTTTGTCTTCGACTTTCGTTTCCCGATGAGCTAGAAATTTGAGCCTTTCAACAAAGCTCAGAACTACATGATAATGCAGTATATTTACCCGCTTTCGGATCTGGTAATTGGCGGTGTCTACTTTGTGTACGACAGATATTTCCCCTATTTCCTGGTCCACTTGCGAGTGTTTCGTGGAGAATACGCTTGCTGTTAAGTTTCCGTGTGAGCTCGAGTCTCTCTAATTTTTACCGTCGAGGTGTTTTCGTGAGATAATCGTAGGAGGAAGTAATGTATTGTTTGAATCTGATGATCAGTAACTGAAGCAATTCTGAAATTTACCACATTGTTGTAATCTCATCATAATGTTTCAAATCAATTGAAAACTTTGACACTTAGAAGACTAAACTATAGAAAATAGTTATTTACATAAGGAACTTGTTAATATAAAATGTTTCTGAAACGGACGATAAAGTATAAAATAATTTCTACTAGCCATACGGATTCTGAACCCCATACAGATAGCCCTGAAAATTTGTGCTATTGAATTTTTCATTGCTGTGAAAAATACCTGTAGAACTTGAAACGGAACACTTATAATACGTAACTGACGCATGAATAGTTCACCACCTTACTATTGGCTATTGCATGCATCCCACGTTCTTCGTTTTAAATTTTAGAAGCATTTTAATATCTACTAAGACTTCACAACTACACATTTTCTGAACGCTCAGTATCGGGTTAGGAATCTGTATGGGGCTAGGGAAATTATATTATGTGAAGTGTGTGAAAAAAAGTAATGACACTGATCTTTTATCTACCTAAATTTTTATTTTTGTTCAAACAATAATAAGGTGAAGCGCCTAATTTCGTCCCCCTAAGGTTCCCCGTTCTGCTGGTAGGTGCGCCGCCGGTGATATTTTCCGTTAGTTGTGCTCATCGCCACCAGTTAATTGTCTAAGTTTCATGCGTCCAGTCCTCTGCGTGGACGTTTGGGAAAACGTTTTCTAATTTGTCAAAAAGTGAGCTGTCGAAAAACTATTTGTAAATGCTCTTTCCGAATTATTATAATGTGTTTATTTAGTTGTATTTGATGTATCTGTTTAGGGTAAGCTATAAAGTGAATGATCCGAGCGTTTTTCAGTGTTTGGCTTGCTTCACGTAGTGTAGGAAGCTTCCATATTGGCTTTTTCATTTTGTCTCAGATGTCGCCTAGGAAGAAGTGGGACAGAGAGGTGATGAAATCGGCAATGACTGTGATGACAAAACAAGGAAATGGGATATAAAATTGCGAGTAAGACATTTAATGTGCCTGGCGTAACTCTCGAGAATTATATGAAGAAACGAGAAGGTAAAACTGCTGAAGAGTTATTTGAAGAAGCTATTGGTAGAAAACCAGTTTTTTCACGTGAGTTAGAGGCTGAGTTAGTGTCTTATAGTAAGGACATTGAGAAAAATTTCTATGCCCTTACTCTGAACGATCTTACGCGAATGACCTTTCAGTTTGCTACACGCAATAATGCTGCTCATCCATTTTCTGTCGTGGAAAAAACAAATGGACGGAAGTGGTTGCTTCTGTTTCTTGAGAGACAACCGACACTTTCTACACGAACGCCGCAATCCTGGTCACTAGCTGGGGGTACAAGGTTTCAAGAGGAAAGTGTTAAGCTCTTTTTCTCTATTTTGAAGCGAGAGTTGCAGAAAATACAATTTCAGCCACTTAAAGTGTGCAACGTAGATGAAACCGGCATCACAATGGTACAACACAAAGTAAGAAAGATTGTTGCTATGAGAGGGAAGAAGTCTGTGCACAAACTGTCGTCTGCACAGAGAGGTGGACTAGTGACGGCTGTTTTATGCATGTGGGCATCAGGTACATCTGTGCATCCTCTTCAGATTTTTCCCAGAAAGCTGATGAACGAACTCAAGGATGGAGCTCCACCTGGGTCAATAGCAGCAGCGAATGAATCTGGGAGGATCACAAGTGATCATTTTGAATAATGGTTCGGCATTTCATTTCAGTTGTGAAGCCATCAAAGGAAGATCATATTGTGTTGATATTGGACAGACACTATTCACATTCTCGCAATGTGAATGTTATTAACACTGCTCGTGAAATGGTGTTGCCATAGTCTGCTTGCCTCCTCACTCCACTTAAACTGCAGCCTCTCGATGTGTTGTTCATGTTTCTTTTTAAAACACTTTATGCGCAGGCAATAGAAAATTGGCTGTCTAACCATCCTGGCAGGAATGATCGCACAGCTATTCAATGAAGCCTATGGAGAGGTAGCGATTGTAAAAACTGCCTTGAAGGGCCCTAAGAAAACTGGGATTCTGCCTTACAACCAGAATGTGTTTGGCCCAGAAGACTTTTCGGCTATTGCTGACGCCTCCTAAGCTTCTGACCCACATGCAAAAAATCAACCCACAAAAAGCGCAGCTACACAGCTGGCCTTTCCAGAGTCTCAACCTTCAAGCAGCACACTGATGACTCAGTTTACAACAGTTAGACCACGAGACGTCGTAGGGGTGCCTGTTATCCATTGATCATCTGCGCGACGAGGAAGTTCTCTTATTACAGTCTCGCCTTACAAGATGAAGCTACAACAATCTCACGACAAACCAATCGTAATGTGAGATAATGGTTAGAGCTAATTCCGAAGTCTTTGCGAGGAACGGTAAAGAAACCGTTAAAAAAGAAAACAAAAGTGGAAGTACACGGTGACTGATCACTGTGATGTCCCATCATACCAAGATGCAAGTGGAAGCGAGGATAATGAAGACAATGCGGAGTGCCCACTTGCCTAAAACGTTTTTCTCACGACAGTCATGGAGAAAAATGGGTGCGTTGCACTCAATGTTCCGTGTGGCAACAAGAAATATGCTCAGGAGCAAAGAACGAAGCAAAATTTTTTTGCGACTCTTGTTTGGAAAGGTAAAAGATAATCGTACAGTTGCTAATCAATGCTTCTTGTACCATAAATGAGCGTTTGAAAACTGTATCTAATATAAATAAATATTGCAACATGTCTTTATTATTGTTACCTTGTTTTTAAACTGTTAATACCTCTTTTACGAGATTTATTAGTAGGGGTGAAAATAGGATCACTTTTTCAAGTTTGGTAAAGGTGCATTATTTTTAAAGTTTTTTTTTCTGTAAAGATAACGAATCGTTTCTGAAGTATTTTGAGCTAAGTAACGTGTGCAGGCTTTAGTTGGTAGTAGTATATAAATTTTTTTGGAAATAATTGATTTAAAGATATGGTATTCAGATTCCAAAAACAGACTGGGGGACGAAATTTGGCGCCTTTACCTTACTCTTATCACTCCAGTAGTTCCTTTAGGCAGCTATACACCACACAAGCTGAGACTTCATTCCCAGTCTTGGTAGCGGCGCTAGGTTTACTGTCTGTCCTAGAGTAACAAATTCTGTTTGTACGATATCCGTACTATCAAAACTGTGAATTAGCATTGTTTTGATCTTTGATTTGCACATTACAGCTTCTTTCAGTCGAGGAGATGTCCCAGTGTGCCACTCCACACTTTACCAGTTTGTCTAAGGATTGCACTCAGAAATGATGGAATCTTCACCTGTCATCACGCGACTTGCTCATTCGGGGTCATTGGCAGTCCTGTTAGGAAGATCAACGCGCACATTTGTTCGACTCCCCTTCTGCTTAGGCGTGAGGTTTTTCGGTACCGTTTTGGCACAAACTGTAGATTGTGCAAAGGAAAACGCTCGTTCAAAATTTGATGTACAGTGAAAGTGAACAAATTTAACAAGCCACCTATCATCCTTATTGTTAAACATCGGTCTCATCTCACAAGAGCTCGCATACGTTCCATGTTTCATCGGTTTTTGAAGTTGAAAGTCTGCCTGTACGAGGTTCAACGTGTTCTCGGCCTTCCAAAAATGATTGGTGCCAGCGAAAAATTTTTGCTCTTCATAAGGAATATTCCCCATAGACCTGTTTTTGCTTCTGGAAGTTCACATTCGCGGATTCTCCAAGTTTAACATAACACTTTGTGGCATAACATTGCTCTAAATTCCGCTGTTTCATTTTCGTAATACACAGCGAAAACAACTTTACTGATGGCGCTCTCTTAAGTCATGTGGTGGCTATACAGAACTGAAACTCGGACTCATCACAAGAAACAGATAAAGACACCAGTCTGCACAAGCAGAACACAGCGTTGTCACATCGCTTGCTCTGTTGTCAGTCTCATTACTTTTCTCGCAGACGTCCTACACCTTACATTCAAAGGTTTCTTATTCAACTAATTATTTTCATTTCAATACGTCATTTAAAGATAAAAATCATCAAATATATGCTAATTAAAAGGTATCTATTTGCTGTTTGTATGAAAAATACACTCTGTATCTCATTACATATCAGAGATAGAAAAATCCATCTTTCATTTCAAGTTTATTAACTATTGGTCTTTTGTAAAAGACTGTTTAAATTCAATAAAGTGGCAACTTATATTCTTTTTCATCCTTATGTGTTTTATGCTACAGGGAAATATTGACAGAGTAATGCTCTTTTTCGTCCTTATGTATTTTATGCTTCACGAAAATGTTGACAGAACACGCTCCTTTGTTTAAAATTTTGATGGGGCTTGGAATCGATCCTGGATCACACAGCCACATGAACTGTCGTGAAAAAGATCTGCTTTGCTTCAACATATTACATGACAGTCACGAGTATGTTTGAGTTCTGGGATTCACACACCATAAACATAAAACATTACTAAATCTGAATTGCCTCGTGGTCCCCTTGTTACATGCTCTCTACTTCGGCCTTCGTCCGTTATTTTCATGCCAAAATGACAAACCTCGTATACTACTTTCAGTACCTCATTACCAAATACAGCGCTTTCGGCATCGTCAGGTTTAATCATCGATGTACTTTTGTTGAAATTAATCTTATGTCTTATCAAGAAACTAACCATTCCGTTCAACTACTCCAAGTCTTCTGTCGTGTGTGACAGAATTACGATGTCACACGCAACTCTCTAATTTACTATTTTCTCTCCAGACAACTTGAATTCCGTCTCAATATTTCTCCTTAAATTATGTTATAGCCTAAATTTTCATAAATAATCAGCATTGGCGGCCGAAGACTTCCGGCATAAGAAGTTAGCCTCATTCTGCCAACGGCCTTGTCAAACAGGGCGGAGGAGCGGATAGAGGTTCAGGGCACTCTCTTGTCCTAGGGGTGGGAAATTGCCCCTAAAGGCGGAAGAATCAGCAATGATCAACGACATGAGGATGCAGAAGGCAATGGAAACCACTGCATTAAAGACACGTAACGTGTATCCACAGGACATGTGGCCTGTAATTGAAGAAGTGTCATGATGATCTCTCCATCGGCAAAAGATTCCGGAATAGTTCCCCATTCGGATCTCCGGGAGGGGACTGCCAAGGGGGAGGTTACCATGAGAGAAATACTGAATAATCAACGAAAGGATAACGTTCTACGAGTCGGGACGTGGAATGTCAGAAGCTTGAACGTGGTAGGGAAACTAGAAAATCTGAAAAGGGAAATGCAAAGGCTCAATCTAGATATAGTAGGGGTCAGTGAATTGAAGTGGAAGGAAGACAAGGATTTCTGGTCAGATGAGTATCGGGTAATATCAACAGCAACAGAAAATTGTATAACAGGTGTTGGATTCGTTATGAGTAGGAAGGTAGGGCAGAGGATGTGTTACTGTGAACAGTTCAGTGACCGGGTTGTTCTAATCAGAATCGACAGCAGACCAACACCGACAACGATAGTTCAGGTATACATGCCGACGTCGCAAGCTGAAGATGAACAGACAGAGAAAGTGTATGAGGACATTGAAAGGGTAATGCAGTATGTAAAGGGGGACGAAAATCTAATAGTCATGGGCGACTGGAATGCAGTTGTAGGAGAAGGAGTAGAAGAAAAGGTTACAGGAGAATATGGGCTTGGGACGAAGAATGAAAGAGGAGAAAGACTAATTCAGTTCTGTAACAAGTTTCAGCTAGTAATAGCGAATACCCTGTTCAAGAATCACAAGAGGAGGAGGTATACTTGGAAAAGGCTGGGAGATGCGGGAAGATTTCAATTACATTACATCATGGTCAGACAGAGATTCCGAAATCAGATACTGGATTGTAAGGCGTACCCAGGAGCTGATATAGACTCAGATCACAATATAGTATTGATGAAGAGTAGGCTGAAGTTCAAGACATTAGTCAGGAAGAATCAATACGCAAAGAAGTGGGATACGGAAGTACTACGGAATGACGAGATACGTTTGAAGTTCTCTAACGCTATAGATACAGCAATAAGGAGTAGCGCAGTAGGCAGTACAGTTGAAGAGGAATGGACATCTCTAAAAAGGGCCATCACAGAAGTTGGGAAGGAAACCATAGGTACAAAGACGGTAGCTGCGAAGAAACCATGGGTAACAGAAAAAATACTTCAGTTGATTGATGAAAGGAGGAAGTACAAACATGTTCCGGGAAAATCAGGAATACAGAAATACAAGTCGCTGAGGAATGAAATAAATAGGAAGTGCGGGGAAGCTAAGACGAAATGGCTGCAGGAAGAATGTGAAGACATCGAAAAATATGATTGTCGGAAGGACAGACTCAGCATACAGAAAAGTCAAAACAACCTTTGATGACATTAAAAGCAACGGTGGTAACATTAAGAGTGCAACGGGAATTCCACTGTTAAGTGCAGAGGAGAGAGCAGATAGGTGGAAAGAATACATTGACAGCCTCTATGAGGGTGTAGATTTGTCTGACGTGATAGAAGAAGAAACAGGAGTCGATTTAGAAGAGATAGGGGATCCAGTATTAGAATCGGAATTTAAAAGAGCTTTGGAGGACTTACGGTAAAATAAGGAAGAAGGGATAGATAACATTCCATCAGAATTTCTAAAATCATTGGGGGAAGTGGCAACAAAACGATTGTTCACGTTTGTGTGTAGAATATATGAGTCTGGCGACATACCATCTGACTTTCGGAAAAGCATCATCCACACAGTTCCAAAGACGGTAAGAGCTGACACGTGCGAGAATTATCGCAGAATCAGCTTAACAGCTCATGCATCGAAGCTGCTTACAAGAGTAATATACAGAAGAATGGAAAAGAAAAATGAGAATGCGCTAGGTGACGATCAGTTTGGCTTTAGGAAAAGTAAAGGGACGAGAGAGGGTATTCTGACGTTACGGCTAATAATGGAAGCAAGGCTAAAGAAAAATCAAGACACTTTCATAGGATTTGTCGACCTGGAAAAAGCGTTCGAAAATATAAAATGGTGCAAGCTGTTCGAGATTCTGAAAAAAGTAGGGGTAAGCTATAGGGAGAGACGGGTCATATACAATATGTACAACAACCAAGAGGGAATAATAAGAGTGGACGATCAAGAACGAAGTGCTCGTATTAAGAAGGGTGTAAGACAAAGCTGTAGCCTTTCACCCCTACTCTTCAATCTGTACATCGAGGAAGCAATGATGGAAATAAAAGAAAGGTTCAGGAGTGGAATTAAAATACAAGGTGAAAGGATATCAATGATACGATTCGCTGATGACATTGCTATCCTGAGTGAAAGTGAAGAAGAATTAAATGATCTGCTGAACGGAATGAACAGTCTAATGAGTACACAGTATGGTTTGAGAGTAAATCGGAGAAAGACGAAGGTAATGAGAAGTAGTAGAAATGAGAACAGCGAGAAACCTAACATCAGGATTGATGGTCACGAAGTCAAAGAAGTTAAGGAATTCTGCTACCTAGGCAGTAAAATAACCAATGACGGACGGACCAAGGAGGACATCAAAAGCAGACTCGCTATGGCAAAAAAGGCATTTCTGGCCAAGAGAAGTCTACTAATATCAAATACCGGCCTTAATTTGAGGAAGAAATTTCTGAGGATGTACGTCTGGAGTACAGCATTGTACGGTAGTGAAACATGGAGTGTGGGAAAACCGGAACAGAAGAGAATCGAAGCATTTGAGATGTGGTGCTACAGACGAGTGTTGAAAATTAGGTGGACTGATAAGGTAAGGAATGAGGAGGTTCTACGCAGAATCGGAGAGGGAAGGAATATGTGGAAGACACTGATAAGGAGAAGGGACAGGATGATAGGACATCTGCTAAGACATGAGGGAATGACTTCCATGGTACTAGAGGGAGCTGTAGAGGTCAAAAACTGAGGACGTAGGTTGCAAGTGCTACTCTGAGATGAAGAGGTTAGCACAGGTAAGGAATTCGTGGCGGGCCGCATCAAACCAGTCAGTAGACTGATGACCCAAAAAAAAAAAAAAAAGCATATGTACAAATTAGATAATAATGGAAAGAGACTAAGAACCCGACTTACTCACTTCTGATTAACTTATCTTTTACTTCGTTCGACTCTTATAAATACAGTCTAGTTTCAGTGCAAATTGTACATAACTTTTCCCTCCTTCTGTATTACTTCTGCTACCTTCATAATTTTAAAGTTATATTCCACGCACCTCTGTAAAAGATTTACCGAAATATACAAATGTTATGATAGTAGGATTGCCGTAACTCTCTATCTTTTAAGAAAACGTGTAGGGTCACCTGTGTCTAAATTTCTCTGGAACCCAACCTTAAGATAGCATTCTACGGAACAGTATATGCTACGTACAAATGATGTGACTATTTTAAACACTGCAGTCTGTCAGTTTTATTCGTTTGATGCACCTTGCATATAAACTACATTGCTGACCACCTTCGGCCTTTGAACATGTTCAAAGGGTTCAAATGGCTCTGAGCACTATGGGACTTAACTTCTGAGGTCATCAGTCCCCTAGAACTTAGAACTACTTAAACCTAACTAAACTAAGGACATCACACACATCCATGCCCGAGGCAGGATTCGAACCTGCGACCGTAGTCGTCGCGCGGTTCCGAACTGTAGCGCCTAGAACCGCTCGGCCACCCCGGCCGGCTTGAACATGTTAAAATGGATGATATTGGTGATGTGTGTCACATTAAAGAAAGGTGTTTCATGTTGTGTGTGGACAGGCTCGTTCCCACATGTATGTACGTAGGTCTAGTGTGCATGATATTAAACAAGACTCTTAAAAAGTTTTCCACGGTGCTGATCCAATGTCATGCAACATTTTTTAAACGAGTAAACATCCTTTCGATTGTGTATTGCTATATTTATCTTCTTAACTGTCTAGATCTCGACTTTTACCCCGTTATCAAGTACAATACTAAAAATTGGCAGACCATTATTATGTCATATCTGTTCAGGCAGTTCAGGCTAACATGTCTTTAAAATGTCCTGCCTCGGACTGCCTTAACAGATGTTACATAATAATGGTCTACCAAGTTATTGCACTTGATAATGGCATAAAATCCAAAATCTTGACAGTACAGATGATAAATATTTCAGCATACAGTCAAATGGCGGTTTACTCTTTAAAGGAAATTTTCTTAACTGTGATACGCACATGACCAGTATCATACATTTGCAAATGGGCTAAGTCTGAAGCTTGCCAGTAATGTAATTTACATGCAAGGTGAACTAACGGAATAAAATTGACAGCCTACAGTGGTTAAAATCGTTGCGTAAAGTGGACAATACACTGGAGTTATGGACCCGTACACGAAGAATAAAATATGTGCTACATTGTGTGCTAATAACTGTAATCGAGTAGACTACTATTCTTAGATCATTAAGCATATTTTATTATATGTAGAAAAATATATGTAGAACAAATGATAAAAGCCGGAAGCTGAAACTAATTTGATTTTGTCGTTTTGGTCATTGTTGCGATCTTATATGATCGACACGACTTGAGTAACTTCTATATCAGCTCTTTTATATGAAAGGGTCTCGCATAGTGACCGTGTGTGCACCGGAAGTGGTCACGTCGACGATGATAATGAAAGCGGAGGTGGCGACTGAAACCAGGTACAGGAATACAGACTACTTTTCCGAACGTTTCAGATTGCACTACTGAGGTTGAAATTCCCATCCAATTTACTGATTGCCATTTAATGACGTTCCATGTGAGACTGTGAGGAAGTCCTGAAATTAACAGGGATCTCACACCGTCTGATATATTGGACATCCTTTCGAATAACTGGTCTTGAAAATTATTTCTAGCAGAATTATTCGAACCAGACACATTCTCATCTAAAATCGTCGAAGGCATGTTAGCGACGTAGGTTGTCAATGAAATTGTTACTTATTTTCCCTCCAGCATTTATTGGAAATGCATGCTCAATGAAAAACGCCTTTTTTAGGCTCCATCCCTAAACTTCGTTTGAGAGGCTCTCCAGCATTTGGAAGAATGCTGTGTGCATCATACGTTAATGGCTGCGGAAATGGAAGTAAAGTAAAGACAAGAGAAAATAAAAATATTTAATGAACTAGATTGTTCAAGCACACGTCGTTGAGATCCCGTGTACAATCGTAATCATAAATCACATGAAACAGCCGCGTTTACTACCACCTAAGTAAGGATGTTTCCAGCGAAACATGTAAGTATGCTTTACTCTTCTGTTGGTCACGTAGTACTTCTTGTATTGCAGTTATTAGGGAGCCTATTTTCTTGCACCAGTTACGTATATCGTTGACATAAATATTATCGTTTTGTCGTTAAATGTTCTCTTTGACAGGATGATATCTTTTCATGAAATCACTCTAGACTTACTTATAGCCGTTTTACCCTGAAGATTATTCTTCCTGGTGTCTTATTTAATACAAATATGTTGGTTACTGTGCAGTTGTGGTTGGATTGCTCTGTGGTGTGACCGAATGAACGTAGAAACAGAATGCAAGTCGAAAGATTTTGGATTTTGAGGGAGGCTTGAAAGAGCTCACTTTACTGTTTAATGACGTCGAAGCAGATCACATAATTTGAACACAATTCCTGTACACCATATGGCAGAATTGCACACGCTCGTGGATTCATTAATTTTCTTGTTGGTTTTGGAGATAGTCGTTAAGGGCACAGTGATGGTGTGTGTATGATGTCGGTTTACTGGTTCGCTGACCACGCGCCCTTTGTGTACAGGGCAACTCGCTGGTGGGGGGGAGTCGCCGGACACTGGTCCCATGATTAGGCCGTTGACGCGATTATGCTTGCCTGCGCGTGAGACGTTGATTACCATCGTGTTGATCCGCTCCGTGATTGGCTGACATAGGCACGTCCTCTCGTGTATACCGATTATTGTTTCAGCCTCGGCTCTGCCTGAAGGAGGCTCATCTGGACATCAGAACTCAGGATAGGCGATGGATGTTGCAAAGAATTGTTCGAGGGGCATGGTTTCAGTTTATCAAAGAAAATTTTAGACAGCAAAATTTTCGAGAAGGTATACGAAACAAAAATAGAGTCTGCCACATGAAGGCCTTGATCTGGGTGTGGGCAGTGGCAGCAATTCTGTAAGAGCACAAGAGCACGTGAACACAGTAACTGTTGACATCCTGCGGATTTATTGGTTCTTTTTTTTTTGAATGCCGTTAAACGTAATGTAGATGCGGTAATCTTAAATATACGCCACTAAATCTACTGCACTATGCTACAATGTTCCTGTAGACTCGCCGGAACTTGGCATCAATGTTTCGAACACACCTTCTGTTGTGCACGTTTTAATGAGTTTCTGCCCAAGCGCAACTGGCACGACGTAATTCTCTTAAGGGCCAATTACATGCGGATTCCATAAACAATGTGCACAGTTCACGGCGTGCACAGATAGGCCTTACTGCTTAACTACAAGTTTACGCAAATGCCACAAGGTAGCAGCTCAGTGCAGCAGACTTTTATCCCTGTTCGATTGGTATAAATCCCGCCAGACGGTAGCACATTTCTCAGATATGCCAATTCAGTCACTATACAATAAAAGGTAAAAAGACGAGGGCTAATAGAAATCCTTGGGTAACAGAAGAAATATTGAATTTAATTGATGAAAGGAGAAAATATAAAAATGCAGTAAATGAAGCAGGCAAAAAGGAATACAAACGTCTCAAAAATGAGATCGACAGGAAGTGCAAAATGGCTAAGCAGGGATGGCTAGAGGACAAATGTAAGGATGTAGAGGCTTGTCTCACTAGGGGTAAGATAGATACTGCTTACAGGAAAATTAAAGAGACCTTTGGAGAGAAGAGAACCACTTGTATGAATATCAAGAGCTCAGATGGCAACCCAGTTCTAAGCAAAGAAGGGAAGGCAGAAAGGTGGAAGGAGTATATAGAGGGTTTATACCAGGGCGATGTACTTGAGGACAATATTATGGAAATGGAAGATGATGTAGATGAAGACGAAATGGGAGATAAGATACTGCGTGAAGAGTTTGACAGAGCACTGAAAGATCTGAGTCGAAACAAGGCCCCGGGAGTAGACAACATTCCATTAGAACTACTGATGGCCTCGGGAGAGCCAGTCATGACAAAACTCTACCATCTGGTAAGCACGATGTATGAGATAGGCGAAATACCCTCAGACTTCAAGAAGAATATAATAATTCCAATCCCAAAGAAAGCAGGTGTTGACAGATGTGAAAATTACCAAAGTATCAGTTTAATAAGTCACAGCTGCAAAATACTAACGCGAATTCTTTACAGACGAATGGAAAAAC
This sequence comes from Schistocerca nitens, assembly GCF_023898315.1. Lineage (NCBI taxonomy): Eukaryota > Metazoa > Arthropoda > Insecta > Orthoptera > Acrididae > Schistocerca > Schistocerca nitens. The sequence goes on along the minus strand of NC_064620.1, from coordinate 533,218,237 downwards.
TGGTAGAAGCGGACCTCGGGGAAGATCAGTTTGGATTCCGTAGAAATGTTGGAACACGTGAGGCAATACTAACCTTACGACTTATCTTAGAAGAAAGATTAAGAAAAAGCAAACCTACATTTCTAGCATTTGTAGACTTAGAGAAAGCTTTTGACAATGTTAACTGGAATACTCTCTTTCAAATTCTGAAGGTGGCAGGGGTAAAATACAGGGAGCGAAAGGCTATTTACAGTTTGTACAGAAACCAGATGGCAGTTATAAGAGTCGAGGGGCATGAAAGGGAAGCAGTGGTTGGGAAAGGAGTGAGACAGGGTTGTAGCCTCTCCCCGATGTTATTCAATCTGTATATTGAGCAAGCAATAAAGGAAACAAAAGAAAAATCGGAGTAGGTATTAAAATTCATGGAGAAGAAGTAAAAACTTTGAGGTTCGCCGATGACATTGTAATTCTGTCAGAGACAGCAAAGGACTTGGAAGAGCAGTTGAACGGAATGGACAGTGTCTTGAAAGGAGGATATAAGATGAACATCAACAAAAGCAAAACGAGGATAAAGGAATGTGGTCAAATTGAGTCGGGTGATGCTGAGGGAGTTAGATTAGGAAATGAGACACTTAAAGTAGTAAAGGAGTTTTGCTATTTAGGGAGTAAAATAACTGATGATGGTCGAAGTAGAGAGGATATAAAATGTAGACTGGCAATGGCAAGGAAAGCGTTTCTGAAGAAGAGAAATTTGTTAACATCGAGTATAGATTTAAGTGTCAGGAAGTCGTTTCTGAAAGTATTTGTATGGAGTGTAGCCATGTATGGAAGTGAAACATGGACGATAAATGGTTTAGACAAGAAGAGAATAGAAGCTTTCGAAATGTGGTGCTACAGAAGAATGCTGAAGATAAGGTGGGTAGATCACGTAACTAATGAGGAGGTATTGAATAGGATTGGGGAGAAGAGAAGTTTGTGGCACAACTTGACTAGAAGAAGGGATCGGTTGGTAGGACATGTTTTGAGGCATCAAGGGATCACAAATTTAGCATTGGAGGGCACCGTGGAGGGTAAAAATCGTAGAGGGAGACCAAGAGATGAATACACTAAGCAGATTCAGAAGGATGTAGGTTGCAGTAGGTACTGGGAGATGAAGAAGCTTGCACAGGATAGAGTAGCATGGAGAGCTGCATCAAACCAGTCTCAGGACTGAAGACCACAACAACAACATAATAAAATTAGATCGGCCATCAGTATATGTTATAGTTACACTGATAGAAAAACCAATTTTCTGGGGTTCTGAATGAGATGCATTATATTAAGTTTCGGATTTCCTCATACAGTAATCCATTTGAGGCGCTGAGAGTCATATAGCACATTATGATATTTTGAGACTGTGGCATCTGTTCATGCTTTTGATATCTGTTGATCTTATGGAGCGTCAGGTCTGTTTGCCTGTAGACCCACATTATACGTATATATGAACATTCATGAAAATGTGTCTCATTGGTTTTTATGATATTCGCTTATATATGGGCTCAGAGAAGTTGTGCTTTTGACCCTTTGGCTCACAGCGCCTCATTCGCATTCTAGTCAAGTAACTTCGTTGGTAGATAGTACAACTTGAATTTAATCATTTCCACAAACAGCAGTTTGTGTTTTGAGTTGGTTGTTTACTTTGCAGGTATGCGTTTTCTTGTGCATTGTCAAGATGAACTCTGCTGAAACTGTTTCAAGGGCTAACAGAAAAGGAAATTACCTGGGAAAGTTAGCCACAAAGGAACTAGAGCGTTCCAGACCATATCCGTTGTCTGAGAAAGTGACGAAACCAAATAAGAGTGACTACATACGAACATTTAACAAAGAAGTGTATAACAAGCATAAGTTGTTGTGTGGATTTTCAACTTGAAAGTTAATTCGTTAGCTAATACATGTAATAGGATCTTGTACATTTGTCCAAAAAAATAAAGCATGAAAATTCCCACTTACACAAAAATTCGAAACGGAGAGTAGCGGAAGCTTAAACGTTTTTTCTTTCTTGCCATAAACTGTACTTAATTATGTACGAAACTACAAAATTCCAGGGAAACCATTATTTCTTTTCCCACACAATTTATGCGTATCATCATCATCATCATCATCATCATCATCATCGACAGTAGCTGAAGTTGTATAAATTTGTTGACAAGCGTAATTTTTGTAAATTAGACATTAATTTCACACTCTCATAAGTGTCTGAATTTAAAAATTTGTGAACACGCAGAATGTATACTTACGAGCCGCCACTGGGTATGGGTGAAACAACCCTTCAGATTTGCTAGCTTTGTACCACGTAGCATATTGCGAAGCCGTTGATTATTCTCTACTATTACGAATTTCCTTTATTCTTCAGAAATAAATTACAACGCCGTATAGTTGCTCACCCTTGGCGCTGGGTATCGCCTCTTATTAATAACTAAAACGTCCTGGTATCCAGAGTCCATTACATGTGCTGCTCAAATTTCTAAATTCAGCAATAACGGCCGAAGAGTTCCGGTGTAAGAAGTACGCTCCTGCTGCCACAAACCTCGGCAATCCTGCCGGCCGGTGTGGCCGAGCGGTGCTAGGCGCTTCAGTCTGTAACCGATACGGTCGCAGGTTCGAATCTTGCCTCGGGCATGGGTGTGTGTGATGTCCTTGGGTCAGTTAGCTTTAAGTAGTTCTAAGTTCTAGGGGACTGATGACCTCAGATGTTGAGTCCCATAGTGCTCAGAGCCCTAACCTCGGCAAGGAGGCCGGAGGAGTGACCGGAAGTTCGAGGCATCCTCTCAGCTTTTGGGTATGAAACTGTCCCCAAAAGGCGAAACCATCAGCAGTGATCAATATGACGATGCGCAACCAAATCTCTGCATTAACGACGCATAATATGTACCCAAGGAACGTGCCGTCTGATACTGAAAGAAGCAACATGAAGATCTGTCCGTTACCCAAAGATTCTGAATGAATCCGTCATTAGGATATCCGGGAATGGTTGAAAATTTAATAATAAAGCAAAGGGTATTATTCTACGAGTAGGAGCTTCCACACGTCAGAAATATGACTACGATAGGGAAGCTAGATAATCTGAAAAGCTAAATGCAAAGACGCAGTCCAGACTTAGTGGGGTTCAGTGACCTGAGATGGAAATGCCTCTCACCACACAGCCAGGAGCAACAATGCATTATCGGTTTGAAATAAACAGAATGTTTAATGGTGCTGCCAGTAGCAAGTGAACCCCGAGCAATTTTAAATTTCAAAACAATTTGGCCATTCACCGGAATTATTCTTGTGACTGAAAATGCCTGATATCTCTCGGTTCTAACAAATTCCTGTAGCGTTGTGCCTTTCATTTGCAATTTATTTTTGTTACTAGCCAATGGCACAGTCTACTAAGAGTGTTTCAGAACTTTCCCTGCTTGAAAACAGAGTAATTTTCACTAATACCATAGCAACTATAATCTCTCAGCTAAAAACATTGTAGGTAGTAGGCACCTATTACACCTATTATAAAGTGTAGGATTACAATGTTTGTTTGTGAATGAACAATGTTTCAAATACGTAGTTTTGGCTTTCATTATGTATGGAACAGTCTTACATGCCCTTCACACTTCCGCTTAATATTATATGTGGCCGCTCAATTTAAAAGGAGATTTTGTACGCTCTTGTCAGTAGCCACATATAATTATGTACAGAGAGGAAGAGAGCTCAGTTTATTGGAGTAACACAGTGAAGCGTGGGTGCAGGATTTTGCTCACAGCGATCTTTAGATAATTGCGTGTTTGTTATACGGAGGAGTGGCGCAGAAATTGTGCTTAAACCTCTTGTTCAACTATAACGGACTGGATTATTTGCGTATGGGCCCCAGATGGTAGCCCTCGTAATAGATAGACTAAAATTCCATTTTACCTTTTCCCTATCCATGGATTAAGATGAAAGCCTCAATTTCAGTAAGCTGCAGCTCGCTTATATAATAAATACAATAAAACCATCCTGTTGGTTGGCCGATTTTGAACTCTTTCCTGAAGACCAGGGAGGAAGACTAAGAACTTTGTAAGTCTGCCTCTTGGTCCTTGTCACTTCCTGGAGATACCAGTATCGTCAGCGTAACTAGCATAGTAGTGAAAGTTTTTACGTTGGTATTGCTGGCTTTGCAATTTTCCGTACTTTTGCATCTACGTGGTACCATGCCCAAGTATATACATAGGCAAGGTGACACATTAAATTTAATCTTTTACATTAGAGACATTGTTCCATGCTCGAAAACACGTATTTTATCCTCTTGGTAGGAGGACTGAAAAAATAAGGATTTAGATCAGGAGGGTCGAAAGTGATCCTAATTGTTAGAGTATCAGGGGTAAGTGTGTTGTTTAACAGGTGGAGAGAATAGCCTAGGCAGATCAGAAAAACGGGCTGGAAATGCACTGTCTCCTCTACTTTTTTCACCGTAAAGGATAAGAGAATATTAGGAATGACAGCAGAACAGAAAATGAAAATATGAAAGCATGGATTTTGCTGACAATTTTGTGGTGCGGGGAAATAAAGAAAGAAAGGTGCCAGAAAGGCTAAATATATAGGAGGAAGTGGTAGGAGAGTTTGGATTGAAATTTGACGCAAGGAATGTGCCGTGAAGATGACAACGACGAATGAGGTAGGAGCAGCAGCAGATTTAAGTGTTGGAGAACCAGTACTATTTTTAATGAAAAATTTCAAATACAGGAGAACGTAATAAAAGACAGCGGGAACAAAGATAAGATCATGGATGAATGGATGGATATGTTTGTATTGGGGCACGACAGCAAGGTCTTCAGCGCCCGCTCGAAAACAGATTGAGACGAGTGTCGTAAAATACACATAACAGGAAGATAAAACCCACCTAAAACTCAGGTAACGAAAGTTGGGAAAACTATGAGCGTACTCCCACATATTCACGGAACGAAGTATTAAGTCAATAAGAAAACATGGAGTTAAAACAATATAGCAGATGGATGTGGCTGGCTGACCTTAAGAAGAATGAAAAGGGAGAAGCCAGCCACTCTCCAACATACTAAAACCTTCAGCCTAAAAGCTTAGGCCAGAGTCCAGATACATCACAAAACTGTAAAATCTGAGTCACACTTGTCTCAGAACCAGCTAAAATAGTGGGCAGATCCCCATCAATATTTGCTTTTGTCCTTGCATCATCATATAATATGCACTCCGTTCAAACATGAATAATAGAGGTCTGCACGCCAAAACCATCACAAAACCGGGTGTCCTCTCGCCGCAGTAAAGAGCTATGTGTGAGAGGACAGTACCCAATTCTAAGACGCGTGAGAGTACTTCATCCCACCTGAACAGCTGGCAGGAGGAACGCCACGGCCGGGTTACTGACTTCAGCAACCGCAGCTTATTGGCCGTCACCGCCAGCCGTTGCTCATCCCATGACTGCATGCACTTCCTGCGTAGTGCAGAAACGACAGCCTGCAAGGGAACAGGACACTACGCCACATACTGCCCTCTGCAGGCCTCCTTGGAAGCCCGATCGGCCTGTTCATCTCGCCATATCCCTACATGATCTGGCACCCAGCAGAAAGATACCTGCATACCCTGCCATTGGACCAAGTACAGTTGGTTATATATCAGCCGGACCAACTCCTGAGTTGGGTATAGGTTCTGGAGCGATTGTGAGGCACTAAGGAAATCGGAACACATGAGAAACCGTTTGCCCCGAATACGACGCGTCTGCTCCAGTGCCTTCAGGATTGCATGTAGCTACGATGCGAAAACGGTGTACTCATCAGGAAGGCGAATCCTGGTGACATGGTCGGGAAACGCTACAGAGCAGCCAAGGAAGTTTCCTTGTTTGGAACCATCAGCATAAACTAATGCGAACGAGCCGATATCGCAAAAATGCCCTGTAAATCCGCAGCAGATATGTCCTGACCTTTTTTCAAGTCCTTAAGATGTGGTAATCATGTTTTTTTTGTCATCAGTCTACTGACTGGTTTGATGCGGCCCGCCACGAATTCCTTTCCTGTGCTAACCTCTTAAATCTCAAGGAAGCACTTGCAACCTACGTCCTCAATTATTTGCTTCACGTATTCGAATCTTTGTCTTCGTCTACAGCTTTTTTCCCTCTACAGCTCCCTCTAGTACCATGGAAGTCATTCCCTCATGTCTTAGCAAATGTCCTATCATCCTGTCCCTTCTCCTTACCTGTGTTTTCCACATATTCCTTTCCTCTCCGATTCTGCATAGAACCTCCTCATTCCTTACCTTATCAGTCCACCTAATTTTCAACACTCGTCTGTAGCACCACATCTCAAATCCTTCGATTCTCTTCTGTTCCCGGTTTTCCCACAGTCCATGTTTCACTACCATACAATGCTGTACTCCAGACGTACATCCTCAGAAATTTCTTCCTCAAATTAAGGCCGGTATTTGATATTAGTAGACTTCTCTTGGTCAGAAATGCCTTTTTTGCCATAGCGAGTCTGCTTTTGATGTCCTCCTTGCTCCGTCCGTCATTGGTTATTTTACTGCCTAGGTAGCAGAATTCCTTACCTTCATTGACTTCGTGACCATCAATCCTGATGTTAAATTTCTCGCTGTTCTCATTTCTACTACTTCTCATTACCTTCGTCTTTCTCCGATTTACTCTCAAACCATACTGTGTACTCATTAGACAGTTCATTTCGTTCAGCAGATCATTTAATTCTTCTTCACTTTCACTCAGGATAGCAATGTCATCAGCGAATCGTATCTACATCTACATCTACATGACTACTCTGCAATTCACATTTAAGGGCTTGGCAGAGGGTTCGTCGAACCACAATCATACTATCTCTCTACCATTCCACTCCCGAACAGCGCGCGGGAAAAACGAACACCTAAACCTTTCTGTTCGAGCTCTGATTTCTCTTATTTTATTTTGCTGATCATTCCTACCTATGTAGGTTGGGCTCAACAAAATATTCTGCATTCGGAAGAGAAAGTTGGTGACTGAAATTTCGTAAATAGATCTCGCCGCGACGAAAAACGTCTTTGCTGTAATGACTTCCATCCCAATTCGCGTATCATATCTGCCACACTCTCTCCCCTGCTACGTGATAATACAAACCGAGCTGCCCTTTTTTGCACCCTTTCGATGTCCTCCGTCAATCCCACCTGGTAAGGATCCCACACCGCGCAGCAATATTCCAACAGAGGACGAACGAGTGTAGTGTAAGCTGTCTCTTTAGTGGACTTGTTGCATCTTCTAAGTGTCCTGCCAATGAAACGTAACCTTTGGCTCGCGTTCCCCACAATATTATCTATGTGGTCTTTCCAACTGAAGTTGTTGGTTATTTTAACACCCAGGTACTTAGTTGAATTGACGGCCTTGAGTATTGTACTATTTATCGAGTAATCGAATTTCAACGGATTTCTTTTGGAGCTCATGTGGATCACCTCACACTTTTCGTTATTTAGCGTCAACCGCCACCTGCCACACCATACAGCAATCTTTTCTAAATCGCTTTGCAACTGATATTGGTCTTCGGATGACCTTACTAGACGGTAAATTACAGCATCATCTGCGAACAACCTAAGAGAACTGCTCAGATTGTCACCCACGTCATTTATATAGATCAGGAACAGCAGAGGTCCCAGGACGCTTCCCTGGGAAACACCTGATATCACTTCAGTTTTACTCGATGATTTGCCGTCTATTACTACGAACTGCGACCTTCACAACTGAGACGATAACGCATAGGCCCGCAGCTTGATTAGAAGTCGCTTGTGAGGAACGGTGTCAAAAGCTTTCCGGAAATCTAGAAATACTGAATCAACTTGAGATCCCCTGTCCATAGCGGCCATTACTTCGTGAGAATAAAGAGCTAGCTGCGTGGCACAAGAACGATGTTTTCTGAAACCATGCTGATTACGTATCAATAGATCGTTCCCTTCGAGGTGATTCATAATGTTTGAATACAGTATATGCTCCAAAACCCTACTGCAAACCGACGTCAATGATATAGGTCTGCAGTTAGATGGATTACTCCTCCAACCCTTCTTAAACACTGGTGCGACCTGCACAATTTTCCAATCTGTAGGTACAGATCTATCGGTGAGCGAGCGGTTGTATATGAGTGCTAAGTAGGGAGCTATTGTATCAGCGTAATCTGAAAGGAACCTAATCGGTATACAATCTGGACCTGAAGACTTGCCCGTATCAAGCGATTTGAGTTGCTTCGCAACCCCTAAGGTATCTACTTCTAAGAAACTCATGCTAGCAGCTGTTCGTGTTTCAAAATTCTGGAATATTCCATTCCTCTTGATATCCTTTCACCTTGTATTTTAATTCCACTCCTGAACCTTTCTTTAATTTCCATCATTGCTTCCTCGATTTACAGATTGAAGAGCAGGGGCGAAAGGCTACAGCCTTGTCTTACACCCTTCTTAATACGAGCACTTCATTCTTGATCGTCCACTCTTATTATTCCCTCTTGGTTGTTGTACATATTGTATATGACGGGTCTCTCCCTATAGCTTACCCCTACTTTTTTCAGAATCTCGAACAGCTTGCACCATTTTATATTGTCGAACGCTTTTTCCAGGTTGACAAATCCTATGAAAGTTACATACTTTTTCTTTAGCCTTGCTTCCATTATTAGCCGTAACGTGAGAATTGCCTCTCTCGTCACTTTACTTTTCCTAAAGCCAAACTGATTTTCACCTAGAGCATTCTCAATTTTCTTTTCCATTCTTCTGTATATTATTCTTGCAAGCAGCTTCGATGCATGAGCTGTTAAGCTGATTGTGCGATAATTCTCGCACTTGTCAGCTCTTGCCGTCTTCGGAATTGTGTGGTTGATGCTTTTCCGAAAGTCAGATGGTATGTTGCCAGACTCATATATTCTACACACCAACGTGAATAGTCGTTTTGTTGCCACTTCCCCCAATGATTTTAGAAATTCTGATGGAATGTTATCTATCCCTTCTGCCTTATTTGACCGTAAGTCCTCCAAAGCTCTTTTAAATTCCGATTCTAATACTGGATCCCCTATCTCTTCTAAATCGACTCCTGTTTCTTCTTCTATCACATCAGACAAATCTTCACCCTCATAGAGGCTTTCAATGTATTCTTTCCACCTATCTGCTCTCTCCTCTGCATTTAACAGTGGAATTCCCGTTGCACTCTTAATGTTACCACCGTGGCTTTTAATGTTACCAAAGGTTGTTTTGACTTTCCTGTATGCTGAGTCTGTCCTTCCGACAATCATATTTTTCGATGTCTTCACATTCTTCCTGCAGCCATTTCGTCTTAGCTTCCCTGCACTTCCTATTTATTTCATTCCTCAGCGACTTGTATTTCTGTATTCCTGATTTTCCCGGAACATGTTTGTACTTCTTCCTTTCATCAATCAACTGAAGTATTTCTTCTGTTACCCATGGTTTCTTCGCAGCTACCTTCTTTGTACCTATGTTTTCCTTCCGAACTTCTGTGATGGCCCTTTTTAGAGATGTCCATTCCTCTTCAACTGTACTGCCTACTGCGCTATTCCTTATTGCTGTATCTATAGCGTTAGAGAACTTCAAACGTATCTCGTCATTCCTTAGTACTTCCGTATCCCACTTCTTTGCGTATTGCTTCTTCCTGACTAATGTCTTGAACTTCAGCCTACTCTTCATGACTACTATATTGTGATCCGAGTCTATATCTGCTCCTGGGTACGTCTTACAATCCAGTATCTGATTTCGGAATCTCTGTCTGACCATGATGTAATCTAATTGAAATCTTCCCGTATCCAATCATGTTAGCTTAGTCAAACATGAGGCTCACACACCTCACTGCGTCTTTAAACTAAGAACAGGGTCCCTCGTCTTCAACTCAGAAAAGTTTAAAATGGAACGAGACCTGTTAAAAAGGACTCACACAGACTCTTCGGCTGAAATCTCAAAAGAATTCTTCTGCGTCCATTCATCCCAACGTTGAAGAGTTGGTTGCAATTGACGTGTTGTCGTTGCTATTCTTTAAGAAAAGCATAAGAGAAGTCATCCACAAACAAATAACACCGGACAGGACTTTTACTATGGACGTAATGCTCTTAACAGCTATGGCAAAGATATTTACACTTTAAACGCTACCTTTAGTTCCACCGTTCTCCTGCTCAAAGCCCTCAGACACGACTTCACCGACTCAGTTTCGAAAATATCATGGCGAGAGGAAGGACAGAATAGAAATGGGACAACAACCACGATACGCCATTCGTGAAGCTTTTCGAGGATATGATGGCTCCAAGTAGTATCGCACGCCGTCTCGATGTCAAAAAAATATACCTATAAGGAGGTGCCGGCGCAGGAAAGCCTTTTGATTAACCGCGAGGAAAGAAGCACGTGGATTCCGCAAATGGATGTAGCACTCAAAAGGAAACGAATATTACACAGAACGTATTAGTGGTTCAAATGGCTCTGAGCACTATGGGACTTAACATCTGAGGTCATCAGTGCCCTAGAACTTAGAACTACTTAAACCTAACTAACCTAAGGACAGCACACACATCCATTCCTGAGGCAGGATTCGAACCTGCGACCGTAGCGATCTCGCGGTTCCGGACTGAAGCGCCTAGAACCGCTCGGCTACACGGGCCAGCCGAACGTATTAGTGTTCAATACTCACATATGCGTCGTAAACGAGAGTAATGAAGTAGAAATACACTCCTGGAAATTGAAATAAGAACACCGTGAATTCATTGTCCCAGGAAGGGGAAACTTTATTGACACATTCCTGGGGTCATATACATCACATGATCACACTGACAGAACCACAGGCACATAGACACAGGCAACAGAGCATGCACAATGTCGGCACTAGTACAGTGTATATCCACCTTTCGCAGCAATGCAGGCTGCTATTCTCCCATGGAGACGATCGTAGAGATGCTGGATGTAGTCCTGTGGAACGGCTTGCCATGCCATTTCCACCTGGCGCCTCAGTTGGACCAGCGTTCGTGCTGGACGTGCAGACCGCGTGAGACGACGCTTCATCCAGTCCCAAACATGCTCAATGGGGGACAGATCCGGAGATTTTGCTGGCCAGGGTAGTTGACTTACACCTTATAGAGCACGTTGGGTGGCACGGGATACATGCGGACGTGCGTTGTCCTGTTGGAACAGCAAGTTCCCTTGCCGGTCTAGGAATGGTAGAACGATGGGTTCGATGACGGTTTGGATGTACCGTGCACTATTCAGTGTCCCCTCGACGATCACCAGTGGTGTACGGCCAGTGTAGGAGATCGCTCCCCACACCATGATGCCGGGTGTTGGCCCTGTGTGCCTCGGTCGTATGCAGTCCTGATTGTGGCGCTCACCTGCACGGCGCCAAACACGCATACGACCATCATTGGCACCAAGGCAGAAGCGACTCTCATCGCTGAAGACGACACGTCTCCATTCGTCCCTCCATTCACGCCTGTCGCGACACCACTGGAGGCGGGCTGCACGATGTTGGGGCGTGAGCGGAAGACGGCCTAACGGTGTGCGGGACCGTAGCCCAGCTTCATGGAGACGGTTGCGAATGGTCCTCGCCGATACCCCAAGAGCAACAAGTCCCTAATTTGCTGGGAAGTGGCGGTGCGGTCCCCTACGGCACTGCGTAGGATCCTACGGTCTTGGCTTGCATCCGTGCGTCGCTGCGGTCCGGTCCCAGGTCGACGGGCACGTGCACCTTCCGCCGACCACTGGCGACAACATCGATGTACTGTGGAGACCTCACGCCCCACGTGTTGAGCGATTCGGCGGTACGTCCACGCGGCCTCCCGCATGCCCACTATACGCCCTCGCTCAAAGTCCGTCAACTGCACATACGGTTCACGTCCACGCTGTCGCGGCATGCTACCAGTGTTAGAGACTGCGATGGAGCTGCGTATGCCACGGCAAACTGGCTGACACTGACGGCGGCGGTGCACAAATGCTGCGCAGCTAGCGCCATTCGACGGCCAACACCGCGGTTCCTGGTGTGTCCGCTGTGCCGTGCGTGTGATCATTGCTTGTACAGCCCTCTCGCAGTGTCCGGAGCAAGTATGGTGGGTCTGACACACCGGTGTCAATGTGTTCTTTTTTTCATTTCCAGGAGTGTAGTTAAGCAGAATACTGGTTTGCGACATGACACTTCGAAGACGCGGGTAGGATGAATTAGCATGGTTAGACTAAGGAATGAGATGAAGTAAATATTTCAGAACTCGAATCAAGAACAGCTGCAAACATATGTAACATAGAAGTAGAAATCGCCGGGGTAGTGAAGCAACTTAAATCACTCAATAAAAGCAAGTCTTCCGGTCCAGACTGTATACGAATTAGGTTCCTTTCAGAATATGCTAATGTAAAAGCTCCATACGCAACAATCATATACAAATGTTCGCTCGACAAAAGAACCGTACCCAAAGACTGGAAAGTTGCATAGGTCACACCAATATTCAAGAAAGGTAGTAGGAGTAATCCACTTAATTGTAGGCCCATATCATTGACGTCGATATGCAGTAGGATTTTGGAACATATATTGTGTTCGAACATTATGAATTACCTCGAAGAAAACGGTAATTGACACACAGTCAACATGGGTTTAGAAAACATCGTTCTTGTGAAACACAACTAGCTCTTTATTCGCATGACGTGTTGAGTGCTATTGACCAGAGATTTCAGATCGATTCCGTATTTCTGGACTTCCGAAAAGCTTTTGACACTGTACTACACAACCGACTTAAAGTTAAATTCCGTGCTTATGGAATATTGTCTTTGTTACGTGACTGGATTTGTGATATCCCGTCAGAGAGTCTTAGTTCGCAGTAATTTGTGGAAAGTCATCGTGTAAAACAGAAGTGGTTTCTGGCGTTCCCCAAGGTAGTTTTAGGCCTATTTGCTATATAAACGATTTGTGAGACAATCTGAGCAGCTGCCTTAGGTTTTTTTTTGCATAAGACGCTGTCGTATCGACTAATATAGTCATCAGAAGATGGAAACAAACTGCAAAACTATTTAGAAAAGATATCTGAATGGTGGGAAAATTGGCAGTTGACCCTAAATAACGAAAAGTGTGTGGTCATCCAAATGAGTGCTAAAAGGAATCCGTTAAACTTCGGTTACACGATAGATCAGTAATATCTAAAGGCCGTCAATTCATCAAATTACCTAGAAATTATCATTAAGTGCAACTTAAATTGGAAGGAACATAGAAAATATCGTGGGGAAGGCTAACCAAAGACAGCGTTTTACTGGCAGAATGCTTAGAAAATGTAACAGATCTATTAAGGAGACTGCCTACATTACGCTGTGCGTCCTCTTTTAGAATACTGCTGCGCCGTGTGGGATCCTTACCAGATAGGATTGACGGAGTACATCGAAAAAGTTTTGTATTATCGGGAAACAGGGGAGAGTGTGTGTCACTGAAATGATACACGATTTGGGATGGACATCTTTAAAACAAAGTTGATTTTCACTGCGGAGGAATCTTGTCACGAAATTCCATTCACCAACTTTCTCCTCCGAATGCGAAAATATTTTTTTGACGCCGTCCTACATAGGCAAAAATGATCACCGCGATAAAATAAGGGAAATTAGAGCTCGTTGGGAAAGATGTAGGTGGTCTTACTTCCCGCATGCAATACGAGATTGGAGTTGGTTGGTTGTTTTGGGGAAGGAGACCAGACAGCGTGGTCATCAGTCTCTTCGGATTAGGGAAGGATGGGGAAGGAAGTAGGCCGTGCCCTTTCAGAGGAACCATCCCGGCATTTGCCTGGAGTGATTTAGGGAAATCACGCGAGATTGGAGTAATAGAGAATTGTGAAGGTGGTTCGATGAACCCTCTGAAAGGCACTTAAATTTTATTTGCAGAGTATCGATGCAGATGTAGATAGGGAAAAAGGGTAAAAGAGAGTCCTATGCAAGAGATCATAGCAAAAAACACAAGACTGTAATTGTTATAAGAATAAGTGTTTGCACGATAAGATAGGCTCATGAAAAGACAGTAGGATACAAGGGACTGAGATGAGACGGAATGACAGATGTATTGTTGGATCGTTTGATGAAGAACTGAGAACCATGCTACGGATGGTGTAGGAATGACAAACTAACTTTATCTTTTTGCAATGTTACTGATTTGCAAAAGTAGTGAGCGATTTTTAACGTCGTCCTGTAGCAGTAAATCTATGAATCATACCAGAATGTAACTAGCCAAGATTAAATGAATTTCAGTTGGTCTGACTGCATTTAAGGGAGGCTGCACGTCGAAAACTGTGGTTGTCAACTGGTAGGCGTGTATCGCAACTGGTTCCCAAAGTCAACCGTAGGTGGGCTTTCCCATCCTTCACCGACACATCCAAGAAGACGCTATACTGTCAAATATTACTCATCACCAGACGGATTCATCACAGGGTATCTTGTGGCCAATGCGCTTGTTTTTCGCTTTCTAGAGTTACGCCTGAACTTCATAACTTCATTAGTTGAAATAGCCGAGTTTGAGCGTAAGACGTTTTCAAGTAAATATGGGCTTTATGCACTAAGCTCTCTTTTTTTTAAAGGTTGAATTCAGTGTGACGCAACGAAATAATTGACCCTCAGTGGATGGGACGAAATACGATGTCTTAAAAATACTGACTGACGAATGCCCTCCGTTTTCAATTACTATAGCCAAAGGGATGAAAGTCAACGGCGGCTTGGCGCCTGGACAGAGGTGGTTTATTTTCTTTAATCAGAATATAATTAAATTTTGAATAACGTTATTAATTTAATTGTTGCCATTAATTTCGGAAGTAAACTTTTTTATTTACGCTACGAAACAAATTACTTTGATAATAGCAATATTTTAATTTTCCAGCGAAAAAATATATTTACTTTCTGATTGATACATTAATGTAACCAGAGGTACTGATCACCCTGTGTCTAGTTGAGCGAATACATGGCATAGCCAGTGTTCAGGTGAATGAATTTTCTTCTCCATATCGCTTTCAGTGACGTCATTCACAGTGGGCGGTCAGCATTACGTAGTCTTCATAACATGCTAGATGTATTAGTTCCCTTAGATTACGGTTGTGGGGCTTACGGTAAACTCCTCAGATTTTAACATTTACAAAATCCACGTCCTGAAGAAAAGAAATAGAATACTGTTTAATCTTTTGGAAGCTTGCAGTGGATATTCCACAAAAATCTCTGGCCCCATCCTAAAGGTGTCATAGAGGAAACCGTCGGTTAATACTTTCAGTCAGCGTCCTAGGTTTGTACTCAACGTAGCACGTTTCTGAGGGTACTTAACTGACTGCTATTACAAGCTCTGACTTCATTAACGTTAATTACATTTCAGTCCAATCAATTCGAAATGCTAGTTTCTGCGGTATTGTTTACATCGTCGGGTAGCCCAGTATAATCGACAATGATTTATCTGTTACCTGCAATTTGCATGTAAATGCTGTGAGCCGACGCAGTCATCTAAATGCACTCATAAGAACTTTTCCTATTTCTTGAGCACACTTATATTTTTCATTAGCCTTACGCGTTTTGACTTCCCGTCATTCTCAAAGGCGTTGTTATGTCACGCATATAAAAGCATTAGACATTGTACCACGTCAACATTCTCGCGCCCGAAACAAGTGCCTTTTAAAATGACGGGAATTCGAAACGCGTAAGGTTGACGAAAAATAAAAGTGTGGACGAGAGATGAGTAAAGTTATGAAAAGATTTATCTATTCTTTAATGTTACACGTAAGCATTGGTTTTGATATATCCAACTTCTGATTTGTAGCTTTTAGTTTTCCTGTTTACCTAGCGTGTTATAATTTGAAGCCAACTTTTAACAGGAATAACTTGAGTCAGTATTCACTGTTGCCAAGACAGTCAAAACACTCATTTAGATAAAAACTCCACACGCCACCATGCGGCGCACAGTGGAGGGTACTTCGCTCCACTGCTAGTTTTCTGTTCCATTAGCAAATGGGGAGAGGGATGCACGACTATCTACAAGCCTCTGTAGGAGCCCTATTTTCCCTTACCTCATCTGTGTTTCGCGAAAAGTCGTCTTCCCTCCAGGGATGTACCTCTTTAATACGCTCGTGTTGATGGAGCCTATAGGTAACAAATCGGGCAACAGGCCTTTGTTTCGATGTCTTCCTTTAATCAGATCTCATGGGATCCCAAACACGCGTGTAATACTGCAGAACTGACCGCATTTATGTTCTGTACACGGTATCCTTTATAGATGAGCCACACTTTATTAAAATTCTCCCACTAAGGCGAAGACGATCACTCACATTCCCTGCTATTGACCGTACGAACCGGTTGTATTTGATATCGCTTTGCAACATTACGTCTAGATATTTAATCAACATGATTGTGTCACCCTGCACATTGTAGAAAGCTCGAGTTTCATTTTAACCGGCTACACAATTAGCCAGTTCGATTCCCATCTGCGCCTACGTCACCCAGAGTGAATGTGGAAGCCGTCCAATATCTACCCACAGTCACTTCATGCCCAATTTTCAACATACCATTGTCCCCTTGGTGCATGTGTATATTTAACTTTTCAGTTTCATGCCACGTCATTTTAAGTCCAACCAAGCATTCTACACTTTTTAAATTACATCCATTACGAAAAGAATGTTATAGCGGCCTTACATCCAACATCGAAGCCGAAATGTACGTAGAAATATCTGTGTATTCAACAATGGAAACAGTAGTAGCTGTAATAAAAGAAAACCGTTGTTTATATTTGTTCACAAAGAGAAGGAGGATTTAAAATGGGGGCACTGGCAGTAAAGGATGAGGCAGAAGGGTGGAGATAGACAAGACGTAGAGTAGATGTAATGGAGAGTTTGGGGGAGGGGATGGGAAGAAGAGGGTGTGATTGAAACGAGTGGAGGAGTGAGGAGAGGAAAGGGGAGTGACGGAGTGGGCAGGAACGGGTGGGGGCATTTTTTTTTTCAATGTTTGAGACAGGTGGCCCTAAGTGTGAATTTCTTAGTAAACAGTTGTAAGTTTGAGGATAAGAGGGGCTTCCACTTTTTTTGAAGGAGTACTGAACCGTGCGCAGAGTATGTCCACAGGACTGAGGAATACAATATCCTTTCCTCTACAGATGGTATCAAACATTTAAAACATTCAAGACATATCACAAATGTGACTGTCTATCCAACAAGCAAGTTGTCACAGTTAAAATTTAGCCTTTATATGTCATTAAGTGACGTCAGGTTATGCAAAAGAATAATGTGTTAATTTACTACCTTGGTGTTTCCTACAAATTACAGGAAAGAAACTCTAGAAAATGAGGAATACTGACTGTTGGTTTTCGATTTGTTTATAACCTATAAAATAAAATTTCGTGTTACGTTTACATCAGTTATTAATGCTCTGTGTTTCAGCCTTTGCAGTAGAAGCACGTTCGTTGTGATACGTTTTCACAATGCCATTAGCAGTTCGGATTCTTGCAGCAGCTGGACTAGGGATTTACTGTCCCGTGCATAGGCTACAGTTAACAGCACAACACAAATAACTGAAATGGTGACCTCACTGGAAACCATAGACTGCAGATGAATGGCAGTTCTGTACTACCCTAGATGACCATCGTCGGCGCTCAGGGCGGCCTGCGTAGAGGCGCCACTCTGCAGTGGTTTGGACACTGTTACCGGTGTTACTCTTACCGTCATTGTGTGGGGAGCCATAGTGTCTGTCTTATGCTATATGTACAGAGCAGGAACCAACTCTTTTTCGTTTTGCCTACTTGGTTTTGTTATGGAAACTACAATAAACCACCAACAGTAACACACTCTTCAAAACAAAAAAAAAACAATAAGAATCCCTTCTGCAGATCAAGCAAATAACTAATTCCTATCCAGAATGAGATTTTCACTCTGCTGCGGAGTGTGCGCTGATATAAACTTCCTGGCAGATTAAAACTGTGTGCCGGACCGAGACTCGAACTCGGGTCCTTTACCTTTCCCGAGTCTCGGTCCGGCACACAGTTTTAATCTGCCAGGAAGTTTCAACAAATTCCTATAATCAGATTCCCTTCGACTCTATACCCATACAACTGTTCCACGTCGAATCTGCTATTTGCAGCTGGTAGGTAGCCTAACACAACGGAAGCGACGTATCACAATCGTTGTGCAAGAGGGGATGGTCGAGATGGCACACCGCTGAACCGGCCGATCTTCTCCGCACTCCACGAGTCGACAACTGCCTCCTGAATGACTGGGCACCGACTTATCTAACCCCGGGCGGATATAGTTTTTTGATCGTCGCGGCCCCTTCCTCTGCTGCTGGTTGATGCCCTCTGATGGACGATGGCCGCACCTACGTGTTTGTTGTGGTAATTGCTTGTAAACACTCTTGCATCATCGAGAGTCGGCAACCCTCATCGCTGGTCTGTCTGCGGTGTTGCTGCTGCAGTAGGAGTCTGTGGTGACTGCTGCATCTTCAGATCGCGGTTAGTAGTGACTGAGTAAACTATGGTACGATGTTACTCAGTGCGTCCTGCGTCCTCGCCTGTTACCCCTCATGCACAGTATCGTGGTGCCATTATTCAGCAGGGCCATGTTTATACGTACATGGCATATTTGTCCATAAAGTCGGCTGGTTCCGGCGGAGGTTCGAGTCCTCCCTCGGCACGGGTGTGTATGTTTGTCCTTAGGATAATTTAGGTTAAGTAGTGTGTAAGCTTAGGGACTCATAACCTTAGCAGTTAAGTCCTATAAGATTTCATACACATTTCACGTTTGTCCATAAACTATCTTCATGATGGTTGGATACTACCGTGGCCAGAAATATACCCAGATCTGTGATCAACAGACAATTTCTGAGACCTGCTCAGACGTCAGATCCGCCCAACTGTCAGTATGCAGGTTATCAAGAACCAGTTACAACAATTGTGAGCCATCTTGGCTTGGAAAAGGATGCAATGGATTTATGGTTCCTTTTGCAACCGAATCGTTGTATGCATCTGTGCCTAAGAGAGTGCAACGCCATACTGGTAAGTGGTCTCATACTGACATTTTTTTTTGTAATTTTGATCGAATATCTGTGTAACCACTGCAGTAACATCACATGCTCTCTCGGCCCTTGATGTTTCGTTCAGTTCCCTGGCCCTTTCTGGGTCCTTCACTTCTTTGTCACGCAATGTAATTCAGGATACGAGTGTATCAACTCGATGAAAATGTGTCATGAAACAAGGATCACTAGAATAAAAATGTAATCCAAATAATTTTTTTCAAATTTATTTGACAGTTCAGTAGTCAAGCCACTCTTGCAGTAAATTATGGAAAGTTTACATGACTAATTTCGGTGAAGCTCAGTCACCATTATCAAATGTAACAAGTATGAAATAAGTCTGAAATTAATAATCAAAACTTGAAACATAAGTAACACCTATCCATAACACCTTTGTCATAGGAAACAGTATTGTAAATCTGACATATTAAATTGAACCTCCTTATGCAATAATGGAAAGAAGAATCATCATTGCAGTTTATCACTGCGAGGTCTTTATCTAGACACATCAAAATCATGACGTCGTATGCCTTGGATTGAGATCGGCGTTGTCCAACTACTTGCATAACGCACCTGACAAGTGAAAATCTTTTTTTATTAATCTTAGCAATGCTGATATTTAATTATATACATCGCCCAAACATGAGGTGGAAACGTTACCTGAAGTATCATAACGCGCCTTGATTAAGTTAGCCGCGTGGGATTAGCCGAGCGGTCTAGGGGCGCTGCAGTCATGGACTGTGCGGCTGATCCCGGCGGAGGTTCAAGTCCTCCCACGGGCATGGGTGTGTGTACTTGTCTTTAGGGTAATTTAGGTTAAGTAGTGTGTAAGCTTGGCGTAAAAAAAGGACGAGCGCTTTGCAGTTTGTCCCACAATAATTATCGAAGTGATCCTTGTCCAACGCACAGTAACTCGTTGATAGCCCGCGTCATATTCCTCTTCAATATCTTCTTCACGATCTGATTTTCGACCCCTTTGCTAAGATTTCTTCGTGATCATTTAGGATCTTATGGTATTCACGGGTATCTGGACACTACCATAGATCGGCATCGGGTTCACACATTTTGTGTAAGGGATTTTTTCCAGTCTTATGCTGAAGTGAGGAAATATCCCGTTTATAAGTGAATGCCGCTCTAGTCTTTGACAGTGTTGAGTTAACAGTGGAACCAGAAGATCCTGAAGAAAATACCTAGAAAGGGGTTGAAACACCGAACGTGTAGAAGAAACAGACGAGGAACATGACGCGACCTGTCATAGTTTAAGACTTTCCTTTCAATGACAATGGCCACGAATTCATGTATTCTAACATAAACCGTAATTTGGCGGAGGTGTGGTGTATGAAGGCTATGCAGAAACTTTTTCGTCAGAGAACTAACTAAGGAAAGGATCGTTCCACATTGGATGACGGAAGAGCGTATACACTACCTGATTAAAAGAATCCGGACAGCTTGCAGTTGATATTATTACGGGGTGCGTCCGCCCTTCGCCTTTATGACAGTTTGAACCCTGCTAGAGAATTCTGAATGTCACTGGTGTAATGGTAGCTCGTTCCTCGAGGTCTGTAGCCAGAGGAGGTAGTGAAGTCCATATTCTATCTCATCCAAAAGGTGTTCCATCAGGTTCCAGTCGGGACTGTAGGCTGATCAATCCATTTTAAGAATATTACAGCCCATGTACACTGAAGCCCCAAAGAAACTGGTATAGCCATGCGTATTCAAAGACAGAGTTATGTAAACAGGCAGAATATGGCGCTGCGGTCGGCAACCCTATATAAAACAAGTGTCTGGCGCAGTTGTTGCATCGATTACTGCTGCTACAACGGCAGGTTATTAAGATTTAAGTGAGTTTGAATGTCGTGTTATAGTCGGCGGACGAGCGATGGGGTACAGCATCTCCGCGATAGCGCTGAAGTGGGGATTTTCCCATACGACCATTTCATGAGTGTGAATACCAGGAATCCGGTAAAACATCAAATCTCCCACATATCTGCGACTGGAAAAAGATCCTGCAAGAAAGGGACCAACGACGACTGAAGAGAATCGTTCAACGTGACTGAAGTGCAAACCCTCGGAAGATTGCTACAAATTTCAGTGCTGGGCCACCATCGAGTGTCAGCGTGTCAACCATTCAACCATACATCATCAGTATGGGCTTTCGGAACCGAAGGCGCACTCGTGGACCCTTGATGACTGCACAACATGAGGCTTTACGCCTCGCCTTGGCCTGTCCACACCGACATTGGACTTTTGAAGTCTGGAAGTATGTTGCATGGTCGGACGAGTCTCGTTTCAAATTTTATCGAGCGGATGGACATGTATGGGTGTGGAGACTCCTTCAAGAATCCATGGACCCTGCATGTCAGGAGGATAATGTTCAAGCTGGTGGAGGCACTGTAATGGTGTGGGGCGTGTGCAGTTGGAGTGATATGGGATCCCTGGATACGACTCAGACAAGTGACACGTACGTAAGCATCCTGTCCGATCAACTGCATTCATTCGTGTCCATTGAGAATTCCGACGGACTTTGGCAGTTGCAACAGGACAATGCGACACCCCACACGTCGAGAGTTGCTACAGAGTGGCTCCAGGAACACTCTTCTGAGTTTAAGCACTTCCGCTCGCCACAATCTCCCAGAGGTGAAAATTATTGAGCATATCTGGGATGCCTTGCAACACGCTGTTCAGAAGAGATATCCACCCACTACTACTGATTTATGTATGGTCCTGCTGGATTCATGGTGTCAGTTCCGTCCAGCACTACTTCAGACATTAGTCGCGTTCATGCCACGTCGTGTTGCGGCAGTTCTGCGCGTTCGCGGGGGCCCTACACGATATTAAGCCAGGTGTACCAGTTTCTTTGGCACTTCAATGCGTCATCACCACGCACACGCTGATTTACAGACGAGAGAAATTTAATGCAGATACTCTACTGTACGTAATACACCATGCTGTAAAATTTATTCATATGCTTTTGCGTTTAGCGTTACCTTGAGCGCAATAGGGGAACCACACCCTAAGAAGTAAAAACACATCCATACTATAATACCACCTCCACTGTACATGACGACTGGCAATACACATGACACTGGGCGAGGTGTAGCACTGGTTAGCACACTGGACTCGCATTCGTGAGAACGACGGTTCAAACCCGTGTCTGGCCATCCAGATTTAGGTTTTCTGTTTTTATTTATTTATTTATTTACTCGTTCGGCATCACAGAGGCATAATTTACAATATTCTTATCACTATATACTAAAAAAGAAAACAATATAATTCTACACTATATTAGATATGTTTTTGAGCCACTCTATGGCTGAGTCACTGAGTCTATGTATGTCCATGAGTTCACCACCATAGCCATACACTTTGCACACGAGTAGATGGTCCATTGTCTGTATTTCTCCGCACTCACATACAGCGCTGTCTGCCAAGCCCCACTTGTTCATCAGGTGTTTACATCTCCCAACACTCGTTCTGACCCGGTTTAGAGCTGTCCACACTCTTCTTGGTAGGTTGAAGCCATCAATCTTCTTGTTCGGATCGTGTACTATATTTTTGTTCTTAAATTCACTTGCCGACCATACTTCGTTCCAGGCCGTTCTCGGCTCAAAGGCTTGTAGTTCTTCACCGATTTTCCAAAAGGGTGATCTGGATTTAAGCCTGTTTGTCGGTGTCAGATCTTGGTGGATAGGGAGGTCCGGGTTGTCTATAATTTTCCTGTAGGTTTTTAGGGCTAGCTGTGATCGCCTGATTTCTGGAGGCTCTATGTTCGCTAGTACAGGAAGCCATGCACAGGGGGTGGCCCTGAGTGTTCCCGAGATTATTCGCATTGTCTCCCTCAGCTGGACATCCACTTTAGATACGTGTGCACTTCTCCTCCAGACTGGTGAACAGTATTCGGCTACACTGTAGACAAGGGCTAGTGCTGAAGTTCTCAAAGTGCTCGCTCCACATCCCCATGTTGTTCCAGCCAGTTTTGAAAGGATAGCATTGCGGGATTTTAGTTTTTGCTTTGTGTCTTCGAGGTGTGAGCTGTACGTTAGGGTCCGGTCTAGTTTCACTCCCAAATATTTAGGCTTATTCTCATGTCTTATGCTTTGGCCATTCGAAAAGATCTGTAATTTTCTGTGTGTCTCTCTGTTGTTGAGGTGCATTATAGTGCTGGTTGTTTTGTTGGGGTTGGGAAGTAGGTGCCACTTGGAGTAATAGGTGTTCAGGACTTCAAGGTCTGCATTCAGTGTTTCGTCGAGATCGTTGTAGTTTTTACTCTGATATGCGATGGCCAGGTCATCTGCATATGCAAATTTGCGTGATTTAGTTTCTGGCAAGTCAGCTATGTATAGATTGAAGAGAGCGGGTGCTAGTGCTGAACCCTGTGGCAGACCATTATTCAGAACCATGCTCTTACTGTTCGTGCCATGGAGTGAGACCTTGATTTTCCTGTTCGTTAGTATGTTCTTGAGTAGTTTGTAAGTCTGCTTGCAATTTATGATTCTAGTTAGCTTAAGCAGTAACCCTTCAATCCATACTGTGTCGTAAGCTGATGTGAGGTCTATGAGGACCAGGCCAGTTTTCATCTCGTTCTGGAAGCCTTTCTCAATATAGGTTGTGAGGGACAGCACTTGATCGCAGCAGTTTCTACCTGCTCGGAAACCCGCTTGGTATGTTGGGAGGTTGGCTTCGATGTATGGAGTTAATCTAGTCAGCAATATTCTCTCGAATAATTTATAGGAGGTACATAGCAGGGATATTGGTCTGTAATTCCTAGGATTATCTCCAGTCTTTCCGGGTTTCAGCACTGCGATGACTTTTGCTTCTTTCCATTCCTTCGGCACAACCCCCGTGCTTATGCATTCCGTACAAAGTTTGGCCAGCCACCTTCTTCCTAAAGTTCCCAATTCCTTTAAGAATTCTGGTAGGATGTTGTCAGGTCCGGCTGCTTTTCCTGTCTTCATTAGCTTCAAGGCCTGGGATATCTCTTCTTTCTCCACTTCTTTTACAATGCCCATGTTGGTTGGGTTATTAAGCAATAAACTGCTTAGCTCTTGGGAAATTTCTCTCTTTTCGGCTGTTTTTAGCTGGATTTTGGAGGTCTGTTTCAGGACAGCTGCAATCTCAGATGCGTTGGTTCCAAGAGTCGGCCTGTTAGGCGCTGTGGCACCGCCTAATTTCCTCAGCAGGCCCCAGCTCTTCCTGCTGGAGTGGGTAAAATCTAGATTCTCCATCGCCTCCTTCCATCTACTCCTACGATCCTCATTCATGGCGTTGACCAGTTGGTCTGCAGTCTCCTCGTCCCCGGTCTTCTCATATTCCTCCAGTAGTGTTTCACACTCTTTCGTCCAGCAGGGGGTGTATTCCTTTCTCGATCCTCGTGGAATTGCATTTAGGGCCGCTTTTTGTACTAAGTTTACGAATCTTTTCTGTGATTTTCGTAAATCGCTCGAGGCAATTCCCGTGATGATTCCTTTCGAAGGGCACGGTCCATTTCCTTCTCCACTCTTGACATAATCCGAGCTTCTGCTCCGTCTCTAATGACCTTGATATCGACGGGACATTCAACCCACGGCAGGTAAAGTTCTCCAGGCACTCGCCAAACCCAAACCCTTCCTTCGGATGGCCTCATGGTTTAGTGCGATTGATCACTCCAGATCAATCGTTTCCAGGCATCCACTGTACTTTGGCGTTGCTCTTTACACCACCTCAAGCGACGCTTACCATCGACTACAGAAATTTGTGCCATATGAATAGCTGCTTGACCACTGTAATACTCTGAACAATGTCATTGTACTAGCTCGACTGATGGAAGGGGGTTTGAAACTCTCAATTGAATCCTTCCCCATATTTTATGCGATTATGTACACCCACCGCCCTCCAAAATGCTCGACTGCCCCGTACACGACAGCGATTCCTTCTGATGTTACAGCTTCTCCACTGACGATACAACGCTTCCAGCCTCTTTTATGTCGTCAGGTCGCATCTCGTGACCTCTTGTGGTCAGTTGCACATTATGGAGTGTAATGTGGATACTTTGGGTTAGGTAGTGTAGAGCCCAGACCAACCTTATTACAAGAAGGTATTGATAACAGAAACTTACTCATAATACCCCCTTAGAGGCACTAGCGGTGTATGGCCTTTCAGGAGGGAGAGTCGCGTTGTTTGCATTGGTGACAGCGTTACCTGGTAAGGGATGTACAACTTTCCGCTCCAGACGAACGTGTCGAGCGCGCGTGTACACACTGAACGCACAGTGAAAGCGCTAGGGGAAACACTGCGGTCTACGTGGCTTTAAGCAGAATTAACCACTTTCAGTTGATCTTACTGTCTTGCGTGCGGAAAATCGCGATTGTTGCCCTACTACAAGGTGGGACTTTGGTCAAATTTCCTCATGATTACCTAATCAATGGTCCTTTAACGATTAAGACACACCATGTACAAGAATTTATGTACCCATGAATCAGTGATAATGACAAGTAAAGAAAATTAAGAAACATTCACAATTACGACCTTAATTGCTGCGGCTAGTGAAGTTTTTGTATATAATGTTATTGCATTGCACGATACATTTTCAGAAACATAATGGCCTATATTAATACAATCCACCTACAGCCCTGCCTAAACTTGCCAGACAGTTTTCACTACGTGGCTAATCGTCACATAACATCCTATAAATATTTCAGTGGTGCAAGTAAGCCACACGAAGGCTTTTTTTCTCTGTTTATATCAAGCTGGGCGACGATGCAGGGTGAGGTCAATCAATTATTTGCAACAAAATGTCGTTCGGTTCAAATCGAATTCGTAATGAGAAATGACGCAGTGTAGACACGTAGAAGTCTCAGTTGTATTCAAAGAAACTTTCAAGCTGGCTAGAAATCTTGATATATGGCACTCAACTTAAGAAACCAGTGGACGAGCGGTTCTAGGCGCTTCAGTCTGGAATCGCGCGACAGCTACGGTCGCAGGTTCGAATCCTGCCTCGGGCATGGATGTGTGTGATGTCCGTAGGTTAGTTAGGTTTAAGTAGTTCTAAGTTCTAGGGGACTGATGACCTGAGATGTTAAGTCCCATAGTGCTCAGAGCCATTTTTTTTAAGAAACCAGTAGAATAGTAAGTGAATGTACAACATGCGCAATCTCTTCGTTAAGACTATTTGTTTATCAACTCGTAGCACCAAACGAACTTACTGGGTAGATATGACCAGTGCGGTCCAAATCCTTAGGGCCCTGAGGTAACCATTGTATCTCTAATGTTCTCAACGTTTACACACGACGTTCTAGAGAGTAGTAGCTGAATTATAAGCTTGTTCGCAGATGATGTAGTCAACTGTTTTGTCTTTGGATGAAAAAGTAATGCAGAACTATTAGATAAATTTTCACATCATGTAGTGAATGGTAGTTCTCTTGAAATGGAGATGAATGTCGTATAGAGTATGAAAAGAACGAAAAACGCTTAGTAGTCACATAATTTTTAGAAGCGATCTGAAATGGGCGACATCGATGATCATTGTCAGGGAAGGCGAATCGAAGACATTTGTTGCAAGCGTTCTGGAAATGTTTTGTGGATTTGCAGGACAAATATTTTTTTAGTAGGTGCTAATGGCCAACGCTGGAGTTTTGTCCTGGGTTCAGCAGTTATCGACAGGGTTCAGAAACGCGCTAATAGAATCGTGTGAGTACGTCACAACGAAAACTTAACCGAACTTCCGTTTGCCTTAAATTGTCACTAAATCAAAACTCGTCAGATTTCTATCTTCGCTCAATGAATTTAGGAAATAATCTGAATTATGTGAATGAGTGTTTCTGTGTGCGACCGTTGTGTGTAAATTCACAAATCCTAAACTGTTTTTTGGGGGTGGAAGTATGTAGTTTGCTCTATGCGTCGGTGTACTGTGCGCCTAGCAAATGAAAATACTTGTGGCGTGAAGCCGAAGCCTTCTCGTGTAGATTTTCTCATATTTTCAATACGTGTGCAAATGAGTAATTCGCCTACCAATTCCCCAATGCACTATTAGCATTTGACATGTTTCGCTCGTCGCCTGCTGTGGTGCAGAAGGTATTACTTTGCGCAGACGGCAAATTACTTTAATGTGGCAAGGCACATAGGAATTAATGACTTTTAGCTGCTGGTGGGCATTGATTTATATCAATGGGGAATGTTGAAAATTTGTGTCGGACCGGAATTCGACCATGGGTCTCCCGCTCCATAGGCAGATGCTCTGACCATTAAGCGATCGGGACGCAGTGATCTACGCAGCTACACGGATTGCTGTTACATATTTTCTTTCAGGTCCCAATTCTCAACTAATCCACACTATATTGACGCAGCGCACTTCCCTATTATTCTCAATACTCGCGGCGTTTGGTCAATTCCCGTAAGAGTTCAAGCGTCATGTGCGTCTGCACTCAAGCGACCATTGGCCAGCCTCGGCTTAATTATACATCACATATATGCTAAGATGTGTGTCTGATGCCGTGGACCACACCTCCGGTCCCTAGATCACCTTATTTAAAATTCCAAAATTTTCAAGATAAAGTTTTACATTCTGTGTTTTTTTATTTTATTTTTTTTTTTTTTTGTCTCAGCCGTATTGGTAGTCAAGTGTGGGCAAAGTAAAGACTATCAGGTGGGTGATATGTAAATACGTGTGTTGTGTGGTTGTTATATTTGTTTGCCATTTGTAGTAGCGGGGGAAATTTAATGCAGTCGTGTGGGCAGCAACAAGTATAATAGTTTGATTGATAAAGGTGGAGTGGAACGCTGTTCATTCGCTTGGAAAATGGATCCGAATCAAATTAAGATGAATCATATGATCAGCACAGTTTTGACTTTAGTGACAAGTAGCATACTTTTGACTCAAAATACGTCTGACTGCAGAGTCAAACGTTCATTAGTAGTAGTTAGCGGGCGGAAGTTCGGCGCCAGACGTGTGGTAACGTGTATACGATCTGTTGAAAGTTACAGCCTATAAATATAGGATGATACAATGAGATTAATTACCTTACCATGTATCGCAAGTTCAGGTGTCAGGATCTGTGACTACTGAATGTTAACGTTAGAGTAATTCAGCGATTTTTAATTTCATAGTAGTGGAGGAATTGCAGCTGCCGTCGATCTAGTGTGCTGTAGAAGAGAATGAGTGACTGGTGGTGTTTGGTTCGGATCGGAGATACGACTGTTCTGCACGTAATAAAAGTAGTGCGTTTATGCGCTCGCTCATGGTTAGTCGCGTCGAAGCTTTTGCTCATTGTTGTTGATTTATGGACATTGTGTGGGATATAGAACCATAGCATTCTTAGATTTTTGGCAGACACTACATATGTGTGGGCGGTTCTATGGAAAAAAAAATATTAATTTATTTATCTGTACGGCTCACATTTCATATTTTAATTTTGGTCCTCATTGGTGTTAACCATTTTCTGTGGAATTATTTAACTGAGCAGAAGCAGCTGTCTCGTCCAATGGAAGACGGAAGTTACGAGTAGCTTAGATTAGTATCTTTGGTTCACGCTAATGGCAACCAACTCCGTAGCTTATTATGCTGTATGTCAGAGTTTACGTGATACCTTTGACTTACTCTCGTAATATACATTCCTCTTAGTAGGGAGCTTCCAGCTCTTGTAGCATATGAACTTGCGACTGTATTATGTAAGATAAATGAAATATTTTTGTTCAAAGTGAAATGGAAACTGTCACGACTTGTTAATAAAGTCCATTATCCACGGAAAAGGAAAATAAATGATTAAAGCAATTAACCAATGCAAGCAAAGAAACATTAAGTACAGAGGCTAGACAGTTTTAACCCTTGTGAAATAGGCCAAGATATTTGCCATTTATTATTTAACCCTTGTGAAATACTCAGAGATATTCAGGTAATTAGAGCTTTTATCAAAATAATAAGATTTTTGAATAGTTAATATTAACAAAGAAAGAGATTATCAAAAGTCTTTCAGGCAAGGGTCATGTCACTGGCATATTTTTACATTCATCAGTGACTAGAGGAAAAATCTGCACTTTGTAACAGAGTATTACAATTTGAATTGTCGTCTGAATGGTAATAAAAGTATGTGTCTTGCTTACTTGAAGAGCTTTACCTGGGCGTTATTCCATTTCTTAGCAACTGAATTCATAGTTTAAAATTTCACGAGTTGAGTGAGCAGCAGTATAATCCTGCTCAGTATGAGATTATACGGCGGAACGCCATGTAAGTGTGACATTCGGAAAGAAAAGACATCAAAGCTATTCAGATATTTAGTGCCAAGGTGGACTTTGTGCGTAAATTCGGTATTACTTTGACGCCATACTCTTTCTATAATAATTAGGGAAGGGTACTTTAACAAATTACGAAATCATTAGCTTGTTACGTCATTTGTTTGGAAGGAATAACGACTTGCGCAGATTTTACGTGAAATTTTCATTACAAGTACCAGAACTAGTCAGGGGCAAAATTGAATTTTCACTTGAAAGCTATTATTGTTGAATAATGTTACCGAGTCATTACACGCACTGTGCGTCTGTCAGAAGCTAAAGTCAACGTAATCATGGTTACTGAAATAGTTGGTCTGTAGGTGCGACAGCGTTGCAACGTGCTGTGATAATATAATCGAAAATCAGTCCGCACAGGGTTAGCATGTCGCTGTTAAGGTGATAGAACAAGGGCGCGCTACATTATATATATATATATATATATATATATATATATATATATATATATATACATGGGGGGAGACGGAGAGGGAGATCCATTAGTGAACCTAGTTCCACACTACGCTATGTAGAAATGTTCTCTGGTGAGACGTAATACCCGTAATACTATACACAGAATATGCTAATGTACAGTGATCATATTTGCTTGTTAAATCAATGGCCCTGTATTATTTGAAAAAAAAAGGAATATTAGATTCCCATTTTGAAGTATTTACAAGCCATTTGTAGAAAGATGTTCAGTTAGACTTATTTACTTGACGTACCAGTACATTGTGGCTCACTGTGTTAGCTATTGATTTGCTTATCCCAAAAGTGGCACAATAGAGTTGCCTGCCTATCAACCTTTAGCTCAGTTTCTGTTGGAAGCCTCTCCAGTCCAAAGGAGCCGGTGCATGTGACAGAAACCTATGCAACCTTTATTTGGTGCTCTAGCTATTCGTTTGCATACGTTAGTGCGTGGCCTGTTCACACTAAAATGGGAATCTTTGGAAAAAGGAGACGTAGTTCTCACGTCACATTGTTGGTTAAATTTAGAGAACCTCTGCTCTAGCCAGATCACAGTCACTATCTTAGGATTCACGAGGAATTCATGAGAGTACGAGTGAAGGGTGCGCACGAAAGCATACAAATATTTTCCCCTAGCTCATTACACGAATGGAAGATGATAGAAAATCGGTAATACAGGTATTTGGGTGTTCTAATACTTTGGGTGTTCTACATAGCCTTCTTCCACTTGGTTGCAGCACACAGAACCATGTGAAAGTGTCAGACAATGCCTTCTCTGGGACGTTCTTTAGCCTGTGCGCCACACTGGCCTGAGTGTCGGCTACGTCGCCAAACCTTTGGCCCTTCATCTGAATTTCTACATTTTGCCAAGCAGCAGTAGGTTCCTATTCATTACACCAAGTCTCGTCACTTGTGATGATTATTTTCAGAAAAAAAGTATGTTTGGTTTTTCAGTGAAGTTACAGCGGACATCCAGGAGTCTTTTTCTCGGCTGTCTAGGTACAGAGGTCAAACTCGGCAAACAATTTTCTCTCCTTCAAAACATTCTAGAGAATTTAGAGATGTTGCTCCATTGTGATTCGTGACATTTTTGACGTCCTACGACCGCACGTCCACTACTTAATACTGCTTGCTCACCGCTGACTTGGTCGAACGCACATCTGTTTACATTTCATAGTTCAAGCTGCCGTCGTAGTTACTGCGCTGACGTGGCCTAGGCTATGTTCCCATTATCAACGACAAGTCATCAAATACTGGCGCTAAAGGCCGCCCGATATTACAGTTCGGTCGTGGTAAGTCCAACAACAATGAAGTACGTTAAATTGTAACCTCCAAAGATGGGGCATAAACCACGACGCCTCTGTCCTTGGATACGAGTGCTGCAGTGCGCCGTTTGCTATTAAAAAGTTTCCAAGTGGATGTAAATGAGCTATCTCTGTCTCAAAAAGAATGTGGCGGGTACCGTAAACTCTTCAGTTATTGGAGTTACCAGACAAGTTTTGCGAACGTGTGACATGAAGGGAAAAACGCCATGCCACAAAAGTTAAAAACGCTTCAACTTTGTTACGCCACTTTCTTTCATTGGAGACTAGCGTCAGAAGGGGCAGCCACCTCTGAAGCTAACACGCTTAAGGGATGTTGTACATATTTCTACACATGTAGTTTCAATGATACACCGCATTGATGATCTCTCCAACACACATTGTTGAGAGTATGGTCTATTATGGTGCAGTGGAAGGATGTGCGACTTGGGTGTGTAAAGGTTTTGCCATTGAGGTTATGTGCACATCATGATTAATTTAGGTGGTGAAAGTAAATATTTCTATTATATTATGACGCGTGGATAAAATTAATGCATAAGCAAGTATTATTTAATGAAATATTTGTGGTTTCACAGCAGCCTCACTTTATTTTATAAGAGGTGAAAATTAATGCAGTAGTGGCAGTATGTTCAGCCAATCTGATTCTAGTGCCGGAAACTTCACTGCTCCTTCAACACTTGCCCAGTGGATTTGAGAAAGGAAGTAATGCGAGTTCGGTTGGCAGGATTATTTCAGACTGAGTGTAGCTTTTCATATAGAAAATCAACCATACAACGCGTCTTTTAGTGCACTTGCAAGAAGTACAGCTCCAAAATTCCGTGTTGAATAAATTACTAATGTCATTATATTTGGAATGCAACAGTGAAAATATTAGCAATTAAATTATTCTTTAGAATATCGTCAGTAGCATCCAATACATCACACAAAACTTCGAAAGTTTCTTTTCAGAACGTGTTATTGGCTACTTAGTGAAATATGTAGTCGCCACGTGTCATATCAAAATGTCACTTCTATTTGTACTTGAGCCAGAATTGCATCTTTAATATGAGTATCGGATTTTTTAATAGAGGTCGAATCACTCCTCTGCATGCGCTCTAAATCTCGTTTGCTGAATTTATTTGAAATTGTACAGATATATGTCCGTTAATGTTCAATGACTCATTCAGCATACACGTGGAAAACCAGGTTTAGAATACGATACTCTTAGGACGTAAAGCACTGAAAAGTGAGAACACGTATGTACACGTTTGCAAACCACTTCACGTAACAGAATGAGCATCCTAATGTCATAAAAAAACGGCAGTAAGCAGCAGTGATAATTTGTAGACAGCTAACGTCCACCTACAGCGACTAAGAAAACCGTTACAGAAAGTTTAACCTTAAATTCCTTGTCATTTGAACAACTGTTTTTTCAGTTTATTGTCTTATAAAGGCTTTGCCTATTTGTGGTTTCCAATAAACTTGCATTTTCAGTCGAATCTCTATTATGATCGTTTACATCCTCAGGATGCCACACTTCCTTTGACTAAATTTTCCCGAAGTTAGTGTTTAGTATCGTGTCAGCCGTTATGACCGAAAGAAACAAACATTTGAATTTCACGGAATGTCGTCCAAAATCGGTTCGTTCAGTTGACGAGATCAGTTACATTGTGCCCACACACACACACAGTGGCGTAATGACCTGAAAAAACCGGCCGTATTCGGCGATATCAGTCGTCGGCGGAATCCAATGATACCAGTCTCCCTGGACCGCAGCCTTATACGACAAGAATAAAATCAGTTTCGGACGCAAGATGTATGTCGTTATCCTAACTGTAACGAAGTGTGTGCTGAACAAGCTGTGTGCTACGTAAGATACGATATTGGTGAGTTTTTATTTTTTGACATTTCACGTCCTACTACTATGGTATCATCGCTCACTGTGCGGGGCTGACGGAAGATTCCCGACCCTCAGGACGTCGGTTGACGCAGGAGATTACAGTGAGTGGTTACATCACCACGA
Source organism: Schistocerca nitens (assembly GCF_023898315.1). NCBI lineage: Eukaryota > Metazoa > Arthropoda > Insecta > Orthoptera > Acrididae > Schistocerca > Schistocerca nitens. The sequence continues at coordinate 533,185,222 of NC_064620.1, read as the reverse complement.
GAACGGCGTGTCAACTGAAGACGTGAATCCTCGGAAAGAAGCGCCAATCAGCGCCCCGCTGTGCGTACCCGCTGTGGACGCCACTTTGGCGCGCCAGCCAGGCGCACACACAGTAATGAGACCAGGAGCGCCGCGGCGCGGCAGGCGGGCGAAGCTCGCCTTCCCCTGAAATACGGGGAACCCCCGGGCTGAGCCGCACGCGCCCATTGTTCCGCGTGGCCCAAGTAGCTGCGCCCTTTAAATTACCGGCCATCCGGGCCCGCAGGGAAGCTCTGCCCTAAGCAGCCGCCATTACCCCGCATTAATTAACCCTGCTGATTACCGGGGTAAATTTCGCCTTTCCTCCACGAGGGCGGGGCGGCCTCTTCCACTAAGGATCCGTGTTTGCGGATCGTAAAGTCTGCCCTGGTCGCCCAGTTTATTACGGCACTCATCAATGATATAATCGGCGTTTAGTACATTTGCAAATGGGTCCACGTCGTATTTTGCTTAGGTATCGCCCGTCTTATGGCGCTGTTGATCACCGTAAGTGCGTTGCCGTGTTAATTCAGGCAAGGACGAAGTCAGAATTTTGTCCGAGTTGCTAAAGAAGGGAATTATGTTTTTATTTTATCCTGAAAACACTATTTATTTATTTATTAATCCTATGTACGTAATTTCCTTTAGCGAGGCCTTTATGCAAATAGTACATGGTCTATAGAATGCAGCAAGAAAGGCTTTTCTTAAGAAAGCGTTACATATGTTATCAACAGAGTGTATATATACGTGTTCTCACTTTCCAGTGCTTTACGTCCTCAGAGTATCGTATTCTAAACTTTGTTTTTCACGTGTATGCTGAATGAGTCATTGAATATTAACGGACGAATCTCTGTACAACTTCAAATAAATTCAGCAAAACAGATTTCGAGTGCTCGCAGAGGTGTGATTCGAGCTCTTAAAATTCCGGTATATATATATATATCCTAATGGGCAGTTATATATTTCTTTTTTTGGCAATATGATAGCTTCACTCCATTGCCAAATGAATTACAACGTTTTGTCAACAAAACAAAGCTCAGTTTTCTAATGTAAGTAAAGATACAGATACAGGCGATAGCCAATAGTCATATCGATGTATCGATAGCTTTAATCTATCGGTGGCATTGTTGACTATCGGTAGTGGACATTCCTTTCTTGTCGTGTGACTGAAAGGAGCGAAAAAATTTCCGTTCAAAGGTCGTACAGTCCAAAATTAGTTTGCCAAATAGGCCAAGTCACCTTGGGCATTGAGGCAATCATCCCACCGACTCACCAGGATGGAGTACCCATTCGGTAAAATACTGTGGTCTGCTGCGTGAAGAAGTCTAAGTGCCTGGTGCAAGTTGTAAAATTTCTGGCTTCATAGCCATGATATTCAGCTGCCAGAAGCTCTTCTTAGAGCAGTTGAGAAGACAGCAGTTGGAAGATGAACCAATGTGTTGTGAGGTATCTGTGACACATGGTTATTCGCCACGGGTATCGTGAGAAGACGGCATAAATTGCGGTCCTCCATCGCGACTGCCTGCTGCATTCGGAAGTCGTGCACCAAATTGCTAAACATGTGTTATTACTATTAAAAAACTCAACAGTGAATTTACTTGAATTTTATATGAAAGTATCTCTCATTATCATTCCATTATTTCGAAAGTGCCCGTTACCAGAAGAATAATAAACAATAGCTAAACGAAAAGAGAGACGGGGCACTTCGGAGATCACTGGATCGCGCCTAACATCGATGTTGGGCGATGTAGTTCGACTCTAAGATCAGAGCTGGTTCGGCAGTCTATAAGGACAGTCGTGTTGTTTGCCTTCGTCAGTATCGGTTAAGATACTAATTAGCAGTCTCCGATTATTTGGATACGTAACTGAGAACCGTTTGATAATAATTACGCCAATCACAGTTCATTATTTTGTTTATATTGTATGAAAGTGTGAAGAATAGAAATTATTTGTGATTCATAAAGTGAAGCACAATTGCACAGATTCTAGCATTGTGCTAATAATAAGCGAGTGACATCCAGTTTAAAGAAACCAGTTCAAAATTTTATTATTTATACACTACCAGTTCCTCTTTAACAATTTATTAGACCTCAAGGTAACGACCTACGTGCTGTTATCTGCGCAGGGAACAACAACTACAGAAGACTGCAGGTTGGTGAATAATATTCAGAACTTACACAGTCCACTCAGGGCGGAGGAAACAACTAGGCGTCTTGCGTGTTCTGTAGTCTTAGTACAAATGGTTTTAGTGACACGTCAACTATTTTAACGCAGAGGAGATATGCAGGCAGGAAATCTGAGTTATGGGATTTATCCTGCTCACAAAAATCCTCCTCGTTATCAGTATCTTTCCATATCTTTTTCACTTGCCGTACATGGCATCCCTGGTAGGGAAAGTTTTGAAATCGAATTGCTTTGGAATTACAAAGCGAGATTTTACTAGCGAGAACTATTAACTGCAACTTATCAGTGAACTGGGGATGGACTGTGATCCGTGTGAACTGTAAATGACCAGAGACATGCGTATGAACTATGACAAGTAGGCTTGGAACTGTGTTTGAACTGTTTTTGAACATCAGTTGAAATTTGGTAATTGGTGCTTTGCAGAAACAGGCATAATATCTGCAGGGATACCGCAATCACTTTTTATACAATGTTACTTAGAATCCGTCTTGAATGCAAAAATGTTTATTCACATGACCAGTTTCGGTTCCTCTAGAACCATCTTCAGATCTGCAGTTTCGGTTACAGGAGTAACCCGTCCACACTCAGCAACCTTCACATGCTGCGTCACATTCAGCTAATAAAATCTCGCCTTGTAATTCCAAAGCAATTCGATTTCGAAACTTTCCTTACCAGGGATGCAATGTACGGCTTGAATGTGACGCAGCATGTGAAGTGTGGTGTCACCGCCAGACACCATACTTGCTAGGTGGTAGCCTTTAAATCGGCCGCGGTCCGCTAGTATACGTCGGACCCGCGTGTCGCCACTGTCAGTTATTGCAGACCGAGCGCCACCACACGGCAGGTCTAGAGAGACTTCCTAGCACTCGCCCCAGTTGTACAGCCGACTTTGCTAGCGAAGCTACACTGACCAATACGCTCTCATTTGCCGAGGCGATAGTTAGCTTAGCCTTCAGCTACGTCATTTGCTACGATCTAGCAAGGCACCATGACCAGTTTATATTCAGTGTAATAATGTCTAAACAAGAGCGATGTTCTCCAATTGTGGATTAAAGTTAAGTATTCCAAGAACTACGTTCTTTTCTTTATAGGATAATTACTTTACCTTGTTCCAGACCTCACGCCAATCTGCGTGAGCTTAACGCGTGCCTTTCGGCTACCTCCGAGTGGCTTGACTGTCTTGCTACGCCACTACATGAAGGTCGCCGAGTGTGGACGTGTTACTCCTATAACCGAAATTGCAGATCTCAAGATGGTTCTAGAGGAACCGAAACCGGTCATGTGAATAAACATTTCTGCAACCAAGATATATTATAAGTAACACTGAATAATTGATGCCGCAAAACCAAATTTTTTCTTACCGTGAATGTAGTATCGGTATAAGGTAGGAATGGGAAGTGTGGAAGTGCACCGAGAATATAAGTTAACGATGTGTCCGCGGTTCATCACATTGCTTTAATCACCACTTGAACATTCTGCACAGTACGGAGCGACGCAGCGCGCAGAGCAGCGTGGAGCAGCCACAGACAACAAGTGCGGCGGCAGTCAGCAGAGGCCAGTGCAGTTAGTACAGAGTGCATTGAAGTGACGGCTTCAACACACCACAACTGATGAGTTTCAGCCAGCGGTGCAGCCCACAGCTACTGAAAATCAGCACCAGTACGTCGAGGAAAAAAAGTAGTGTAAGTGTTGCACTTGCTTATGCAGTCTAAGATTAGTAATTGGATAATTATTATCAGTAAAAAGTTTGGGGGAAAACTAAGTAAGATACACTCCGAAGTAGAGAAAGAGTTCAATTCCACAATAGCAGAGACGCTCTGGTGGGTCTGATACAAGTTAATGGTAGAGAAATCATATGGAGGTATAATAATAAGTCAGATTTAGCCACAAATAATCCCAGTGATAATTTTGTTGATGCATCCGAAATAGCAAATTCAATAACCAATAATATCACTATGAATTCTAAAGTATCCATGAGTGAATTAACTGCGAATGCAGAGTTAACTAATAATGTAGGCGGTAGAAAGGTAGCTTTAGTGGAGAACAGTGATACTGTAAGCCCAAGTCAAGATGAGATGATTTATTGGAATAACGATCCTTCAGGAAATGACACTAACGTTGACATTACCAATGTGCCATTAGATGAAGTACTTGCATAAAGTCATGGTACAACATTGGCTGATACTTCGCCAACTCATGATCAGTAATTTTGCAAGAATAAAAAAGTAGCAAATAGAAAGAAAATAAGGAAGAATTAAGATGCACTCCAGACATTTATTATCGCGAGCCGGCAGGGTCGTTTTCTCTCGCGTTTCAGCAGTGCACGTGAAACAGTGGAGCTGCGCACAGTACGGCGATGACGTTGCTAACATGCTGCGAGAACACAGTGAGACAATAGCCGGTATCTCAGCGATCTCGTAGAAGGGCGCGAAGCCGTGGCCGTTTTAGGGGAATGGGGCGGAGCACACGCTTCCGTTAGTCTATCAAAAGCTGCCGGCAGCCTCCATGGATGCAGCCGGATTGCATGAGAAATGTTAGAACTTTTTTAAAATGTAGGAAACCCGATTTATTGTCATTTAAAGAAGTATCAAATCCGACTTTCGATATACTGATAACCTATCTATATATATCGACATGCAAGGTAACGACGTACCGCCCAAAAAGAATTATCTGCTTTACATTGTAAATATACTTCCAGTTTCAGAGCTGTATTTTTATGTACCGACTTATTAGATATTCTGTACATCAACAAGCTAGCAGCCTGCTCCTATCCATCTTAGAGCAAGAATTGAAAGGGAAACGATACACGTTCATGCTTAGCGATAACCACACTTCCCTGCACCTAAGTGACAATAGAAGATACCCGATGGGAACGCCATTCGGTTTAGTCACCTGGAACACTTCTTGTCGACGTCCTTGCGTTGTTTCATTTCTGCAAACACCAACGAACTACGAGTCAAAATAGCTTGGTGTAGTTAAACGTGGCTCTTTCTTTCATAGCACCGGGCGCCGATTACGTCAGCATTTGTCATCACGCATCTCCGCCCACCGCATACACCCATCCTGTCATTTAGACTTCTGAAGAAACAGCACACTAGTTGCGTTAAAAATTGTTTTTAACGCAATTGTTGTGCCATTTCTTCGCATCGGTAAACTCGTTATTCCATTCACACCACCAACCCCTCCGCCACTCTCATGCCGCCCCCACCACCACCACCGCCGCCCACCCAACCAGTGCCCAGTGCAGTCGGACTACTGCTTTGTGCTATCTGTACTTTCCTCACACAGTCAAAGAGAGAGACTGGACTTGATGAAAGCTCAAATAGTAAGGCCCCTTCACACAGTGAAAAGCCGCGCGGGATACCCGCGCGGTCTAGGGGACCTTCTTACGGTCGGAGGTTCGAGTCTCCCCTCTGGCACGTGTGTGTGTGTGTGTGTGTGTGTGTTGTCCTTAGCGTAAGTTAGTATAAGTTTGATTAAGTAGTGCGTAAGCTTAGGGACCGATGGCCTCGGCAGTTTGGTCCCATAAGACCTTACCACAAAGTTCAAAGTACCACAGTGAAAGTAAAATTATGTTCTACAACAATTTCAAAAGAAAAATTTCAAATATTTACCAAAAACTGCGAGAAGATGTCATATATAGTAACTATATCGGTGCTCGGTATTGCCATTCCGTCACCGGATATCTGTATGTCGATGAAAACGTATGGCCTATGTATTTTTTGTAAAAAGATGTCGACGTTTCGGCCTATCGACATTTTATCAACAGCCATAGTTTTCACGTGGAATAATTAATTGCAAAGGTGACCAAATATCCTGAATTAGGGACACAGAAGCAGAACATATCTACATGGTTTCTAGTGTGTGAAAAGTTTTGTCATCAATGTTAAACTACAATACTGTTATACAACTTTGTGTTTGTGTTCTAAAGGTGGCGCTTTTACTCGAATGTGGCCGTCCGAAACTTGAAATAGAGCTAAGCAACAGATACCTTGCTCCCTGGTGCGAGCCAATAAAATTGAATAAATTTTGTTCAATATTTCAATGTAATCAATGCTTGACTCTACTGCTGCCTAAATACATAAATGCACATATTGCGATACTGATATAAATTAAACAGTATTTCATGTTCGGCAATAAACTATGTTTTCGCTACTATTGCTACTATGGCACAGTCAGTAAAGAGAACAGTGAAATCATTACTGCTAATATTAACCGAACTTCTTCCTTGGTTGTATGGGGTTTCATTATACAGGTTACATACCATGTATGCTTAAGGTGTGTTCCAACTTAAAAACACCTCCGAAACGGCAACTGTTATGAAGGACACAGCAGCATCTGATAGTGCTAATAGTAAAGCGCAGCTTAGCTTACATACGTCTATGAAAAATTCTCCAATAATTCATTCCCATCCCGGGGAAATCAGGAATACAGAAATACAAGTCGCCGAGAAATGAAATAAATAGGAAGTGCAGGGAAGCTAAGACGAAATGGCTGCAGGAAAAATGTGAAGACATCGAAAAAGATATGATTGTCGGAAGGACAGACTCATCATACAGGAAAGTCAAAACAACCTTTGGTGACATTAGAAGCCACGGTGGTAACATTAAGAGTGCAACGGGAATTCCACTGTTAAATGCAGAGGAGAGAGCAGATAGGTGGAAAGAATACATTGAAAGCCTCTATGAGGGTGAAGATTTGTCTGATGTGATAGAAGAAGAAACAGGAGTCGATTTAGAAGAGATAGGGGATCCAGTATTAGAATCGGAATTTAAAAGAGCTTTGGAGGACTTACGGTCAAATAAGGCAGAAGGGATGGATAATATTCCATCAGAATTTCTAAAATCATTGGGGGAAGTGGCAACAAAACGACTATTCACGTTGGTGTGTAGAATATATGAGTCTGGCGGCATACCATCTGACTTTCGGAAAAGCATCATCCACACAATTCCGAAGACGGCAAGAGCTGACAAGTGCGAGAATTATCGCACAATCAGCTTAACAGCTCATGCATCGAAGCTGCTTACAAGAATAATATACAGAAGAATGGAAAAGAAAATTGAGAATGCGCTAGGTGACGATCAGTTTGGCTTTAGGAAAAGTAAAGGGACGAGAGAGGCAATTGTGACGTTACGGCTAATAATGGAAGCAAGGCTAAAGAAAACTCAAGACACTTTCATAGGATTTGTCGACCTGGAAAAAGCGTTCGACAATATAAAATGGTGCAAGCTGTTCGATATTCTGAAAAAAGTAGGGGTAAGCTATAGGGAGAGACGGGTCATATACAATATGTACAACAACCAAGAGGAAATAATAAGAGTGGACGATCAAGAACGAAGTGCTCGTATTAAGAAGGGTGTAAGACAAAGCTGTAGCCTTTCGCCCCTACTCTTCAATCTGTACATCGAGGAAGCAATGATGGAAATAAAAGAAAGGTTCAGGAGTGGAATTAAAATGCAAGGTGAAAGGATATCAATGATACGATTCGCTGATGACATTGGTACCCTGAGTGAAAGTGAAGAAGAATTAAATGATCTGCTGAACGGAATAAACAGTCTAGTGAGTACACAGTATGGTTTGAGAGTAAATCGGAGAAAGACGAAGGTAATGAGAACTAGTAGAAATGAGAACTACGAGAAACTTAACATCAGGATTGATGGTCACGAAGTCAATGAAGTTAAGGAATTCTGCTACCTAGGCAGTAAAATAACCAATGACGGACGGAGCAAGGAGGACATCAAAAGCAGACTCGCTATGGCAAAAAAGGCATTTCTGGCCAAGAGAAGTCTACTAATATCAAATACCGGCCTTAATTTGAGGAAGAAATTTCTGAGGATGTACGTCTGGAGTACAGCATTGTATGGTAGTGAAACATGAACTGTGGGAAAACCGGAACAGAAGAGAATCGAAGCATTTGAGATGTGGTGCTATAGACGAATGTTAAAATTAGGTGGACTGATAAGGTAAGGAATGAGGAAGTTCTATGCAGAATAGGAGAGGAAAGGAATATGTGGAAAACACTGATAAGGAGAAGGGACAGGATGATAGGACATCTGCCGCATCAAACCAGTCAGTAGACTGATGACAAAAAAAAAATCATTAGAATTTTAAATGCGCACTGCTCATATCTCCGGGCACGATTTCATTATCATGGTTGTCTGCAGTTTTACTGTTAATTTATCAAACCATTGTACACTCATTCTAAAACAAAGAATTTACTTTCAATTTCTCTTCAATCTATAAAGAGTGAAACGAACGATCATTTCAGCAGCTGGGCACTAACTAGTGTGTCAGTCAAAACCCAGCTGTTGCGTTTCTTGCCTTCATGAACCAAGTAAGAGAACACTGCCTGCTTTCCCCTGCCTACGTCCGTAATGGTTGGCTTCAAATCTAAATAGCGATTATCGCTGCGATGCCGCCATGCGTGTGTGCACACATGCTGTTACTCGCTAGTGTGCATCGAGTCTATTTGCCAAAACGCCCAGCTCAAAACCGAAATTTTTCCGAAGCTCATACCTCGAGTTCTGTTGGCTATAGGAAGGATTAGTCAAGCATGTTGTATAGCCCTTGGGCTAGGAACCGGACAGAACTATCGTCTTAGTGTTATTATTTTACTGTACAAACTGAAATTATGACTATTACACATTTCCTCCTGTTCAGGCAAATGGGGCTGATAGGTTGGTTCTTCTTGCATTTGATGTGATCTGCTGTGGGCCTTGAGGGTCTTATGAGGGCAGTAACAGTTCAAGGGCGGTTTCTTAGAAAACCTCAAAACAATATTTTTTACCCTTTTTTGCACCAAAACCGAGCCCCGTGTTCCAATACGGCTATGCACAGAAAATGAATGTAATTTTTGTGATACATTCTTAAGATTACGGCCTTACATTCTTAAGACTACAGCTTTGGACAGTCTTGAAAATTGTCTACATATCCTTATCCGTTTCCGAGATGTAGAGGTTCAAACTCACCCTACTTGTAGACGTAAAACACACACGTAAAATCCGATGTGATGCAAATACGTAGTTTTTGAAGTAACTTAGCATGGAAAAATATGCTGTAAAGCGTCTCCTCTATCATCGTAAGGGTTCTGGGAAACCCAGTTGTAGTGCTGAAGCACATGTGAAATTGTTTTGCGCATAAAATCCGGTCTGAGGTGAAATATTAGTTTGCATTATTTCAGTTTCACATTGATAACTATCAAAAATTCTACTGGTCCATAAAGTTCTTTTCATATGAGTGACATGCTATTCTGCGGCCGGGAAAAGAAGGGAACCAGAAGAAAAATGATCCCATAAGAGCACAAAAAAGTCGAATATGCTCTAACTGAAGAGTAGGGTACCAGCTGCCTCATTCTACTTTGTTCTACATATTTAAAAATTATTCCGGAATTTCTGGTATCTAAACGTATTTGCGCTTTTTTATGGCGAGAGAGAGGCAGTCAGACGCAGTCGGAAAGAAACGGAAAATTAATAAATACTGGACGACAGTAGTCAGTGGCTGTAGCATAGAAAGAGCAAAGGAGGCAATGGCAGTTAGAGAGAAAGCGAGGGACACAGTGCTGGCGGAACATACTTCACATGAAAAGAGTGAAGGAGACAATGCCAGTGGAAGAGGAATAAGGAGGAGTGGAATGTGGAAGTGGTAGAGAGCCAGTGATAGTAACAGAGGCTATGAAAATGACATCGAAGAACAGAGACTGGCAGTGAGAAGAGAGAACGGTAGTGGGCTGGAATGAACGAGACAGTAACGTTAAGAGGAAGACAGTGAAAGAGAGAACATATATTAATGGTAGGGTAGAACGAAGGGGGCTATAGCTTCGAGACGCAGTGGCTGTTACGAAGGCAAGTGACGACAGTGAGTTGGGCTGAACGGCTGAGAGAATGGGAAAGCGGTGATGGGATAGTTCGGATGGCATCATTATTGGGATAATGTTTAAGTGCACTGAGGAAAGCGGAAAAGATGAGCTGGTACAGTGTACTGAGGAAGGCGGAAAGATGAGCTGGTACCGCCCTTTGAAGTCTGCGTTTCTTTAACATCAGCATATTCGGTTTTTCTGTGCTCCGAGAGTAGCATTTTTCAGCTGTTTCGTAGCTTAATATTCAGCCACTGTTTAAGTACAGGGCGAATAGTCACCGCTAAAAGGGAACCGATTTCATCTTGTCTAATATGAGTCGAATTTTGTCCACAACGAATGGTAGCTGTTCATTGTATTGTACGTGGGAGAGGAGAGAGATCTTTTTGCGAATCCATTTTAATCTAATACACTGTCTTGTGCCGGTACCAGACGCGACAACCGTGAAGCGTGTTTGGAAAAGAAACCACTGTTTCCTTCTGTTAATCTGTGTCTGACAGAAATGACTAAGAAAATCAGTAAATTTCTGATGCAAATGATATTATTGATGACATACAAAAATTTGAGAACCAATAGCTATTCAGAAGTCTGAAACATCTACAAGTCAATGGAATGATGCTAACTACGATTCATGAAACCTCTCTAAACAATTAGAAAATTTTTCGCTGCAAAATATGTATATAGTCCCACATAACTTTGCCACCTCATGTTTCTCCGAAATGAAAAAAAGTATCAAATATTGTTCAAACGGCATTGAGCACTGTGGGACTTAACATATGAGGTCATCAGTCCCCTAGAACTTAGAAGTAATGAAACCTAACTAACCTAAGGATATCACACTCATGCGTGCCGAAGGCAGGATTCGAACCTGCGACCGGTCGCGCGGTTCCACTCTGAAGGGCCTAGAACGCTCGGCCACAACGGCCGGCTATCAAATATGCAATTGGCCAGTGATACACCTACTGCAGGAGCTCACATACTCGGCAGGGGTACGTAATTAATACAACTAAACACACAGCACTCTCAAGTCTTTTTTAATGGCATTGAACTGTTGCGCGATCTTTGTAGTGCAGGGGGCGTGGCACGTTTGCGGCGAGTGCCGTTGATGTGGTTATACGGAGGGAGGCAGTATGTGAAGCAGAATGGACAGCTGAAGTCTGCAGGGCAACGGGTCGGCTGTTAGTTCGAAGTACGTCTGGCTGAAGTCTTTCGACACGAGGGATGTGCACCGGTAAAGGGAGTGACATTTCTTTGGCCGATCAGGTCTGGAGGCGAATAGTGGGTTGTCGCCATCCACACATCTCCTGAGGACTCCACGTTTTCCCACTGTGTCATCACACAGCTGTTTTGTATGCTCATTGAGGAACTTTTAGTTCGTTGCATCTGTGCCGGTACCAGACGCGATTGCGGTTTATCGTATCGCGACATTGCTGCTCACGTTGGTCGAGATCCAATGACTGTTAGCAGAATATGGAATCAGTGGGTTCAGGAGGGTAATACGGAACGCCGTGCAGGATCCCAACGGCCTCTTATCACTAGCAGTCCAGATGACAGGCATCTTATCCGCATGGCTGTAACGGATCGTGCAGCCACGTCTCGATCCCTGAGTCAACAGATGGGCACGTTTGCAAGACAACAACCATCTGCACGAACAGTTCGACGACGTTTGCCGCAGCATGGACTATCAGCTCGGAGACCATGGCTGCGGTTACCCTTGACACTGTATCACAGACATGAGCGCCTGTGCACGAATGGCAAAACGTCATATTTTCGGATGAATCCAGGTTCTGTTTACAGCATCCGTGTCTGGCGACATCGCGGTGAACGCACATTAGAAGCGTGTATTCGTCATCGCCATACTGGCTTATCACCCGGCGTGATGGTATGGGTTACCACGTCTCGGTCACGTCTTGTTCGCATTGACGGCACTTTGAACAGTGGACGTTACATTTCCGATGTGTTACGACCTGTGACACTACCAGTCATTCGATCCCTGCGAAAATCTACATTTCAGCAGGATAATGCACGACTGCATGTTGTCTTTCTGGATACAGAAAATGTTCGACTGCTGCCCTGGCCAGCACATTCTCCAGATCCCTCACCAAATTAAAATGTCTGCTCAATGGTGGCCGAGCAACTGGCTCGTCACAATAGGCCAGTAATTACTCTTGATGAACTGTGGTATCGTGTCGAAACTGCATGGGCAGCTGTACCTCTACACACCATCCAAGCTCTGTTTGACTCAATGCCCAGGCGCATCAAGGCCGTTAATACGGCGAGAGGTGGTTGTTCCGGGTACTGATTTCTCAGGATCTATGCACCCAAATTGCGTGAAAATATAATCACATGTAAGTTCTAGTATAATATATTTGTCCAATGAATAGCCGTTCATCTTCTGCATTTCTTCTTGATGTAGCAATTTTAATGGCCAGTAGTGTAGTTCCTTTGAGCCCGCAAGCGTATGTGCCAAACCGGGACAAATATACACTCCTGGAAATTGAAATAAGAACACCGTGAATTCATTGTCCCAGGAAGGGGAAACTTTATTGACACATTCCTGGGGTCAGATACATCACATGATCACACTGACAGAACCACAGGCACATAGACACAGGCAACAGAGCATGCACAATGTCGGCACTAGTACAGTGTATATCCACCTTTCGCAGCAATGCAGGCTGCTATTCTCCCATGGATACGATCGTAGAGATGCTGGATGTAGTCCTGTGGAGCGGCTTGCCATGCCATTTCCACCTGGCGCCTCAGTTGGACCAGCGTTCGTCCTGGACGTGCAGACCGCGTGAGACGACGCTTCATCCAGTCCCAAACATGCTCAATGGGGGACAGATCCGGAGATCTTGCTAGCCAGGGTAGTTGACGTACACCTTCTAGAGCACGTTGGGTGGCACGGGATACATGCGGACGTGCATTGTCCTGTTGGAACAGCAAGTTCCCTTGCCGGTCTAGGAATGGTAGAACGATGGGTTCGATGACGGTTTGGATGTACCGTGCACTATTCAGTGTCCCCTCGACGATCACCAGTGGTATACGGCCAGTGTAGGAGATCGCTCCCCACACCATGATGCCGGGTGTTGGCCCTGTGTGCCTCGGTCGTATGCAGTCCTGATTGTGGCGCTCACCTGCACGGCGCCAAACACGCATACGACCATCATTGGCACCAAGACAGAAGCGACTCTCATCGCTGAAGACGACACGTCTCCATTCGTCCCTCCATTCACGCCTATCGCGACACCACTGGAGGCGGGCTGCACGATGTTGGGGCGTGAGCGGAAGACGGCCTAACGGTGTGCGGGACCGTAGCCCAGCTTCATGGAGACGGTTGCGAATGGTCCTCGCCGATACCCCAGCAGCAACAGTGTCCCTAATTTGCTGGGAAGTGGCGGTGCGGTCCCCTACGGCACTGCGTAGGATCCTACGGTCTTGGCGTGCATCCGTGCGTCGCTGCGGTCCGGTCCCAGGCCGACGGGCACGTGCACCTTTCGCCGACCACTGGCGACAACATCGATGTACTGTGGAGACCTCACGCCCCACGTGTTGAGAAATTCGGCGGTACGTCCACCCGGCCTCCCGCATGCCCACTATACGCCCTCGCTCAAAGTCCGTCAACTGCACATACGGTTCACGTCCACGCTGTCGCGGCATGCTACCAGTGTTAAAGACTGCGATGGAGCTCCGTATGCCACGGCAAACTGGCTGACACTGACGGCGGCGGTGCACAAATGCTGCGCAGCTAGCGCCATTCGCCGGCCAACACCGCGGTTCCTGGTGTGTCCGCTGTGCCGTGCGTGTGATCATTGCTTGTACAGCCCTCTCGCAGTGTCGGGAGCAAGTATGGTGGGTCTGACACACCGGTGTCAATGTGTTCTTTTTTCCATTTCCAGGAGTGTATTTTGGTAGGCTCTACTTACAAGCCAAGCTTGTGTTTGCGTAGGTGAGGTTCATCAGTCGACCATTCGCGTTTGCCTTTAACCTATTGTTTTCGTCTCACGCAACGGTTGAGAATTTACCCTTTCCGCATCCTGGCTTGATTTGAAGCTAAATTTCGGTTGGCTTCCTGTGCAGTGGGCCCGGTGTTCTATTCCCTACTGGGTTGGAGATTGTCTCCGCTCGTGGTCTGGGTGTTTTGTTATTTCGTCCTCATTACCATGCAAGTGGCCCAATGTGGCGCCGACTGAAATAAGACTCGAACTCGACCACCGAACATCACCGGATGGGGCCTTCCGGTCGACAATGCCATACCTTCATTTCATTTCATTTCGGTTGGCCGCTGTACTACTTTGCTATCAGCTGTAAGTAGGGGTGGTTTGCTTAGTCAGTTATTACCTTTTAGCGACTTTCCATAAATCTTTTATCTATCATGCTAGCGTGTAACCTGATGACTTAAGTTTTTACACGTTTTATTCAAAACTTCCTTCCTTATTGATCAGTCTGTCTGTTTTTGCCTTGGGGTGTGTTCCCACTGCTTGCTTACAGAAGAGTCTTGTGAATAACGTATCGGACCTGCATGACCACATGGCCCGACGTGGGGTGGTTTCATATGAAGGACCTTCAATTGTTTTTGTTTGCTTTTAATGAACTTCTCCGTTAAACCTGAATAATTTTTTGTATTTTAGTCAAACACATTTTATAGATGTTCGTGGCCTACGTGTTTTAAAGACTGTATTCTTAGAACCTTTGAGAGATTGTTGGTGAATTATCATCTTGCTTCTAGTATTGAAATACGCTGTAAATATTTCAAAAATAGTAAGCAGTGGCACACAAAACTGTATATATTGGAAAGAGAATAACACTTGTAAATTTAAATTTTCATACTTCATGTTCTCGTGAATAATTTTTTAAAGAGTTAACAGCAAGTATTGTAATTAACACTATAACGTTTTGTCATTGATACGACTGAAATATTTAATTTCGTTGCTGATTGATTATCAGTAATTGTTCTTAACTGATTTTGTCAATTTACATAGTTTTAGTTTAGTACGTCGAAGTCATGTTAACCCAATTTGCAAAGTTATTTTGACTGACAGGTGTTAATTCAAGTCTTGATACGAATCATTTTCAATCGTTACTTTGCCAGTTCTTGCACTCCCAGGCAACCTTGCCAGCAGTACGTACTTCATTTTTTTGTTTTGTTTTTGTTGTAATGAAAATTGGAAAAATGGAAACGGTGCCACAATTTCCGCCGTAGTGCTGTAATGTCTGTTGCCTGCACTGCCCTGTAGTTTCTGTTTATTTTTAATTCACTGGGTTTTAGAAGTTGCCCATACAACCAATTTTAATAGTGGAATGTCAGTTACGAGGCCTACGAGAAAGACAGGCCGCGGTGCGTACGTCACGAAGGTAGGCCGAGCTCGCTTGCTCGCTCAGCAAACACACTGCGTTTCTACACCTTTTGTCTCATAACTAGATGCGTATGTTCAAACGAGAATTGCATCTTTTACACGAAACCACTAATATGGAGTTTTGTTATTTAGTAGTACCACAACGATAGGAAATTCATAGGCCTACTTATAATTTGTTTCCGCTGTACTGGGGTACAATAAAATCAAAATCATGCCAAAATGGTTATCAGTTGCATGAGGCACCACATCTTGTATGGAATGGGGACTGTTACGCAGAACAAACTAAATACTATAAAAAAGCCGTTATACTATTCGTGTCGAGAGTTGATCTTACATTTTGTTGTACGACTAGTTATCAGTCAGAGTTCATAATAGCAGATTCCAGTAGAAGATGCAGTTCTCGTTAGTACGTACACAACCTGTTGAATCCCTTCCGCCCGCAGGTCGCAGGTTCGAATCCTGCCTCGGGGATGGATGTGTGTGATGTCCTAGGTTAATTAGGTTTAAGTAGTTCTAAGTCTAGGAGACTGATGACCTCAGATGTTAAGTCCCATACTGCTCAGAGCCATTTGAAACATTTCTTTGTTGAAACCTACCCTTAGAAAAATTTATGAGTGACTGTGCTGGTAAACCACTTACGTTATTTGATTTTCAAACAGCTGAGCAAAACTGAACGTACTCAGACATTTCTGTCTTTACTTATTCTGATCATCACTAAACTGACACACAATATTTTTAGCGCAACGCAATCTCACCTTCAATAATCCCTACAAAAGAATGGCCGTGACTAACAATAACCTATACCTTTCATGAATCACGTATCTCTCAAAAATCTTCCTTACTCGAACTACTGCAATACAGCGAGCGCCAATACTGCCGGCTAAATAACGGATTCTAACTACTGAAGGCACTAAATACTGATGATAGGCATAGTTAAAAAATGAAAGATTTTGATAGAGAACAAACAATGTATTTACCTTAAGAAGTGTTCAAAGTCTTACAAATTTCGTTTTTCTGACGGACACATGTCCAGATCGTCCGCTCTCAAAATTCTGCCACCTCTCTCCCACAGCCACCACTGCTGGCGGCTCACCTCTAACTGCGCAACGCTACGCGCTGTTCACATCCAACTGCCCAACACTACAATAACAAATATTCCAACAATGCAAACCAGCCACAGACTTCACACAGCACAGTCAGTGGTTTTCATATAGAGCGCTACGTGGCGTTAGCAACATGAAAACCTAAATTGCCTACTTACAGTGTTAACTCCTAACTAGTTGCGAGTTAACAGGTTTGGAAACGGACTTTGTCTGCTGGGTGGAGCAAAAGAGCGAGCTCAGGCCTACCTTCGTGACGTACTTGTCGTGGCCTGTCTCGCGGATCTCTGTCAGTTATACGTGAGGACAACACAGCACCCGGTCTCCCAGCAGAGCCAAGTGTTCTGCCCGCCCGGGAATTGAACTCGGCCGTTTCTGTTAACAATGCGCAGCGCTGACCGCGCAGCTACCGAATAAGACTTTTCTGAAGCTCCCTGCAGGCTACTCATGCTTTATGCATTAAGGAAGAAAGTGTTTGCGCCATTGCCATCCACTGAAGTCTGTATCTCAGATGATACTGGACTCGCATTCGAGAAGACGACTGTTCAAACCCGCGTTCGGCCATCCGGATTTAATTTTTTCGTGATTTCCCTGTATCGCTCCAGGCAAATGCCGGGGAAGTTCCTTCGAAAGGGTGCAGCCGATTTCCTTCCCCATCCTTGACAATCTGAGTTTGGGCTCCGTCTCTAACAACCCAGTCTTCCTTCCTTGCAGATGATGTGAGCTTTAGAACAATGAAAACACGACTGCCGCCACTATGTCTAGTTTTCATTTCCGTAGGTAAAACATGCATGTGCCATTTGAAAAAGCTTTGTGTTGGAGGTGATATTTGTTTACTTTTATGGATTGTGCATTCCTGCCCTCTGTGTGAGCCTGTGACGTATGTGCACTCCTCTCCAATTACATTTTTTACATTTATTTTCGTTTCGGAAACAGCTGAGGTGGCAGAGTTATGTAGGGCACCCAGCATACATGTAAGGCTAGAGAAGAAACCTGCTGCAAACATCATGGAGGAGCTATTGTACTACTAATCCGAAATAATATCTGAAATAATATCGAGGTCCGCATATATTCTGAAGTATGTAGCAGCTGATTACAAGCGCGCCTTTTCTGCCATCATCTAGAAACGGCTTGTTGAATATACGACGTAACAAATTAAATTGTGTGCGATTCAATGTAGAGCACTCCATGCTACCGAAAATTTACAGCAGTAGTAACATAAAATGAATAAAAAATCATGCTAATGAAAGTCAGCCTCTCTGAACATCCGTTTGTCATATAAGCTGCGGTTTAGTCAGTATTTTGGTGGTAGTCTCGGTCAAACTAATTTCGACAGATGAGAAATCTAAATACGATATTGTTGGAAGTTGTTCGTTCCTTGCGGAATTTGCGAACAGTATAAATGCTGATAAAGAACATAATTTATGCCAGACTTACTGATCTCTTGTCCGTTAATTGCCCAAGCTGCGATGATCAAAGTCATCCTTCGTCGAGGGCAAGAGCAGACTAGATGTAAACTCACCTGCAGAAAGAAAAAAAGAATTAAACTAGGCATATTAACTATTTTAAGATATTTTATACTATATATTCTAAATGTCATTAACATGGTACGCGAAGTAGTAACATCAAGAAACCGTTAGACAAAGATTATAAAGAGAGAGAGAGAGAGAGAGAGAGAGAAAGAAAATTAGAGGATGGAAAATGGGACAGCAGTGATCAGCTTACTTGTAAATACACCTTGCCTACATTATTCTTTCAGTTGCTAAGGTATTTATCATAGCGTGCGGGTAGTTTCTACAGATCCTCAAATTAATTTGCCGCCTGAGGCGATTATGTATACTTGTGGCACTACTCGAGAAATTATTGATAAGTTGTCATGTTTCTGTGTTTGACGTATTAACCTATTCTACTACTTTGTGTTACTCTAAATTCACTTGAGATGAGTCATTTTGTTCGCAAGAATCTTCAAGCCAATGACACTTACCAAATTGTTCTCTTTAACCACACGGATACCTGCCGCATCTATGATTTGCTGATTTAAAAAATGGATCACGGCTACTCGTCTTTGAGAATGTCTTTCGATGATTGTGAGCAGTTTCCAAGAAAATGGATAGTATAATTGAGAGAAATGGGACAATGCAGAGCCACTGGAGCATTGGCGGCTACAATGGAGATGCTACAAAAATTTTCTAGTGCTCCATAAGAATAGACGTTTATATTCATAAAAGAACGACTGACGTAAAATTTTCTTACAAGCTGATAGTGTATGCGTATCAATCACTCACAATGCTATTGAGAAAACGTGCAGTTACTGTAAAGGAAACGAAAGTTTTTATTAAACGACCGTCGTGGCTGATGTACCTGGTTGGAATAAAGACGATGCTATCAGCTGAGACTTGTTTGGTGGAGCAGCTTTGTATTCCCTGAGGTGGTTCAAGGAATTTCTGGCGAGAGTAAATCTAGAATGAGCATTTGTTTATATCGGCTGAGGCACATCTATAGACGCCTGCAGCTGAGACTAGCTCTGAGACAGTTTTGTGTTAAAACGTTCTCTACCCACTTTTGTTCGAATTAATAAATGAAGTGGCACCCCATATACTGAAATGATGTAGGGTAGTAATAGCGTTCCCGAAACCCACTCCAAAAATTGCTGTTCTTGGATCGCATGTCAGAAACCACGGCATAAGGGAAAGAAATTGAATGCAGACACCGACACAGCTTCAGAAGAGGCAAGGTAAGTAATCCTTCACCTGACGATCAAGGAGAGAACCAAATGAAATTTACTAGAATTTAGCTCGGAAGTTGATTGATTGTAGCCCTCCACATGCAATCTTTAGCGAATTACAGCTTGGGTCTTTAGTGTGTCCGATTTAGCGATGTGCCATGGCAAGAAAGCTTCTTCTCTTTCATTTATTTGATGCAATAGCAAACGCAACAGACTTGGTGAATTTACACAAAAAACCTAACATTTTCCTATCCGCGTGGTAGAGATCTTGTTTCAAGACGTCTTATGTTTATCATTAGAGCGCAGGTTTGTCATGGGCTCAAAGAGCGAGAAAGCAAACTCGGATGGAAAATATGGCTGTCTCATTTTTTCACACGCAATTCGCTGAAGCTTAACACGGTCCTCATCCTTCAGCGCTGTTTATTGAAAACTAATATCCACGATTTAATTACATTTCTGAAGCTCAATTGGAACGCCGAAACAAAAGGACCTTTTTTCCGCACGTCACTGCTTATCAAACACACAATAGGTTTCGTGTGAATTCTTCCACAATCGGTGAGGTAAAAATATTTAATAAAAACTGATCTAATGAAATTAAATCTAATAGTATCGGAGCCGAAGAGTAAACAGAATGGCAATACGCAAATCCGATAGGCTGTGAGGTTTCCATTCTCCTTTTGTGTTTCCTCCATTCTTTTGTGCGTGAATGTGTATGTGTGTGTGTGTGTGTGTGTGTGTTAATCGTGTTTTATCCTCTTCCTTTCGCTGATATGCACTCACTAGGGAAGTGAATGAATAGAAGGCCGACCGACTGGGTTTCGGGAGGAACAATTTGCCATGTCTTTATTCCTCTTTCATGTTACGGTTTTTGTTTGTTTTTGGCACAAAACTTGATTTTTGTATTAATACGTCACAGGGTCCTCCTAATGAACGCATCTGCGTAGAAAGGTAATGGGGATGATGTGTTTGTCTTTGGATGACCTGTTTATATCTAGAAGAAATTCATATTTTCTAACATTCTAGGAACAATAATTTTGCTCTATGAAATTACGTATTAGGTGATAAACTTTTAAGCATTTATCTCAGGTTTTAACCATATTTCTAATCGGCTAAGGAAGGTCAACTTTCGTTTTTATGTACTTACTGAAAATTTGTAAGTCAAAACGGATTTTTTTCCAAGGTAATAACAACCTCATAGATAAGTTGGGGATGACGATTTCTACAACTGTGCAATGCTGGACACTAATGGTAACTTCAAATTTTTTGCCCGATCAGCTGTTATTTTGCTAAGGAAAGGACAGCACAATGTAGCAACAAGGAAACATATGTTAATATATTTACTGTAAAATACTGTATTAATAAATTTGAATGTACATAATACAGGTGTTTAATCTCTTAGAAAATATTAGAAACGTTGAACACTGATGGTCAGTATGTATCATTCCATCAAGAGGCTAGTCCCTGACGAACTCATATGCGCTTCTTTTGTGTTACTCATGTACCTCGTCAATCTTAATTTTTTAAAAATAGGAAATCCTCTCAACTAGAACAACTATAACCTGTAATTTACGCATTTCGCCTTTAAAAATTATTACTGAAGCGTGCTAGCCATGGATATATCTTATCTCATCTTTCTTGGCAAACACACAACCGGTTAATACTCTTACCAAGTGAGTTACACATTATTTCGATACTAATCCTGTTCGTGCAACAAACAATTTCTCGTGTCCATTAGTGACGTGGACGTCTGCTGTATAGGGCTTCATTGTAATTGACGTTGTCTCGGAGCTGCAGTCAGTGTTGGTTAGTACTGAATAAAGCATCCTTGAAACACGTATGTTGTGCGGCAGCGATGCTGAGACATTGTAGAATCTCTGACCAGAGCAGTTGCGCTCGACTCGCAGTAGCGAGCAGTCAGTCAGTCTGCAGTAGTCAGTCCTCAGTAGTGCTTGGAGTCGGTTGCTAGCAGTAGCGGAGAGCAGTCCGCGGGCGTCGGCATCGCAATGGACGAGATTCAGGACGAGGTATAATTTATTTAAATAAATAATCATGCAGCTTTGCGCTCATCAGATAATGTAACGAACAGTCATTGTAATTTAACTTTCAAAAATCGCCCCCAATAATAATTTTGATTTAAAAGTAATTTTACAGACAATCATTCAAATTTCCTTCCATTTCCTTTTAACAAAGATTTTTAAAAGGTACTTCCAATGCTTTTCATGCAAGCGCCTGAGAACAATAAGAGCAGAATTTTGACATGCAGTTTCACTAAGGTAAGAAATTTATTCTCGTTTCGCACAGGGCAAACACCGACTTTTCGGTTGAATTGAGTTTAGGTTATCATTACAGTTTCATTATCATGCGATTAGCGTTCATTATTTAATGGGAACTTGTACTTGAGTCAGATAGCGAGCTTTCATTTAATTGTCTTTGCCATTAATATTCTTGTGGGAAGGTTACATTTGGCTCCATTTCTATTAAGTATTGTCCTTTAAAATTTCTGTGGGGAGGTTACACTTGGCGACATCCAGTCCAGGATCGTATTTCGTGAGAATCTTTTGTAAAACAGTCAGATATCTGCTCTTATTTGCTTAAATATAATTAGAATTTGGCGCAACGCTTTTACTAATCTTGTGACTTTCTTTCTACAGGTCAACGGCAATTCGTTGCTCTGTTGTATTTGTGTGTTGATTTTGCATTGTGCTTATTTGTTTTGTGATTAATTGTGACTATTGTGAAAATGCCGCGAAAGACTGTGAATAGTGTATCGCGAGGTATCATGAACGAAATGACCGAATTAAATAACTTCACCAATAGTACTAGTGACACGCAGTGCAATGATGACAATCCTGCGTTCACTAACAGTCAGTGCGTTCCAACCGCTAATGACGACTTTTACCTTAATGATGAACAAACGAACTCAATTGTCTCCTCTATTAATTTGACGACAATTGATGACGCGGGGAGCTCTATTGTAATGAGCGCTGCCCAACTTAACACACCCAGTTTGGAAAATTCAAATAACGTACAGACAAATTTCTCAAATGAAAAAGAACAGGATACACAAAGTACGCCGGATTTATTTAATTCCGAAATAATGTCTGACAGTACACATCCGACTGACAAACCTTTTTGTGAATCTCAGAATAACCAAATGGTTACGGAAAATGAGACAATTCCAGATCCACCATTGAACAGCACGGAGAATAGAGTAGGTAATAATGGGTTGGAACAACTTTTGGCAAGATTGCTACAACAACAGAGTGAAAATTTCAAACAACTTAATGAACAGGTCAGACAACAGAGTGAAAAATTAGACAATAATGATGTAAATCTCAAACAACTTAATGAACAGGTCAGACAGCAGAGTGAAAAACAAGACAATCTTAGTGAAGATTTCAAACAACTTAGAGAACAGAACAAACAAGATAACGAAAATCTTAAACAACACTTAAATGAAAAATTAGACAACAATTCCAGACAGCTAAGTGAACAAATTAGAGCCGTTGCCGCGCAGTGTCATGACACTAAGGAACAGTTACGCGAGGAAATTGAGGCGTGTTCAAAAAAAAGTAGTGAAGAAATTAAGTCTGTTGCTCAGGAATTAAGGGAATTGCAAACAGCTACAACCGAAACACTTAGAGCGGAAATTAGCGGAGTCGCTAAACAATGCTCAGAAAAAGCTACACAATTACGCGACGAGTTTAAAGCAATGACGGTAGAACTTTCGCGCACAATGGATGAAAAAATAGACGCAAAATTCGAACAACAGAACACTCAGATTAACGACCGTCTTAGTCTACACATAGAAAACAGTGACACGCGTTTCCGCAAATTTATTGATGATCAAAATAAAGTAAAACGTCAAGTAATGGAAACAATCACTGCTCAGAGACAGGAAGACAAACGTAAAATGTTTGCGAAGGCAAAAACGTATATAGACAACAATATTGCTACAGTGTCCGACGAAATTAATTCCGTCAAACAGTTGAACGCGGAATTAGGTGATGAGATTTCGGATCTTAAACCAAAAACAGATACACACGCAGTAGATATTCAGTCAGTGACCGATAGACTCAAACAATTAGAAATAACACAGGATTCCGATGTTACAAAACTGAACGAAATTACACGTAAGTTGGAAAAACAGATTAACGCGTCCGATTCTAAAAACGATGATCAGGCAAAAATACTGACTGAAAAATATGATGAATTGGCCAGTCGTATTGATGCTATTGAAACTAATAATGACAATAAATCAGACGATACTTCACCGGTTGCATTTAATCAAACATCTGAATTTCAAAATTTACAGCAGACAATTAATGAAATCGATTCGTCTAATAACACGTTGCGTAGAAAACTGTCAAGTTTACAACAGGAAGTAACAGAGATGAAAAATATTTCAGTTAATAACACATCACAGCAGATACCACTTTTCGAACATTTGCCAGACTCACGCAGCGCGTGTAATTTGGGTAATCTACAGAGAGTAAGGGACTTAGATTCCGAACAACCACAGTTCAACAGATTCTCTTACAATCCTGAACCTGTTCCATCTCACAGAGATGATAATTTCGATTACAAACATTTTCTGTCAGTGAGAAAGTTTAAAATATTTAAAAACGACAGAACACAGATTCACCCGCTAGATTGGATACAACAGTTTAGCTTTGCTTTTCCACCGACTTGGCCTGTAACGCACAAACTGGAATTCATTTGCAGCTTTTTGGAAGGCGAACCGGCAACTCGTATGAGGCCGATCGCGAGGCAATGTTACTCAGTGGAAGAATTTCAGAATGCTTTTCTATCAGCGTATTGGTCGAAGACGACACAGCGCGGAATTAAAGATCAGTTAATCAGTTTACCGAATTATGAGAACTCCAATTTTCCCAGTGTGACGCAATTTTTTGAGCACATGGTGCAACAAAACCAGTACCTAAGTGAACCGTACAGTGAATCCGCCCTCATACAATTATGTATCTCTAAATTACCGCGGTCATTAAGAGTGTCACTTCTGACGGGTCAGCAAAAAGAAAACATTTCGGCATTCAGGGATCTGTTGCAGCTTTTAGAAGTGCAGCAATCGGATTATTCTTTTGTAAACAAAAATTTTTCATATAACAACCAAGGTCAACAAACTTACAGTAATTATGATCAGGGACGTAATTTCAATAGGAAAAGTAACAGACGCTTTAGGAATGACAACTACCAGAACTTAAATCACAGACAAAATACTGATTATCAATATCGTCAAAATTTTCAGCAACAGGAACCACCTTTTAGTAACAATAGACGTTTTCCACCACAACAGCATGAAAGTCAGCCGGTTGGAATACATAACCAACAATGTAATACACAAGGTCAACCCAACTACAATGTTTCGCCGCGTGCACGTATAGTCCCTGATACAACAAATAGTAACACACGGCAACAAGGAAATAACTACGTACAGAGAAGACAGTATTTCAATTCCTATCGCAATACACCGTATAGGAATGACTATTACGACAGGCGTAAAAATAATGACGAGAATTTTCAGCGTACATCTAATAACAGTCGGTCCTACCAGCAGCAAAATGATCAGCAACAACATATTCTTGTGAATGAACCCGATAGTAGGTATCATCCAGAGCGTAATACGTCTGGAAGAAGTAATAGAACTGTTCAAATCGTAGAAATGCCACAACATTCCCCTGACAATAATAACGCATCAGATAGAATCTGACTAAATACTGTACAGGACGCATCTTCCAATAACACAAGCACTAGTTTTGACACGCAAAATGTTGTTCACGAAAATGTAATTACGTTTGACGACATCAGAGACACTCTTTTGCAGGAAAAACCAGTTGTTCAGAAAACCATTTCACATCCTGTCATCGAAATTAAAATAGGTTCATCGAAATTTTCAGCAGTAATTGATTCTGGGTCACCTATGTCAGTCATTAATGAGGAAACTTTTAACGAATGTAACAAAGAGAATACGTATCCCACATTACCATTAGGCAAAACCAAAGTGAAAGGAGCAGTATCGAGTAAAGGAGTAGACGTTAAATTACAGACGCATTTATCATTTTGTATTGCAGGTCATACTTTTCACTCAAATTTTTGGATTGTTCCCTTATTGACAACAGACGTTATTTTAGGCATGAATTTTCTCGTACAACACGACGCAGTGGTTGATTTTCAAAATTCTTATTTAATGTTGAAGGACGAAAAAGTACAATTAGCTTTAGAGTTTCAGCATTCTTTATCTGCGGAAGAACAAACAATTAACCGCACAGAGGTCATTTCCGCAACACGTAACATAGACTGTAATTCCGCATTGTTCACAGACACGTACGTACATAACTATAACACTCCAGACGAAACTGACTACGACGTAATGCAAATGATTTCTGATAAAGTTAAACAAAGCAGTGCAAATACAGACGACGAACGAACGCAATTACATAAAATTCTTTTGCAGCAAGCTCCAGTTTTCGACAATATTCCTGGTACTATGTCCGGCTTTATGTACGAATTTCAAGTCAAACAGCACGACACATTTAAAGCAAAGCATTATCCCATTCCATATATCCACAGAGAACAAGTTAAAAAAGAATTGCAGGATATGCTCGATCAAGGAATTATTGAACCAGCAGTTAGCCCGTACATAAACCCGCTGCATATTGTTAAGAAAAAAGATGGCTCACTTCGCCTCGTACTTGATTCACGTCACATTAATGACATTATTATTAATGAAACAGATCGACCACAGACATTAGAAGAACTACTACAGAAATTTCACGGTACAGCTATTTATTCCACATTAGATTTGAAATCGGGATTTTGGCAAATACAACTTCATCCGAATTGCAGAAAATATACAGCTTTTCTCTGTTTCGGCGACTGTTATCAATTTTGTAAATTACCGTTCGGCTTAACTATTTCTTCTGCTGCTTTTATTCGTGGTTTGAACACAATACTTCCGACAGAACTTAAAGACAGAATTACGACGTACGTAGACGACATTCTTATTGCAGAAGCTAACTGGTCTGAACATAATCTGATTTTAGAACGACTATTGCAAACTTTCCATGCACAAGGACTCACAGTTAACCTCAGTAAATCACATTTTGGCAAAACTTCTATAAAATTTCTTGGACACGTAATTTCAGCAGAAGGCATTGCGCCTGATCCGGAAAAACTTCAAGCTCTACGTGACATTACTGTTCCTACGACAAAGAAACAATTACGCAGTTTTTTGGGCTTAATTAACTTTTTTCGCAAATTTATTCATCATTCTGCGTTAGATACACCTAGATTATGCCAATTAACAGGTAAAAACACTATTTGGTCGTGGGATAAGCAAGCACACTCTGAATTCGTGAACCTGAAACATGCTTTGTTGAATGCTCCACTTTTATCGCACCCAGATCTTACCAGAAATTTTTCCATTGCCACCGACAGTTCCAACACAGCTTTAGGCGTACATATTTTTCAGGAAATTGAAGAAGATGGTTCTACAGTAATTAAAAACATCGCATTTGCAAGCCGCATTCTGTCACCTGCTGAACGAAATTATTCCGTTACTGAATTAGAAACGTTATGTGTTGTATGGGCTTTTACGAGATTTCGGCATTTTCTGTATGGTAGACACACCACCGTTTACACAGACCACAGAGCTATACAATTTTTACTTTCAGCCAAATTCACTCACGATAGATTAAGCAGATGGAAACTTTATTTACAGGAATTTGATTTTACAATAGTTCACATTCCCGGCACACAAAATGTTATAGCAGACGCACTTTCTCGTTCTCTCAGCAACAATCAGCAAGACGTAGCAACCAACTTCTGCAAAGCAAATTTCAGCGTCATGTACATTCAACAAGTTGCATTTGAAAATTTTATTTCATCGTCATTACAGGACATAGCACGAGAGCAAAGCAAAGACAATGTGTGGAAAGAAATTAAACACCTTTGGCAAGATAAGAATAATGTTACGATTAGGAACCACTACACTGTACGCAATGACATTCTGTTTCGCCGCTCTCATCCAGACAGCAACAATTGGTTATTATGCATTCCGGACGAACTTGTTAACAAATTAATCTGGTACACTCATTTAAGTTATGCACATTACGGATCCAGAAAATGTTTTCTTATACTGAGACAGAACTGTTATTTTGCCAACATGGAAAAACGTATACGACGAGTTTTAGCGTCATGTAAAATTTGCCAGAAAGCTAAGTCTGACACCACTTCACATATTCCTCCATTATACCCCATTGTACCTGTTAAATTAAGACATATGGCCGCAGTAGACATTTTTGGTCCAATTCCGAGAACTAATAGAGGTTTTTGCTACATCTTTGTCGCTGTTGAACTCACTTCAAAATTTGTTACCTTCACTCCGTTACGCAGAGCTACTGCTAAAACTGTTTCGAAAGCATTTGTAAAGCATTTCTTATTTCATATAGGGCATGTGATGAAAGTAATTTCTGACAATGGATCACAATTTCGTTCTGCTATATGGACACGCATGTTACGAGCTAGAAACATTTCTCCGATTTATATATCCAAGTACCACGCCTCTTCGAACCCTTGTGAACGAATAATGAAAGAAATTGGTAAACTGTGTAGGATATACTGCCACAAAAGACATGTTAATTGGGACACACACATACACTCATTCCAAGATGTAATTAATTCCATTCCAAATGAATCCACTATGCTATCTCCGTCTGTTATACTGAAAAACGTTGAACCACCAAACAAAATCAAAGAGTTAGTAAATTTTCCTAGATCACGTCGACTAAGACACCACGAAATAATTGACATTGCGCTGAACAACATCAAACGTGCCGCAGACCGCCGGAGAAGACAGCAAAAACAGGTTTGTAGACGCCGAGACTTTCACGTTGGACAGAAGATATTAGTACGTACACACTATTTATCCAGCAAATTAAAAGGTAAGTGCAGTAAATTTGAACTTCTATACGCAGGTCCATATCGGATTCGCAGCATTCCTCACCCCAATGTTGTACACGTCGAAACTCTGAGAACCAGAAAATCGAAAGGCAACCATCATGTGTCAAACATTAAACCCTTTATCGAATGAAACCACTTTACGATGTAACATGCTATGAGGCCGTTTACACATTTTATGACCACTTATGCAATTATATTCACATGACTAATTACTGATGATTATCGTATTTTTTCTTGGCAAGTGCCCGGCAAGGTAAGGTTAGCAGGTCGCTCTTCTTGTCGTTACACACTAGACCGTGCATTTTTTCAGATGAACTTACGCATTTTATGAATAATTATGCAATTCTCTATAATGACGCATTAATTTTATCAAATTCTCTCTCCATTGAAGTCTTTAATTATCGCATCTATTAACTACACTACATATAAGCTGAACACAACGAATGTCACATTTTGTCTTTCTTATGTATGTACGATTGTTTTCATGTTTTGTTTGTATGCACTGTGAACTAGTTAAGGTATAACACACACCATTTGACTTTGACATTTTGCCTTGTGATATCTCAACATCGTGACTGTTTTACATTTTCCTTTTTTGCTGCTGCATTACGATATTCTCTGTACACTTTTTGCCTTTAAACACTGTCTGTGCTTTGAGATATTACGTTTTCTGTCATGTTATGTTGTATGCTTAATTGAGTCACCATTAACCAGTCACTATTTAATGGGTATATGATTTAAATGCAAGACATTAATCTTTGTTCATCAATTTCAGAAAGAAATGATGCGTAAAGGAAATACATTAAACCGAAATGGGAATTTCAGCTACGGAATAAACGAAAGAAGATGCAATAACCTTATGAGGACGAGTAAATGGATCAGAATTAACAAGCATTAACCAGAATATATTATACACATCGCAGAATAGCAGTCTTAACTAATTTTTTCTTTCAGAATACAAAGCGATTGATGCAAGCTGTCAGACAGAACTACACATTTTAGTTTTAAGTGATGAAATATGCTAAGGATTAGGAATAGTTGTGTGATGAATAATGAAATGATTTTTGCAGATGATAATGAATGCTGATAATGAACAATGATGAAGAATATGGTACTATGAATAATGAAGTTTTTGTTTACAGGTGATGATAATGATGGAGTTATGATGATATGAATAATGAAGTTTTTTCTTTACAGATGAGGATAATGTTGAAGTTATGTATTTATGCTATGTAGTTATTTAAGTATTTGTTGCAGTTTACTTTGACAGCAGGTGTTATATTGCGTAGTAGGATGACTGAAGGTTTTGGAAAGGACAGCTATGGAACACATTTTTTATACACATTTCACTACCTGTTAATTCGAAGTTCACTACTTTTCAGCATAGTCTGCGTTTCTTCTTTCAGTTCAATAATCCATTTTGTATTTTTCTTTCAGGAGAAGCTTTTTATGATAGTTACTAAACTTGTTACTTATTATACCTGTTCTAGTACTTGCATTTTTCTTACCCACTTGTGTCTATCATTTATAAATGTGATAACCTTGCTACAGCTGACTCATGACGAATGACGTTACACAATCTTTTCATTTATAGGAACAACCTAGAAGCAATTTTTTCTCTTATTTCTTCTTGCTTTCCCTTATAATTACCCAAAGCAATGCATTGCTAGCAGAAAAAACAAAATGTATTAACAGTCCCAGATAATGTCACTAGTTTATGATAATTCTGAATAACACTGATCAGCTGTGAATAGTATGTCACTTGAATAATGACTTCTTAATGATACCAAAACATAATTGCCACTATCTATTGTAATGAGAGTACTTATTATGCCCATGCTTATTAATGCTACTAATGTTTTATACTATTCAATACTTGCTGGCCACTGAGTGCCCATAATTAATGTAACTTATAATGCCCATGCTTATTAATGCTACTAATGTTTTATACTATTCAATACTTGCTGGCCACTGAGTGCCCATAATTAATGTAACTTATAATGCCCATGCTTATTAATGCTACTAATGTTTTGTACTATTCAATACTTGCTGGCCACTGAGTGCCCATAATTAATGTAACTTATAATGCCCATGCTTATTAATGCTATGACTGTAATTAACTGATTTTTCTAATAATGATTTCTTAATGATATGAATAATACTGAATGATGAATAATGTTTTATACTATTCAATACTTGCTGGCCACTGAGTGCCCATAATTAATGTAATTACTTATTATGCCCATGATTATTAAGGCTATGACTGTAATTAACTGATTTTTAATAATGATTTCTTAATGATATGAAGAATACTGAATGATGAATAATGTTTTATACTATTCAATACTTGCTGGCCACTGAGTGCCAATAATTAATGTAACTTAACGTTTTGTTAGTGTTTTCAATGATGACTTCCCATATTAATACTGAATGATGATAAATATTTTGTACTAATCGAAAGTTGCTAGGCCACTGAGTGTTAATAGTTACTTGTAAATATGTCATTTGAATGAGGAAAAATGTTTTGTAATACTCAATACTTGATGGCGATTGATTACCACTCTTGTCTTTAAATTAATTAATGAACATTTTTCTGTAATACTACATTCATGGTACAGAAATGTTCAATGACTAGAGTATGGATACCGCAAACTACTTATGTAATCACTAATCAAGACTTGTGTGTTAGTTAATGTACTTCACCTTCTGACCTAACTACCTGAAATTATTGTAACATCCATTTGTCTTGTCCATCCTCATTATCATGGAGCACTATATTTGGTTTTTGCACTAATTCTACGTTGGTGTGCCGCCTCTTAAAAGCGTGGTGTTGACACGACATGCTGTCCACCACTGTAGGCGAAGAAACTACTTATGTAATCACTAATCAAGACTTGTGTGTTAGTTAATGTCCTTCACCTTCTGACCTAACTACCTGAAATTATTGTAACATCCATTTGTCTTGTCCATCCTCATTATCATGGAGCACTATATTTGGTTTTTGCACTAATTCTACGTTGGTGTGCCGCCTCTTAAAAGCGTGGTGTTGACACGACATGCTGTCCACCACTGTAGGCGAAGAAACTACTTATGTAATCACTAATCAAGACTTTGTTATGGAGCACTGTGTGCCGCCTCTTAAGAGCGTGGTGTTGACACGACATGCTGTCCACCACCGTAAGCGATGAAGACGTTATTCTGGTCCCACTGTTTGGTGTACCTGGTATACTGCCAAATGATAGTATGGAATACTACTACGACGTTTCACTGTCTTGATAAGCTGATAAATACTTCTGGGAACGGAACTGCAGATTGTATCACTTAGTTGTGATTCTGTGGAAAGATATGGACTTTCAGTGCAGCTATGTGCAAACTAAAGTGCTACAACCATGATGCAATCCTTCCTTTCCTATCCTAATAGTGAAAATCATTTTTTTACTAACACCATTTATGTTCATGGCATATACATTTTTTTTCGATTTGTTGAACTCTAGTGCGAGTACACTTGTGTCACTTGTCGACATGATTTTTGCCATTTGTTGTCAAAATACTAAAGACATTTTCGATTTGTTTTGAAGTGCAGTATGTGTGCACTCTTGTCATCTATATTGTATATACTTTTTGTGATTTGATGATTTTTTCTACTCTTGCGTTTATTTGTTATAAAAATGTTCAAAAGTTTTCAGTGCATGTGCACTTATGTGAATATGTTTTCAACTGAACTACAGTGCCTGTGCACTCTTCTCAATTTTTGATATGATTTGTGTTCATTCTGTATACCTTTTATGATTTATGTCATTTGTTACTCTTGTATATACATTTCGTCTTTTACTGATATGTTCTCCACTGCAGTGCATGTGCACTCATGACACTTGTCAACATGATTTTTTTTTTTTTGCCTGTTATAAAACTGCTAAAGAATTTTTCAGTGTGTGTACACTTTGTTATCTGTCAAATAATTTGTATATACATCTTTCCTGATTTGTTTTGTACTTATATTTTGTCTTGTCTGTAATGTTTTGTAATCGGTGCATGCGCACAACATTTAATTCATGTGATACATCTAAATATTTTGTAAATGTTAATTAATTAAAAGAAAAATTTGTTACGATGGCAAGTCCAAATGACTCACCATCGCTGCCAAATTTTTGCCCCCCCAGTGGAGGGTTATGAAACACGTATGTTGTGCGGCAGCGATGCTGAGACATTGTAGAATCTCTGACCAGAGCAGTTGCGCTCGACTCGCAGTAGCGAGCAGTCAGTCAGTCTGCAGTAGTCAGTCCTCAGTAGTGCTTGGAGTCGGTTGCTAGCAGTAGCGGAGAGCAGTCCGCGGGCGTCGGCATCGCAATGGACGAGATTCAGGACGAGGTATAATTTATTTAAATAAATAATCATGCAGCTTTGCGCTCATCAGATAATGTAACGAACAGTCATTGTAATTTAACTTTCAAAAATCGCCCCCAATAATAATTTTGATTTAAAAGTAATTTTACAGACAATCATTCAAATTTCCTTCCATTTCCTTTTAACAAAGATTTTTAAAAGGTACTTCCAATGCTTTTCATGCAAGCGCCTGAGAACAATAAGAGCAGAATTTTGACATGCAGTTTCACTAAGGTAAGAAATTTATTCTCGTTTCGCACAGGGCAAACACCGACTTTTCGGTTGAATTGAGTTTAGGTTATCATTACAGTTTCATTATCATGCGATTAGCGTTCATTATTTAATGGGAACTTGTACTTGAGTCAGATAGCGAGCTTTCATTTAATTGTCTTTGCCATTAATATTCTTGTGGGAAGGTTACATTTGGCTCCATTTCTATTAAGTATTGTCCTTTAAAATTTCTGTGGGGAGGTTACATCCTTCATTGTTGTCGTAGCTTTTCAGACATCAAAAATGTAGTTTAGTAATACGTTGACTGTGTTATTTAATTTACTTTGTCAGCTTCACGTAGGCAAACAAGCTTAAATGTTTTTTCTAATAATAAATAAGCATTGTGATACAATGTGTTGTGATGTGGCAAATTTATCTTACTAGAAATTCGTACTGATCAGGAACATGTGTGTCTAATACTGAAGTAATTTCGACAAATGGCATAGAAAAATGAGAAATTAGCGAAAAGCAAGAAATATGGGATTTTAGCTTTCCATATGACGTCCATCTGAAATAATTTTTTCAACCCTGAAATATGAGACAGTTGGTAACCACAGAAGTGTTATCACTGCAAAAACTTACCTTGAAACGCATTTAGAACGCGGTATTTTTTATTTGTATGTCTTTAGTGATAGGTGACACGCAATTCGTAGATACGGATGAAGACCCGTATACCAGAGCCGCTTTACGAACCAAGCGACAGGCCGCTGCTTGGGGCAGTGAGCTGAAAGGCACCAGAGGTGACAACTTTTAAGATTTCTGTACGTGATGTATCACAATTAGCAGCGGTCGCTTTGGATGTCCAAGTGCAAGGTTGCTGTACATGTGCGGATCACAATTAGCAGCGAAAACGGACTCGTGTGAAAGCATATTAGTGCAAAGGCGGCCGGCCGAAGTGGCCGTGCGGTTAAAGGCGCTGCAGTCTGGAACCGCAAGACCGCTACGGTCGCAGGTTCGAATCCTGCCTCGGGCATGGATGTTTGTGATGTCCTTAGGTTAGTTAGGTTTAACTAGTTCTAAGTTCTAGGGGACTAATGACCTCAGCAGTTGAGTCCCATAGTGCTCAGAGCCATTTGAACCATTTTTTGAAAAGGCGGCTGCGGGGTGTTGTACCAAATAAGCCGCTTGTGTCCAAAAAGGCTCTGGACTCAGCTCTGAATATAACTGTGTATTTATAAAACAGTTTTATTCCAAAAATGTGGATCACTGCCCACACTGAAACCAAAGAAGAGAAGACATATGAAGGCCGTAATTTATCACTGGTTGAAGGAATTTGAAAGCGATCGCGTGAGTTCTGTGACTGTGTGAAATGGCAGTTGATTGAGTGAGATTCTTCAAAGAAATAACGAGTATTTGCAACTGATGCTAATTTGTCTAAGTGACGTCAACTTCGTCCCCTTCTTACACAAGAGCGAAGTTGGAAAGCTCTGAAGATGGTCCCTAATGGGCGAAACCAGCAGCCAACTGCATTGCGTCGCAGCTCTAGCTATTATACATTATCATTTCTGAATTTCCAATAGCCACTTTACAAATCGACGAAAATGTTGTCTGCCATTGTACATTTCATATGTACAAGGGTCACTCCAAAAGAAATGCACACTATTTTGATAAAAATACAGTTTTCATTCTGCATGTGTGAAAGTTTTACAGTGTGTAGATACATCCTTCCATCTTGTTTTCAAACTTACTTCAACCTGTTCCCGTGAGTGGATGGCTGTTACACTTGATGTTCGTCAGAAGCAATGTGCTGTCATAGAATTCCCGTGCTGTGAAAACGAGACAGTGGGAAACATCCAAAAGAGGCTTAAAAAGGTGTATGGAGATGCTGCTGTCGATCGCAGTACAGTTAGTCGGTGGGCAAGCAGGTTACGTGATGGAAGCGGGCACGGAAATATTGAGAATTGTCCTCTCAGCGGCAGGCCCCGTACTGCACACACGCCAGACAATGTGCAAAGAGTTAAGGAATTGGTGACTGCTGACAAACGCATCACAGTGAACGAATTGTCACGCTACGTTGGGATAGGGGACGAAAGTGTTTGCAGAATACTGAAAGTGCTGGTGTTCAAAAAAATTTGTGACAGGTGGGTTCCCAGGATGTTGACCGGCTCACAAAGAAACAAGAAAAACGGTATGGAGCGAACTTTTGGAACAGTACGGAAATCGTGGAGATGAATTCCTTGGAAGAATTGTCACAGGTGATGAAACATGGCACCATCATTTTTCACCAGAGACGAGGTGGCAATCAGTGGAGTGGCATCATGCAAATTCACCCAAGAAAAAAAATTCAAAACCACATCTTCTGCTGGAAAAGTTGTTTTTCGATTCCGAAAGAAGTTTTCTTGTGGACATCATGCCAAGGGGAATCACCATAAATTCTGATTCATATGTGACGACACTGAAGAAACTTCAATCTCGACTGAGTCGTGTTCGACCACACCGGCAAAAGGAGGATGTTTTGCGGTTGCACGACAATGCATGGCCACATGTCAGTCAAAAAACCATGGAAGCGATCACAAATTTCGGTTGGACAACACTGAAACACCCGCCTCACAGTCCTGACCTGGCTCCATGTGACTCATCTCTTTGGGAAACAAAGACACTCTTCGTGGAAGAAGGTTTGAAGATGATGACTCCCTTGTACACGCTGCCAAACAGTGGCTCCAACAGGTTGGTCGAGAATTTTACCGTGAGGGTATACAGGCGCTGGTTTCAAGATGGCGTAAGGCAGTTGAGAGGGATGGAAATTATGTGGAGAAATGAAAATATTGTTTCTAAAGCATGTATCTACACACTATAAAACTTTTAAACATGTAGAATAAAAGATGGATTTTAAAAAATGTGTGCATTTCTTTTGGAGTGACCCTCGTACTTCGTGGTACCGTGGCAAAAGAATAAATGTTGGTCAAGATGTTAATGCTATGGAGAGGTCAAACGAGTGGGTAGATGTTTCGCATGAGCTGCTTGATTCTGTTGCACACCAGAGTACTTTTATTAAGCAGGCTTAAAATTTTGTTAAATTTCCATTGGGCGAGCTGGAACAGAGTAGGTTAGCATTCGTCACCTGTGTCAATCAACTCCGCATACCTCCAGTGCAACAGACCTCGAGCAGGGCTGGCAGAAGCCCAAGCATCGTTGCAGTACGTAACGGGCCACTGTAACACCATAACTTTGAGTCCGAGTGCCACTAAAAACTCAAATGTAGAGAGAAAGAAGCTAGTTCAGCAACCTAGAATCATTACTGAAATTACCACAGTGAGGTAAGTAGCGCTGACGGTTCCGTTAAATGGGGCAAATGTGATCATACAATGAGGACCACTATGTCATAGGCGTAGGCTCGACCCTTCTAATAAACAGGCTACACGCGCGAATTTTTTACCTCCGCTACATGGGCGCTGACTGAGAGTCCGCATTGCGTTTTATACAATTTTCAAGAACAATTATGACATTACAGTTGGCAAATATATTATATTCGAGTCTGGATAACATAAATAAAACAATGAATTCTTAAACGCAATGTATTTCAGCATCAGTAGTGTACATAAAATATTTTAACTCATAATTTACTCGTAAACCAATAAGAACATTGATTGTACTCGCTGAAATTTACTTTCATTCTGTTTTTTCACTGTTTTTCCAAATTAATATTAACCAACACTTAAGTAAATTAGGTCAGAAACTTTTTCAGAAAAGTATAGTTTACAGCCACACTGTCAATTCGAGTAAATCACTCGTGGTGGTTGCCATTTTCACTGCACAGATATGCACCGACATGTTCCAGGCATACAAATTTATTGCACACATTGCAGGAAAATCTCGTCGGTCTGTTTTTTTTCTATTACAGAAGTTGCATCTTCCTCAAGCTGTTGTTTGTGGAGGTCTAGGAAGAGCTTCAACTGTTGGTAATCCCAAAATTTCCTTGATACGATGCTTGATGTTCACCGGTGTACTTAGATGATTGACCTTCATATAATCATGCAACACATCTTTGGCAAGAACTTTTAAATAGTCTTTTCTGGGAATTGTTGAATCCGAATTGCTCTTGTAAATTATGTATCCATTGATTCCAGCAGTATTTAGAAGAGAGGAAAAAATTATAAATGTCCATCTTCTGGTAATTCTTGTCACAGAGTATCTACATTTCATCTCATCTACTTTATCCACACCAGATTTAGTCTCATTGTAAAATGTTATTATTTCCGGATTGCACTTTTCCGAATCACTGTTAATACTGTCATCATCATGTAAAGTAGACAGTACCAGAACAACCTCGTCTTTCTTAGGTTTATATGAAACCATTGTCATATTCTTCCTAAATGCAAAAATGCTGGATTCCACAGGACGATCTTTTACTACTGTCACAAATGGAGGAATTTCACGTTTATTTTTTCGAATTGTTCCAACCATTGTCAGCTTGTAATTTTCCAACAAGTCAGCCGCAAGTGGCATTGATGTGAACAAATTATCACATGTTACATTTCTGCCAGATTTGGATGTGCATTTGACCATTCTTTTGACAATAGCATGAGGTATGATATCACAGAGATAAGGCCAATCCACTTGCTTTCCACAGTATATTTCTAAATGGCTGATATAGAACATCCTTACATCTGTATGTGCAAACATTTTTATACCATATTTTGCCGGTTTTGATGAAATGTATAAATACACATTTGCCTCTGAATGCATCCAGCATTTCATCTACTGTAACTAGTTCTGATAAACTATAATGTTTCTTGCAGTTTTCATTGAACTGATCTATTAAGAATCGGACAGCAGCTAATTTGTCTGTTTCCTTCCGATGAGCTCTGTTTCTGACGTCATCAGATCTGAGACCTGTCAGCAAGAAACGAAAATGGTTTATGCCCATTGAAAGTCTGAAGTACTCCACTTCAGTACCACCTGCAGCCCAGAGATCTAGTAAATGTGTGTGATGTTCGTAACACACCCGCCAAGAAAAGGAGTCCTAAGCAAGCTTTGATTTCTGTAATGTTAGTGTCTCCAGCATCTCTTTCTCTGGAATATTTAGAACGGATGGTAGCACTGCAAATATTAGTGCAGCGAACAATTTCTTCTAAAATGTCATCTGTGAAGAAAAGTTGTAAACAATAAATTGGACGCTTGGCATTTTTTGCTTCGCCTATGACTCCCGGTAAATGCTTGACAATATTATGTTGAGGTCTCTTTACTGTTCTGTTTTGCATTAGAGGTCGATGGCTCCTTTGCGTACCTTCTTTCCCCAAATACAAGTGAAATTTTTCGATAGAATCACTTTCGTCCAGCGACTGTTCACTATCTGATTAGTGATCACTTTTGAATGTTGACTCCAGATCACTACATTCTTCATTACCAAGCTCTTCGTGCAACCACTGCAAAACCTGATCGTCATCCACCGTTCTTCTGAAAAAAAAAGTGTATAACTTATTTCACTAATCGGTGTTGGCCAATGAAAACGCTCGTAATTGTATGACAGTTTGGATAATAAATAAATGAAAAAAATTTCTAAACGTAACTGTCTATGTTTTGTAATATTATAAAGGAAGAAACCTCCTTACCTGCAATACGTCGTAAAATAACTGATGATAGAAACGCGCCACACGAATGCACACACGCGGACTGACACTCCGCACCTCACGAGACTGCTGCTTCTGGCACTAATGAGTAACTTCAGTTGTTGCCAATAATTCGTTACGGAAGGACGGGAATGTAGAAAAAGTCGCTACTGGACATCTTGAATTAATAAATGATTGTTGATGGAAAGGTGAAACTGCCGAATCACAGTCCGCGGTGCGTGTAACGGAGGGTTAATAGATGAGCTGCCGTACTGCCGTGTCCATTCCGCTAGAAACAGAGACGATGACAGTCTAGCGCGTTTCAGTGAAACCACGACAAATAGATCGATGGTGGCTAGCCCGGTGATTGCTTGCTAACTTCAACACCGAGCGGCAGCCCACCGGTCCATACCAACGTCGCGGTGTACCAGTGCCGTCTTTGCGAGCGCTTAGGTGGGAGTGGCATTGAGTGACTGCAGATGATCCCGGTGGACAGCGCTCTGCTGGCCTTTGCGGTCAGCGGCGTAGAACGCGGCCGTCGCATTCGCTGACAGCAGAGATGTGCCGCGCTGCGGCTCGCGTTGGTGCTGTTTGTAGGTTTCCGCCCTCTGAGGACAGACAGTATCGTTTAGTTGGCATGGTTGCGGTTGTTTCTCTTCTTCTCGTGTCGACTGCCGTCACTCAGTTTCGCAAGCGTTGCCTGTCCGCTAGTGGCAACAGCGGCGGTTATCGATATGTAGTAACTGTTGCCCTATCATTGAGGTGACGTCGTTGTTTCTCCGGCTCGTGTGAGTGGGCCCGTTCGGTTGGGGACTCAGGAGGAGCCAGGTCCGCGCACTGCCAGAACACGCCGGGACCGCTGGCGGCACGCATGGACTGCCAGATGGAAGGGCTGTGGTCACGAGGATGCACGGCCTCATCATAAGCCGAAACCAGCATGCTTGTGTGCATTTCTTCGACCATAAATATAATAGACTGGCCCTGACGTCATTTTCGTGGCTCCAACATCCCTGGGCTAAAGTCACGTGAATGTTGGCAAAACATGGTTCTTTCGTGTTGCGCTTACGGCTGTACTCAGCCTTTTGTCGGGGGAAATGGCATTGCATTTCACGTGTAAGTGTTTCTATGATAGTGCAGATGTGTTTATTGAAATCTGCTGAAGTGACTTCAATATGTTTTTTTACACTTGAAACAGAGTATCACGTAAATTATAGTGTTGAAAGTGATGCCTGTAAAGTCATACTCATATTACATTTTGGAAAGTATCTGTGATAATTCGGTTACAGAAGTAAGTATAACTTTTTCTCGTTCCTACTCATAGGTTCCCTAAGGATGAAAACCGAAGGCAGCTTTGTATTCAGGCCCTGAAACGGAACAACTTTGAGCCATCTGCACATACGCGCCTCTTTGTATATACAAGTGAGATTATAATAAAGTAAGAGCACCTATAGTCGACACATTAAGATAATTTTTTTCTACCTTCTAATACAATTAAATAAATGTAGGCTACAAAATTATTTTCTGAAACTTCAAAGTCTCACCTTTCATATAAAATATCATTTTTTAAAACTGATAGTTTGTAAAAATAGTAGGAACTGAACCTTTGAAGTGCACATAAAACTGATACTCTAAAATGGACCTGCTCCTAAAGTCGACAATTTTGGCACCCATAGTTGACATAATTCCGATATCCCATTTTCTTTTATAAGTGACTAGAGCTCAAAATGCGGCGAATCCAATGTTAAAAGTTTTCACACCAGCCCACTCTTACTGTTTCAAAGAATTTTAACGACATTTTACTTTAATCGATAGTTTATAGTAATTTCGTCCTGCTGCCCAACAGAGGGGCGTTCGATGTATTTGTTAGATTTTATACATGGTACTGTGAACAAATCCAGGTCAAATTTAGTTCTGACTTAATTTTTCGCAAATGAAAAAGTAATTTTTGTTGGAAGCGTTTGGCAGTCAATTGAGAAATGTGGGTAAAATACAATACAAACATAGGATGGCAGACCGCTGATTTGAAATCCCGCCACGTTTTGCCAACAGTCACGTGGTGTATGTTGGAGCCACACCAGCCCTATAGCTTCTGCACAGCAAGGCTAGTCTACTAATATCTCAGGTTTAAGGTGCATTTCAATCCAAGTAGAGAAACCACCATTATATCTCGCGAATCTCCATTGACATGGGTTCGCGTTGCGGCTCGTAGTGTCGCCGATGCGAAGATCAGCGAGTGGAGTGCTTGGGTAAGGCGGATCTGATTAGCTTTCCTCGATTTCATGTTACTGTTTACTGCTTTCAACTTTTTACAATTTGTTAAGTTCAACCAGCGGTAAATTTTCTTGCCTGGTAGCCGCTGACGCTCCAGTTAGCTGCCCTGGGTGTTGGTGTACGTTTCCTCGCCTTGCCGCTGCTGTCCAGTAAGGCGTGTAGTTTTGACAGCTTTCTTGATTGTAGGCCGGTTGATGATTCTTCTACTCTGGTGGTAGTGGTTTCTTTCTCGTTCCGGGCGCTCTAAACACAGTATTCTGGGGACGTAGTGCAGACCGCCGGTTCCGGCTTTGGCGTATTGTTTCATCGTTGCATTCGGTTTATCGGACGTCAGGTAGCTTCAACAAGATTATCATTTGTCATTCGTTAGACTGCCACTAGTCTGAGTTACCATCTTGTGAAGTGAATGCAACTCTTGGCTGCCTATCTCATCGCTCGCGAAAGTGTTTGTTGGCGGACCTTCTCAGAGATCCATTCCTGGAGCAGCGTCTGTGGTCCCTTGGTTCTTGTACGGCATGTGTGTTCTAAAACGTATAATCTGCCTCAGTAATCTTTAAGGAACTTATGTCCTGGTCCTTGTGTTTTATTATTGTATTGTTTATTACAATACCGTGTAATGCCTACATTAAAGGTTATGTATGTTTAGTTAATAGTTCTCCTCGCCTTCTGGAATAAATCTAGCAGTGTCGTGTTCAGTGGACGTTAAGGGTTGTGTTACAAAGTTTACCATCATATTTCACCCGTTTGGTGATGAGGTTCTTGTTTTCTTTAATTAACCCTTGCTATTGTATTTGCTATTTTACAGCAGGTTTCTAATTTCTTATATTATTGCCGTTCCTGTCGTGTGAGGGATTCTGCCCAGATCACAGTGGCTTGCTTTTTAAACTGTCTGTTGTAACTGTATCCAATGGTGATTTGATAATTTGCTAAATTGTAACTCATTGAAAACACTTACTTACAAAGTTGTTTATTCCTTCGTTAATAACGTGTGGTATTTTATTTACTGTTGAGTCTGAAAAAAAAGAAATGGCTCTGTGCACTACGGGACTTAACATCTGAGGTCATCAGTGTCTTAGAACTTAGAACTACTTAAACATGCCGGCCGGAGTGGCCGAGCGGTTCTAGGCGCTACAGGCTGGAACCGCGCGATCACGACGGTCGCAGGTTCGAATCCTACCTCGGGCATGGATGTGTGTGATGTCCTTAGGTTAGTTAGGTTTAAGTAGTTCTAGGGGACTGATGACCTCAGAAGTTAAGTCCCATAGTGCTCGGAGCCATTTGAACCATTTTGAACTACTTAAACATAACTAAGCTAAGGATATCACACACATCCATGCCCGAGGCTGGATTCGAACCTGCGACTGTAGCGGTCGCGCGGTTCCAGACTGAAGTGCCTAGAATCGCTGGTATAAAATAAATTGTGTGTAACTGTAAAAGGCAACCAATAGTAACAGATTACGGCCCCGTCCAGAATCGTAACCGAATCGTGCATTCCCTTGGCTGCCAGGTTTCAAGGGACGTCACGGACTCGCTGACAAGGTGTCAGAATGTCTTCGCGCCACGGTTGGTCGCGTTCCGGCGCTGCCTGCAGCGTTGAAGAAATTTATAGCTCACACCTGCAATCTTCCGTCGACCACCACATCACAATGCGACTCCTGGCACCGGTCGCTACAGTACGAAGAATCTGAGTACGTGATCGGGTTTAAATCAATCGTACCTGAAACGAACAGAACAGACCATTTCAAAACCGTACCGCAAAGTCTGAAGTATGATCCACAGGCCTTCTAGAACGGTATGGGTCTGTACACTGTATCCCAAGCTCTACAGGCGGTCTTAAACTACTTTGTAGCAAGTTTATAATGGTCAGAAATTAATATTTAGTATTTTATTGACATAAACGGTTTATTCTTTGTACCAACAATTTAAGCTCATTTAGGATCTCTTCAACGTTCCAGCCTCGTTTGATACATAATTACGTCGTTAAGTAATTTTCCGAAGTTTCTCAAACAATTTTGAATGTACAATCAGATGACGCTGTCATCGTGTCCCTACAGTGAATAAATCTGTTTCACATATCACCGTCGTTTTGTATCCTCACAGCAATATGACCCCGATCATGATAGCAATGAATAGGCTTATTTTTAAGAGACTCATCAGAAATCAACGCATAAAGAAGTAATGTTGTACTGAAGAATGAGGAATGGTCATATCAGGCCGCAGGCACTCCGAGAGTGAATGGAACAGTAGGCATTTCAGCTAAAAAGGAATGGGTATGCTTAGAAAAGCAAGAAGATACAGGCTTAGAGAAGGTGTCTCAAGAAGAAAACTGATCCGAAAAGGGAGAAAATACAAAGATGTTGAGAAACTGAAAGGAATACTGCAACACAAGTAACTCAGGAATAAAATCAGTAGGAAGTTGAAGCGAAATGGCTTAAGAAAAACCACGAGGAAATCTAAAAGGCACTGGCCGTCGAAAAACAGATTCAACACAAATGAAAGAAACTGATTTTCTTTCAGATTAAATGCATAGACAGGGCCGATTAGACTGTAAACTGAACTCCAACGCGGATGAGGGAGCGGTGAGGTGGACAGTGTGTAATTAAGGCCGGCTACGAAGGGTAGGAGCTGTCTGCCCAATGAAAACGGACTACGCGTGGATATCAAGGGACCTGTGCGGCTGTAGACGTAACATTGGATTGGTGTGGAGACATCGACTGCTGTATATTCAAAAGGTGAAGGCACAAGGGCATTCTGCTTCTGCGCCTAGCAGAGAAGTGAGAGTGAATAGAACTCTGAGCACTTCCTTAGGATTTGTCGACTTATTAGGTCTACAACTTTGCTTCAGTCATTTTTCAGTAGATGGCAGTAGTGGTCTACAGATTTTCTTCAGTAATTTTTTCAGTAGATGGCAGTAGTGTTGATGCAGATGGTAGGTCGCAAGTGACACTGCAACCTTAAGCATTTGTCAACATAACGCCGTCAGAATACTAGAAGATTTGCGATTGCATCATCAAGTTATTCTCTATTGAATATGTCAAAATACTAGCCAACTTCTCGTAATTTGTGGGAAGTTTTAGTTTATGCTTTAAACTGATCTACGGATGAGGTTCATAAAATGCTGGTTAAGACCTATGATACGGCCTCTGTTAGTCAACGTGCAAGGAATGGTTCCATGACTTCAACAAATGTGATTCTGTCGAAGACCAACATGGTGGAACAGAAGGAAATAATTACCGAAAGAAATTGACGCGTTTGTTCCGATCACCGATAGACCACAGCCCGGTCATACTAGAAAGTGCACAGCAGGACACATCCATGGAGCTCTTCAAAAGAGGCCCAGTTCTTCAGCCGCAGGATTCGTATCCTGCCAGAAAGATGACGGACGAAGAAAGAATACAAGGAGCAGCCTAATACGGGCAAGGAGGGCGTTTCTGGCCAAAGTAAGTCCACTAGTATCAAACATCAGCCTCAATTTCAAGATAAAATTTCTAGGGTTATTCATTTGGAGCTGAGTAAGAGAATGGAAACTTATGAGATTCGTTGCTATAGAAGATTGTGGAAAATCTGGTAGATTGATAGGGTAAGGGATGACGAGATTCTCTGTAGAATCGGAAAAGAAGGTAAGGTATGCAAACACTTAAGAACTGGGGAGTAGGCAGCAGGAAAGTTAGTAACACCGTGCTTCAGGAAATAGCTTCCACAATAGTAGAGGGAGCCACGGCAAAACCTGTAAGGAAAGATTCATACACAACAAGTACTTTAAGAAAATAGAGACAGCTGTAATTTTATGAATTATTTTG
The DNA here is from genome assembly GCF_023898315.1 of Schistocerca nitens. NCBI lineage: Eukaryota > Metazoa > Arthropoda > Insecta > Orthoptera > Acrididae > Schistocerca > Schistocerca nitens. Next base: position 533,140,731 of record NC_064620.1, on the reverse strand, counting down.
ACTACATTAAACAAAAATTTCCATTTCGAACTTAGACCCTTGCTTTGACCTAACTGCACTGTTCATTTCTGATCTAGTCTTTTTAATGGTCATTGGGTTCCTTCACAATTCGTTTACATTGCTACGATTACTTGCCTTGTTCCTTTATGATGTTTTTTTCGGTTCCTTATTTTTCATTATTTATAAACTGAGACACATCCTCTGTCTTCAGGACGCTTCGTTACAGCACTGTGTAAGATACGATTGTGCTGTACTACCTGACTCAGTGTATTTTTTCAAGGGAAGTTTTTCTAATTATTGGAATATGGTAACTTTAATTTTATTTCGTATTATCTTAGCATTTTATTGTAAGTGGTTTTCATTAATCCTGTTAGTGGGTACATGACAATTCTGCGACCAATGTATATACGTCATGCATTTTAGTTTACATCTTGATATATTTTCCCCCTCTACTTACATTGTACAAATGTGCATGTACGGTTAGTTTATTTTAAATAATGACAACTGATGTTGCCTATCTCGTTTATTGTATATCGTGAGCTTGATTTTATAAATTTATGCTTGGGCCTGAAGATGGTACTAATGAGGCACCGAAACTGGTAGTCAAAATAATCCATAAAGTTACGGCTGTAAGTATTTATTATCTTCAGTCTGACTATCCACAGTCCCACTCCATTCAGACAAGATGAAACTACATAAGCAAAGAGTTGAGGTCGTTGGGTGTAAGATCTGCTTTCAGATGAAAAACATGGCACGACGCATCAGAGAGAGGAGAAGCTGTGACAAACATGAAGTACTATGCACCGTTTGAATAGGATAGCAGCCTATATGATCCTAACAGTTGATCTTGTACGATTCTAGCCCACAGGTAGGTAGGTAGATATAGGGGGTGCTCGCAGACAAGTACGAATACGTATTTTCGGTCCTATAGAGCTACTCACGTAGCTGAAACAGCCGGTGTCATAACCCTTTATCTACTATCGGAAAAGGAGAAGATGTGCATATTATGTAGACAAGAAGTAAGCAAGAAGTCAAATTACGTGTTGTAAGTGCACCAAACCTGTATGCTCTAAGCATTCTGCTATTGTCTGTAGACCCTGTGCAATTTTGCAATAAGGATAAAAGTCACCACATAATGTAGAAAAACTGTGTTTCTTAAACTGTAAACTTTAAATAAATGAAATTATTATAAAGTAATTATACTTCAAACATCGTTGACATCACAAGTAGTCGAAGTAGTGTCAATTTATGTCGATTTAAACAAGAAGAATCTGATGCTCGACTAGTAGGCAACAATACAGATTTCTGGTGAGCAGAGGGTTAGGGTTGGTTGGTTGTTTGGTTTAAAAGAGGGGAAGGGAGGGAAGGAACCAAATTGCTAGGTCATTGGACCCTTGTTCCGAATAAAACAATGCTACAAGGGTGAGAATAAATCAATTGTGACAAACTACACAAAATGGAGAGAAAGAAAAATCGACAAGAACGAGAGAAGGGCAACAAACACTAATGGATAACAGGGGATAAGTAAACCACAGAAACGCAAGGAACAGGTAGAAGAGGTTGAAACGTCAAAACAGATTATCATGGCTGGCTGACGATGAGAACAAAACTCTGCAACACATTAAAACCTCCACCCTAAAAGCAAAGCAGGACAAAGGACTTGCGCTAAAACTTAGATCAAATGATAAAACCCACCCTCAAGAAAAAAACGTGACGCTTAATCAGCCAATGAGGCGTTGTCGAATACAATTAGCGGCAACGAGTCTGGTAACCGAAGATTTTGTCGAAGGACAGTCGAATTGGACAGTGTACCTGAATATGGGCCACTGTCAACCAGGGGCCACATGGACACAGGCGTAGCTGTGGGTCGCCCAGGCGTGGCTAATATGGAGCCGGCGGATAACCAGAGCCCTTTTGAGAGGCCCACATGGAGGACTCCCACACATTCGTAGTCTCCTTAACGGCACTCAGTTTGTTGTGCGTGCTGAGACTGCCATCTCGTCTCAATGGCGGAAAACCTGGCGGCGTAAAAACGAACGCAGGTCAGTTATCGGAATGCCGATCTCCATAGGCGGTTTCCGTATAGGCTGTGTGGCCAGGCTGTCAGCAAGTTTGTTGCCGGTGTTCCGACGTGTCCTGGGGTCCACACAACACTGAACTACCGGACCGTTCCAGGGCGTATATGGACTCCTGGATTGTCGCTATCAAAGGATGACTAGTGTAGCACTGGTCGATAGCTTGTAGGCTGCTCAAGGAGTCAGTACACTCCCCAGGGCATGAACGGATGTCCTCATGAGCACGAGATATAGCCATCAGCTCTTCAGTGGGAACACTTCAACCATCCGGCAAGGAATGCTGTTCAATTTGCCCTCCACTGAATACGCGAACTCGACGTGACCATCAGCCATAAAAAAAATGGCTCTGAGCACTATGGGACTTAACATCTGCGGTCATCAGTCCCCTAGAACTTTGAACTATTTAAACCTAACTAAGCTAAGGACATCACACACATCTATGTCCGAGGCAGGATTCGAACCTGCGACCGTAGTAGTCGCGCGGCTCTGGACTGCAGTGCCTAGAACCGCTCGGCCACCGCGGCCGGCCATCAGCCATCGAGCTGTCGGCGTAAACCACATGTCAAAAATCCAGAGGAGAGCTACGGGGCGAACTCAGTCCTTTGGGCCATGTGAAAGTCCAGGCGAAGACGTGGCCTACGTTTACACCAAGGAGGTGTACACGAAAGGACTTCGAGTATAGGTGATAAAGGCAAGGATTCCAGTTTAGATAGAGGGGATCGGACGTGAACTGCAATTGTAAACACTGACCTGGGCCGCCCATGCAGGAGATGAACCGCCGTTGGTAGGAAAAGGAGACGGTAATTCGGATGCGCACGACAACTATGAACGTGTGAAATCTAACTGTCGAGCAGTTACGCACGCCTGAATTGCAATGGAGGGACTTCAGCCTCCGCCAGCACTCTGTTTACCGGACTCGTCGCCAGCCGAACGCCACAGTGGTGCCGTGGATCGAGTAAACGCGACGCTAAGGGCTCCGCCGAACCACAAACCAGACTCCCCATAGTCACGGCGGGATTGAACAAGCGCTCTATACAGGTGCAGTAGCGTAGAGTGATCTGCACCCCAGTTGGTGTTGCTGAGTCAGCGGAGGGCGTTGACGTGCTGCCAGCACCTCCTCTTAAGCTGACGAAGGTGAGGAAGCCAAGTCAAATGGGCGTCGAAAACCAGTCCTAAGAATCGATATGTCTCCACTACAGTGAGGGGATCGTCAGTAAGGTAAGGTTTTGGTTCCGGATGGACGGTACGACGCCGACAGAAGTGCATGACACGACTCTATGGCCGTAAACTGGAAGCCGTGGGCTAGAGCCCATGACTGCGCCCTGTAGATGGCTCCCTGTAGACGCCGCTCAGCAACACCAGTACTGCAGAAGTCTGCATACAGAGTGGGTTAGACGGCCCTACAGATGCAGCTAGACCGTTAATGGACTCTAAAAGTAGAGATACATTCAATACAGAGCCCTGCGGGACCACATTTTCCTCGATATGGGGAACTTTGGGAGTCCCCAACTTTGACACGGAGCGACAGGAATTTCTGGATAAAAATCGGGAGCGGGCCTCTGAGATCCCACTCGTATAATGTGGGAAGGATATGTTGCCAGGTCGTGTCATACGCTTTTCGTAAATAGAAAACCACGGCAACGAGGTGTTGGCGTCTGGAAAAGGCTGTTCGGATGGCAGACTCGAGGGTCAGAAGATTATCAGTGGTAGAGCGCCCCAGGCGGAAACCGGCCTGGCACGGAGCCAGTATGCTACGTGACTCCAGGACATAACCCAACCGCCGACACAGCAGCTCACGAAGAACGTTGATGAGGCTGATCGGGTTTTTGCCGGAATTGAGCTCTGGTATGACGTTGCCCTCCTGCCAGTGCGATGGAAAGATGCCATTGAACCCTATCCGGTTGAAGATCACGAGATCATATCGCTTGTAGTCAGACGAGAAATGTTTAATCATCCGAGTTTGGATCCGATCCGGCCCAGGAGCTGAGTCGGGGGCATGTGCAAGGGCACTGAGGAACTCCCACTCTGTAAATGGGATGTTACAGGATTCACTGTGGCGTGTAGCGTTTAGTGAACGAGAGGACTTTCCCTTCCATCCGCCGTTTGAGAGTGCGAAAGGGGGGGGGGGGGGGGAGTAATTCTCCGACGCAAAGGAGCGAGCATACTGCCCAGAAAAGTTCTCGGCAATAGCTTTTGCGTCGGCAGATATCACGCCATTTATGTCAACACTGGAAACACCTGTTGTGGTCTGGTACCCAAAAACTTGTTTGTTTTTTGTCCAGGCTTGGGAAGGTGACGTAAGGCACCCAATGGTCGAGACATATCTCTACAGCGGGGGGTGAGGGGTGGGGTGGGGGGAGATGGTTAAGGGGTCCCATTTGTGAATAAAACTTCGGCACTGCTGTAGGTCGCTGAGTAATCCGTTGACAGACTGGAGCACTGTGTTGAACAGTTATGCACACTGCCTGCACATTTTTTCCTCGTTCCGGACAGTGCATTATGATGCAGAACACAAACATGAATCTCGGATATCCTGTCCATGAGCTGATACATCAGAGACGGTTGTGTGTTATTTTCAACGGTAGTCTCACCAGTGCGGATGTTGCACGCAGTTTTTATTTATGACAGGTAAGGATTTTTCAACACATGCCTCCCTCAACACATGCCCATTGAAGACCTTGTACGACCTGTAGGATTCGTTTCCAATCACTGGGTCCATATCCCAAAGTACAGTTTAGTTTACCCTACTGTCTGCATAATCTTGACCTTACGGCTTAAGAAAACCCCTGATATCCTGCTTCACAGTTGCTTTCAAAAGAGAAAAATGCTGTCGTAAGTATAGTTTCTCGAATTTAAAGTGTACGGGAAATAACCACAACTCTATTTGCCGTTGGGAAAAGCGACTGTTTCTTCTTGTGTATCATTACTGTGCTTCGGTCAGAGTAAATGATTATTCCTTAATACACAACAAACATAGACAAACAAAATGTCATGAAACAGCAGCAGTCACGGTTAGTGACTGAAGTGCGTCTGTGTTCAAGAAAGCGGATCACTGCTTCGGGCAGCACGCTCCTGATTCGCTATAGATCCGTGAAAGTCAAGAATGCGCAATGAAAGCAGGATATTATTTTACTGTGATTCCTAGGACAATGCGTGATGCCAATCGCCTGGTTTCTTCATTTATCTACCGAGGACCTTGGTGGTGGCTGTTGATTTTGCCTTTTAAAATAGAACCCACTCCTGCTTGCAGCTCGTTAAATTTCCGCACGAGCCAATGTGGACTCAACCGTAACGCCTCATAGCAAAGGAAAATAATTGGCACCGTCACAGAATGCTGTGAGCTGTACACATTCAAGTTCCTCGTCAGTCCATACACACTCATACCGTCATTCTCCATTGCTCCCTCCACGCACTGCCTCTTAATAATGCATTGACAAACTAGTGACGTTCGTCTTCATACAGGAGCGAAGAAGAGTAACGATGTACACAGGAGAGACTCACTCAAGAGGCTCAAACGCTTGCAATGTATTACGTAGACATGTTTCAAGTGAAACAACATGTTTACATTTACCTGTCACTGTTCACCTATTCTTGTAAAGTCTTTTGGTAGTTTAAACCTCCAACATCAGATAGATTTATGTGGATTAATACGCCTTTGGAGTAACCTGTGACATTAACCTGTACAAACAGTAACCTACATGTTTCACTTGATACCTGTAACGGTCGCCGTACAGCCTAAGTAAAAATTTTCACATTTAAAGTACGAACGTTTTCCTCCTATCTGTCTCATTGCCGTTCGGACGTTGATGGAGCTTATGCTTTCCGTCGATGAGAAGGTCTTTAAGAACAGAGCGCAGAATCAGATGGAAATAAGAGTGGGAAAGTGCTTCGCCGTTTCGTTTAAAAAGAACTATCGCGGTAATCCCCTACTACGTTTGAGAGAAACCATAGGAATCTTAAATATGGATAGCCAGTCGTGGCTCAGATTCGACACAGTCCCGGTCAACGCTTGCCAGTACGCTGAACTGTACTACGTTCATTTCTTCCTCAGTTACAGCCACGTGAACTGCTCCACTTTTTCCATTACATAGATGACGTTTTGATGCCCTTACTCAATTCCTTCGTCTTTCCATTTGTGCAGAGTAACCTACCCCAGTAATTTCTCGTCCTGATCCACCATCAGGAACTTAACAATTGGTCAACATAAAACTCAACTGATAATAATATAACTAAATATCCATTGCATTCACCTTCCCGAATTTCATCTCACGACTATGAAATATACTGAGCTGACTAAAGTCGTGGGACAACAATATGCACACATATATAAGGCGATAGTATCACAGACTCGAGGTATAAAAGGCCAATGAGTTGGGACAGTTGTTATTTATACTCAGGTGATTCATGTGGAAAGCTTTCCAGAGTGATTATGGCTGCACAACGGTAGTTAACAGACTTTGAACGCAAAATGGCACTTGAAACTAGACCCATGGGACTTTCAGAAACGGTTAGGGAACACAATATTTCCACAGTGTCAAGAGAGTGTCGCGAACACTAAATTTTAGGCATTACATTTCACCTCCGAGAACGCAGTGGCTGACGGATTTCACTTAACGACCGACAAATGGCTCAGACCACTATGGGACTTAACATCTATGGTCATCAGTCCCCTAGAACTTAGAACTACTTAAACCTACCTAACCTAAGGACATCACACAACACGCAGTCATCACGAGGCAGAGAAAATCCCTGACCCCGCCGGGAATCGAACCCGGGAACCCGGGCGCGGGAAGCGAGAACGCTACCGCTCGACCACGAGCTGCGGACAACGACCGACAGCAACGGCGTTGTGAATGGTAACAGTTAAGTAACACTGCGTGAAATAACGGCAGAAATCAATGAGAGACTTATGATGAACGTAATCGTTAGGAGAGTGCGGCGAAATCTGGTGTTAATGGGCTGTGGCAGCAGACGACCCACGCGGCTGCTTTTGCTAGCTGCAGCGCCTGTTGTAGGCTCGTGACCATATTGCTTGTACCCCAGATGACTGGAAAACCGTGGCCCTGTGAGATGAGTCTCGATTTCAGTTGTCAAGAGCGGACGGTAAGTTTCGACTGTGGCGCAGATCCCAAGAAGCCGTGGACCGAAGCTGTCTGCAAGGCTGTGTGCAATCAGGTGGTGGCTCCATTATAGTAAGGGCTGCGTTCACATGGAATGGAGTGGGTCCTCTGGTCCAAATTAACTTACAATTGACTGGAAATTTTCAGCCATTCATAGAATTCATGTTCCGAAACAACGGTGGAAGTTGTTGTGGATGACATTGCGCCATGTAAGAACCTTCTGGACACTGCGAGCGAATGATTTGGCCACCCAGAGCACCGACATGCATCCCACCGAACATTTATGGCCCATAATCGAGAGGTCAGTTCGAGCATGAAGTCCTGCACCAGCAATACGTACTGTCGAAATTTTGGACGGCTAAGGAGACAGCATGGCTAAATATTTCTGCAGTGGACGCTCAACGACTGAGTCCACGCCATGTCGCACCGTTGCACTATGTTGGGCAAATGCAGGTGCTTCACTGTATTTGGAGGTATCCCATGATCTTTCTCATCTCAGCGTAAAAGCTGCTAATACACTAATTTATCCATTTATCTGGGCCTCACTTTCAGCTTGAAACTAACATGACACTTCTACGAGGTGCATTCAAGTTCTAAGGACTCCGATTTTTTTTCTCCGGACTGGAAAGATATAGAAACATGCGCATTGTTTTAAAATGAGGCCGCGTTCATTGTCAATACGTCCCAGAGATGGCAGCACCGTACGGCAGATGGAATTTTACCGCCAGCGGCGAGAATGAGAACTGTTTTAAATACTTAAAATGGCGACGTTTTCCTTACTTGAACAGAGTGCAATCATTCGTTTTCTGAATTTGCGTAGTGTGAAACCAATTGAAATTCATCGGCAGTTGAAGGAGACATGTGGTGATGGAGTTATGGATGTGTCGAAAGTGCGTTCAGGGGTGCGACAGTTTAATGAAGGCAGAACATCGTGTGACAACAAACCGAAACAACCTCGGGCTCGCACAAGCTGGTCTGACGACATGATCGAGAGAGTGGAGAGAATTGTTTTGGGGGATCGCCGAATGACTGTTGAACAGATCGCCTCCAGAGTTGGCATATCTGTGGGTTCTGTGCACACAATCCTGCATGACGACCTGAAAATGCGAAAAGTGTCATCCAGGTGGGTGCCACGAATGCTGACAGACAACCACATGGCTGCCCATGTGGCATGTTGCCAAGCAATGTTGACGCGCAACGACAGCATGAATGGGACTTTCTTTTCGTCGGTTGTGACAATGGATGAAACGTGGATGCCATTTTTCAAAAAAAAAAAAATGGTTCAAATGGCTCTGAGCACTATGGGACTCAACTGCTGAGGTCATAAGTCCCCTAGAACTTAGAACTAGTTAAACCTAACTAACCTAAGGACAACACACACATCCATGCCCGAGGCAGGATTCGAACCTGCGACCGTAGCGGTCGCGCGGTTCCAGACTGTAGCGCTAGAACCGCTCGGCCACCAGCGGCCGGCTGCCATTTTTCAATCCAGAAACAAAGCGCGAGTCAGCTCAATGGAAGCACACAGATTCACCGCCATCAAAAAAATTTCGGGTAACCGTCAGTGCTGAAAAAATGATGGTGTCCATGTTCTGGGACAGCGAGGGCGTAATCCTTACCCGTTGCGTTCCAAAGGGCACTACAGTAGCAGGTGCATCCTACGAAAATTTTTTGAAGAACAAATTCCTTCCTGCACTACAACAAAAACGTCCGGGAAGGGCTGCGCGTGTGCTGCTTCACCAAGACAACGCACCCGCACATCGAGCTAACGTTACGCAACAGTTTCTTCGTGATAACAACTTTGAAGTGATTCCTCATGATCCCTAATCACCTGACCTGGCTCCTAGTGACTTTTGGCTTTTTCCAACAATGAAAGACACTCTCCGTGGCCGCACATTCACCAGCCGTGCTGCTATTGCCTCAGCGATTTTCCAGTGGTCAAAACAGACTCCTAAAGAAACCTTCGCCGCTGCCGTGGAATCATGGCGTCAGCGTTGTGAAAAATGTGTACGTCTGCAGGGCGATTACGTCGAGAAGTAACGCCAGTTTCATCGATTTCGGGTGAGTAGTTAATTAGAAAAGAAATCGGAGGCCTTAGAACTTGAATGCACCTCGTAATTAATATTTGTCCACGCGAGAACCCGCAAAGAAGTAATGGTACTACATCTGTTACATGATCCAGTATCGCTTTCTCTCACCACACTTCATAGCCATAAAAACTTCAGCCGATCTACCCAACCTGAATGATGGCTTTCATTTCCTCCTCTTCCTAAATCTATAACTTCATTAGTTTTCACCGATGTATGTTCTACCTCGTTTTCTACCTTTCCCGTCCTCATCCTCACGAATCTTCTAACAGCTAACTAAATTACCATCTATTGCTGTGGGCCCTTATTTTGTTTTATTTTACAGTTCGACTTATCACTATACCTGAAAAACCAATTTAACCTAATTCGAGCAGCGAAATATCAACTAATATCTTTTATTGTTTTTCTATTTGTTGTCATCATGGCAAAATTTGTTACCACAAACTGAATGATCTGCACAGTATCCGCTAGTGAGGAATAAATATTATTTCGAGAATAGAAATATGCGACGTCTACAAGTTCATAGATAAGAAATATCAATTTTTAAATCACACATTCGGTTAATTTTCTACTTCACTGTTACGCATTGAGGCAAACTGTTTCCCGCAACTCTTAGAATGTCAGTTGCGTTGACTGATTTTTGAAAGCATTTTTTGAAACGCTATTCTTGGGTTCATTTTATCATTACGATTAGTCGTTCTGGATTTTCACTATGTTATCAGTAGGCGGTATAATTTTACTATCGGCTAGAGCTACCTCATCTAAAGTGGATTCATTTATGTCAATATGAAGTATAGTTGCACACAGCAAGAGAAAGCTAGCTGAAGAGAGCTTAGCATGAAACAAAGAATAATCGAAGAAAGGTGGATTCATTTATGTCAATATGAAGTATAGTTGCACACAGCAAGAGGAAACTAGCCGAAGAGAGCTTAGCATGAAACTAAGAATAATCGTAGAAAGGTGGTAGGAAGTAAATGCGTACCAGAAGCAAAAGTGCAGTGTACTAGAAACCCTGAAAGGGTGGAATTACCGCAGGAGATTTTGCAAAATGCGGTAGAAGTAATAACTTATTAAGGGGGAGCAGTTTTCGTACAACTCCGAAGAAATCTTGCAGCTCAGTATCATTTAGACTGAGTAACCAACCTTAATATAAACCATTTAACACAGCGCCAGAATTTTACACCAAATTAAAGTAAGTAAACCAAAGAATCGTTAACATTGGAGTTAGTGGAAGTAGTCAGAAGAAAGTCAGTGAGGTAGAAGGAAATACTGGCATCAGAATCTACATTTTTCTTTCGGAGGAACAAAGTAAGATATACCCTATCTGGTCAGATATATCGGGACACCCTATGTAATGCGAAATTGATCGCTAGAAGTCACGAGAGTGGGAAAGGAGTCGGAAGTATTGTCAGTAGAAAAGCAGGAACAACAGAATGGGTCTGTCGGGGGGGGGGGGGGGGAACACAAGGGGATCGCTCCTACTCGTCATCACCCAATTAGTCCAGATTTATGGTATTGCAGGGCGTGGACAGAAATGAAAGTGATAAAAGTCAGAGCTCCAGACGGCCAAGCATTAAACCAAAAGAAAAGAATCCACTTTGTCGCCGATATGATGAATCTTAAGCCATTTATGTTATCACTGTTCCAAGTAGCGGCTGGCGCAAAGGAAATGGCTCAAAACGGTGATAGGAGGATCGTGGGGTCGAGTCCCTACGCGGGAACTATTTTCTGTTTCTTGTTACTTATAATGCAAATAAGTTCTCTGTACATTGTATTCATAAATTTTTCATAAAAGGCAAGAAAAGAAGAGGCAAAGAAAAATTTGGGTTTGTAAATAAGTTTCTGAGAAATGATTGTACTCAGAGCGTCCACGAAGTCTCTGTCAATAAATTTCCAAGAAGGAACTGTAATTAAAACGTACACGACATTGTATTCCACTAGTTTAATTTTGACCTTCGAGCAGCCGACGGCAGCTAATTCAACCCTGGGATGTTCATTTTCATCATCAGGGAAAGAATCTGAATATGAAGCTTCAAAACTCTTATCTCACAGAGACAGGAAAACAAATCAAATACCGAGAAAACTGCATCAGGGCACATTCCACTGTACATCACCCGCTACCGTCGGCGTTATTTTCAGAACTGAGGCTTTACGCATTGTTTACTGCCGAACTGTGAAAGTTTGATTTCTGTAAAAGCCTTAAAACGCCAAGTCATTGTAAAACTTCGGCGTTTGTAACTTAAGAAACGTGGCGAATATCAAAAACCGTAAAGTAATAAAAGTAATTCTGCATACGAAGTTCTCCTTGCAGTTCCTTCTTGGAAGTTTATTTGTAGACTCAAATTATTGTTTGCCCTTTTTTGATGCATTTTATGAAAATACAAGAGGCGTTCAACAAATAACAAAACACTTTTTTTCTGAAAGTAGGTTGGTTTTATTTAAGATTCCAGTACACCATATTATCCTACACGCTTTTGCCTACGAAAACCTATTTTTCAACATAATCTCCGTTCAATGCGACGTCTTTACGCCACTTTATTTGGAGGAGGGCGTCTTGTATGCCGTATGGTCGGAGAAAACGTCTTGATGCATCAATAACCTCCCCATTAGCACGTTCTGCTTCCCGCTTAGTTCAGCCAGGATTGGACAAAATAGATGAAGTTAGAAGGTTCGAGATCCGGGCTGTAGAGTGGACGAGAAAGAACAGACCAACGAAGTTTTGTGAGCTCCTCTCGGCTGTGTGATTACGTAAGATCTTGCGTTGTCACAGAGATGATAGTTTTTATGTTCGTGGCAACGGACACGTTGAAGTCGTTTTTTTGCAATTTCCTGACGGCAGCACATTACACTTCAGAGTTGCACCATGAGGGAGGACATGAAACAGAATAACCACCTCATAGTTCCAGAAGCCCGTTGCCATGGTTTCATCGACTGAGCGTGGGCCTTGAACTTTTTATTACGAGCAGTTTCCGGTTCGAAATGGTGAACCTGTGGTTCATCACCTGTGGCGATGATCGGCAAAAAATTGTCTCTATCAGCCCCGTAACATGCAAGCCCAACCACTCTCTCTCTCGCACACACACACACACACACACACACACACACCTACCTTTGAGTACCCACCTGGCGGACGAGTGTCAGCACTACCAACAGGAACGTCCAGTTGAGCAGCGAAGTGAGTGTGATCCGTCGATCACCTCGAATGATAGTGTCTGCACGGTCCAACATGGGAGGACGCACAGCTTGGGGCGGCCGGCCGGCCGGCATGTGGGACATCGACCATGTCGCGATGATGACAGTCGCGTTGGCCAATGACTCACCGTGCTTTTGTTCACTGGTAGGTCTCCGTAGACATTCTGCAGGCGCCTATGAATATACGAGGTGTGGCTAGAAAAAAACCGGACTAGTACTGGTGAAACAATAAAACGAATGCAATAAGGCTGAAAGTCGCGTGGCCTGTCACGTGACTCTCGCTCCGCCTACTGCTCGAGTTTCATCTGCCTCCTGCACTCAGTCTGCCCGTGGCGTCTGTTTTAAGTAGTTGACGTTTAGTCTGTGCGTCGGAAAATGTTGAGTGTACAGAAAGAACAGCGTGTTAACATCAAATTTTGTTTCAAACTAGGAAAATCTGCAAGTGAAACGTTTGTAATGTTACAACAAGTGTACGACGATGATTGTTTATCGCGAACACAAGTGTTTGAGTGGTTTAAACGATTTAAAGATGGCCGCGAAGACACCAGTGATGACACTCGCACTGGCAGACCATTGTCAGCAAAAACTGATGCAAACATTGAAAAAAACGGTAAACTTGTTCGACAAGATCGCCGGGGTGGGATCACTTTCAATGTTTTCCAGGATGTCAGAACAAATCATTCTTCAGCGTTCCTTCTGTTCAGTTGTGAGACACTTTGGAACCATTTTTGAACACACTTTGTTCATGTTGAAACTTTCATGAAGAATCTGCCTAACACTTTCCTTGTCAACTCCTGTTAACTCAGACACTGCTCTGATTGTTAAACGGCGATCTTGTCGAACAAGTTTACCGATTTTTTCAATGTTTGCTTCAGTTTTTGCTGACAATGGTCTGCCAGTGCGAGTGTCATCACTGGTGTCTTCGCGGCCATCTTTAAATCGTTTAAACCACTCAAACACTTGTGTTCGCGATAAACAATCATCGCCGTACACTTGTTGTAACATTACAAACGTTTCACTTGCAGATTTTCCCAGTTTGAAACAAAATTTGATGTTAACACGCTGTTCTTTCTGTACACTCAACATTTTCCGACGCACAGACAAAACGTCAACTACTTAAAACAGACGCCACGGGGAGACTGAGTGCAGGCGGCAGATGAAACTCGAGCAGTAGGCGGAGCGAGAGTCACGTGACAGGCCACGCGACTTTCAGCCTTATTGCATTCGTTTTATTGTTTCACCAGTACTAGTCCGGTTTTTCTCTAGCCACACCTCGTATGCGACTATCTGGCTTTCCGCGAAAGGGAAATCAATTGACATTTCTCTCCTTGGATAGCACCTCCGTCACAGACGCGATTTTGAGGACTACGTACAGAGCCGCCATATATCTGAATTTCATGGAACTGTTGCGACTGAAGCGGGAATATTCCACGATGCTCCACAACAAATTCCGCATTCGTCAGTCGACATTGGCCGAGAAATGACTTATGTTGCATGTTTGAATTCTCCTGCTATTAGTAAGTACAATATAAAAAAAACTGTCCGAACAGGCCTCGGAAGGTCCAACATTACTGACCGACCGTCGTGTCATCCTCAGCTTATTGGTGTCACGGGATTGGCTATGGAGGGCCACGTCGTCAGTACACCGCTCTCCCGGCCGTTGTCAGCTGTCGTGACCGGAGTCGCTATTTCTCTATCAGGTAGTCCCTCACTTTGCCTCCAAGGGCAGAGTGCACTTCGCTTAACAGCACTCAGCAGACCGGACGGTCACTCATCCAAACCCAACCTCGATTAACTTAGGTGATATGACGGGAACCGGTGTCACCATTGCGGCATGGCGGTTGGCGATAAATACAGTATAGTGAGCACTATTTCTGTTTACCTACGACGTAAAAGCCTAACGGTGCTCTGAAATTACGCTAACAAACGGTTCAGGCGTCACCAGTCCCACGACGAAGATGCAGGTTTTCCTAAACCCTTGGGATATATGGGGCTGCCATTTCTTTCACTTACATTTCTGGCCAATCTGGACGAAATCTGTGATGTAATCCCAGTCCCGTTCTCGGTCGACTTTGACAGTGTGTAACCTCCCCCTCACTTATCGACCTTAATGACAGTGAAAAATTAAACCACGTGTACCTAATGGAAATTTGGGAAAAGCAATCGTCACCGAAGTTAATTTGTCGGTAAAAAGGGAGGAAAGGGTTACATCTTGTGACAGGAAAAATGCAAATGACTCTGGTGGAAATTAATTTTGGAAAGGGGTAAAGTTAATAAAGAAAGTAAATGTGCGGCCGTTACGTTAACAATTAACTAGCGGTAATTAGATATTTGAGATTTGGGGGAAATTACGGTCGCCAGTCCTAAGGACAATTACTATAGTAACTGAAAAAGAAAGGTTATTACACATATAATTAGTACTAGAAGCGTGGCAACTGAAGGCTGACACGTGTAGTGTGAAAACTGAAAGTTTGTCAGAAGTAATAAATTTCGCTACACTCTGACTTAATTTAGCAAAAAATTAATAAAACCGCAAAACTGAAAGTTAATTCAGTGACAGAAATTAATAGTGAGCTTTGTTTCTGAAGCATATCGAAATTCAGTAAGATACGGTTAGTCTTGGACTACCTCAACAATCATTTCAAAAGCTACTTGAATCTACGCAATTTAGAAATAAGAGATTTAACTTTGAACTTGAATTAAATGATTCTGAACAGTTAACAATAGTAAAATTTTGTACGTACCAAGCTGAGCTGCAGTCACAGGTAAGCTAAAATATGCTAACAAAACTCGCACTCTTAATTTGTGCTCGTGTAATCTAAATATTGTAGCCAGCTATAAATACTTTAACTGAACTTTGAAATTAAAGCAGTGAAATTGAATTATATTATTTTAATGCTGGCGTTTGAATTTCAACGACACTCGAGTTTATTTCGGAAAAGGAAGGGAACCTACTTGGCAATGCAATCGGGACAATGAGCAACAAAGGTTCATGCTAAGTTGCTGTAATTTTGTGATGCAACAATTTTAAAAGCTGAGGTCTGCCATACAGTTCTGAAACTTTACGTGCTTCCAGTCTTCCTTGTTGGTCGATTGAAGGTTTGAAGCCGTCGATCGAGGAGGTGGCGACGGTCACTCATTGTCGGCCGTCGCTGTTGCAGAAGCTGGATGCTGGCGCGCCTTCTTCTCGACACGGTCTCCACACGAAACGGGCTCTTGATGTGTGCCAGCTAACGCTTCCCGTCTGCGACACCATGTCGGAAACTATCATAGCAAGTCGATCGCAATTACATGCTGCCAAACCCCGAAAGCCCGGCAACTTGCGGGAGCGTCACACAACACACCTGCTCAATCGCACTACTCCAACCAGACTCTCTCTGCTCAGCCCGCGCTCCACGCGGCAGAGTTAACACTACCAAAGATCCTACACACTTTCGTTCTTCACACGACCTATCGATGTATTCGTTCGATAGCATAGTTTTCCCTAGGCAAGACCCAGCGTAAAATACAAATAATATTTACAAAACAAACCAATTATACATAGACATAAATGCATAAATATATATATATATATATATATACAAATATTAAAACAATTACAATATATAAAGACACAGAAATGTTATATCTTCAGGTAACAAAATAAGGAAAAAATTATGGTACAATAGATGGAAATAGGAGGATATGCATTTCCGGCATTAAAAGTGGAGCCGTCACTGGATAGCACCAGAGAACTAATGCGTCAGGGACGTTTCAACCCTTCCAAAAACTGGCGAAGTAGCCTGCTGTAGCTGTGATCGTGAAGTTGGAACGTGAAAGAACCACCACATACATTAAGACCAGATAGAGCACAATTAATGACGGACAAACACCGTTGAGTATTGCGTAGGGTGGTTGTAAAACATCGAGAAACCTGCCGCAGGAAGTGCTACTAACAGTCCAGCTTGCACAATCACTGTAAAATGGCTGAGCAACTGAAGACCGACGCCACTGGATGGTTGGTGACTCTAAACGACTGACAAGGGTGAGGAGTGCACGTACGTGGTGGTCTTGCAGAAGCCATGTACGAGGAACGGGTAGCTGGCTGGTATCGGAAGCAGCGCCAACAAGTGTCACAGGGCAAACCTATCCACAAGCTGCGATCGTATCAGTCAAAGAGGCAGTGGACTATGACAGATGTCACCACATAATTACTGTAGAAATATGTGAAGGGAATGATGCATGGGTAATTTAATTTCAGTTCTCTGATGAGATCCCTCCTTATGGAGAGAGAGAACTGCACAGCACACGCTTCATAAAAACTTATTCATCGCTGCAGATATCGGCGCGTATTTAACATTATGACAATCGTCACCAACAAATACAATGGGACTCCACACTAGTGATGAGTGACGCGTGACCCCGTGAACGACCTACACACACTTTCCAGGGACGCTCAAACCACCCCCCCCTCCCCCATTCCCCAATGTATACCAGCAGGACAGCAGCAAAATCAAACATCGACGTTACAGTACCGAATATAAAATCTATCGGGCTTATCACATCATCTGATTTACGCGATGAGGCTACACACAGCGATCGTAGCGTGATAATCGCAAACATTGCCCCATACACGACAAGAAACAGCAAGCAGTTTCTCTTTAGTAAAGCAGACTGAAAAAGTGAAGGACACTGCCGCGACGCACCACCTTTCACAGACTGAAAGCACATTGACTGAAAGAGGTAACAAGATCAGCAATGCCAACAAGATGAAAGAAAAAGAAAAATACTATGGTGAAACAAACATAGCAGACTGAAAGGGATTCGAGTACCAAAGGCAGATATTATCAGAGGGCAAGGATTGCTACAGAGAGAAATACAAGCAGAACACTTTAGGGAAGCGAAGCGACAATACACGGACCTGCTACTGTAAAAGAGATGACACTGGGGCAATTATGTTGAAACGCAGTTAAGCGATAACTTATGAGGAGACCCGTACAAACTGCTGACCGACAGGGTACAAACCGTCTGTGCTAACCACACTTAGGCGGGATTATGCAACATTCAAACAAGGATGGAGAGCCTAATATTACTCTACCTGCAGTTCTGCAGAGATTCATCGTAGTATGAGAGTGAAAGTGTTTTTGCAGTAGAATAATTAGGTTTGAACCGTCAAATCTCCTCCACCAATAGTCCATTATGGGATGTATATTGCAGATCTGCCTGGATTTTGAAAACTTGTATGTTAATATTTTCGAACACACTAATCCTTTTAACAGCAGATGTATTTTCCGAAAGCATTTACAAAGATTTTCACTCACGATCTGTTTCCTATGAACATGACTGACAAAACAGTAACTGTTAGAGACCTTGCGTCATTACACTGGCAAAACAGCGACTGACTTTAAATGCTTTGCACCGTTCAATATATATCCTATCTTGACAATGTAGGTCATTTGCCTTTTGTGAAATACAGTTAGACCAAGTTAAGAGCTCTGTAACAGACGGACTACATATCGCAAAATCAGAGGAACATGTGGAGCTAGCCACAGCAAAATTAAAAGGCACAGAAGGACCAGTCCCGGGCGGCATTCACTCAGAAGCCTTAATCGAGTAGCTCCACAGATCACCCCACTTTCATTATCGTCACATATGAAGCCTGTTACAGTCGTGTATGGTTAGAGGGAAGAACTATTGATAGTGAGCCACGATGAGGTCTCAAATTTTATCTTCCAGACCTTTTCTCAAGATAGACACAGGAGGAAACCATATTAGGTTGGCCCATCTAGGGATGTACGCTTTCGGAATCTTGACAGGCTACAATGTGATGCAGAATGCCTCTCTTGCCTTGCTGATACTAGGATTTGCTAACCATCTCTGTGACGCTTTCGTGCTTACTAAATGGATCTGTAACGAAGCGTGCTGCTCTTCTTTTCATCTCTATATCCTCCCTCAGTCCTAACAGGTACGGATCCCATACTGGCGAGAGATTTTCAAGTATTGTTCGAACGAGTGTTTTGTAAGCTACTTTCTTTCCTGATGTAATACTCAGTCTGGTATCGGATTTACTGGTGATTAATTTTATGTGGCCTTATGTGGTCATTCCACTTCAAATCGCTCGGTACGCATACCCCTGGATACTTTATGGAAGCGACTGCTTCTCGTGATTGTTGTGAAATTTTGTAATTATATTACAATGCATCTTTCTGTATGTATTCGCAATGCGTTACATTTTTTATGTTGAGGGTCAACTGCAACTCCCTGCACCGGGCGAAGAACTTCTTCAGGTCTTCCTGCATTTCGCTACAGTTTCTGCCGTCGAGAATTCTCTATATACGTCACCGTCCGCAAAAGACTCGTGGTACTTTCAACGTTATACAAGAGTTGGAACTTAAATAGTGGCAACTATTTATTCACAAACGATACAAAAGAGTTACCTGTCTGCACCTGTTACTGTCCTTCAAAGTGATCACCATCGTTGTGTAATACCCGTTGCCAGCGATGTGGAAGGCGTAGTATACCATTACCAGAGTCTGTTCTGTTGATGATGCGAATGGAGCGGTCTACTGCCTGTCGAATCTCTGGAACAGTTCTGAAGCCAATGCCACGAAGTGGTTCCTTCATCTTCTGAATCAAATCAAAGTCACGAAGACTTAAGTACGGGGAGTATGGCGGATGCTACAGTACTTCCCAGTCCCATTGACCGAACAGAGCAGCCACAGCTTGCGCTGTATGCGTCCGCGCATTGCCGTGCAAAATTATGGGCGGGTTGCGCAGAAAGTGCCGCCGCTTCTTTCGCAAAGTTAGTCGCAGGTATTGCTCCAAAAACGAACAGTAATACTGTGCATTGACGGTCTGCCTTGGAGGAACGTAATGCGTTAGGATAACACCATCACAATCGTACACGAGAATCTCCTTAACTTTCACCATACTGGGGCTCTGGCGCACTTTTGACTTTCGCGGCGATCCATAATGCCGCCAATCCTTTGATTGGCATTTCAGTTTTGTCTCGTACGATGTGGCCCACGTCTCATCCAGTGTTACGATACGGCGTAAGAAAGCCTCTGCTTCGCGCTGATAGCGTTCCAAGTCCGTATGAGCAGCGTCGTAATGCATTCATTTCTGCATTTCCGTAAAGTCGTGCGGAAACCATCGTGATGCAATTTTTCGCATGCCCAGGCGTTCCCCCGGGATACGAAGCATAGTCGTATGCGCTAATCTGGTTTCGTGGGTGAGCTCACGAATCGTATGGCGTCGATCACTGTCCACTAACGCGGCAACAGCATGCACTTCTTCAGAGACGCTGGGAGGACCTGCCCGATGCACGTCTGCCACAGTCTGCCGACCTTCGTTGAAGGCTTTTACCCGACGTGCCACTGTTCTGTACGGCACGACCTTGATGACACTGTCGTGCTGCACGAATTCTGGCACAATCAGTCTTGATCCAACTCCATTGTTCCTGTTTCTAAACCGGACACCGTTACGTTAGCCGCTCGCTCACAAGCGACTGTTGTAACCTCCCCAGAGAAATTTGAAAGAAAATGACAATGAAATGAAAATTAGCAACCTGACCCAAGTATAAGCTGCCCACAAAAATGTAAGTCAATTCAATAAAAAATGAAGTCTCAGTGACAATGAAAACGCAAATAGACTGAAATGTCGATCTTAGGCCCTGATTAAACTCAAACTCTTACCTCAGTAAAACTGCATCTGCTCTTATTTTTCGCCATAGCTCGAAGAAAATGCATTGCAAAAATTTTGAATTTAAGGGAAACTTTTCTTTAAGGAATACCAAGGGAAATATTTCTTTCAATAAAATGTTTCTTTTGTTAAAATGCTTGGTTTGAAAACAAATTATTATTGGGGCAATTCTTGAACAAATTAGTTACAGTCAATCAAAATATCCACGGGTGTACTGCCGGTCTACAGTGTCCAACGGGCACAATACTTCGGCGATCATACATGTCGCCATCATCAGGTGAACTGACGGACTGAGCTCCTGTGAACGTGCCGGCACGGAGATCCGTACACTATGGCTGCTCAGGTGGAACTGGGTTCGGTCGCGGCGGCGGCGGATTTAAATACCCTCCGCCCGCGGCGCGCTCACTCCGCCGTCCGCGCCCCGCGCCACGGTCGCGCGGTGGAACAGATTGCGACGGCGTCTGAGATGACGTCGGTGTGATGGCTCCGTCCGCCGTGGTCGTCACAACTATACATTTGCTCGATTTACTCTTGATTAACCCAATCGCTGGTTCCCAAGCCTTGCTAAGATTATAGCCACAGTCACGATTTATGAGGTCGTCATTGGTGCGAATTTCGATGGCCTCTCTAACAACGCTGTCCCAGTATCTCGACGTCTGTACCAGAATCCTGGTACAGACGTCGAGATACTGGGACAGCGTTGTTAGAGAGGCCATCGAAATTCGCACCAATGACGACCTCATAAATCGTGACTGTGGCTATAATCTTAGCAAGGCTTGGGAACCAGCGATTGGGTTAATCAAGAGTAAATCGAGCAAATGTATAGTTGTGACGACCACGGCGGACGGAGCCATCACACCGACGTCATCTCAGACGCCGTCGCAATCTGTTCCACCGCGCGACCGTGGCGCGGGGCGCGGACGGCGGAGTGAGCGCGCCGCGGGCGGAGGGTATTTAAATCCGCCGCCGCCGCGACCGAACCCAGTTCCACCTGAGCAGCCATAGTGTACGGATCTCCGTGCCGGCACGTTCACAGGAGCTCAGTCCGTCAGTTCACCTGATGATGGCGACATGTATGATCGCCGAAATATTGTGCCCGTTGGACACTGTAGACCGGCAGTACACCCGTGGATATTTTGATTATCAAATACGCCGGGAGAAACTCAAGAATCACATAGTTACAGTCAATTTACATTACATTATTAAATGTGCGCAATGCTGCTTCATTACCTTATTTAAAATATATACCTTGTCCTGAATCTTGATCGGAGTGCCATGTCGACGCCTGCCGACTCCTCGCACACAACTGCGACTATCTCTCGCGCGCTACTACCAGAGACTACGTCATCTCGCATGCGCTACTACTCTGGAACTCTAACTCGCGACTGACTGAACTCTCGCGCGGTCAAGCGCAGACTAGGAACGACAAATAGCTCTCTAGTCAGAGACTCTGCAATGCCTCGCCATCGCCGCCACACAACATACGTGTTTCACTGTTTCCCTCGATTGCGCGCACGCCGGTGACTTGGGACGGGCGAGTCCATTTACCACGAGGTAAGGTAGGTATGTCAGCAACGTGTGCTATCAGTGACAATAGGAGATTCTATTGCATAGTGTCCACAGCAGTTTAAGTTCCAACCTAGGTATATCAGGTAATTTATGTGTATTGTGAAAGAAACGCTTCTATAACACTTCCCTGCGGCACGCCCGAAGTATCTTTTACATCTGAAGTCTCTTCTCCATTCAGAACAACATGCTATGTTCTGTTTGGTAGAATCTCTTCAGTCCAGGCACACAGTTGGTCTAATACTCCGTACGCTTATATTTTGTTCATATGGTGGCGTGGGGAACTGTATCGAATGCCTGAATCTACCTGGTCAACCGTACCTACTGCATGCTGGGTCTCGTGGAAAAACAGAGCGAGCTGGGTTCCACTTGACAGTTGTTTTCGGTAGACGTGTTTCCTGCAGAGGAAATCTTTAGCCTCCAAAGATGACACAATAGGGGCATGAAACGAGTTGAAGATTCTACAATATAGCGACGTCAGAGATATAGGCCTGTGTTCGACTACTCTTCTCGAAAACTGTAGTGACTTGTGCCTCTTTTCCCGATCAGTAGGAACGCTTCGCGCCTCACCGAACCTATGATACCCTGGTGCTAGAAGGGGGGCAAGTTCTTTCGTATACTCTGTGTAGAGTAACATTTATCCCGTCAAGTCCAGTGTCTTTTCCTCTGTTGAGTGATTTAGTTGCTTTTCTCTTCTTTGGTCAATTATTTCGATATCTGTCATACTGCCGTTCGTGCGACGAGTTAGTGGAGGAAACGATGTGAAACAGTTTTAGTATTTTGGCCTTTTCTACATCATTTCTGTTTTAGTGCCATTATGTTCGCCGAGTATCTGAATGAATGGTTTCGATTCGTTTACTGATTTAACATAAGAGTAGAACTTCTTAGACTTTTTGTCAACATACAGAATTTTACTTTCATACTCACTGAAAGCTTCATGCGTAGCTCTCGTAACACTAATTTTTGCTTAGGTTAACTTATTGTTTCCCCCCCCCCCCCATGAACCATGGACCTTGCCGTTGGTGGGGAGGCTTGCGTGCCTCAGCGATACAGATAGCCGTACCGTAGGTACAACCACAACGGAGGGGTATCTGTTGAGAGGCCAGACAAACGTGTGGTTCCTGAAGAGGGGCAGCAGCCTTTTCAGTAGTTTCAGGGGCAACAGTCCGGATGATTGACTGATCTGGCCTTGTAACAATAACCAAAACGGCCTTGCTGTGCTGGTACTGCGAACGGCTGAAAGCAAGGGGAAACTATGGCCGTAATTTTTCCCGAGGGCATGCAGCTTTACTGTATGATTAAATGATGATGGCGTCCTCTTGGGTAAAATATCCCGGAGGTACAATAGTCCCCCATTCGGATCTCCGGGTGGGGACTACTCAGGAGGATGTCGTTATCAGGAGAAAGAAAACTGGCGTTCTACGGATCGGAGCGTGGAATGTCAGGTCCCTTAATCGGGCAGGTAGGTTAGAAAATTTGAAAAGGGAAATGGATAGGTTAAAGTTAGATATAGTGGGAATTAGTGAAGTTCGATGGCAGGAGGAACAAGACTTCTGGTCAGGTGACTACAGGGTTATAAACACAAAGTCAAATAGGGGTAATGCAGGAGTAGGTTTAATAATGAATAGGAAAAAAGGAACGCTGGTAAGCTACTACAAACAGCATAGTGAACGCATTATTGTGGCTAAGATAGATACGAAGCCCACAGCTACTACAGTAGTACAAGTTTATATGCCAACTAGCTCTGCAGACGAAGAAGAAATTGAAGAAATTTATGATGAAATAAAAGAAATTATTCAGTTAGTGAAGGGAGACGAAAATTTAATAGTCATGGGTGACTGGAATTCGAGTGTAGGAAAAGGGAGAGAAGGAAACGTAGTAGGTGAATATGGATTGGGGCTAAGAAATGAAAGAGGAAGCCGCCTGGTAGAATTTTGCAGAGAGCACAACTTAATCATAACTAACACAAGGTTTAAGAATCATGGAAGAAGGTTGTATACATGGAGGAACCCTGGAGATACTAAAAGGTATCAGATAGATTATATAATGGTAAGACAGAGATTTAGGAACCAGGTTTTAAATTGTAAGACATTTCCAGGGGCAGATGTGGACTCTGACCACAATCTATTGGTTATGACCTGTAGATTAAAACTGAAGAAACTGCAAAAAGGTGCGAATTTAAGGAGATGGGACCTGGATAAACTGAAAGAACCAGAGGTTGTACAGAGTTTCAGGGAGAGCATAAGGGAACAATTGACAGGAATGGGGGAAAGAAATACAGTAGAAGAAGAATGGGTAGCTTTGAGGGATGAAGTAGTGAAGGCAGCAGAGGATCAAATAGGAAAAAGGCGAGGGCTAGTAGAAATCCTTGGGTAACAGAAGAAATATTGAGTTTAATTGATGAAAGGAGAAAATATAAAAATGCAGTAAATGAAGCAGGCAAAAAGGAATACAAACGTCTCAAAAATGAGATCGACAGGAAGTGCAAAATGGCTAAGCAGGGATGGCTAGAGGACAAATGTAAGGATGTAGAGGCTTGTCTCACTAGGGGTAAGATAGATACTGCTTACAGGAAAATTAAAGAGACCTTTGGAGAGAAGAGAACCACTTGTATGAATATCAAGAGCTCAGATGGCAACCCAGTTCTAAGCAAAGAAGGGAAGGCAGAAAGGTGGAAGGAGTATATAGAGGGTTTATACCAGGGCGATGTACTTGAGGACAATATTATGGAAATGGAAGATGATGTAGATGAAGACGAAATGGGAGATAAGATACTGCGTGAAGAGTTTGACAGAGCACTGAAAGATCTGAGTCGAAACAAGGCCCCGGGAGTAGACAACATTCCATTAGAACTACTGATGGCCTCGGGAGAGCCAGTCATGACAAAACTCTACCATCTGGTAAGCACGATGTATGAGATAGGCGAAATACCCTCAGACTTCAAGAAGAATATAATAATTCCAATCCCAAAGAAAGCAGGTGTTGACAGATGTGAAAATTACCAAAGTATCAGTTTAATAAGCCACGGCTGCAAAATACTAACGCGAATTCTTTACATACGAATGGAAAAACTAGTAGAAGCCGACCTCGGGGAAGATCAGTTTGGATTCCGTAGAAATACTGGAACACGTGAGGCAATACCGACCTTACGACTTATCTTATCTTAGAAGAAAGATTAAGGAAAGGCAAACCTACGTTTCTAGCGTTTGTAGACTTAGAGAAAGCTTTTGACAATGTTAACTGGAATACTCTCTTTCAATTCTAAAGGTGGCAGGGGTAAAATACAGGGAGCGAAAGGCTATTTACAATTTGTACAGAAACCAGATGACAGTTATAAGAGTCGAGGGACATGAAAGGGAAGCAGTGGTTGGGAAGGGAGTAAGACAGGGTTGTAGCCTCTCCCCGATGTTATTCAATCTGTATATTGAGCAAGCAGTAAAGGAAACAAAAGAAAAATTCGGAGTAGGTATTAAAATCCATGGAGAAGAAATAAAAACTTTGAGGTTTGCCGATGACATTGTAATTCTGTCAGAGACAGCAAAGGACTTGGAAGAGCAGTTGAACGGAATGGATGGTGTCTTGAAGGGAGGATATAAGATAAACATCAAAAAAAGCAAAACGAGGATAATGGAATGTAGTCGAATTAAGTCGGGTGATGTTGAGGGTATTAGATTAGGAAATGAGACACTTAAAGTGGTAAAGGGGTTTTGCTATTTGGGGAGCAAAATAACTGATGATGGTGGAAGTAGAGAGGATATAAAATGTAGACTGGCAATGGCAAGGAAAGCGTTTCTGAAGAAGAGAAATTTGTTAACATCGAGTATAGATTTAAGTGTCAGGAAGTCGTTTCTGAAAGTATTTGTATGGAGTGTAGCCATGTATGGAAGTGAAACATGGTCGATAAATAGTTTAGACCAGAAGAGAATAGAAGCTTTCGAAAAGTGGTGCTACAGAAGAATGCTGAAGATTAGGTGGGTAGATCACATAACTAATGAGGTGGTACTGAATAGGATTGGGGAGAAGAGGAGTTTGTGGCACAACTTGACCAGAAGAAGGGATCGGTTGGTAGGACATGTTCTGAGGCATCAATGGATCACCAATTTAGTATTGGAGGGCAGCGTGGAGGGTAAAAATCGTAGGGGGAGACCAAGAGATGAATACACTAAGCAGATTCAGAAGGATGTAGGTTGCAGTAGGTACTGGGAGATGAAGAAGCTTGCACAGGATAGAGTAGCATGGAGAGCTGCATCAAACCAGTCTCAGGACTGAAGACCACAACAACAACAACAACTTATTCTTTAACTGTAAGCCTTTGGCTACTTTTGAATTTGCAATGAAACTAGCTTTGCTTTCATGGTTTGAATAAAGAAGATCACAGCGACTGTTAGAATTCTTTATTGGAGAAAACCACCGATTTCTCAAGTTAAATTTGCAGCTTCAGGTGCTTCAACTCAAAAGATTAAAGTTTCTGTTTGAACCGGATAATGCCGTTCCCACCATTTATATCTGGCTCACGAATGTGCGAGGGTCCATGATAAAATGTATTGAGGGCTAAAGCCATCCCCGACCTCCATTGTAGACAGCGTGGGTAGGAAGCGTTGCTGTTGCCGGTGCCTGCTTTCGTTGCAGATTCCTAACGCGGTTATCTAAGCACAGTGGATTATTTCCATGCCTCATTGTTTTCCTCGAGACGTATTTGTCTCAAGCGTATTGTAAGACGCCGTCGAATTTTCCCCATTGATTCTCAATGTTGTCAGTCCTGGAGATAAAAGACCTGCCAGGTAATCTGAAATTATCTCTTGATGCTCTTGCTCAACAGGAAAATATTTCTGCCCTTCTGCGTATTCCTATTTATAGACGTATTCAGTGATGCTGCTACGACCTTATGACACTGATCCCAAGTTTTACAGAGTCGAGAAATTTGGATGTCACCAGCAAGTCGAAGATTGTATATTCCGGAGTCGGTTCTCTGATTAAATGCTCAAGGTATATTCCGCATGAGGCACATTGCACAACCTCTCATGATTCTACATCTAAATCAACATCAACATGGCTATTCAGCAAGTCACACTTAAGAGGAGGTTTACGAACTTTTGTTTCAAAAATCGATTTTTCTTTAAATTGCATTTTTGGATCCATGAAAGTGTTTAGAATCCACCCCTGAAACGGTTTTTCCGAATACGGAACGGAAATGTTGGTTATTCGCGGTTGAACAAAAAATGCACACGTCTGGAATTTGCCTTTTTCAGTCACCAGTTTTTTCTTTCGGCGGACGATTTATTGTACCAGTGCTTGGGAGGAAACACACAAAATTCAAATTGAAGTTTGAACGGGTGTGTTTGGAAGTTAGCCCCCAAGCATTTGCATTCTGGTGCGAAGACTGGAGATGGCGACTTTCCTGGCAGTGAACAGCTTCAACGAAGGGTGTTCAGCGGTTCTGAAGACCATGAAAACGATGGACGTCACCCTGGGACTATTCGACGCAGTTCGCCAAGCATTCGGACGAGCACCGGATTCAAGCGGCTGAAAACCGCTTGTCACCGGCCGTACGAGCGGCTCTGGAACGGCGCAGGACGGCACAGATCGAGCACAATGCCCTCTATGAGGAAGAGGGAGGACTAGTTTATGGACCCAGAATTGCAGACTGAACGTAAAATGCGTAATATTGTATTTATATAGTCAAAACTTCAAACGCGTTTTCCTCGAAATGACTTTTTTATCGCGCGGTATGGTAGCTTCAAATCTACTGAACCGATTGGCATGACTCTTTGTACCGACGAGCTAAATTGTCTAAGAGTTCTTCCGCTTTTATTCCGATCCACCAACTATAAATATTTTTTACTTGGCCGACGAAGTCGAAAAATCGATGAAAAACCCCTAGTTTTTTCAAATGGCCGCGATTTTGTTTCCTATGGTCCAAATAACTTAAGCGAGGTACAACTCCTAATCTTATCTACTTTGCTAACGTCAATTCAATTTTGATTTCAAACGAGCCGGATGACCTGTCACATACCGCGCTTAGAGGTCTACATCGAAACTTTGTTTCGTTCCGACGGCACTTGCGCCTTTGCTCTTCGACATTTCCAGTCGAAAAAATTGCAGTTTGTAGAGCAAATATCAATAAACATTTTTACGAAATTTGACATTGATATCTGCAGAACATCCCGAGAAAATTTTTTTCAAAGAACATGCTTTTTTCCGACCAAAGATAGTAAACATCCCCCTAAGCGCCTGGCGGAGGAACTACCTCCATAACAATACTCTATAACAGTGAGCGGAAGAAAAACGAACATCTACATCTTAGCCTGCGTCCTATGATTCCCGTTATTTTATTATGATGGACGTTTCTCCTTACGTAGGTCTGCATCAACAAAATATTTTCACATTCGGAGGAGGAAGTTGGTGATTGAAATTTCGTGAGAAGATATCGCCGCAACGAGAAACGCCTTTGTTTTAATGATGTCCAATCGAAATCCTGTATCATGTTAGTGACACACAATCCCCTATTTCTCACTAATACAAAACGTGCTGTCCGTCTTTGAGCTTTCTCGAAGTACTCCGTTAAGGGGCTCCGGAACGCCCTATACTTGCAATGTTAAAATAACGCTTATAAATTACATCTTTCCTCACAAAGTATTTGAGGTAGGAAGTTGAACTTTTTACAGATTATTTATTGGAATATGGGCTACAACTTAACACAGTGATTTTACAAAATTTTAGTTCAGTTATTAAAAATGATTTTTTTCAATTGTAATGAAAATTCACATTTTTTTTGCAATTTTTTATTTATATATTCAAAAATATACAGTTTTTTGGAAAAAGGCTGTGTTAAATTATGCAGAAGGTACTGTGTAACATTTACTAAAAGTTTGAAACAAATATGTTTGGAAGATCCTTAGAAAACATGTAATTAGTATGAGAAAATAAAAGTTTTGGGTATCGAGCGACAAAGATTGGATTAACTTTTTAGTGCATTCCAGGTCCATAGGATGGATTATCTTCATCCTCTGCAAACTCCTCCTCCAGCTTCCTCTTGTTCCTCCTCCTGTTTACTCTTGCTTGTATTTCTAGACTCTTTACAGCCCTGTTTGCAGCCCGAAGGCGTTCCTTGTCTAAAGCAAGCATCGCTCGTACCATGTTAGAACCTATCTTCATTCCCATATTTCTAAATACCTTGCACCTTACAATGTTGCCATCATTGAAAGTCGCAACAGCATCATACACACCAAAGTGAAGTGTTTCTATTCCAACAAATACAGTCTTGGGGATTCTCGACCATATAACAATATTTACACTTTCATTGGGGTTTTGAGTTTTTCCGTGAATACACTTTTTGAGAACCGACATATCAAATGTTTCATTCACATCCGATTCGCCCATAAAACATTCATAGTTTTCACTCATTGAACCAAGCTTCTTCTGTGAAGTATTTTCTTTCCCACTTTGACTGCTATGGGCAGGTGTACTTGAGAGGTTAGGTTCACTCACTTGGTTATCGTCTTTATTGTTTACAGTAATAACACATACCTTTGGCTTTCCAACATTTCTCCTTTTCTTAAAAGCCTGCAGAGGATTTCTAATAACTTTACTTTTACTCATTATTATACTTCAACAAAAGAGACTCAAGAAACAGAATTAATTACGAATATTTTCGAGATAACGACAGAGTAAATAAACATGAAACAATCGACAATCACACCAGCGATATATATTGAACCATCACAGGTTAGCCACAACACATACTTTATCTCACATCACTAAAATGTACCTGATGAACACGGACGTTAATAATAACACCATTTGACAGCAGTTTAACAGCGCCACAGTGGGTCACACCCATGTAGAACACATTTCAAAAAAAAATTTAAAAATAGTTGTAGTCTTCGGAATTGAATAAATTATATATCTATTAAAAGGTAATAGTCTGCAGATTCAGAAAACGCAAAAAAGTAAAAATTGAACTTTTCATGATTTTGAGCCTTTCCGGAGCCCCTTAACCCTACCTGCTAACGTCCCCCCACCGCGCAGCAGTTCTTCAACAAAAGGCAGTCTTTAGTTCGCCTTCTCCCACAACATTTTCCGTGTGTTATTTCCAATTTAAGTTGGTCCTAGGTATTTAGTAGAATTTAGTTGAATTTAAGGCCTTTAGATTTGACTGATTGATGGTGTAACGGATGTTTAACGGATTTCTTTTAGCACTCATGCGGATGACCTCATACTTTCAATTATTTGGGGTTAACTGCCGATTTTCGCCCCTTGGAGATATCTTTTTTAGATGAGTTTCCAATTGGTTTTTTATCTTCTGGTGACGTTACTCGACGATAAATGACAGCATCATCTGTAAACAACCTATGACGGCTGCTCAGATTGTCTTCTAAGTCGTTCATATACGTAAGGAGCAAGGGAGCCTGTATCTCTATCTTCGGTAATGCCAGAAATTGTTTCTGTTGAAGTTCATGACTTTCCGTCGATTAATATGAACTGTGACCTCTTTGACATTAAATCAGGAATCCAGTCGCTTAACAGACGATATTCCGTAACATGGAATGTAATTACCAGCCGTTTCTGAGGTACGGTGTCAAAAGCCTTCTGTAAATGTATAAATACAGAATCATTTTGAAATCCTTTGTCAACAGCATTCAACAGATCGTTTAATTAGAGAGCTAGTTGTGTTTCACAAGTACTACATTTTCTAAGTGCGTGTTGATTCTTCGGCGTAATTCGCGATGTTCGTGTGGTATCAACGTTCGATACCACACATTATAGGGGTTGCAGTTATTGACCGCGGTCCGTATTAGTATCGTTGGACCCGCGAGTCGCGACCAGCGCCGATCCGCGCCTTGTATCAAGTCTCTAGCGTTCTCTCGTCCACTCTTGCTCGGGACGTCAAGTAGTAAAGTCGCATAGCCTTCAGCTGATAGGAAGCAACCTCTAACAAGGCGCTTAGTCAAGTGTGGCATAAGTGAGG
This sequence comes from Schistocerca nitens, assembly GCF_023898315.1. Classification (NCBI taxonomy): domain Eukaryota; kingdom Metazoa; phylum Arthropoda; class Insecta; order Orthoptera; family Acrididae; genus Schistocerca; species Schistocerca nitens. The sequence goes on along the minus strand of NC_064620.1, from coordinate 533,110,043 downwards.
CCTCGATAGCTATCTGTTTATACAGGGTTATTACAAATGATTGAAGCGATTTCACAGCTCTACAATAACTTAATTATTTGAGATATTTTCACAATGCTTTGCACGCACATACAAAAACTCAAAAAGTTTTTTTAGGCATTCACAAATGTTCGATATGTGCCCCTTTAGTGATTCGGCAGACATCAAGCCGATAATCAAGTTCCTCCCACACTCAGCGCAGCATGTCCCCATCAATGAGTTCGAAAGCATCGTTGATGCGAGCTCGCAGTTCTGGCACGTTTCTTGGTAGAGGAGGTTTAAACACTGAATCTTTCACATAACCCCACAGAAAGAAATCGCAGGGGGTTAAGTCGGGAGAGCGTGGAGGCCATGACATGAATTGCTGATCATGATCTCCACCACGACCGATCCATCGGTTTTCCAATCTCCTGTTTAAGAAATGCCGAACATCGTGATGGAAGTGCGGTGGAGCACCATCCTGTTGAAAGATGGAAGTCGGCGCTGTCGGTCTCCAGTTGTGGCATGAGCCAATTTTCCAGCATGTCCAGATACACGTGTCCTGTAACGTTTTTTTTTTTTTTTCGCAGAAGAAAAAGGGGCCGTAAACTTTAAACCGTGAGATTGCACAAAACACGTTAACTTTTGGTGAATTGCGAATTTGCTGCACGAATGCGTGAGGATTCTCTACCGCCCAGATTCGCACATTGTGTCTGTTCACTTCACCATTAAGAAAAAATGTTGCTTCATCACTGAAAACAAGTTTCGCACTGAACGCATCCTCTTCCATGAGCTGTTGCAACTGCGCCGAAAATTCAAAGCGTTTGACTTTGTCATCGGGTGTCAGGGCTTGTAGCAATTGTAAGCGGTAAGGCTTCTGCTTTAGCCCTTTCCGTAAGATTTTCCAAACCGTCGGCTGTGGTACGTTTAGCTCCCTGCTTGCTTTATTCTTCGACTTCCGCGGGCTACGCGTGAAACTTCCCCGCACGCGTTCAACCGTTTCTTCGCTCACTGCAGGCCGACCCGTTGATTTCCCCTTACAGAGGCATCCAGAAGCTTTAAACTGCGCATACCATCGCCGAATGGAGTTATCAGTTGGTGGATCTTTGTTGGACTTCGTCCTGAATGTCGTTGAACTGTTATGACTGACTGATGTGAGTGCATTTCAAGCACGACATACACTTTCTCGGCTCCTATCGCCATTTTGTCTCACTGCGCTCTCGAGCGCTCTGGCGGCAGAAACCTGAAGTGCGGCTTCAGCCGAACAAAACTTTATGAGTTTTTCTACGTATCTGTAGTGTGTCGTGACCATATGTCAATGAATGGAGCTACAGTGAATTTATGAAATCGCTTCAATCATTTGTAATAGCCCTGTAATAACATGTATGCAGCCCAGAAGAATCCTGTACAACCAGTTATGTACAATACATATTATTTTAGTCATTGCAGATCCAGACCATGCAGCCAGCACCTTATCGACGTTACTGACGAAACTGCTGTGGTTTATATGTTTCTATTTAGCATTGGCCGCCAGTCAAAATGGCGACGACTCGATCGTCGTCCTAACAGTTCCAACACAGTCTATGTTCCAAAATACCGCTTCACATCGACGTTAATAATATGGACCTGTAAATTAATGGTTTACTCCTACTTCCTTTCTTGAGTATTGTTGTGACCTGTGCAGCTTTCCAGTCTCTGGGTAGGGAGCTTTCGTCGAGCTACCGATTGTATATGATTGTTAAATATAGAGCTATTGCCTCAGCATACTTTGAAAGGAACCTAACTTGCATACAACCTTGACCGGAAGAATTGCTTTTATTATGTGATTTAAGTGACTTCACTACTCCGAGGATATCTACTAAGTTGTCGTGTTGGCAGCTGTCCTTGATTCGAATTCTGTATTATTTACTTCGTCTTCTTTGGCGATGGAACTTCGGTAGCCTGTGTTTAGCAACCCTCTTTAGCAGCACTGTCATCGGTAGTATGTCCATTGCTATCGTGCGGAGAAGGTATTCACTGTGTCTTGCTGCTAGCGTACTATACATACGACCAGAATCTCTCTGGATTTTCTATCAGGTTTCGCGACTAAGTTTCGTTGAGGAAACTATTGCAAGTATCTCGCATTGAAGTCCGCGCTATATTTCGAGCTTCTGTATGAGATTGCCAATCGTGGGAGTTTTAAGTTAATTTAAATTTGTCATGATCTTTTGTTTGTTTTTCAGTGTTCTGCCCTGTTTTGGGTACCATGGGGGATCAGCTCGTCGCCTGTTAATTTATTTGGTATAAATCTCTCAGTTGCTTTCGATACTATTTCTTTGAATTAAAGCCACACCTGTCTACACTTTGATTAAATTTGTAACAAGTGGAGTTTGTCTCTCAGGAAGGCGTCATGAGTATTTTCATCCGTTTTTTTAATACATATATTTTTCGTTTATTTTTGGTGGATTTGGGAGTTACGGTATTCACTCTCGCTACGACAACTCCGTGTACACTAATCCCTGTATGCGATATGACCCTAGGTAATAGCTCAGAATTACACTCCTGGAAATTGAAATAAGAACACCGTGAATTCATTGTCCCAGGAAGGGGAAACTTTATTGACACATTCCTGGGCTCAGATACATCACATGATCACACTGACAGAACCACAGGCACATAGACACTGGCAACAGAGCATGCACAATGTCGGCACTAGTACAGTGTATATCCACCTTTCACAGCAATGCAGGCTGCTATTCTCCCATGGAGACGATCGTAGAGATGCTGGATGTAGTCCTGTGGAACGGCTTGCCATGCCATTTCCACCTGGCGCCTCAGTTGGACCAGCGTTCGTGCTGGACGTGCAGACCGCGTGAGACGACGCTTCATCCAGTCCCAAACATGCTCAATGGGGGACAGATCCGGAGATCCTGCTGGCCAGGGTAGTTGACTTACACCTTCTAGAGCACGTTGGGTGGCACGGGATACATGCGGACGTGCATTGTCCTGTTGGAACAGCAAGTTCCCTTGCCGGTCTAGGAATGGTAGAACGATGGGTTCGATGACGGTTTGGATGTACCGTGCACTATTCAGTGTCCCCTCGACGATCACCAGTGGTGTACGGCCAGTGTAGGAGATCGCTCCCCACACCATGATGCCGGGTGTTGGCCCTGTGTGCCTCGGTCGTATTCAGTCCTGATTGTGGCGCTCACCGGCACGGCGCCAAACACGCATACGACCATCATTGGCACCAAGGCAGAAGCGACTCTCATCGCTGAAGACGACACGTCTCCATTCGTCCCTCCATTCACGCCTGTCGCGACACCACTGGAGGCGGGCTGCACGATGTTGGGGCGTGAGCGGAAGACGGCCTAACGGTGTGCGGGACCGTAGCCCAGCTTCATGGAGACGGTTGCGAATGGTCCTCGCCGATACCCCAGGAGCAACAGTGTCCCTAATTTGCTGGGAAGTGGCGGTGCGGTCCCCTACGGCACTGCGTAGGATCCTACGGTCTTGGCGTGCATCCGTGCGTCGCTGCGGTCCGGTCCCATGTCGACGGGCACGTGCACCTTCCGCCGACCACTGGCGACAACATCGATGTACTGTGGAGACCTCACGCCCCACGTGTTGAGCAATTCGGCGGTACGTCCACCCGGCCTCCCGCATGCCCACTATACGCCCTCGCTCAAAGTCCGTCAACTGCACATACGGTTCACGTCCACGCTGTCGCGGCATGCTACCAGTGTTAAAGACTGCGCGGAGCTCCGTATGCCACGGCAAACTGGCTGACACTGACGGCGGCGGTGCACAAATGCTGCGCAGCTAGCGCCATTCGCCGGCCAACACCGCGGTTCCTGTTGTGTCCGCTGTGCCGTGCGTGTGATCATTGCTTGTACAGCCCTCTCGCAGTGTCCGGAGCAAGTATGGTGGGTCTGACACACCGGTGTCAATGTGTTCTTTTTTCCATTTCCAGGAGTGTATTTGTTGCTGAGAGGTCAAGTGTGTTTTTACAACCATTTACTATTCGAGTGGGATCATGAAGTAGTGGCTTGAAATAATTTTCAGAGAAAGGGTTTAGCACACTTTTGGATAATATTTTGTTTGCACCACCAGATCTGAGCATGTATTTTCGGCAAAGTATCGAGGGTAAATTGATGTCACCAACAACTGTAATTGTATGAGTTGGGTACATGTAAGGTTTCTTTGAACCTTTCAGGAATTGTATTACCTAAATTTGGGAGGTCGGTAAAACGACCCAATTATTTTTTTCCAGTTGCCAAAAACGACTACCACCCATAGTAACTCACAGAAACTATCTGCTTCAACTTCGCTACAAGATAAACTGCTAAGAGCAGCTAAACTTCACCGTCAACCATGTTTATATTTTCTGAACACCGCTTGGTCGTTCGCAAAAATTGTTTCTGAAGTGATCTGTAGCCGTAGCCAGCTTTCACTGTCTATAACTATTTGACCGTCAGCGCTTTCTAGCAGAACTTGCACCTCTGGTACTTTCCTAACAAAGCTACGACAATTTACAAATGTTATACAAGTGGTTCCTAGTTCTACGTTTTCCTGCAATCGACTTGTACCCTTTGAGACTGAAGCCCTTTCTGTGTTTCCCCAGGGCCCTCTAACCTGAAAAACCACCCAGTCCACGCTAGACAGCCCCCCCCCCCTAGCCGTGTAGCCTCCTACTACGTGAAAACGACTCCTGTACTATTTAGCGAAACTCGAAACCCCATCACCCAGTGGTACAAGCCCAGGAATTTGCAGCCTAATCGGTCGCAGAACCGTTTGAGCCTCTGAGTCAGACCCTCCGTTTAGCTCTGCACCAGCAGTCCAGAATTAGTCCTGTCGACTATGCTGCAAATAGTCAGCTGTGGTTTCATCTCACAAGCAAGACTAGTAGCCTTTACCACTTCAGACAGCCGCTAGGAAACAGTACCTCTTCCGATCCCAAGTGACATACAACACTGCTACAGACATGAGCCACCACCTGCATGCCTCGCTCGGTATGCACACGGAGTACGTGCTCTTTGGCAGCCACGTCCCTAAGGGGCCGCATAACGCTCCTTACATTGGAGCTCCCAACTACCAATAATCCGTCCCTCTGTGGGTGCCCGAATCTTGCAGGCTGAGAATTTTCTCTGAAGCAGGACAAGCCACTGCACCGGCTGAAGGATATTGTAAGCCACAGATAGCGCCTGTAACCTATTTGTTAGACTATCCAGAGAGGCCTTACGTTCGGACCCCTGGGAAGTCTTTCGCAGCCTGCTACTCCCCAAGGCGACCTCCCACTCTGCTACGGGCGAGGACTTAAGCTCAGGGCTGCCTGTAACCGGGATGGCCAATGGTGTGGACGGATCAACGAAATCGTGGAACGTGCCGGACCTACGTTGGATTCCATAAATGGGCTGCAACACTGATACCCAACCACTGCAACCTTAATCCGTATAACTGAAGTCAACACAGCGTGGATCTGAGAGCGAAGTGTCACCAGCTCAACCTGCCACCGTCCAAGTCAGTCACAATCCTTTCCCATACTAAACACGGTGTAGTTTTCCACTACAGACGACCGACTATCGACAAGTGCTCCAAAACTCTGCTGCAGGCACCGACGAAAACTGAAGAACAGTGTCTAATAAAACAGATTAATACGCAGAGATTGAGAAACTAAATTAACAAAGCACAAAGGCGAGGCTAAATAAATCGCTTCTGGCTAAGAACTTTTAATATGATGTGCTTCTTGAGTTTCTCCTGGCGTATTTGATTATCAAAATATCCACGGGTGTACTGCCGGTCTACAGTGTCCAATGGGCACAATATTTCGGCGATCATTCATGTCGCCATCATCAGGCGAACTGACGGACTGAGCTTCTGCGAACGTGCCGGTACGGAGATCCGTACGCTATGGCTGCTCTGGGGGGAACTGGGTTCGGTCGCGGCGGCGGCCGTTTGAAATACCCTCCGCCCGCGGCGCACTCCCTCCGCCGTCCGCGCCCCGCGCCACGGTCAAGCGTTGGAACAGATTGTGACAGCGTCTAAGATGACGTCGGTGTGATGGCTCTGTCCGCCGTGGTCGTCACAACTATACGTTTGCCTGATTTACTCTTGATTAACCCAATCGTTGGTTCCCAAGCCTTGCTAAGATTATAGCCACAGTCACGGTTTATGAGGTCGTCATTGGTGCGAATTTCGATGACCTCCCTAACAACGCTGTCCCAGTATCTCGACGTCTGTACCAGAATCCTCGTGCGTTCATACTCCATAGCGTGATTTCCGACAAACAACGTTCGGCGACCGCCGACTTGCTCGAATACATCAGTCGAGTATGCCTCTGGTGTTCTTGACATCGATCCTCGACGGTACGCATCGTCCGACTAATATACGACTTGCCACATTGACACGGAATCTGGTATACGGAGACCTTCCTCAAACCGAGGTGTGCTTTGGCGCTCCCCACCAGTGCACGAGTTTTATTCGGAGGAGAAAACACAGTTCCGACCCGGTGTTTCTTAAAAATGCGGGTGATTTTCCCCGATAGTGCGCCTGTATTTGGAATAAACGCAGTGCCTAGCTCCTCCCTCGTGACTTTTAATATGTCCGTAGATCGATTACTTTCCGGTGAGAACTATCTCTATTAAATGTTAAACTAACATGAAGAAATTCGACGGCTGATCTACTAAAGCTCACGCACGAAACTACACTACTGGCCATTAAAACTGCTACACCACAAAAATGACGTGCTACAGACGCGAAATTTGACCGATAGAAAGAAGATACTGTGATATGCAAATGATTAGGTTTTCAGAGCATTCACACAAGGATTGCGCCGGTGGCGACAACTACAACGTGCTGACATAAGGAAAGTTTCTAGCCAATTTCTCATACACAAACAGCAGTTGACCGGCGTTTACTGGTGAAACGTCTTTGTGATGCCTCGTGTAAGGAGGAGGAATGTGTACCATCACGTTTCCGACTTTGATAAGGGTAGGATTGTACCCTAATGCAATTGCGGTTTATCGTATCGCGACACTGCTGCTCGCGTTGGTCGAGATCCAATGACTGTTAGCAGAATATGGAATCAGTGGGTTCAGGAGGGTAACACGGAACAGCGTGCTGGATCCCAACGTCCTCGTATCACTAGCAGTCGAGATGACAGGCATCTTATCCGCATGGCTGCAACGGATCGTGGAGCCACGTCTCGAAACCTGAGTCAACAGATGGGGACGTTTGCAAGACAACTACCATCTGCATGAACAGTTAGACGACGTTGGCAGCAGCATGGACTATCAGCTCAGAGACCATGGCTGCGGTCACCCTTGACACTGCATCACAGACAGGAGCGCCTGCGATGGTGTACTCAACGACGAACCTGGGTGCACGAATGGCAAAACGTCATTTTTTTCGGTTGAATCCAGGTTCTGTTTACAGCATCATGATGGTCGCATCCGTGTTTGGCGACATCGCGGTGAACGCACATCGGAAGTGTGATTTCGTCATCGCCGTACTGGCGTATCACCAGGCGTGATGGTATGGGGTGCCATTGGTTACACGTCTCCGTCACCTATTGACGGCACTTTGAACAGTGGACGTTACATTTCAGATGTATTACGACCCGTGGCTCTACCCTTCATTCGATCCCTGTGAAACCCTACATTTCAGCAGGATATTGCACGACCGCATGTTGTAGGTCCTGTACGGACGTTTATGGGTACAGAAAATGTTCGAATGCTGCCCTGGCCAGCACATTCTCCAGATCTCTCACCAACTGAAAACGTCTGGTCAATGGTGGCCGAGCAACTGGCTCGTCACAATACGCCAGTCACAACTCTTGATGAACTGTGGTATCGGGTTGAAGCTGCATGTGCAGCTGTACGTGTACACGGCATCCAAGCTCTGTTTGACTCAATGCCCAGGCGTATAAAGGCCGTTATTACGGCCAGAGGTGGTTGTTCTGGGTACTGATTTCTCAGGATCTATGCATCCAAATTGCATGAAAATGTAATAACATGTCTGTTCTAGTATAATATATTTGTCCAATGAATACCCGTTTATCATCTGCATTTTTTCTTGGTGTAGCAATTTTAATGGCCAGCAGTGTATATATTTCGCTTCTGGTTAGGAACTCGTGAAAGTCACAAAATCTGTTACTTCCCTGCTGCTGTTCTGTATTGGCCGGCGACTACTTGCCGACTCTCAGTTCATACTAGCCGAACTAATCACTTGACTCTCCCACCTAAAACTAAAATACAGAAAAAAAATTTACGTGAAATATTCAAGTTTCCGCTCAGTTGTTTTGCCTCTACTGTTGCTATTCCTGTTTGTTGTCAAGTCTCAGTGCTGCCTGATACCGCACTACGTAAGTTCCTTATGTCTCGGCGTGCATCTGGGCTGTCGCGTCTTTCCGGACCCAGGCTGACGGGCGTGTGCGCCTTCAGCTGAACACCGGTGATAACATCGGTGCAATGCGGACATCTCTCGCCACACTTATAGCGCAGTTCTGCGATATTAACACACAGCGTACCGTAGACCCACTATACTCCCTTGCTCAAACTCGCTGACTTTTTAGAACGGTTCACGTCGGCGCTGTGTTGCAGACACATTGCCACGGCGAAGTTCTGCTACTGGCTGTAGAGGTCAACAACTGTTGCGAAATTCCAACATTCCGTGGGTCAAACGCAGTTCCCTTGTCTATTCACAGTGTAGCGCGTTTGATCATTCCGTTAACTGCCTTCTCGTAGTGTCCCGTGCAAGTCAGTCATGCCTTCGTCACATGATCTAAGTAGTTCTCTTTTTAGTTTTCCAGTGTTGTATTAACGCCTAGAAAGCTTATACACTACACCATCAGAACCAGCAAGATACACTACTAGTTACAATAAATATTTCTCATCAAGTGTTCACACCTCGAATGCAAATAGACAAGAAGTATTTTCATTAAATCTGTAGAAATGCAGTGAACGTAAAGGTTGTGTATTCTAAAAACTGGCAATTTCTTTGAGCGCATTGTAGGTCTTAATGTTAGACCACTGCGGATGTTCCGCAGGGTTTGGTAGAATGACTTTTTTACAACTTGTCATCACAAACACGCATTGCTTTTTTTTTACAACATTTGAAGCTAGTGAGCTAATAATTAGCAGAAGTGCACCTTCTTGCAAGACAAAATTATAAGGTTTATAACACTTGTAAATAATAGATTTCAGCTATCAGTCATCGTTTGGAATTTTTATTGGCAGATCTAGATTTGAGCTAGAAACTAGCCATTCTCAATGCATTATCATTTTTGATCAATGCATATAATGCCTGTTGGTCGGGCTTCATCCACGGTTCATTGAATGAACATTACATGCATTGACCAAAAATTATAGTGCATTGAGAATAGCGAGTTTCTAGCTGAAATCTAGATCTGCCAATAAAAATTGACGACTGATAGCTGAAATCTATTATTTACAAGTAAAAATAACAGTCGCTGTGTGCAACAGCCTCTGGATGGGGGTTAACCTGATGAAGGTTTATAACACACGCATTTCAAAACTGGTTTAAAAATTTCATCGCCCATTACTTTCACTGTGAATATACGTGCATATACACTTGAAACATGTTAAATTATAGCTGTTGTATGAAAAAACAATTTTTTTACTTGGTAGGCTATTGCTACAGCCTAAAAGTTTGCCTTGTATTCCGTTATACAATCATTAAGCTAGATTCCTGTGGAAAGTGCATAATAATTTTCTAGCATTACTTATCAATAATTATAAGTGCTCTAAAATATTTCCTCATTCATTATAATCCTCTCGGAATTACTGAGGTTGTTTTTAATTAAAGCGTGTACTGTTTTGGCCGAAGTCTTCATGTCGATCTGAAAACCCGTACAAGTACTGTTACGAGCTAAGTCGGTAGGAATCAGGAGGTTAATAACCGGGAGCGTTCAAAGCTAATGCTTCGGACCATCGAGTGTTAGAGAGACGGTAAAATTCACTTGCAGATGCGATCTTACGAACCGTGACACACGATTCGAGTTCAGCAAGGCGTGGTACGCAATCTGTTTAGTAAGGACAGAGAGCCAGTTAAACCTGGGGGCCGCATTCGAATAGGCCGTCAGCTTGCCCGTCGATGGGAGAAAACGGGACTGTGGCTTATCATTGGCTCGACATTTGGAGTACTAAAGAGGGAGCACTAGCTGAGAGGATGGTGCAAGGATAACGCAGTAGCCTATACGCTAATCGTCCAAATGTCTTCGAACAGTGACTTTGGAGAACAGTGACTTGGGAGAACATTGAAAACCAGACATTAATTCAACGATGGTTAACACTTTGCTAACTGTGAATATAGGTTGCAGTGTGTCACCCCTCAAGGCCTGAAGGAAAGTTGTCGGCATAGAGTAATTTGTGGTCACAAAATACTATGAGTATGGATTTGTCTCCGAAATAATCACAACTTTCGGTCCTTACATTCTGAATTACTTTCAGTTCTCCGGATGTTCAAGCACAAACTATCTTTTCTTTATGAATAAATGGAGAGAGTAGGAAGACCGAGTAATGGCAGCTATTTATGTCATTTTTCAAGAAAATACTTATCTGAAAAAGTAGCTAACTTAAAGCAGAATAGCCAATGTGAATACTGGATCAATTATTGAAGCACTACAAGAAACATGTAGTTACTGGTGTTTCGCCATTTGTAGAGTTCGAGGTAAATGTCGACAAACGCAAAGAAACCAATGAGCAAGAGGTCACAAAAGAGAAGATAAATTATTAGATTCAGAGACAAGGCTATGATGATGCGGTGGTAGTACATGTCTGTGAAATGGAACATAGATAGAGACTGAAGGAAATTTATTTTCAAAGGCACTGTAAAGTATGAAACTGCACAATGAAAAACACCGATTCACCTGATTTTTAGGCCACTAATTTATCTTACTTTTTTCCAGATCTCTTTGAATTTTGTGGGCATCCTGGATGTCGTATCGCGTTGGGAAGCTCTTTTGTCACATTTCACTTCTTCATGGTCCTATGTGCTGGTGGAGGCTCTGTAATGGTTGGAGCAAGTGAGCTGCAGTAATATGAGGCCCCTGATACGTCTAGATACGACTGACAGATGACACGTACGTAGGCATCCTCTTTGACCATCTGCAGCGATGTATGTCGATTGTTCATTCCGACAGACTTGCGCAATTCCATCGGGACAATGCGACAACCCATGTACAGAATTGCTACAGAGTGTATCCAGGAACATTGAGTTTAAACTCTTCCGCTGTCCACCAAATTCCCCAGACAAGCATTATTGATCATATGTGGGATACTCTGAAACGTGCTCTTCGGAAGAGGTCTCCACCCCTTCTACTCTTGCAGATTTTTGGGCAGCCCTGCAGGATTCGTGGTGTCAGATTCCTCCAGCACTACTTCGGACACTGGTCGAGTCCACGCCACGTCGTGTTGCAGCACTTCTGCCTGCTCGCGGGTGACAGTGATATTAGGCAGGTGATCAGTTTTGGATCTTCAGTATAAATTCCTCGCATACGTTATATTTTATCAACAAATTACACTACCAGTTAATACAACTACAAACAAACTGACGATCATGAGAGTCCGATTGACGTTGTTTAACATTACTTCCTCTGTATAGGAGTACAAATTTTGGCCAGATTCCTTTTAAAATAATTTTCAAATTACAACTACTACAAAGACGGCGGTGCCCATTGGAGAAGCTCCTTGGTTCGAAGGACTTCAAGATCCCAAGGATACATTCCTGTAAGATAGGACCAGACAGGTGATGGCAACTTAAGAGATCTGGAGAGTTCCCTCAGTGCTCACTGTAAGACAGATGGCCATTCTGGGTAGCCATATCAAATATTACCTATAGTGACAGTCTGTTGTTGTCTGGCTCCGACAAGATTTTAATATGACCTAGCAGGGTCACTCGGCCTCACTTTTCTCGGTGTTCTGGTGCAGGCAGCAAGTAGCATCCTGGTCCATCACGGACTACCTCATGGACGACTGGCAGCCACTGTGCAATGTGACAGATTAAATGAATATCAATTTCGTATCTTACGTGAGATGTTTTCATACACTGTAATAGGAACGTGAATATGTCACCTGACATACTTAAGCGAAAATGAGCAGATATGACAGTTAAAACGTGCAGTATGCAATGCAAAGGGATGGCACTCAATCGACGGTATTCACCCACCGAAACTATATCCTGCATGTCAATGAGCAAGAGGTGAAGGAGGCTGCTGGAGGAAACGTTTCGTTTGGGAGCAGATGTGAGGGGCGACTTCATGGGATGAGTACAACGGGCTCTGGAAGCGCCTGGTGGCCCGGGACAACGAACAGGCCAGGTGACTCATCCAGGGGGGGGGGAGGGGGGGGGGAAGTAGCAGGCCACCGGAGAATATCCAGATGGATACAAACAAATCAGTGACAAAGTCGATCGCGAGAACTGTGCATGGTACTTGAAGTGCCGAAATTTCGACTCAATGTGATGGTAGGCCCTTTGTGATTGGCAGAAATACACTCCTGGAAATTGAAATAAGAACACCGTGAATTCATTGTCCCAGGAAGGGGAAACTTTATTGACACATTCCTGGGGTCAGATACATCACATGATCACACTGACAGAACCACAGGCACATAGACACAGGTAACAGAGCATGCACAATGTCGGCACTAGTACAGTGTATATCCACCTTTCGCAGCAATGCAGGCTGCTATTCTCCCATGGAGACGATCGTAGAGATGCTGGATGTAGACCTGTGGAACGGCTTGCCATGCCATTTCCACCTGGCGCCTCAGTTGGACCATCGTTCGTGCTGGACGTGCAGACCGCGTGAGACGACGCTTCATCCAGTCCCAAACATGCTCAATGGGGGACAGATCCGGAGATCTTGCTGGCCAGGGTAGTTGACTTACACCTTCTAGAGCACATTGGGTGGCACGGGATACATGCGGACGTGCATTGTCCTGTTGGAACAGCAAGTTCCCTTGCCGGTCTAGGAATGGTAGAACGATGGGTTCGATGACGGTTTGGATGTACCGTGCACTATTCAGTGTCCCCTCGACGATCACCAGTGGTGTACGGCCAGTGTAGGAGATCGCTCCCCACACCATGATGCCGGGGGTTGGCCCTGTGTGCCTCGGTCGTATGCAGTCCTGATTGTGGCGCTCACCTGCACGGCGCCAAACACGCATACGACCATCATTGGCACCAAGGCAGAAGCGACTCTCATCGCTGAAGACGACACGTCTCCATTCGTCCCTCCATTCACGCCTGTCGCGACATCACTGGAGGCGGGCTGCACGATGTTGGGGCGTGAGCGGAAGACGGCCTAACGGTGTGCGGGACCGTAGCCCAGCATCATGGAGACGGTTGCGAATGGTCCTCGCCGATACCCCAGGAGCAACAGTGTCCCTAATTTGCTGGGAAGTGGCGGTGCGGTCCCCTACGGCACTGCGTAGGATCCTACGGTCTTGGCGTGCATCCGTGCGTCGCTGCGGTCCGGTCCCAGGTCGACGGGCACGTGCACCTTCCGCCGACCACTGGCGACAACATCGATGTACTGTGGAGACCTCACGCCCCACGTGTTGAGCAATTCGGCGGTACGTCCACCCGGCCTCCCGCATGCCCACTATACGCCCTCGCTCAAAGTCCGTCAACTGCACATACGGTTCACGTCCACGCTGTCGCGGCATGCTACCAGTGTTAAAGACTGCGATGGAGCTCCGTATGCCACGGCAAACTGGCTGACACTGACGGCGGCGGTGCACAAATGCTGCGCAGCTAGCGCCATTCGACGGCCAACACCGCGGTTCCTGGTGTGTCCGCTGTGCCGTGCGTGTGATCATTGCTTGTACAGCCCTCTCGCAGTGTCCGGAGCAAGTATGGTGGGTCTGACACACCGGTGTCAATGTGTTCTTTTTTCCATTTCCAGGAGTGTAGTTTCCACAAAATAAAACGAACGCTCCTATTGGCCAAAAGGCCGTGACGTGTAGGATGAAAGGATCCAGGTGGGGGGACACTTTTGCTACGAGAGAAGGCCGAATGTTCCGAGAACTCTCCTCTGAACCAGCGTCAAGTGCAGAAAGGGCGCCTCACGCTCTGTACTGCGTAGAGGAGGAATTTTGAGTGAACACTGCGTTAACTTCGGCTGACACTCAGCTAGATATTAGCTGTAGCGTCGCTGAGCCCCAACAGCGGAGAAACGAACCAACCACCCAGTTAATTGTTCTAACGAGAACTGATAGGGCATTGTAATATGCATGCTGCTCCATCTATGCATGTGCATATCGCCATATTTCACGACGAGGGATGAGTGCATGATTCGCGCCTAGCGAGAAACAGTTTCTGCTGATAAAATCAACAAAGAATTTGGTAACTTTTATAGGTCTTTGAGAGGGAGAGAGCAGCTATGCAGCTGACAGCTCACCGCAGCTAAGGTAAATACTGGGTGCAGTGGTGTCAACTTGTTGGTTCATCATCTTGTGTCCACTGTGAACTCTAGCAACCTTGAGTAATCTTTTGTTCAGTTTGTCACAAAAACTAAGCATCCTCCATATACTTGATTGTCATCCTGAATAGTACTGAACCGGAATCCGATGATTTCTCATAATATTGGTCAAATTCACAATGTAGTAGTAAGAATAATTTTGTAAAGAACTATCTGGTTAAAATTTGATATTTTTGTGTTTAGAGCTATTTCAATTAATCAGGACGAAATGCGTTATCTTGACAACTGTCCTAACATTGTCACATTACAACTTATGTAAATTCGTGTACTTCTTTGATAATAATTCTGGATTAAAGACAATTTGTGTAAAGCTTAAACACCATTCTGCTCTGTCATAGAATAAGAGTCCACTCCTTACCCCAGTCATTTATTCCATAGACGCTAAAGCACTCACAGGGTGCTTCTGCTGCTGTCTGATGAAAGAAAAATAGTGGAACTGTCATAACTAGACTGTGATATACTGCGACCTACAGGTTAGGTAACGCACTACCGTGTTTCTCTGGTGCTCGCGGCTAGCATCTAGCCGCTAACCGCTAGCGTTGCTGCCACCGGATCATGGGGTCCCGAGTTACATTCCCAACCAGGTTGGGGATTTTCTCTTTCCGGAGACTGGGTGTTTGTGTTATCATTTCATCATCATCAGTGGCTAGATTCCAGTGTGAAAAAAATTGGACTACGTCAAAATTTGGACTTTGTATGGGCGCCGATGACCGCGCAGTTGAGCCCCCCCCCCCCCCCAAACCAATCATCATCCTTATCATCCGGTGCTCCTATCACTCCCTCGCTCATTTTAATGTTAGGGGCGTCAATGATTGCAGCTTTGTATCTAATTCTACTCAATAACACTGGCATTGTATTTACTTTCATAAAGTAAAAGGTTCTTCTGATCTTATTAATTTTTTTCTGTGATGATTACTGAGAATGTTCAGCCACACCCACTTTTGACACAAATATAGAATTTCTGTGAGGTATGGAAAATGCAGCTGTTGCATTATATACTTCTGTGAATAAACAGCAACGCCTAATCTCAGACTTTAAAAAGTGAGGTTTTCATATTTTCCGTACATGATGGCGATCGGGAAAAATAATGGGTCTCACTTCAGTTGTGTTGAAGTTGTGAAGACTGATCCATGCTTCGTCCACGAATGGAACACTCCCATGCAAAGGACAAGCCCTGGCCTCAAAAAATCTGGCCAATTAGAATGCCAAAAGTTGGAGGGAAGAATGCAGTATTCGATTCGAAGGTAGATGTTTTAAAATTATACCTCTATTTCACATAAAAGATACATTAAGAAATAGTTTATTAAAGCCCTACCAGAAGATGATGCCGCTTTCAAATACGAGGCAAGTAAGCTATCACGACTATCAGAAGCTAAGACAGAATGAGGGGTTTTTTCTCTGGCGTTGCTTTTGGCCACTAATCAAAGGTGAAGCAAAACAAAGTGAATGGAACTTAAATATCACTTTGTATATCCCTTAAATACGTTGTCAACAAGTTTCTTGGCGACTTAAAGTACCTTGATTACGAGAATTAGTAAGAAACATGCTGGATACCCTCAAAGCATTTCATCTTCAGTGAGCTTAAAGCTGTGGTTTCCACACTTTCGTGTCAGTTATGTCCTAGAAAACGTAAGTGGTCTGAGTGAGGAACAGGGACAGAGGTTTCATATACACATTAAACAAATGGAACGGGGGTACCAGGAATGAACGATTGCATGTGAGCATGATGACTGGCTACTGCACGATGTTACACAGGGATTGTCCTCAGAAAAAAAATGCAAGGGATAAATTCGTAGACGTGTTACCTGTGAGCTTGATCTATAATACTACTTGATATTCCTCGTCATTTCAGTACATAATATTCGTTTTATACTACCTTGTAAATCTTGAATGGAGACTGTATCCCCATTGTGGCTTTTTCCATTATTTTGATTCCTGTTCATCTACGTCACCGTGACTACCTTCGAGTAGTCCATATTCAGGGTGACTGCTTGATTCACGCCTGCAAGCGGGGTCGAGTTAGATGCTCCCAAAGCCACACGCTATGGCATCGCCTTCATTCTGTGCCATTTGTTAGAGGATGCGGTGGGCAGTTGAGGTGTAACCGAAGGGGCAGAGCTGGCTCATTAGCTATGGTATAGCAACTGCTGTAAGGGTCGCAGAAATCAAAACCCTGGGCCACGAGGTTGTGGGTTTCGCGTACGGCCGACGACCCCGTCTCAAAAATGGTTCAAATGGCTCTAAGCACTATGGGACTTAACAACTGTGGTCATCAGTCCCCTAGAACTTAGAACTACTTAAACCTAAGTAACCTAAGGACAGCACACACATCCATGCCCAAGGCAGGATTCGAACCTGCGACCGTAGCAGTTGCGCGGTTCCGGACTGAAGCGCCTAGAACCGCTCGGCCACGACTGCCGGCTGACCCCGTGTCAGTATGCAATAGGAGAAAAGAATTTGCTACGAATCTCCATTATAAGATGCCGAATGACCTGTTTTGATGATTGATTTGTAATCATCAAGAATTTTGGACTTGCCCCACTACATCAGACAAAATTTCACGTATCCCATTAAGAGAACGGTTAACATTTCATTGGAATACTGCTAAATTTTCCTGTATTCCTCACAAAGTCCATATCAGATCTTCAGTCCCAAGACTTGCGATGGAGGTGGAACAGGATGGCGTCGTAATTTCTTGATGACCTGGTGGTATGGAAATGAGATGGCTTGTTGGATCACAGTTTTTACAGGAAGTCGGCATACACTGTTCTCTACTTACATTTCTCCAGTAGTCACCACAGCTCCCTCAGTGCAGACGTTTCATACGCAGTTGTTCACAGAGCGCGAACCATCTACGACCAACTTAAAAAATAATCCGTAGGAATGGTTACAGCAACAAGCAGATAACGTGTGTTTAGAATGCAGCAGGAAGAAACGCTGGACGAATCACAAGTGTTTATGCCAATCAGCAGCAATACCCCCAGAAAAGTCAACAGTCGTCGAGCGACACAATGTGAAGTGTATTTCGCCCATACCATAAGGCATTGGCAGTGCTAACGCTTTCGCAAGCCGGGGTCCAGCAAATCCAATACGACGAGACGTGTCTTGGAAACTATGTAGAGTAGAAGAGAGGTGTCGTGAATGTAGATGCCACATTAAATTACGCCAGATCACAAAATCTGTCGTAGCCACACTAGAGATTTAAAAAAACCGAAACACTTGGGAAATTTTACTTCTGCGGGCGTGTGGTGAACGAGGCTATTTAAGTTTGGGTCGACCAGAGACCAATTAAGGGTGATAGAGGCCTACAATTGAGTGAAGTTTGGAATCCTACAGCGAGCCGTGCAAAAGCAAAGCTGGCCTGGACAGTGACAGAACAGAGACAGAGCCGAAGTTCTGAGCCGGTCGCAGCCACCCGGCGGCTGTACGGACGACGACAGGGGCGTACATTGGAGAAGATGTCGGCCAAAGTATATAAAACGCAGACCCAAGCAGAACAGCAATCATGGCAACAATTGATATTGCCGAAATATACTATTAGAGTCAGAATATGACCCGGGTATACACCCGAGAGTTCAAGTAAGAAATAGAGCGGCAAAAAGAAAAAAGAAAGAACGGGAGACAATCTCAACATTATTATCCCAAAGGCTCTGCTTCCTTTCATTTCCTGCTTTCCCATATTTCCTTAAGTTCCGATTTTCTAGTATCACTTTTCAAGAGTGAGGCACTTATTTTAAATTGTAATATAGCGGTATTACAAATACTTCTTGCGTTGCTGTTGGTTTCCGGTATATCGACACAGAGGGAAGGAGAATAGTATTGCTAGAGGCTTAAACGAAATGCTTGCGGCCGAGGCACCGATTTCAGATTGCTCGCTGCCGCTTAGCGTCGGCTGCAAAGTGCGCGCACTTGACGTGGCGGACTGCAGTCAGCCACAGCAGAAAGCTTACAACGGTTCAGCGTGTAAGGTGTCAGGCAAATCCAACACCTTCCATGAAAATCCTGACATGATAAGCAAATCCAGTAATATGTCGCATACCTCCTAATAAATCGTGACATTAAATTAACCAAAGTAATACGAGTAACGAGTGAGCAAATGGAATACCTCAGACTAACACAAGAATGCCTAAATGCATGTCATACCTTCCCACCATGAGACAGACGCAGTTCCGAGGGGAGAAAAGAGAACAGAAGCCGAGAACAGGTGTTAAGCTAGAAGGCCCTACGATAAGGGATGGACACCCACGTGCCAGCTAATCACCAGGACCACCCCCCAGCCCATGTTAAAAGCTAGAGCCCTCCAGAAGAACAGTATAGATCTTACGATAACACAAAAAGGGCCACACCAGCCGCAAGTTTTAGCGTGAGACTTTTTCGCGTCTCTGTTACGTTGCAAACTTTAAAAACATTGCCCCACCACGAAAAGTATACCGTTTCTCATTGGATAGACATAATTTTTGTAGGCGGAGCTTAAGGTTAACGTCGAGACCCTGATTGGTCAGATGAAAACACAGCCAGATAGTTTTTTTCAAAACCAACTTCGGTAAATTGTAGTAAGGAGAAGTTAGGAGAGAGCTGCTTCCGAGACGGCGAGCTGTATGGAGCTGCGCCGGCCGCCGCCCCGTGACGAACGCCGACAAGGTAATGAACGCACGCGATACCGCATTTTTGAGCGCATAAGGCTTCACTCAGAACTGCAGAAGTTTCATCTGTTACATCCCGTTCTTACGTAATACTAGTGTCGATCATCAATTGAACCTCATGGTATTCACATTTGCTACGTAAGTTAAAATCTGAAAAGCGAAGATTTTTCTGTTATATAATTATTGAGAAGCCACATCAGCCACTGTAATTTACGACAAGTTAGATAATTAATTAAAGAAATTTGAAGGTCACTGCAGACCATTTTGATAGTTTTCTCTTTTGTGAAACTTAATTTAAACCTAGATTATAGATGTGATATGGCATAGGTCATCCTTCGATCCATTGTAGAACTTGGAAACCCACTCAGGGAATATTAGTTCACATTTTTGTTGAACGCAGTTGGTTTTTATCATCCTGTATTGAAATATTTCCTTTTATCTATAGTGCAATTTATAAACAATGTTTTGTGAGTAGAATAAAATTTCTAATGGTAAACTTAACCGCTTTTTCGACGTTATTTTACCAGCTAACTAAAAATAGGAAAGCCTTTAACCCCTTCCACTAAATTTAGTTAGTATTAAGACTCTTTTACAGGGAGTGCAGTGGAGCTGACGCTGAAATCATTAAGTATTTGGTTATATCATCGCTAGACTCAATGAACTCCTCTGAACTCTGCATGTCATGTGTGGTCTGGCGTCTCCTTACCAGCAACAGGTCCCAGGTTCAAACTAGTCAATTCCCTAAAAAACACGCTCAGAGCGTCGTTGCGCGGAAGTGGTAGGGAGACACGACTTAGAACAGACAGACACCACGCTGAATGTTAGAAACGGAAAAAAAGTTGTGTGTTCTGATCCCGCAGAACACTCGTGCGTCTTATTCGTCACAGTGTAGACGTACTTATGTTACACAAGTCTACTTCAGTGAATATCCTGGGACTAGATTACAACGAACACTTAAATCACGAATTTGGATACACAGAACTGACGACTCTCAACGACTTGTCTTATACCTGTTTACGTTTAACCAATGAAGGACTCTCTTTCAGGTTTCCGTGGAGTGGAAGGGTAGGGTTGGGAAAAACCGACAGGCTAAAACGGGTACCGGTATTTTAGTTCTGGATAACCGGCATTTTACAGATTTTTGGTCTCAGTTATAACAAGTGTTTTTTTATTTTTAAAAATCGAGTAAAAAACGAAAAAGCGCTAAAAATTTTAGTTTTTAAACAAACCTTTTAAAAAAGTTTTATTCGTAAAATTTGCATAGTTTAAAATATTGCGTTGTAAAATGACGGGAAAAGGAGCAAGTGCTATTTTAACAACAATGCCGACAAAAACGAACAACAAACACGTGGTGGAAGAACTAGCACAGTATTGCTGAGAATGATGTCCCTCTTGCCCTGTGTCGTAGCTACGTGCTGTGTAGAAGACTTGCGCTCACCTCGTGTACACTGCAGTTTCTCGGTGGGTCGCTGGAAATTACAAAATGTCATCGACCATAGTCTGGAAATATTTTTACGAAGTGACGTAGCGATGAAGTACAATACTTTATTTGCTTTCAATAACGGAAGATTTATCTGCCATTTCTATGACAAAATGAATGGGGACGGAAATTATGGTAACAGTAGTAAATGAAAAACTTGATTCATTCACAGTGTACAATGAAAAGAGAAAGGTGATCTGCTGCCTTCGTCTATCTAACATGGTTGTATCTGCTCGTTGCAGTTGAAAACTGACAGATTACACCAAAAACATTCTTCAACCTCAGTTTTCACCCCTTAGGTGTTACTATTCGTAATGCTCAAATACTAGTATCACCCTCGATACCAACACGATTTTTGAGTTGTGTTTCAAAAGGATTTAATAGGAGGATACTGGTGATTTTTCGAAGTATAACCACTTATCGTTTGCGGAAAGCAGAGAACGATGGCTGGACTACGTTTCCCTTTATCGCCTATTTAATTTAATATTTTGATTTCGTGTATCTTTAAACTGTGAGACAAAATTTTTCATTGTGTTTAAGATTTCTACGTTTATCACAGCAAATAATAGGAATAAAAATAGAAAATCGGTTATTTCAGAAACCGATTATTCTGACCGGTTTTAACAGTAAGGTTAAACTGGTCTGAAAAAAAAAAGAAACGATATATCCGTAAACCTGTTGTGTCAGCGATAACAGCCATCCCTATGTGTGGGTTTCTCTGCTACACCTGTGGTGACGTCAAAGCATCTGTCGCGGCGTCCACAAAACAGCAGGTTGCCCAGCAAATAACAGACAAATTTTGGAATACAAGCATAAACGTGAACTAGTACATGCTACGTAAGTATGTCATTTAATATCAAACTCGAAACCTTATTTACTCATTCATCTTACGACAAAACTAAAAAACATGCATAGCGTTTACTGATTTATGTTTAATGCAGGGAGTGCAGAAATTTTAAACCGAAGAAGACGTTCATGGGAATCTTATCAAACTAGAACTTCTAAATTTCTGTACCCTCACAAGCTATGTGGCGTGAAGAGTCCGGTCATCTGCTGCGTCTGAAATCGCCTTCCTTCCCTGCGGTGTTTCATATAATGTTTAAGATATCGATACAAGGGTTTTCACGAATGATTAGTGAATAGAGTTGAACATTTTATTGTTAAGATAAGTAATCGGTATTTTCTCGTGCATCATACTTAACTATTTATGTTATGTGATTAGAACAAATTTTGAACGTAAGAAACTGTAAATTTAAATTAGAACTAATTGCTAAGTATCAACTAATGTCTTTGGTAACAATGGAAACCTCCACGCTTCAAAATATTATATTTGTACTTTGTACAGTTGGCGGGAGGCTGTGAAGTAATGGAGAAATGTGTTAGTATTGAGGTACGAAGGCACATTGTAGTTGAAAATAATAGCTCAAGGATGCAAATAAGTGTTATACTTCGTTATTCTGAAGTTTGGAAGTTAAAATACAAATATTCAAAAGCACCAATACTTAATTCATTTAGTAGTTAGTGATTCAACAGCCTTTCAGAAGCCTAGCATCGCTAAATGTTCTTCGTAAAAACCCCACCTGTGGGCTGTCACGCCAGTAAGAACAAAACTAAGCCAACGTCAAGGTTGTGAGCTAGACAAAAAATGTTTTCGTCAAGGCGAATATACCCTTCAACGCAATTCCATTCAGTACAATGAGAAACGTATGTTACATGAATAAGTGATTTTTTAGACAGTACCGAATCGGTATATTACACGTAGCAAATGTTTCTGCGAAGGGAGTCAGAATGCCATAAGCCACTAGCGCAGCCGGAAAGAAGCATTAACATGCTGCCACCGATGCTTCATTTTTGCCGCTATTAAATGAGCATACTGGGTAAGAGATAAAATCGCGAAAAACAATACATTTAGTGTCTACCTGCTAATTTGTGCATGCGATACCGGTACAGACTGAAATCTTTGGGGCACTGTACCGTAGCACACCTCTAGAGAAACAAAGAGAGGAATAAAAAATGGAGTAGCTAGTAATGAAATGGATCAAAGTGTGATAATTTGTTTCGTCTGTTTGAATCGGATTTATAATGCAACAATCTACGTTGAGTTGGTGGAAATATTCAGAAACAACGAACGTACTGCGGCGGCGCGGTTCTCTCCGTCCCTTTACGACGAACCTGCACCTACCTGTGAACATTGTCTCAGCAGATCATCAGTAGGAAAGCCGAGTGAAACCTACTGTACTTCGACTGAACCAGGCTGCAGTTCGAATCACTAATCTATGTTTCGGGTGAAACACGAAATGAAAGGTTGGAAATTTTGTCCTCAATTAATATATTCTGAAACTTAGGTGAACAAGTATCACTGCCAAGCCCGTGCTAGTCTTAACACAGTCACTCACAAACCCTTTCACTCACGTTAGCAAGTTTATAGTGTTGCATTTCCCGAAAACGTAATAGCTACAAAAATACTAATTGTTTTTGATTGAGAACGCTCGCCGAATAAGTCTGTCGGTACCAAGTGCAGTCACAGTTTTTAGCTACCGACCTGCTCAATACGCCACGCGGAATATATGTCTTTTCTCGTCACAAAATTCACTTAAAAATTCCGAAATTTCTACACACACATCGGAATAATTATGCCGTCACTTTCCAACACTTTTGATGTATGAAACACTGCTAGATCCGGCAACTTACCATTTCCTTCGGAACTACTACTGCACACATCCGATCTCTTTCATGGCTAGGCTTCGACTCCTCCCTCTAGAGTACTCTGTCTTCTCTATCAGCAGAGAAAGGCGCGCGAAGAATATTGCTTTACCACTGGTCAGTTTATTCAACAGCCAATAGCAAAACAACATTCTCCCGCGTCAGCCCACGCTTTTCATCGATAACCAATCGCAAAATAGTAAACTTCACGACTGCACTTTTTACCGACGTAATTATCTAATATGCTGAAGTTTTGTTTATGCATTAAGTTATTTACTATTGTTATTTATACCCGAATTAACTTTCCCTTTATCATAAACTTGCTTTACAAAACTATTCTATAAAAGTCCCCTTTGTCCATATCCATACTTCCTCGAAACGTTCCCACACTAAATCCTACTACATAACTCGTTAAACAATTATCTTCATATTAATCTTAAACCACACTCAAGCATCATTCATACTGCTAAATCACATTTATAACATTTTACATACACAAAAAGAAATAATAACACTTTATGAAAGTACTAGAGCAGTTTATGAAAAACATTCTATTACTTTAGTGCACTCTAGTGGACACAATTGAAACTACAATCACAGTCCCCCTATCCAATATTGTCCTCTATCGGCTGATACATAAACTACGTGCGCGTCCCGTCTTGCGTCACCCTCTGTCACTCTCCAGCTCTGAGACACATCTCCCACTTAACCGCCTCCGAGGCAGGATCGTTATATGGCCCTACGCCTCAGTAAGACATTGGTTAAGTAAGTTAATAAATGTCGTGTGACTAGGGCCTCCCGTCGAGTAGACCGTGCGTCGGGTGCAAGTCTTTCGATTTGACGCCATTTCGGCGACTTGCGCGTCGACGGGGTTGAAATTATGATGATTAAGACAACACACAGTCCCAAAGCGGAGAAAATCCCCGACCCAGCTGGGAATCGAACCCGGGCCCTTAGGATTCACATTCTGTCGCGCTGACCACTCAGTTACCGGGGGTGTACAGTGGTTAAGTGGCACAGAAGCATAGCGTGTGCCTGAACAATTCTGAATGACGAAGAAGCTCTGAAGAAACGGGAATCGCAGCAGCAGAACTTTGTACGTTAAATGCAGCGTATCGCTACCGAGGGTATAGTGAAAAACGCGGAGAACAGCTTGGATCAGTTTTCAGCTACGTATTATTTTGGACGTGACAAGTTGGGCAGCCCGATGAGTTCCGCCACAGATCACACAAATAGGAAAGAACCACCCAGATCCTGACAAGCGCAAATGTTGCAGCTCTTTGGGGCTAATACAGGCGGTCTCTCTGCTCATTTAACCACCGGGTACGGGTGCTGCGTTAACTATGATCCCGACAAAAAAGAGTAGAATTAGCAGTATAATTACGTGGACTCACTATTTTCGAAAAACGTCAAGAGCCAATCGTAATAGGGATTCCCGTGGTATGGGAGAGCTGCATCAAACCAGTCTCAGGACTGAAGACTACAACAGCAACAACACGAAGCTGAAGGTTATGCGAGAATGCCAATAAGTATAATCATGGCAAGATGTCCCGGGGGAGTTTAGGCTTCAAGACAAATCCTAGCTGATTTTTTATTCTTTCTTCATGGCATGCTCTGCCTTCTTTCTCTTTCCTCGGATTTAGAAAATCGTTGCGTGGAAGGCATTTCCAGAATGCCGACAAGGTTATTTTCGAAGTGGAACGTTTGCTATTATGATAGAATGCCGATTTCTACACCAAGCAATCCATCTCTGGGAACAATGTAAAAATATATCGCGTTGAAGACTGAATATGTACAGAAGGACTAACACAAAACTACTGTCGCAGCATGACTTTTCTTTTCGGGGAGGCAGCTAAAATTCTGCTACCACCCCTCGTCTATTTGGTTTCTGAATCTTTCAGGCAGAATTTTTACTCCTGATGATGCAATCAAACTGAAATGTAGTTGGAACTCCTGAAGTGCTGCTCCTACGACTTAGGGCACAGAGCCACCGTAAGGTTTGGAAAGCAGTAGGTGAGGTAATGGTGGAAGTAAATTTTTAAGGACGACTAGCAAGTAGTGCTCGGGTAGCTGAGCTGGTAGAACATTTTTCCCCAAGAAACGAAGGCCCGGAACTCGAGTCCCGGTCTGGCACACAAATTTAATCTTACAGGAAGTTTCATACCAGCGGTCAGTCCGCCGCAGAGTGAAGATATGATTCTGAGGGTAGTTATTTACGCTAGCACTATATAAGTCACGAAAAGATTACAAAGACGAAAACAGCCGATAAATAAATGGCTAACTTTTCTCTCATCTCTATTAGTTATCACCAGTTAGCTCAAAACGTCTCATTGCTTTCTTTGACTTGTTGACGCAAGTCATCTAAGTAATCTCAGGACATAAGGAGATATTTAAAAACGAAACTTCATGAGGATCCAGTTTAATGCAGATGGTACTTCCGTACTTTTTATGCCGTCATAATGTCTTTCAAATTCGTCTGTCCTGAGCGTTTCGCAAGCTATTGTGAGAAGGTGATCCACGTCGAGTGCTAACCAGGATACAGTCAAATAATATCGCATATGTATGATTGCCTCCTATAATATTTGGCTAATAGAAGGTAGTTTACAGCGGTAGTGTCTTTGGCTAATGAGTGAAGCATCTACGGAGCCGGTTTCGATTAGAGTCACTGCTTCAGTTTTCAATAAAATTCATCAAAGGCAGCCGAAAACTTCCGGCATTAGGAGTCGCCCTGATTCTGTCAGAGGTCTTGTTATAGAGGGCGGAGGAGCCGTCAAGTGTGTCATTCGGATCAAAACGGAAGGGCAAAAGGGCAGAAGAAAAAAAATTAATTACTCTTCCTATGAATCATGAAAATTCAGGTACTCCGTATCTGATTGCGATTTTTAAAATATTCTCGAATATATCTTTACAATTATACTGTAATGCTCCGGCGCGCAACAGACAGCTTACCGCGTCTTGCCGCAGCAACTGCATGAAAATTCTGCCTTCAGCAACATGATAACGGATTACGGAAGTGTCCGATTCCACCTGTCTGATTTGACCCATGACGTCATCAATACGGCGGAAATGGCTATTCTAAGCGTCTCCATAATGGCGCCTGTGATGTGACTACATAGACACGGCAACAAAAACGAAAGTACGTATAAATAAGAGGTCAATCGCAGCTGACGATACCAAAACACCTACGCCAACAGCAAAAACTACGGAAATTGGACTCAGGCATTTCCCTTCAGCACAGCTGACGATACAAAAACACCAATATCCACATTTAAAACTACGAAAATTTTAATCGGTGATTTCCCTTGACCTATGTAGGTCAACCACAACTATTTGTACGAAAAAACCAACGCCTATAACTACAAAAAACAAAACGAAAACACCTCAAAAATTCAAAAGTCAAACATTATAAACTTCGCGTCGTAATTACGTCACACACCACAACACCCTTATGTCATGGGTCAGAGCAGACGGGGTAATCTGACGCTTTCGTTGAGCCCATGATGAAATAATCAAAAACGGAATACTGCGATCCACGCAGAGTAAAATGCATGGTCACAGTTATTTATGTAACTACTCCCCCTCCCCCTTTTCATTTTTTATAGAAATGAAATGAGTTTAGCCAACAAGCCTTAAAAGGTGTAAAAATGGAAGGAATCAATAGTAACTTTTAATTTGCTATATTTTGGAAACTAACGATTCACACACTGACAAATTTTTCTCAGTCTTTTCTTTTCCTGGGACAGTTTGATCCACAAAAACTTTAATTATTCCGCAATGTTTTTAATGATTAAACACCTATCTTGTCATGAAGATACCATATATGGATACACAGATCTGACAAAATCCCTCCAACAACGCACAGCAAACGGAAAATTACCAAAAATCCGCGAGTAGGACAAACATCTCATCTGGCGCTACTAGCACGTTCAGGGCAGACTGCCATTTCTCCTGACGCGCGGCTTCTCTTCACGCCAGGCTGTGTCCCACTACTGTCGACAACTGTTCTCTCGCTACCCCTGGACACAGTAATACCTCAGACTGTTTGTATATGCACACAACAGCAGAATCGATATCCAAATTCATAAAAAAAAATCTACTTTCAGCCCTAAAATACACTTCAGCGTAAGTCCAAGCCATTCCGGCGGAAGAAAAAACCAATAGCCAGACCAGCCAAGAGGGGCTGAGAAAAAAATTCACAGAATCAGGTAACTATCCCACCACCAGTGCTAAACACATTGGGATCACTTGTTTTAGGGGCCGAACCAGCAAAGGGCAGCCCGCAGCAGTACTCAAGATAAAAATCACAGGGAAAACATGCTTACAGCGTGAGACATTACATCAGATCGCACAACCAGAAGGAATGCTCTCACCAACCATCACTTGAAATAATCAGCCATCAGGAAATCCAGCGTTAAGAAAATACTATACCAGCGAAACACGCCAGCCGCTCCATAGGAAACATTCGGACAGGTCGCGCCAGGCATCCACGGCACAGCCCAAACCGTCGGCCACAGAAACACCGGTATCCGTTCCTCACTGCTTGAGACCTGGAGCCCCACCTCCAAGCTGCGCGAGACGGCCAGCAGACGGCGCTGCGCCCCAAGCCGAGCGCGCAACGTAAAGATAGCACAACGTGCCCAAATCGAGATAGCACAACCGAGCCACACGGCTCAATTATGATCTCTGCATTGGCTCCCTTATTTGGATCTCTGGAAGAGGACTGCTAACGGAGAGGTGACCATACGAAAAGCATTTAATAATCAGCGAACATACAGAGGAGTCCAAAAAAATGTATCCACTGTTTTAAAGTCCATAACTTGCAAACTAATTGACGTAGTTGTCTCGTTTTTGGTGAAAGTGTAGCTTAACGTCCAATTTAAAGATATCAATGTAGGTGTTCGAAATGGCCACCATTAACTTCCACACACAAACGATGCCGCTGAACTGCACCACGAACCACTGACTGCAAAGTGTTCAGTTGGATATTTACACATGAATGTACTATGGATTCTCGAAGTTCATCCAATGTGCGTGGCTTTTGTCGATAAACGACGTCCTTTAATGTTCCCCACACGTAAAAGTCCAGAGGAGTTAGGTCTGGGGAACGTGGTGGATACTCCACAGCGCTTCTACGGCATATCCATCTTCCTGGTAGATTTTCGTCGAGATACGCCATAACACGATTTTGGTAGTGGGCTGGGGCACCATATTGTTGAAAGTAAACACTTCCATCTCCATACAAGTCTCGGATGGCAGGTAAAATGGATGTCTGAAGCTTCTGAAGGTACACCTCACCGGTAACTGCGCCGTCAAAGAAGAATGGCCCAATCAAGCCCCGGTAAGACAACCCACACCACACATTTACTCCTGGCAAATTCACGGCTTTGTCTACATGGACGTTCGCATTTTCGGCGGCACAGTAGGTGCAATTGTGGTGATTTACTGTACCATTGAGTTTGAACTGTGCCTCATCAGACCACGCTATCATCTCTGCAAATTCTTCATCGTTGCGCACCATGTTAGTAAACCATTCGCATTACTCCATTCTACGATCTGGGTCGTCCTCGTTCATTGCATGTAGCAATCGTGGGATGTAGCACTTCCACTTTCCTGTCTTCAAAATTCGCCGAACACTTGAGCGACTCACTCCAGTTTCACGGGCACGCTGTCTCACAGACTTCTGTGGTGAGCGAGTAAATTGTTGTAACAGACGATGGGACTTAGCTGGACTTGTTACTGTTACAGGTCGTCCAGATCGTTGTTTGTGTACATCTTTACCACAGCCTTCGGTATCAAATTGGTCTCGAATGCGACGAATCGTTAAACATGTCGGTGGCTCTGTTTGATACTCATTTCGCCATTGCCGTTGAACCTCATTAATGCTTTCGTACTTAAAATACCACTTCAAAACCGACTTCCTTTCATCGAATGTAAGCCTTGGGCCAGTTATGTTTACTCGAGTAACTAGGTGCTCCTAAGAACAAAACACTGACTAGAATGAGATTTTCACTCTGCAGCGGAGTGTGCGCTCATATGAAACTTCCTGGCAGATTAAAACTGTGTGCCGGACCGAGATTCGAACTCGGGACCTTTGCCTTTCGCGGGCAAGTGCTCCACCAACATTTTTTTTTTTTTCGGCTCGTTGCTGATCGATGTGTTTGGTCGTTGCGGACGTCTCATGACATCCGGTTAAGTTCGTTTTGTTGATCCTTCCACTCAGTTTTTTATTACAGTGGCCAACTGGCTCTCTGATCGAACACGCTGAGCTACCGTGCCGGCTAACTGAGCTACCCAGGCACGACCCACGTCCCGTCCTCACAGCTTCACTTCTGCCAGTACCTCGTCTCCTACCTTCCAAACTTTACAGAAGCTCTCCTGCGAACCTTACAGAACTAGCACTCCTGAAAGAAAGGATAGTGCGGAGACATGGCTTAGCCATGGCCTGGGGGATGTTTCAAGAATGAGATTTTCACTCTGCAGCAGAGTGTGCGCTGATATGAAACTTCCTGGCAGATTAAAAATGGTAGAGCACTTGCCCGCAAAAGGCAAAGGTCCCGAGTTCGAGCCTCGGTCCGGCACACAGTTTTAATCTGCCAGGAAGTTTCAAAACACTGACTATCTGGCGACTGTCATCTGACAAAACAAAACAACGCAATACAACGCTTGTGTGGCGACTGCCGAAACTACAAACTATTAACACTACCAAAGATGAGGCAACTCCGTCAATTAGTTTGCCAGTTATGGACTTTTAAACAGTGGACACATTTTTTTGGACCCCTCAGTATAATGTTCTCCGGGACGGGGCCGCGGAATGTCAGAAGTCTGAACGTAGTTGGGAAGCTAGAAAATCTGAAAGCGAAAATGAAAACGCTCAATTGTTCGTTATCACCGAAGTGAAACGAACGGCGGATGAGGGTTTCTGGTCAGATGAATGTAGTGTAACATCAACAGCAGAAAAAAATGGTATCACGGGAGTAGGATTCGTTAAGAATAGGTAAAACGGCATATAGTGAGACACTTTGAACTTGGTTCAATAGATGGTTGCTGTCCTTAAGTGTGAATAAATGTAAGGTAACGCCTATAATAAAGAGAAGTAACAAGATTAGTCGTGAACAGTTTTAGCCCATCTTACACAGGAAGTATTCAGGGCTAACACTAAGCAGCGATCCGCCCCCGGTAGCTGAATGGTCAGCGTGGCGGATTGTCAATCCTCTGGGCCCAGGTTCGATTCCCGGCTGTGTCAGAGAATGTTCTCCACCCAGGGACTGGGTGTTGCGCTGTCATCATCATCCTATCATCCTCATCGACTGAAAGAACCAGTAGCCGGCGAACGGTCTGCCCGACATGGGCCCTAGGCACACGATTAAATTAAAAAAACTAAGAAGCAAAAGCATATGGAACGATTGCTTAAAATCAGTACTATGGTAGGGGAATGCGACATTTACACTTTTTTGGTAGGGATCTGAAGAACTGCGGTGTACCTTAATCCTATTGTTCCAGTGTTTTGAGACCTTGTCAAGTAAACTTGACAGCAGGCGTGGAATAAATTCAGA
The DNA here is from genome assembly GCF_023898315.1 of Schistocerca nitens. NCBI lineage: Eukaryota > Metazoa > Arthropoda > Insecta > Orthoptera > Acrididae > Schistocerca > Schistocerca nitens. The sequence goes on along the minus strand of NC_064620.1, from coordinate 533,079,185 downwards.
GCAACTTTGCTAGGATTGCGACAAGACGGTACAGCCGATACGGAAGTGTAGCATAAGTGTTCTAATAATTTATTGGGAATCCTTTAAAAGAAAGGCAACTAAGTTCTCGCGAAATATTGAAGTTTTCTTTTCTCTGTCTTACCCTATAGATTTTATCCTCTTACCCTATAGATTTTATCCTCTACAGCTGCCTCTAGTACCATGGAAATTATTCCTTGATATCCACACACTAAAATATCTATTTAACATTGTAAAGCCTACATTTGATTTCTTTGAGATAATTCAGCTAATTCGTTATATAGCTACCGACTTTGAGTTCACTAGCTTAGTCTATTTCACTTCAGTTCTTTATATACTGATTAAGATTACTAAATTGCAGTACATTAAAGTCTTTTATATAGATCTGTTCATTTTACTGTAGTGAATTCAGAATCAAGGAATTGAAGAAATAGATCTTCTATGATAGCAGTTTGTGTTTCTTGGACTCGCTGCTCGTATCTCATACATATTAAAAAGATGTCGCCGTAGAATTCTGTATGCTCCACGCCGCTGCATCTGCTCTTTCTTGCGATCTTAGAACTTGAAAAAGGATTCACCGGAGCACTTCAGACGGACTGGATACTACCATGCAATGTAGCGCTCTTCATGGAATATTGATAACTGGTGTGCATAAGGAGAAAATTTAAATTTGGTGAACGACTTTATTGGAAAACTCTTCCGTTTATAAAGCTGGATAGCCAACAAGTTTCAACCCACGCCCATTCCTCACGGTTTCCAACTTTCTGAATGCTACCTGTAGTTTTCTTCGAAGAAAAGCATTACACCTTGTTATGTATCTTGGATTTATTCACAGAAAACCGTTTGCCAGCCCAGTCCCGGAAAAAAGTGAAATCGTAAGGTAATTCTTCGCGCTACACACAACGAATCAGTGACAGCTTAGCATCCCACGAGTAATGCAGCACTCTTAAGACTTTATGGATATTGTTATCGCTGCTTGCGACTAACTAGAAGTTGAAAAAAAGTTTATTTATAATTCCTGCAGAAAAGAAGCCGCAAATCACATTTCAATAAATTTTCTCTCAAGTCAGCGATGTGTATTAATACCATTTATTGTCAATATGTTTTAACTTGCGACAAATTAATCATCGTACTTAGTTAGCGTCGTTATATTTCATTATAACAAAAGTCCTGTTGTTCTAACCGATCTTCTTTTCAAGTTTTCCCCCTGTTACTCGTCAGTTCTCCGGAGAACGTCCTCATTTTTCACCTCATGAGTGCGAATTATTTCAAACATGCTTATTTCTCACCACATACCAAACACTTAAGTTCTCTTCCATCCCGGTTTTGCCAGACTCCACTGTTCACATTCATACAATGCAGTACTCCAGATGTAACTTCTCAGAAATTTCTTCGTCGAATTAAGGCTGATATTTGATAATTGGAGACTTCCCTTGATCAGAAACGACATCTTTGTCCGTGCTAGTCGATTTTGATGCCCTCCTTGCTATACTTGTCATATGTTATTCTGCTTCCAACGAAATACTATTCTTTCACTTCAGCCAATTCGTTGTTAGCAATTCTGACGTTAACTTTATCTCTAATTTAATTTCTGATAATCCTGATTTCTGATTCCTTCGGTGTACTATCAATTCAAAGGGCGTGCCCATTACACCGTTCATTTGATTTTGTACGAGGGCACCGAGAGAGGTGGCGAACTAGTTTGTACACCAAACTCGCATTCGGTTCAACTCGCGTCCGGTCATCTTGATTTAGGTTTTCCGTGATTTCTCTTAACCGTTTCCCCATCCTTCCTTAATGCGATGGGACCGATGACCTCGCTGTTTAGTTCCCTCCTGAAAAATCAACAAATCTATACGAGGACGTGCTGAAAAGTAATGACACCCCAAAGCTTTTTAAATAAAACAGATATCAACTTTCTGCATTGTTATTCCTTCTGCCTACAAATATGGAACTCTCTGCATCTAGATGACTCGGAATTGTAGCGTGTAACATAGCGGAGTGTAGCGTAACTATGTCGGTACGTGAGAAACATCATACGATATCTGAATTTCTGATTAGACATGGAGCGCCCTCTACTTCATCCATGCAATGCCAGAACACACACGAGGGCTGCGACATCTGCAGCAATCCCACGCCTTGGGTTCACTGTCACTGATCGTCCTCCACACAGTACCGACTACGCCCCAACCGATTTTCATATGTTTCCAAACATGAAGCTACCTACTATGACCTCACTTTGATAATGATGATGCGGTGCATGCAGTGGTGATTCTGCGGCTTTTTAAATAAAACAAATATCAACTTTCTGCATTGTTATTCTTTATGCCTACGTTCTTTGGAAAAAATGATCTCGCGATGCGAGAACTGTATTCGTCGCTCGGTGACTATATTAAGACATAAATATGTAGACATGAACAATAATGTTGAATGTTAATAATGTTTGTTTTGCTTAAAAAGCCCATGTTGCGGGGCGCCATAGCCACATGGCTGTCCGGAGGCTGGTTTTCTTGCAATCATACTGTCTCGTGACCACCGCTGCTAGCAATCACGTACAGTGGCTACATTCCCGCCTAGTCTTTCTAAAGTATCGCAGACGCAACATCCGGAACCTTCTACATCTACATCTACATCCGTACTCCGCAAGCCACCTGACGGTGTGTGGCGGAGGATACCTCGAGTACCTCTATCGGTTCTCCCTTCTATTCCAGTCTCGTATTGTTCGTGGAAAGAAAGATTGTCGGTATGCCTCTGTGTGGGCTCGAATCTCTCTGATTTTAATCTCATGGTCTCTTCGCGAGATATACGTAGGAGGGAGTAATATACTGCTTGACGCCTCGGTGAAGGTATGTTCTCGAAACTTCAACAAAAGCCCGTACCGAGCTACTGAGCGTCTCTCTTGCAGAGTCTTCCACTGGAGTTTATCTACCATCTCCGTAACGCTTTCGCGATTACTAAATGGTCCTGTAACGAAGCGCGCTGGTCTCAGTTGGATTTTCTCTATCTCTTCTATCAAACCTATCTGGTGCGGATCCCACACCGGTGAGCAGTATTCAAGCAGTGGGCGAACAAGAGTACTGTAACCTACTTCCTTTGTTTTCGGACTGCATTTCCTTAGGATTCTTCCATTGAATCTCAGTCTTGCATCTGTTTTACCGACGATTAATTTTATATGGTCATTCCATTTTAAATCACTCCTAATGCGTACTCCCAGTTAATTTATGGAATTAACTGCTTCCAGTTGCTATCCTGCTATATTGTAGCTAAATGATAAAGGTTCTTTCTTTCTATGTATTCGCAGCACATTACACTTGTCTACATTGATATTCAATTGCCATTCCCTGCACCATGCGTCAATTCCTTGCAGATCTTCCTGCATTTCAGTAAATTTTCCATTGTTACAACCTCTCGATATACTACAGCATCATCCACAAAAAGCCTCAGTGAACTTCCTTGCTGCTTTATTGTACGACCAGCTTAAACTCGGTGAGGTGTTAATAGTGGCGTCTGTCTACTTAACGGTGTTCTTGATTTACGCCAACTCACCATGTCTGATCTCCTGATTTACATCTTCAGAGTGGAGCTGTTAGCCCCTGTCTGAAGGGAATGGCACGAAATTTTAACAGCGGCCATTTTTCGGATGTAGAAACACGCCTAGCAACTTTCGTTTCTGTCTAACATCTCCTTCTTGGTTTTGCAATTCTTTATTCCGTATAATAAATCATCTCAGTGCATAATACAAATTCTTTACCTTTGTTGTATAGATGGGATATTAGATATAATAGAAATCATCAGCTATTTCATGACAGATATTGCATAATGATGAATGTACGTCACATCATCTATTTCCAAGTTCCCAAATTCAAAAAAACGGGTATTATGAATCTCTAGATTCTTGCATTTATTTTGTGGCTTTCTTTTCGTAAACAAGTCACCAATATTACATATTTGTATTTAAACAAACTGTCATAAGAAACCTAGAAAAAAGGTCCATGACACTCCACGTTCAGTTGGTCACTTCCACAGAATTTCTCAGAAATCCGCAGGCACTGGAGGACGGGGAGAGGAAAGAAGGGAAGTAGATGGGGTGAAAGGAGGTTGCGCAAATCACTAAAAAGGCCGCTCTTTATTGTGAAACAACAAGTGGGTTTGAAGTCCCGCCGCCCACAATGAAAACTAAATTCTGTGGCAGGCAGAAATGGTTATGGTTCGCAAAGCACTGATAGTTATTCCAGCAACATTATTTAGTAAGCAAATTAGTTTCTTGGAAGGTAAGAAAGAATTTTAATCACATTCTATTGTAGTATTGAAATAAAGAATTATATATCATTTACAAATGACACCATTCATAAAAGATCACGATATTTTTATTCAGTGAAACTTGTTTACTTCAGATTTCAGATTCCTCTTCAATTCGAAGGGGAGGGGGGAGGAGGATGCAGAGAGTGGAATGTATGTTACCACCATAGCCTTCCTGCTCCTAAAGTGCTTATTACATACACTGTATGATCCAAAGTATGAGACCTGGCTGGAAACGACTTTCAACTTCTTGGCGCCCTCCATCGGTAATGTTGGAATTAAATACAGTGTTGGCCCACCCTTAGCCTTCATGACAGCTTTCAATCTCACAGACATACGCTCAGTAAGGTACTGGAAGGTTTCTTGGGGTATGGCAGCCCATTCTTCACAGAGTGTTGCACTGAGGAGAGATATCAATGTCGGTCGGTGAGGCCTGGCACGAAGCCGGCGTTTCAAAACATTCCAAACGTGTTCTACAGGATTCAGGTCAGGAATCTGTGCAGGCCAGTCCATTACAGGGATGTTATTATCGTGTAACCACTCCACCACAGATCGTGCAGTATGACCAGGTGCTCGAGCGTGTTGAAAGAAGCAATCGCCATCCCAGAACTGCTCTTCAACAGTGGGAAGCAAGAATGTGCTTAAAATATCAATGTAGACCTGTGCCGTGTTAGTGCCAATAAATAAATAAATAAATAAATAAAAGCTGTGCAAGCCCTCTCCATAAAAAACACGACCAAACCATAACACCACCGCCACAGAAGTTTACTGTAGGCACTACAAACGCTGGCACTTGACGTTCACTTGGCAGTCTCCATACGCACACCTTGCCGTCGGATCGCCAAAAATTGTACCATGATTCGTCACTCCATACAATGTTTTTCCACTGTTCAATCGTCCAATGTTTACGATCCTTACACCAATCGAGGCGTGATTTACCGGCGTCATGTGTGTTTTACGAGCACCCGCTCGACCATGAAAACGAAGTTTTCTCACCTCCCGCCTGTCATAGTACTTGAAGTGGATCTGATGCAGTTTGGCTTTCCTGTGTGATGGTCTCGATATACGTCTGCCTATTACAAAATGGTTCAAATGGCTCTGAGCACTATGGGACTTAACTTCTAAGGTCATCAGTCACCTAGAACTTAGAACTACTTAAACCTAACTAACCTAAGGACATCACACACATCCATGCCCGAAGCAGGATTCGAACCTGCGACCGTGGCGGTCGGACGGTTCCTGACTGTAGTGCCTAGAACCGCTCGGCCACTCCGGCCGGCCCTGCCTATTACATATTACGACCTTCGTCAACTGTCGGCGGTCTCTGTCAGTCAACAGACGAGGTCTATCTGTACGCTTTTGTGCTGTACGTGTTCCTTCACGTTGCCACTTCACTATCACATTGGAAACATTAGACCTAGGGATATTTAGGAATGTGGAAATCTCATGTACAGACGTATGACACAAGTGACACCCAATTACCAGACCACGTTCGAAGTCCTTGAGTTCCGCTGAGCGCCCAATTCTGCTCTCTCAAGATGTCTAATGACTACCGAGGTCGCTGATATGGAGTCCCTGGCAGTGGGTGCCAGCATAATCCATTTTTGGAGGTGCCGGATAGTTTTGATCACATAGTGTGTGTGTGAATAATCTCAGGTACATTTTAATTCCACTTCCGTTTGTATTTCTGTTGCCTCCCCTCGATTTCATACGTTAATCATACCCTGTTATTTGTAGCTCTTCTTCTGACCAATCAACTACTTCTCCACATTTTACTCCAGCATTGCTGCCACATATTACTGTTAGATGTCATTATTCGTGAAATGTTCAGAATGAGGATTCCGGGTTTGCTAAGCGATCGACCATACCCTGTGCAGGAAATTTTTACACCACTATTTATTTCTAACAATTTACATAAGGCACATAAACTTGACTGTTAAGAAATCGTAACCTAATTTTTGAAATGTTTAATAGCTACCTTAAATAAATCACATGCATAAAACCAGTTTAAAGACATCAGTAAGTATTACAGACAATAATAACATCCAAAATATTATTTGAATGTGCCAATAAATAAACCACAAACTGCAAACATAAAAATAGTTTTAAGGGCATCAGGACGTAAAACAGACTATATGAGCGTCGAAAACACTTTCATTTAAAACGATCTCTGTGCCTTAAACTTAATAACTGACAGAATTCCCATAACAAGAGTTCAATTACAACTCACAGCTTAGTTTCACTTCCTAATAGCATACCAATTCAGACGAAGGACGTTAAGGTCTCATTCTGAAAAACTCATGTGAATAGCCTTCCGACGTGATTATGGCCGCACGACAGGAACTAACAGACAATGAACGCCGAATGGTAGTCGAAGCTAGGCGCATGGGTCATTTTGTTTCGGAAATCGTTAGGGAATTCAGTATTCCGACATTTGCAGTGACAACCCATATCGATAAAGAAAGAATAATAAGAACATTACCAAAATCTCCTTCCACCTTTGTCAGTTCAAAAGAAAATGATGTTTGCGGCAAGATCTCACAGAGGGGTGCGATACTTACAAGAGAAACTGCAGGAGAGGAGCACTGGAAATGGTTATGTTCGGCCACTAGGAGACCATTTGCAGCCGTTCATGACTTCATGTTCAACGATAGAATTTTTATGGATGATAATGTGCGATAACGGGCCACTGTTGTTCGCGATTGGTTTGAAAAACTTTAGGATTTGAAAATGAGAGATATACGTAAATGTAACATGTTTTACCACAATGCTTGTCACTTGTTTTCTAAATATCAAAACATAACCAACCTTCGGTGACACGTAAATAATTGGACAGCTGATCAGACATGGGCACTATCAAATTTTACTCACGTTAGTAGTATGTTAACTCGCTTTGTTACAACTAAGCGCACAAGCTACTATCAGCACTGCCTTTAGAAGTTTAAAATTAAAAACACGTAAATCTAACATATTTCACTGCAATGCTTCGAACTTGATTTGTCAACATCAAAGACTTAACCAACCTTCGGTAACCCGTAACTGACGGAACAGCCAGTCACACACGGGCACTGTGAGTTATTACACACGCAAGAAGCATGTGAAACGTCCCCTTAGAAAAATTATGAATTACCTGTGCTGGTAAACTTCTACGTTATTTGATACAGATACAGCTGAGTAAAACTGAACGTATTCAGACAGTTCTCTCTTTACTTATTCTGATTATCACTAAACTGACAGACAATATTTTTAGCGCAACGCAATCTGTCTTTCAGTAATTCCTACAAAAGATCGGCCCTGGCTAACAATAACCTATACCTTTCACGAATCACTCACCTCACAAAAATCTTCGTTACTCGAACTACTGCAATACAGCGAGCGCCAGTACTGCCAGCTAAATAAAAGATTCTAACTCCGGAAGTCACTAACTACTGATAGGCACAGTTAGCAAATGAAAGATTTTGATAGAGAGCAAACAATGTATCTACCTTAATAATGTTCAAAAGTCATCATATATGCACCAGTTAATGATATCCAGTCTTACAAATTTCCTCTTTCTGACGGACACACGTCCTTATCGTCCTCTCTCAAAACTCTGGTGTCTCTGTCCCCACATCCACCACTGCTGGCGGCTCACCTCCAACTGCCCAACGCTACGCGCTGTTCACATCCAACTGCCCAACACTATACAAGCGAATATTCCAACAATGAGTCCAACCGGCCACAGACTGCACACAGGACAGTCAGTGATTTTCATACAGAGAGCTACGTGGCGTTACCAACATAAAAACCTAAACAGCCCTACTTACACATGTTCACTCGGTCAGGTACACTAAGGTGACGGAAGCCATGGGATAGCGATATGAACATATGAGGGATGATTATTGGAGCCAGACATTTTATTGCGAAAGTAGTTACGGAATTCAAAATTCAGACATCCACAGTGTCAGGAATGTGCCGAGAATGCCAAGTCTAAGGCATTCCCTTTCACCACCGACAAAGCAGTGGCCGACGGCCTTGAATTAATAGCGACGTTGTGTAGTAAGTTCTAATAGACAAGCAATACTGCGTGAAACAACAGCAGAAATCAATGTGAGACGTACGACGAACGTATTCCTGAGAACACTGCCGCGAAATTTGCTTATTAGGCTACGGCAGTAGACGACCGACTGGAGTGCCTTTGCTAACAGCGCGACGTCGTCTGCTGAGCTTCTCTTTGCTCGTGACCATACAATGGTGTTGGCCTAGACGACTGGGAAACCGTGCCCTCGTCACATGAGTCCTGATTTCAATTAGTAACAGCTGGTGGTAGGATTCGAGTGTGCCGTAGACGCCAGGAAGCTATGGACCCAAGTTGGCAACAGCACACTGTGGAAGCTGGTGGTGGCTCTATTATGGTGTGGGCTGTATTTACATGGAATGCACTGGGTCCTCTGGTCCAGCTGAACCATCACAGCCTGGAAATAGTTACACTGGGAAGTCTGAAGAACATTTGCAGCCATTCATGGACCTCATGTTCCAAACAACGACATAATTTTTATGGATAGCAAATGCTCAATGATAATAGGCCATAACTAATCGCGATTTGAAACTTTCTGGACGATTCGAGCGAATGATTTGGCCACCCGGATGGCCCAACAGGAATCCCATCGAGAACTTGTGGTACATAATCGAGAGTTCAGATAGTGCACAAAATCCTGACCTGCCAATTCTGTCGCAATTATCGACGTCTACAGAGGCAGCATGGCTCAGTATTCCTGCAGGGGACTTTCAACGACTTTTTGAGTCCACGAGACGTAATTTGCTGCACTACGGCGAGAAAAAGGAAGTCCGACGCGATATTATGAGATATTCCACCTTTGTCACCTCAGCATATGTAAGTGACAAAAATCGTATCCCATGATGTAATCTACCACCAACTGACGTTTGTCGCATAGACTTTGAAACGCCCCATATGTGTACGCTTGTACAGGGTGCTTAGAAACAGTCTTAAAAGCTTGTAAGTGTGTTGATGGGTAGACTGGGCTGAGAAATAATAGTTAAGAAACGAACTTGATAAGTTGCGCCGTTTACTAGTAAATCAGGTTGTACGCGCAAACTCAAGCAGCCTGCCAGAGATAGTGTCACCAAACATGTTCTTCGTTTCCTCAAACTGAACAAACGTTGCTTTTCCTCACCTAGCCCAAATTTATTACATCCGATAAAGACACATTCTAACTGGTAATAAGCACCTCAGCAAGTAGTAACTCACGGATCTGAAAATACCTGTGTGTTACTGCGTTTTAGCGCGTGCAAGATCTTAAATTTGTGCGTGCAAGAAACTGATTGGCTGACGTCAACGCTAACTAAATCGGACAAGGCGTGAAGTATGCAATTTTTTTCTAGACAGTAATTTCTCAGCACAACTCGGCCTACAACACCCTTAAAAGGTTTTCAGACTGTTTCTGCTGAACTGGTATAAATTACACATGTGATATGTAATAGCGTGCGTGCCTCAGCGATACAGTTAGCCGTACCGAAGGTACAACCACAACGGAGGGGTACCTCTTAAGAGACCAGACAAACGTGCGATTCCTGATGAGGGGCAGCAGCCTTTTCGGTAGTTGCAGGGGTAACAGTCTGGATGATTGACTGATCTGGCCTTGAAACACTAACCAAAACGGCCTTGCTGTGCTCGTACTGCGAACAGCTGAAAGCAAGGAGAAACTACAGCCGTAGTTTTTCCCGAGGGCATGCAGCTTTACTGTATGGTTGAATGATGATGGCGTCCTCTTGGGTAAGATATTCCACATGTAAAACAGTCCCCCACTCGGATCTCCGGACGGGGAATACTCAGGAGGACGTCGTTATCAGGAGAAAGAAAATTGGCGTTCTACGGATCGGAGCGTGGAATGTCAGATCCTTAATCGGGTAGATAGAATATTTAAAAAGGGAAATGGATAGGTTAAACTTAGGTTTGGTGGGAATTAGTGAAGTTCGGTGGTAGGAAGAAAAAGACTTCTGGTTAGGTGAATACAGGGTTATAAATGCAGAACCAAATAGTGGTAAAGCAGGAGTAGGTTTAATAATGAATAAAAAAGATAGGAGCGCGTGTAAGCAACTACGAATAGCATACCGAACGCATTATTGTAGCCAAGTAGACACGAAGCCCACGCCTACCACAGTAGTTCAAGTTTATATGCCAACTTGCTCCGCAGATGACGATGAGGTTGAATAAATGTACGATGAGGTAAAAGAATTTATTCTGATAGTGAAGGAAGACCAAAATGTAATAGTAATCGGAGTCTGGAATTCGGTAGTAGGAAAAGGATGAGAAGAAAAAGTAGTAGGCGAATATGGAATGGGGGTAAGAAATGCAAGAGAAAGCAGCCTGGTAGATTTTTGCACAGAAAATAACTGAATCATAGCTAACATTTGATTTAAGTCATGAAAGAAGGTTGTATACGTGGAAGAGACCTGGAGACAATGGAAGGATTCAGATAGATTATATGATGATAAGACAGAGATTTAGGAACCAGATTTTAAATTGTAAGCCACTTCCAAGGGCAGATGTGGACTCTGACCAAAATCTATGAGTTATAAACTGTAGATTAAAACTGAAGAAACTTCAAAAGGTAAGAATATAAGGACATGGGACCAGAGATTGTAGAGAGTTTCAGGGAGAGCAATGGGGAACGATTGACAAGAACGAGGGATAGAAATACGGTAGAATATGAATGGGTAGCTTTGAGAGATGAAATAGTGAAGGCAGGAGAGGATCAAATACGTAAAAATACAAGGGCTAGTAGAAATCCTTGTGTAACAGGAGATATATTGAATGTAATTGATGAAAGGAGGAAATATAAAACTGCAGTAAACTAAGCGGATAAAAATGAATACAAACGTCTCAAAAATGAGATCGACAGGAAGTGCAAAATGGCTAAGCAGGGATGGCTAGAGGACAAATGTAAGGATGTAGAGGCATATATCACTAGGGGTTAGATAGATGCAGCCTACAGAAAAATTAAAGAGACATTTCGAGGAAAGAGAACCTCTTGTCTGAATATCCAGAGTTCACAAGGGAAACTTCTAAACAAAGATGGGAAAGCAGACAGGTGGACGGAGCATACAGAGGGTCTATACAAGGGCGACGTACTTGAGAGCAATATTATGGAAATGGAAGAGGATGTAGATGAAGATGAAATGGGAGATACTGCGTGAAGAAGAGCACTGAAAGGCCTAAGTCGAAACTAGGCCCCAGGTGTAGACAACAGTTCATTAGAACTATTTGTAATGTCACTTGCGGCGGTCTCCCCGCTATAGTTTCAGAATTTTTTATAAATTATATAACTCAGTACATATCTAGAAATATCTCTTCTTATCTTACCGATTCCTAAACTTTAATATACGATGATTATCAATGCAAAGTAGTTTCAAGCCCTATTATTCCTTGGAGCGTGCATTTACTCCATGGAATAGCTTCTCTGCTATCTATGTTTTCTCTTATGAAAAAAGAAAGATAGAGTTCTTGCCGATTAGCCGTGAAAGAAGGAGGATGTATATGTATGTATTGTTGAGCTAGTGGTCATCTTGATGAGATTCTGTATGAGAAGGAATTTAATGCATGAACTAAACTAAATTAAGTGTGTTCGCGTATTATTTAACTGATTAATATTGACAGTGCCTGCTTACTACGCTGTGTTGCACGGGATCAGTGGGGAACACCTGATTTACACTGGACGAACCTGCCGTTTTGTATGCTCAAGATATCCAGTTACCAGCAGATCTCCGGTCTTCCCCAAGTGATCACCGAAAGTTAATAATTATTACAAATGTTTTCAGGAGATTGACTGACAATTTTCGTCGCACTGAGACTTCGAAATTGCTTCACTGCCTTATGGAATTTAAGTTAAGCTCAATTTAATCAGGATAGAACAGTATTGAACTGTGTGAATGTGAGAAGCCTGCTTTGTGAATGAAAATTCCCTTAACATACGCATGTTTATACTATCCTGATCAGTGAAGCTAAATCAGCCCGGTGTGAGAGAGGTTTTCAAAGTCTTTGAATACAAAAAAAAATATTAAATACTGATAGCCTTGGGAGATCCTGCGCTGATAAAACTATACCATCTGGTGAGCAAGATGTGTGTGCCACGTGAAATACCCTCAGTCTTCAAGAAGAATATAGTAATTCCAATCTCAAAGAATGCAGGTGATAACAGATGTGAAAATTACCGAACGATCAGTTTAATAAATCACGGCTGCAAAATACTAACACAAATACTTTACAGACGAGTGGAAAAACTGGTTGAAGTCGACCTTGGGGAGGCTTAGTTGGGATTCCGTAGAAATGTATGAACACGTGAGGAAATATCGACCCTACGAATTATTTTAGGGGAGAGATTATGGAAAGGAAAATCTACGTTTCTAGAATTTGTAGAAATCTTTTGAAAATCTTGACTGGAGTACTCCATTCTGAAGGGAGCGAAAGGCTATTTACAATTTGTACAGAAACCAGATAGCAGTTATAAGAGTCAAGGGGCATGAAAGAGAAGTAGTGGTTTGGAGTGGAGTGAGACAGTGTTGTACCCTATCGCCGATGTTATTCAGTCTGTATATTGAACAAGCAGTATAGGAAACAAAAGACAAATCTGGAGTAGGCATTAAAATCCATGGTGAAGAAATAAAGACTCTGAGGTTAGCCGAGGACGTTGTAATTCTGTCAGAGACAGCAAAAGACCTGGAAGAGCAGCTGAATGGAATGGACAGTTTCGTGAAAGGAGGATGTAAGACGAACACAACAAAAACGAAACGAGAATAATGGAATGAAGTCGAATTAAATCAGGTGATGCTTAGGGAATTAGATTAGGAAATGAGCCACTTAAAGTAGTAAATGGATTTTGTTATTTGGGAAGCAAAATAGCTGACTACGGTCGGAGTAGTGAAGATATAAAATGTAGACTGGCAACGGCAAGGAAAGCGTTTCTGAAAAAGGGAAATGTGTTAACATCGAGTATAGATTTAAGTGTCAGGAAATCTTTTCTGAAAGTATGTGTAGCCATGAATAGAAGTGAAACATTGACGATAAGTAGCTTAGACAAGAATAGAAGCTTTCGAAATGTGGTGCTACAGAAGAATGCTGAAGATTAGATGGGTAGATCACGTAAGTAATGAGGAGGTACTGAACGGAATTGGGGAGAAGAGGAATTTGTGGCACAACTTGATTAGAAGAAGGGACAGGTTGCTAGGACATGTTCACAGGCATCTAGGGATCACCAGTTTAGTATTGGTGGGCAGCGTGGGGAGTAAGATTTGTAGAGGGAGACCAAGAGAAGAATACACTAAGCAAATTCAGAAAGATATAAGTTGTAGTCGTTACTTGGAGATGAAGAAGCGTGCATAGGATAGAGTAGCATGGAGAGTGCATCAAACCAGTCTCACGATTGAAGACCACAAGAACAGCTACAAGATGTAACAGAAAAGTTGTGGTGTTGAGACACCCAGGATGTCCGGTTAGGTGTACGAGAGAGTTTGAAGGCCCTAATCCCGCCAGCTGGAATAGAGAACTCAAAAAGTTACAGGACCCTTTTGCATATAGTGCGAGACACATGATTTTAGCTAGTGTGCTCTTAATTCGTGTTGTATAACAAGGAAAGACTGACATTGACTAGCACTAAATTCTGTTGAGGCCTGTTGTCATTTATGAAAAGGTGACTCATAAATCTGATCATGAAGTTTCTACTACTTATATAGTATGTATTGGTTGGTAACCGCAAACTGCGAAGTTCCCTGCGCTTTAGTTTAATGATTGCCTTATATTTACATATAATGTACTCATGGACAAATTCGACTGATGGGCAAATCATGGAGGGAAATTTTTCTTGTTTGCTCTTACACATCAATGACATAGTGCTACGTAATAGAAAGTATGGACAAAAATACGACCAAGGTGACACATTACTAGGCCTACTACAGTGTAGGTGATACTTTGACATTCAAATTAGCTTCCAGACGTCTCTAAGGGGTTAAAAACAGGACCTGTGCGATTGTCAGTGGCAACGTATACCACTGATCCTGCAAAATAAAAGTAAGTTCAGGTAACAGTAATGGATGACGATCACTAACGTTTTTCTTCGAAGTAGACCACAAAGGCTCAATAATACTGAGATATGGTGACTTTGGTGACCAGGGAAGCTGTGACAATTCATCCTCATGCTCGCAAAACCAGTTGTGGACGACGCCGAACAGTGTCTTGGAACACAGCACCGCAACGGGGAACAAACAATGTACCACGTACCATGCGATGGACCTGACCACACAAAATGTTCTCATAAATCTTGGTGGTAATGCAATCCTGCAAAAGTAACTAAGGGGGCCGTGGAATACCGCGACGTGGTTGCCCAAATAATCACCGAATCTCCGCCATGCTTCACTCTTGGGACGTAATCTGTTCCTGAAGTTGCACACGGCACACAGTGGCGTAAAATATGTACATATTATTTCACAATTAGCGTTATTTTAAGCGTAATAAGGGGATCACACGTTAACCCCGAAATAGACCCCCATTTCTTCCTTTGTATCTCACAGTTGGCACTCTATACGACGGCAGGTAAAGTTCTCCAGGCATTCGCCAAATCCAAACCATTTCATCGTATTGCCACAGGGTACTGACTGATTCATCTCTCGAAATCACTCGTTTGCAGTCGTCCATTTCCAGCGGCGTTGCTCTTTACACCCCCTCAAGCATCACTTTGTACTGACTACAGGAAAGTGTAGCTCCAGAGGAGCTGCTTGATCATTGCCCCCTTTTGTTTGACCACCCTACGCTCAGTCACTGTGCCATCTGGACTGCAGGCAGCATTTTGGAACTGACGAGCGATTCCTTAGGCTGATTTCGCGGTCTGTTTTACGACTTCCCACCGCAATGTTCGATAGTCTCTATCCATCAGTGCATGACATCTGTCTAGTACTGGTATATCTGTGGTAGTCCCTTCGCGTTCCCACTTGACAATCACATGACCATCAGTTGATTTGTACACCTTTAGAAGCGTTGAAACGTGCCCGATGCATTCGCTGACTGAGGTGACATTCAATGGATAATCCGCGTGCGAAGTCGCAAAGATCTCCTGACTTACCTGTTCCGCTATTAGTGCTTCGATACTGATAACACACTACTTCCGCCCGCCTTTCATACTGGCACGTCTGCCTGTCTTGTCATCCAGTGGTCCATGGTGGAACATGCTATTCAGTCGGGTGATCACGTAGTGAAATTTTCAGAAACTGAAGTTTTATGTACTATGACGAACTATTATCCACGGTTATATAAAGAAGCCATCGAAATATATAAACATGGGGATAATTTTAACAGAAATGAAGAAGCTATGGCCGGCCGGAGTGACCGAGCAGTTCTAGGCGCTACAGTCTGGAACCGCGCGACCGCTACGGTCGCAGGTTCTAATCCTGCCTCGGGCATGGATGTGTGTGATGTCCTTAGATTAGTTAGGTTTGAGTAGTTCTAAGTTCTAGGGGACTGACGACCTCAGAAGTTAAGTTCCATAGTGCTCAGTGCCATTTGAACCATTTGAAGAAGCTATGAAACTCAGCGATATATGGACAGTGACGCTACAGAATCGATGAGAAGTTTTTATCTTTGACGAACTGTGATCGATAGTTGTATTTTATCCTTGACAAGGTTTATTTCTGCTATCACGTGAATTCGAGACAATGCCCACTTTCCACGGTATTTAGGCCGTTCTTCGATGTCCGACTCGTCGGGCGTCAAGACTCAGCATATCCAGAAGCACCTCCGAAGATGTCCAACGTAGCTTTGAACGAAACGTCAGTGATAGAAGAGTTCCATGGACCTCGGCTATACAACCCGGAAGAATTCTCGGCAGCTGAAGCATCCTGTCGTGAAAGCCTTCGCGTATAATTATACATTAGATAGAGTTGTACGTACACTTTTGATTAGATAGCGTACATTATTCTCAAATTTAAAGAGATTTATAAGCTGAGTATAGCAGTGAATTTCAGTACATCAGTTTACCCCTGTGCAGATTGACATTCATCGTTAAAGCACGTGATGATGCGAACCTGTTTCCGAAATGCATCGTACTAATAGATATTAGTAACAAGTGAATCAGAATAAATTATTTCATAAAATAATAGTAAAGTCACTGACCTCAACAAACTCGAGACAACATCGATAAATTAAGTCTTTGCGTTCCGTGACACATTGCCTCATGCGGGCCATTAGCAGCTAGACAGACTGAAAGAAAAATTTTCCGTATTGAAATGTCGATTTGCTTACAGCGATAACATGCGCTACCCAAAATGTTCCAAAACGCTGTGCATAAAAACGAAATTCTTCCGGGTCTCATTACTCTCGTTCTGTTGGTGACAGAACGGTTTTAGATAGCCCTTAGACTAGGGATCATTTGTATAAGCAACAGAAGGTTCGTCTCAGTGTCACTATGCTACGGTACGGTATCAAAATATTAGTACTACGCACTTCTCCTTCGTAGGCAAATGGAGCAAATAGGTTGGTTCTTTTTGCATTTAATGTGTTCTACGGTTAGTCTTGAGGCACCATTTGTTCACGGACGGTTCCTTAGAAAATTCCAAAAAAAGGATTTGTTATCACTTTCTCGTACCGATACCGAGCAGCGGATTCCAAGACGGCTGGACACATCAAACAGCTAAACTTTTTAGTATATTTTCACAAAAAATCTTGAAAATGTAACTGATATCTTAACCGTTTCCGAGATACAGAGGTTGAAAGTTACGTTACATGTACACGCCAAATTCGAATATAAACTCTAGTTGAGGCGAAAAAAAAATCTGCTACAGTTTGCTCAAATTTTAACGTTACATTCTCTATCTCTAAGAATTTACCTAGAAGCAACATCTTCCCTTTTCAAGAAACTGTATTCGTGATAGAGCTACACTCCAAAAACTTGTTTGTTTGGATACCAACACCGAGCCGCTTAGTCCACGACTGCTATCAACAACAAGGGGGTGTAATTTATACGACGTATTTCTAAGGCCGCGCTCGTGACACCTTTGAAAATTATCTCGATATATTTTTCCGTTTCCGAGTTATGAAGGTTCAAAGTTACACTAGTCGTACACGCAAAATACGCACATAGAATTCGGTATGAAGCAAAAACGTGTACAAAGTGACATAGCAAGGAGAAAAACGCTGTAAGGTGTTGCTGTTATCATCAGAAGAGTTCTGAGAACACAATGTTGCAGTACTGAAGTACATGCAATATTTTTGTGCATTTAAAACATTCTCTGAGATGTAAAATTAATTTTGAGTTATTTCAGTTTCAGAGAAGGAAAATACCAAACTTTTACTGATCCAGGTAGTCCTTTTCATATGAGTAACACGTGCTGCTACCGCAGAACAAAGAAAGGTGACTGTACCCCTGTTTAAAAGACTGTGACTGCAATGTGGCGTTCCTGCTGCCTTATTCTACTTTCCTTAGAACCTTAAATTTTTTTTCCAAAACGTTTGGCGTATGAACATATTAGAGATTTTTTATGCTGAGAGAGTAAGAAACAGTGGCAGTGGGAAATATATAGGGAGGTAATAAATACTTAACCCTCCAGCAGGCGCGTCAACTTTCATGACACCACTAGTCGCGATGTATCTCGTGGATACATGCGACGATTTTTGTGGTTTTTTGTTTGTTTACAGGTTCTTTTTCTTTTGTTTTTGTTTTAAATTGCAGTTACCTTTATTGTTACAGATTTTACAAATACAGAAGTGAGCATCAGGCTCATTACATATTCAAATTAACAGAAATATTTGACATTTTGTAATGGAGAAGTACATGAAATCCTTTTAAAAATTGATTTTATTATAGATACAAATAAATTATTGAAATAATCAAAGCATGTCTCTTTTTACTGATTGCCCTCTACAGAAAGACATTGTTCACAAATTATTTTTGTGTACTTTTGCAATCAAAGATGTGTACCGCATTTTTCACATGTATACTTTCTGAGACAAGTCTTTTTTGTCTCCCTGTAGCATGACTGGCACCTTTTTCTTTTTTTGTTTTCTGATTCCAAGGATTGTTCAGCGTTTTCTTGCTCTTTTCCTTTAGGTTTGTACTTTACTAGCATTGACTTTATATCATCAGGTAGAGTCATAATAAGAGCTCTTCTTTTGAGATGATCTTGCAGTAGAGTCAGAGCCAAAGTTTTGAGGTACTCGCGCCGATTTGAGTATTTATTCTTGTTGCCCAAGAAAATTACTCTTGAGCAATGTTCAACAGGTGGAAAAAAATCACCATAGGCCATCTTCTTCTTGACCTAGCTACATTGTAGGCTGCACAGAGTTTGTCAGCTACATCAACTCCAGATTTGGAGTCGTTATAGTGTAGAATAATTGCTGGTTTTTTCTCTAAACCTTTCGAAACCTCACTTGACGAAACATGCATACTCGAAAGGAGGACTACAGTTTTCCCTTTTTTCGGGACATATGACACAAGGGTTTCATTCTTGCTGTAGCCAAATACGCTATCATACTGCTGTCTACTTTTTGGTGCTACGAAATTCGATGGCAGTTCCTTCTTGTTTTTTTCTAATTGTGCCTACAAACGACAGTCTCCTTTTATGCAGTTCTCTTACTAACTGCAAACTAGTGAACCAGTTATCTGCTGTAATGTTTCTACCAGTCCCATATATTGGTTCGGCAAGTCTCAGAACTACTTCTTTGGCGGAGTTGTTATTCTGAAAGGGTCCTTCTGGTTGTAATCCACAATATATTTCCTTGTTGTAAGTATAATAAAGCTTGGCATCACATAGGCAGAAAATTTTGATGCCATATTTAGATGGTTTGGATGGTATGAACTGGCGAAATCCACACCGGCCTCGAAATGCTAGTAGCTGCTCATCAACTGTGACGTTCTGACCGAGGGAGTCATGTGTCTTGCAGTTATTCAAACACATGGTGAACATTTCCCTCACGGCTGCTAATTTGTCTGTCTTGCGCCATTTTTGTCTTGTGGCTCCATCATCAAAACGAACACATCTTATTAGGAACAGGAAAAGTTTTTCGGACGTGGTCACTCTAAAAATATTCAGACCAAGGTCATCTGCTGTCCAGAAGTCGTGAACATTCTGTCGCCCACCACGGAACACACCAGCAAGGTATAACAAGCCAAGAAAGGCTTTTATTTCAATTGCGTCTGTGTCCTTGCAGTCACTCTCGCGAACAAAGTTTTCTTTTAGATCAGCTATACGCCTGTTAGTGTTGACCACAATTAGATCTAGGATATCATTACTGATGAATAGGCTCCAGCAGTCAATTTCAGTTACCATTTTCTTTGCGTCTCCAACTACCACAGGCAGTTTGGTTTGTATATTATGAGGCAGTGTCTGTGTTGCTCTATAAGGCACTTTCCTCCATTTAGTTCCATCCTTACCTAAAATAAAAAAATAAGTACATTACACCATTATTAGATATTGTTATTATTACATCTGAAAGCATATTTATTGTCTTTTCTACTCACCAAAATAGTAATGTTCATCAGTTTCCTGCGCTTCATTATTTTCCTCTTCATCAAATTCATGATCTGTGTCTGAGTCTACAGATCGTGTTTCGAGTATATCTTCGGTTTCTGAATCAGTTTCTGCAAGATCATCTTCATCTTCAATGGATACCTCGTCGTCGAGAAGAAGGCGATGTACTTCTTCCAAATCCTTAGGATTTTCTAGATCATATCGTTTACTCATTTTGAAAGAGAGTACACGTAGCTACAACGAAACGTTGCTTCATTTAGAAGACAACAACACAACTGCCGATTTGCGTACACTGCAAACAAGGCAACAGCTGCAGTCATTAGCGGCGACAAAGCGTTACCCGAGTAGGCGCGCTGTATCTGACACATACAGGCAGTACACGTTCCCACACCTGACTCATTTATGACCTTGTCACTATCGGGATAAGACTGAAATTCCTGTGAAGCAATAAGAAAGGTATGACATGAGATGTCATGGGCCAGCAAACCGTTACCACTGTTCATTGTGGTAATATTAGAGAAAAAGTAGGTCATGTATCTCACAGATACATGCGCGACTGTCAAAGGGTTAACGGAAGTCGACAGTGGTTGTATAGAAAGAGCAAAGTACGCTATGTCCATAGGAGAGAAATAGAGGAGAACAGCTGTAGTGGAACATAGTTGACAGTGACAGGACAGTGCTAGGAAAAGAGTGAAGAAAATAGTATCAGTGGGAAAGGCATAAAGAGAAGGAGAAACTGGAAGTGAGTGAGAGATAGTGGTAATGAGAGGCAGTAACAACAAGGAATATAGAGAGATGAGACAGTAGCAGTGGGATGTAGTGTAGAGAGATGAGACAGTAGCAGTGGGATGTAGTGAATGATTTACTAACAGTAACAGAAAGCAAGAGCGAGACAGTGGCAGCGACGGTGGTAATAGGACAGAACGAAGGAGACCGTGGCTGTGCGACACGAACCTGTGACAATTAGGCACACACAAAGAGACATTGACAACGAATTGGGCTGAACGATTGATTGAGAATGGGCAAGCGAATTATAGCAATAGATTATTGCATGTAAGAGAATTACACTCTCAGGGCAGCTTATGGGAGTGAAAGCTGAGTCGCGAATATGTTCGCATGCCAAAATGTTTGGGAAAACTTATAATGGAGCTGAGGAAGCTTGAATGAGGCAGCTGGTACCCCCCTTTTCAGTTAAATTCTTTCAAACAGTACCATATTGGCCTTTCTAGTGTATTTTTGAGCATTTTTCCGTTGGTATCTTTAACATAGCTCTTCCTTAGCATCAGCGTCTGTTGGTTTTATCTAAATTAAATGTCATAAATCCAATAACGCTATATTAGTCTTATTTCGCTAAATCACCCTCTAATCTGGAGCGCTAGATATGATTTATTACGTTAGGTAACACCCAAGTCAAAAGGTCTGAAGATAAGGATCACGATAGATACACTGGTCTCAATATGAGATGCATTTAGGCATTAGTACAAGCCCTATAAATAATGGAAAACTGACTATTTCTCAACTAAGTTGTCTCTTTTTACATTTTGTTGATGGTCTGGCTGTATCCGACAGTGTGGCTCATATTCTTGCTGTGGTAGAGGAACTATCCAAACATTTTAAATTATAGTTGTACAAACACATAACTAAAATCGGTAAACTTTTAATCAAAAATTAGTTGAAACGTCTACCTTCTTTAAAGAATGTTGTACACCATTTTACAGATGATTTAGATCAAACTGATGCCCAGTAACTTTAAAATGTAGTACACTATTTACTATGTTTAGAAAATGACCAATTCGTTTGTGGACCTCTACATGTGGAGACACATATATTGCAATTCGGCAACTGCCGCGCGGGATTAGCCGTGCGGTCTTGGGCGCTGCAGTCATGGACTGTGCGGCTGGTCCCGGCGGAGGTTAGAGTCCTCCCTCGGGCATGGGGGGTGTGTTTCTTTTTAGGATAATTTAGGTTAAGTAGTGTGTAAGCTTAGGGACTGCTGACCTTAGCAGTTAAGTCTCACAAGATTTCACACACATTTGAACATTTTCAATTCAGTAACTTAATTCTGGGTGATGTATTTGTACGTAAACTGACGGAAAGGAATCGCAGCAGCGACAAATTATTAAAGCAGAGTAATGAAATTTCTGCCTATGTAACATATTTAAGAGGTTAACTTGCAAGATCGTAGGTTAACGTGGACGCGAGGTAAGCAATTCTAAATGTGAAGTGCTGGTACATTAGTAATCGTTGTAACCACCAGAACGTTGAATGCAAAGATACAAACGTGCGTGCATTGTGCTGTGCAGGTGCCAGATGTCATTTTGTGGGCTAACGTCCATGCCTGCTTCACTTGGTCGGTAAATAGAGGGACGTTTATACTGTTTCTGGATGGCACTGGAGATGAACCATGGACCTTGCCGTTGTTGGGGAGGCTTGCGTGCCTCAGCGATACAGATGGCCGTACCGTAGGTGCAACCACAACGGAGGGGTATCTGTTGAGAGGCCAGACAAACATGTGGTTCCTGAAGAGGGGCAGCAGCCTTTTCAGTAGTTGCAGGGGCAACAGTCTGGATGATTGACTGATCTGGCCTTGTAACATTAACCAAAACGGCCTGGCTGTGCTGGTACTGCGAACGGCTGATAGCAAGGGAAACTACAGCCGTAATTTTTCCCGAGGA
This sequence comes from Schistocerca nitens, assembly GCF_023898315.1. Lineage (NCBI taxonomy): Eukaryota > Metazoa > Arthropoda > Insecta > Orthoptera > Acrididae > Schistocerca > Schistocerca nitens. Next base: position 533,056,683 of record NC_064620.1, on the reverse strand, counting down.
CATGCAGCTTTACTGTATGATTAAATGATGATGGCGTCCTCTTGGGTAAAATATTCCGGAGGTAAAATAGTCCCCCATTCGGATCTCCGGGCGGGGACTACTCAAGAGGACGTCGTTATCAGGAGAAAGAAAACTGGCATTCTACAGATCGGAGCGTGGAATGTTAGATCCCTTAATCGGGCAGGTAGGTTAGAAAATTTGAAAAGGGAAATGGATAGGTTAAAGTTACATATAGTGGGAATTAGTGAAGTTCGGTGGCAGGAGGAACAAGACTTTTGGTCAGGTGATTACAGGGTTATAAATACAAAATCAAATAGGGGTAATTCAGGAGTAGGTTTAATAATGAATAAAAAATAGGAGTGCGGGTTAGCTACTACAAACAGCATAGTGAACGCATTATTGTGGCCAAGATAGACACAAAGCCCATGCCTACTACAGTAGTACAAGTTTATATGCCAACTAGCTCTGCAGATGATGAAGAAATTGATGAAATGTATGACGAGATAAAAGAAATTATTCAGGTAGTGAAGGGAGACGAAAATTTAATAGTCATGGGTGACTGGAATTCGTCAGTAGGAAAAGGGAGAGAAGGAAACGTAGTAGGTGAATATGGATTGGGGGGAAGAAATGAAAGAGGAAGCCGCCTTGTAGAATTTTGCACAGAGCACAACTTAATCATAGCTAACACTTGGTTCAAGAATCATAAAAGAAGGTTGTATACCTGGAAGAATCCTGGAGATACTAATAGGTATCAGATAGATTATATGATGGTAAGACAGAGATTTAGGAACCAGGTTTTAAATTGTAAGACATTTCCAGGGGCAGATGTGGATTCTGACCACAATCTATTGGTTATGAACTGCAGATTGAAACTGAAGAAACTGCAAAACGGTGGGAATTTAAGGAGATGGGACCTGGATAAACTGAACGAACCAGAGGTTGTAGAGAGTTTCAGGGAGAGCATAAGGGAACAATTGACAGGAATGGGGGAAAGAAATACAGTAGAAGAAGAATGGGTAGCTATGAGGGATGAAGTAGTGAAGGCAGCAGAGGATCAAGTAGGTAAAAAGACGAGGGCTAATAGAAATCCTTGGGTAACAGAAGAAATATTGAATTTAATTGATGAAAGGAGAAAATATAAAAATGCAGTAGATGAAGCAGGCAAAAGGGAATACAAACGTCTCAAAAATGAGATCGACAGAAAGTGCAAAATGGCTAAGCAGGGATGGCTAGAGGACAAATGTAAGGATGTAGAGGCTTGTCTCACTAGGGGTAAGGTAGATACTGCCTACAGGAAAATTAAAGAGACCTTTGGAGAGAAGAGAACCACTTGTATGAATATCAAGAGCTCAGATGGCAACCCAGTTCTAAGCAAAGAAGGGAAGGCAGAGAGGTGGAAGGAGTATATAGAGGGTTTATACAAGGGCGATGTACTTTTGGACAGTATTATGGAAATGGAAGAGGATGTAGATGAAGATGAAATGGGAGATAAGATACTGCGTGAAGAGTTTGACAGAGCACTGAAAGACCTGAGTCGAAACAAGGCCCCGGGAGTAGACAACATTCCATTAGAACTACTGATGGGCTTGGGAGAGCCAGTCATGACAAAACTCTACCATCTGGTGAGCAAGATGTATGAGACAGGCGAAATACCCACAGACTTCAAGAAGAATATAATAATTCCAATACCAAAGGAAGCAGGTGTTGACAGATGTGAAAATTACCGAACTATCAGTTTAATAAGTCACAGCTGCAAACTACTAACGCGAATTCTTTACAGACGAATGGAAAAACTGGTAGAAGCGGACCTCGGGGAAGATCAGTTTGGATTCCGTAGAAATGTTGGGACACGTGAGGTAATACTAACCTTACGACTTATCTTAGAAGAAAGATTAAGAAAAGGCAAACCTACATTTCTAGCATTTGTAGACTTAGAGAAAGCTTTTGACAATGTTAACTGGAATACTCTCTTTCAAATTCTGAAGGTGGCAGGGGTAAAATACAGGGAGCGAAAGGCTATTTACAATTTGTACAGAAACCAGATGGCAGTTACAAGAGTCGAGGGGCATGAAAGGGAAGCAGTGGTTGGGAAAGGGGTGAGACAGCGTTGTAGCCTCTCCCCGATGTTATTCAATCTGTATATTGAGCAAGCAGTAAAGGAAACAAAAGAAAACTTCGGAGTAGGTATTAAAATTCATGGAGAAGAAGTAAAAACTTTGAGGTTCGCCGATGACATTGTAATTCTGTCAGAGACAGCAAAGGACGTGGAAGAGCAGTTGAACGAAATGGACAGTGTCTTGAAAGGAGGATATAAGATGAACATCAACAAAAACAAAACGAGGATAATGGAATGTAGTCAAATTAAATCGGGTGATGCTGAGGGGATTAGATTAGGAAATGAGACACTTAAAGTAGTAAAGGGGTTTTGCTATTTGGGGAGCAAAATAACTGATGATGGTCGAAGTAAGGATATAAAATGTAGCCTGGCAATGGCAAGGAAATCGTTTCTGAAGAAGAGAAATTTGTTAACATCGAGTATAGATTTAAGTGTCAGGAAGTCATTTCTGAAAGTATTTGTATGGAGTGTAGCCATGTATGGAAGTGAAACATGGACGGTAAATAGTTTGGACAAGAAGAGAATAGAAGCTTTCGAAATGTGGTGCTACAGAAGAATGATAAAGATTAGATGGGTAGATCACATAACTAATGAGGAGGTACTGAATAGGATTGGGGAGAAGAGGAGTTTGTGGCACAACTTGACCAGAAGAAGGGATCGGTTGGTAGGACATGTTCTGAGGCATTAAGGGATCACCAATTTAGTATTGGAGGGCAGCGTGGAGGGTAAAACTCGTAGAGGGAGACCAAGAGATGAATACACTAAGCAGATTCAGAAGGATGTAGGTTGCAGTAGGTACTGGGAGATGAAGAAGCTTGCACAGGATAGAGTAGCATGAAGAGCTGCATCAAACCAGTCTCAGGACTGAAGACCACAACAACAACAACTGGAGATGAGTCCGACGATGTTCAATGTGTGCTCGATTGAATACAGATCTGGTGATCGAGCAGGCAAAGCCAACAAGTAGACACTCAGTAAAGCATGTTGGGCCACTTAATGGGTACAAGGTCTAGCGTTATCCTCTTGGAAAACACCGCTTGGAATGCTGTTCATGAATGGCAGCACAACAGGTCGAATCATCAGATTGACGTACAGAACTGCAGTCGGGGTCCGTTTGATAACCACGAGAGAGCTCCCAAGGTTATACGAAATAGCACTCCACGTGTAAGTCCACTGTGTGCAGACAGTTTGGTTGCACGCCCTCAACTGACCTTCTTCTAACCGGGACACGGCCATCGCACCAGCTTTCATTAGAAATCACAACAGTCATCCATTCCCACCCTCCAGTTCTCGACGAACACCACTGGAGTCAGAAAAAGTGGTGGTTTTAATTCAGTGGAATGCACACTGCAGGACATCTGGCTCAGAGCTGTCCTTGAAGTAACCTGTTTGTAACAGTTTGTTGTGTCACTGTGGTTCCGACTGCTGCTCAGATTGCTGCTGGAGATGCAGTACGATGAGCCAGAGACATAAGACGAACACGACGGTCTTCCCTCTCGGGAGTGGGACGTGGATGTCCGGAGCCCTATCTTCTTGCGACCGTTCTTTCAATTTCTCGTGGCCCTATTAGATGACCTATTTCAAACTTCGCGAGATGACGATGATGGCGTCTTTGTCGCCTTCAAGTCGTGCTTGACTAACGTCAACTCACCACGTACGATCTCAAAGGTAAATAACGCTCACGACCGTTAACACAGCGTCTATTTAAAGTAAACTTGACTCACATCCTCATAGTGACGTTAATGGAGCCACTCTCTCACTAACGCGAAATTTGAAAATGCACGCCTACTTTCGCTTATGTCGCACAGATCTTTCCTCCAGTTATGATTTTTCCGTCACTGTACGAGGGCTGACCAGAAAGTAAGTTCCGATCGGTCGCGATATGGACACCACAGTGAAAACTCGTTGAAGCTTTGCACAGATGTGTTGGGTAATGTCTCTAGTATGACCGGCGATCGCATCAAGACGTTTTTTTCAGTTGTGCGCGCACTGTGAGCGAGTAAAGGTGCCTAGAACAGCAATGTCTCCCGCCAAGGAGGAGGGCCAGCTGAGAGGCTTCGCCTTACTGAATGCAGCCCACCTAACACAACTGCCACACACTTCCTCCTTCATGGCAATTCCCAGCAGCACTCTGCAGGGGCAGCGCAGACGCTCCTGCAGCCTTTTCGATGGGAAGTGTTCGAGCACCCACAACACCACCCTGATTGGCTCGTCATAGTATCAACTCTGTTCACATGAAACGTTTGATACGAAGACAACACTTGGGCGCAGGCTACGCTCTATAGATCAGATCGGAAAGCACAGGCGGCTGCCTCCTATGACGATGGTGTTGGAAATTTGCTATAACACTCCGACTAATGTCTAAGTCGGAGCGGCGCCTATGTAGAGAAGAACATGGAAAGTGTAGCTAACTTGCAAATAAAATGTTTCTGATTTTCACTGTGGTTTCCATTTAGCGACTGATCGTAACTTACTTTCTGGTCACCCCTCGTAGTTACGGCTTAAAGTGCTACTGTAATTAAAGTGAATGTGATATTTTGCTTTTAACAGCATTACGGGTTTCTTAACGTTGCATGATTATTATAGTTTCTCTGATAAAAGGATCAGAACAAACACGGTAAAATTTAAAAAATAATGTGTGAATTACACTTTCGAAGGTTTGTTGGGATGCAGGTGGGCTATCCCAACTCATGTCTATGTGGGAGGATTTACACGATACCAATAACCAGGGAACTGATTTATGTGGTGTTCTAAGACTCGTGTTAAATGCTCCTGAAGATTCACGGCCGCTAAAGTAAGACGACAGTTGAACAGCGCCAGAAACAACTGCAGTACAGAGGGGTCACTAATCGCCGAAAATGAGGGGTTACTCTAGAGCAGTGTTTCTCAAACTGTGTTCTGTGGAAAGCTGGTGCTCCATGGAAAGTGAATTAGTGCCCCACAAAAATCTAAATAACGTAGGGTTTTCTCTACATTTTGACGGTACTAATGATCTTTTTTTCTGAATTTTCTGATGATTTCTCCCTCATTACTTAAGATTTAAAATTTTAACAATCACTGAAAAAACAAGTTTTTATTATTTAAAAAAAATTTCAATTAACTTTCAAAATAAACTAGGTATTCCATCAAAGCACTAGGGTTCTGAAAGTATTCTCTCAGAGGAAACGTTTGGGAACTCCTGATCTAGAGGGTTGCTATGCTGGCAATGTTATGCAAAATACGCATACATACAATAGCTATCGTTCGCATTTTTATCTATTTGGTTGAATCATTTTTGATCCTTCCCATTAAGTAAAATCTAAATTTATTGTTGCAGAAATGTTCGATCGAATCAATTAGTCTGCCGAAATCGTCAGTTTGCAAACATTTGTTGGCTAATTAAGCTGTGGTGTAATCCATATCTTATCTTTATAGTTCAAAATGGTTCAAATGGCTATAAGCACTATGGGACTTAACATCTGAGGTCTTCAGGCCCCTAGACTTAGAACTACTTAAACGTAACTAACCTAAGGACATCACACACATCCATGCCTGAGGTAGCATTAGAACCTGCTACCGTAGCAGCAGCACGGTTCCGGACTAAAGCACCTAGAATCGCTCGGCCACAAGGGCCGGCTCTTATCTTTATAGATTTTCTCTGTTGTTTTAGTTGATGCCTCTCAAAACCGGATGTTATGTCTAGATGTGACGATTTTCTGGTGGTTTTAGTTATTACTTCTGCGATAAGAAAACATCTGCTCTTAAAATTAGTTCAATTAATTCATCTGTGAAACTGGGAGAATGTTTGCGGAGTTTCGTGAACTAGTCGTAAACGGTAAGAGTCGCAGAATCATTGATTATGAGGTATACTTTCTCTTGTTTTCGCATCGCCGTCTACTTTGCGGCAACGAAAAGATTATTCTCGTATACGAGTGCAAGTCAGAAAAGAACGAGCATAAGTCTTTTTTATGCAGAACTCACAAAGCGATGAAACAATGTATGAGAGAACAATGCGTCTGACAAACACGGAAATGCTTGTGCGCATGTTGTTGACAACAATACCAGAACAAAGCGTGACTGGAAACAAAAGGGACATGGAGTTGGTAGCAATGAGCAGTACAGAGCCTTAAAAGTTTCCCTCCACAGGCAGAAATGTACTCCTGATATTTGCGAGAAACTGACGCATTCATCTGATGAGAACCTCATCTGTGTGTTTTATCCAGTTTAATGGGTCGGGCATTCCGGCTTCAAAACAGAGCTCACAAAGCGATGGAATGAAACGATCGTGTGGCATTATGGGACTAGAGATCCCGTCTCTTGTTGTTCGAGCGCCTTTCTATTTGGCGACACTTTGTGAGTTTGGCGTCTTTGTGATGACATGTTTAGGACACCACAAAACCATACTGGTTCCGCCACCCAGCGAGGGAGCTATCAATCACCCAGTTAATCCATTTCAATTATTTAACGGTACAGTCTTTCCGGCTATTAAATCTCATCTTGGACGTCGCGAATAAGGGCAGGACGGTTTAAGGACGAAGCAACACAAGCCGACTTTTGGAGCGTCAAGTTGAGAGGGGCTCTAGAGGGGCCACAGCTGTAAGATTTCTATAGCAGGACGTCATATAGTTAAAAGTGTTGCATGTGTGTGTGGGGGGGGGTGGGGGGAAGTGCAAGGTTTGTATACAGTGTGTATAGCAGGTAAAAGCGAAACCTGAGACGTGTCAGAGTGTAACGGGAACAGGGAGTAAGAATTGAGGAGTACATTTGTGTTGGTAACATATTTAAGTGAGTAACACTGCATGATCACAGGTTAATACACTCCTGGAAATGGAAAAAAGAACACATTGACACCGGTGTGTCAGACCCACCATACTTGCTCCGGACACTACGAGAGGGCTGTACAAGCAATGATCACACGCACGGCACAGCGGACACACCAGGAACCGCGATGTAGGCCGTCGAATGGCGCTAGCTGCGCAGCATTTGTGCACCGCCGCCGTCAGTGTCAGCCAGTTTGCCGTGGCATACGGAGCTCCATCGCAGTCTTTAACACTGGTAGCATGCCGCGACAGCGTGGACGTGAACCGTATGTGCAGTTGACGGACTTTGAGCGAGGGCGTATAGTGGGCACGCGGGAGGCCGGGTGGACGTACCGCCGAATTGCTCAACACGTGGGGCGTGAGGTCTCCACAGTACATCGATGTTGTCGCCAGTGGTCGGCGGAAGGTGCACGTGCCCGTCGACCTGGGACCGGACCGCAGCGACGCACGGATGCACGCCAAGACCGTAGGATCCTACGCAGTGCCGTAGGGGACCGCACCGCCACTTCCCAGCAAATTAGGGACACTGTTGCTCCTGGGGTATCGGCGAGGACCATTCGCAACCGTCTCCATGAAGCTGGGCTACGGTCCCGCACACCGTTAGGCCGTCTTCCGCTCACGCCCCAACATCGTGCAGCCCGCCTCAAGTGGTGTCGCGACAGGCGTGAATGGAGGGACGAATGGAGACGTGTCGTCTTCAGCGATGAGAGTCGCTTCTGCCTTGGTGCCAATGATGGTCGTATGCGTGTTTGGCGCCGTGCAGGTGAGCGCCACAATCAGGACTGCATACGACCGAGGCACACAGGGCCAACACCCGGCATCATGGTGTGGGGAGCGATCTCCTACACTGGCCGTACACCACTGGTGATCGTCGAGGGGACACTGAATAGTGCACGGTACATCCAAACCGTCATCGAACCCATCGTTCTACCATTCCTAGACCGGCAAGGGAACTTGCTGTTCCAACAGGACAATGCACGTCCGCATGTATCCCGTGCCACCCAACGTGCTCTAGAAGGTGTAAGTCAACTACCCTGGCCAGCAAGATCTCCGGATCTGTCCCCCATTGAGCATGTTTGGGACTGGATGAAGCGTCGTCTCACGCGGTCTGCACGTCCAGCACGAACGCTGGTCCAACTGAGGCGCCAGGTGGAAATGGCATGGCAAGCCGTTCCACAGGACTACATCCAGCATCTCTACGATCGTCTCCATGGGAGACTAGCAGCCTGCATTGCTGCGAAAGGTGGATATACAGTGTACTAGTGCCGACATTGTGCATGCTCTGTTGCCTGTGTCTATGTGCCTGTGGTTCTGTCAGTGTGATCATGTGATGTATCTGACCCCAGGAATATGTCAATAAAGTTTTCCCTTCCTGGGACAATGAATTCACGGTGTTCTTATTTCAATTTCCAGGAGTGTATAAGCGCGAGATAAGCCATTGCAGGTGTGAAATGATGGTACATTAACAGCCTCTGTAACCACCAGAACGTTGAATGCAAGCCTTCAAGCATGCATGCATTGTTTTGTGCAGGTGCCGAGCAACATTTTGTGGGATGGAGCTCCATGCATGTTGCACTTTGTCGGGTAGCATAGGGACGGCCATACCGTTTGCGTATGACACTGGAGTTGGGTCCGACGATATTGCATGTGTCCTCGATTGGAGGCAGATATGGTGATCGACTAGGCCAAGTTAGTATGCCGAAACTCTTTAGCGCAAGTTGGGTTACAATAGGGGTATGACGGCGAACGTTATCCCGTTGGAAAAGCCCCCTGGTATTCTGTTCACGTGTGGCAGGACAAAAGGTCGGATCACTAGATTTGACGTACAGTTTGGCAGTTAGGGTGAGTAGGTTAACCACGATCGTGCTTCTGCTGACATTGTAAGTAGGCTGTTTAGGTATTTTTTATTGGTAACGCCACCTCTGTATGAAAATCACTGGCTGTGCTTTGTGCAGTCTGTGGCTGCTTTGCATTGTTGTAATACTCGCCATTGTAGTGTTAGGCAGCTGGCTGTGAACAGCGCGTAGCGTTGCGCAGTTGGAGGTGAGCCGCCAGCAGTGGTGGATGTGGGGAGAGAGATGGCGGAGTTTTGAAATTTGTCATGAACTTATCAAGGTAAATACATTGTTTGTTCTCTATTAATATCTTTCATTGGCTAACTATCCCTATCAGTAGTTAGTGTCTTCCATAGTTTGAATCTTTTATTTAGCTGGCAGTAGTGGCGCTTGCTCTATTGCAGTAGTGGGAGTAACCAAGATTTTTGTGAGGTAAGTGATTTGTGAAAAGTACAGGTTAATGTTAGTCAGGGCCATTCTCTTGTAGAGATTATTGAAAGTCAGATTGCGTTGCGCTAAAAATATTGTGCGTCAGTTTAAGCACAGTCGTGTATAATTGTTTAAAGGGGAAGTTTCAACATACGAAATCGCATCCCAGCCCATAATTCCACGTCCAAGTCCAATGCGTCTAGCACTCAGATTGGTTGCAGGTCCTCAACTGCCCTCCTTCTAACGATCAGACGACCATCAGTGGCACTGAGCAAGAACCGGCTTTCATCAGAAAAAGCAAAAGAACTTCTCGCTGTCCTCCAATAAGCTGTAGCTTGACACCACTTATGTCGCAAATGGCGGTGGTTTGGGCCTAGTGGAATACACGGTACAGGTAATCTGGCTCGAAGCTATCCTTGATGTAACGGATTTATAACAGCTCGTTGTGCCACTGTGGTGCCAACTGCTGCTCCAGTTGCTACTACAGATGCAGTACAATGCGCCAGAGCCATACGTCGAACGCGATGGTCTTTTCTCTCGGTAGTGTCACGTGGCCGTCCAGAGCTCGGTCTCCTTGGGACTGTGACCACCACTGCCAACAGTTTCCTGCACTAACCGAGAATCCTTGCCAAGTCTTTATGCAGTATCGCAGAAAAATATCCAGCTTCCCCAAAACCAATGAGGTGTTGGTAATTGCGTCTATGTCGCTTTAAAGGTATTCTTGACTAACATCAGCTCATCACGTCCAATCTCAGAGGTAACTAACGAACACGACCGTTACAGCGTGGCCGGACGCTGTGGCCGAGCGGTTCTAGGCACTTCAGTTCGGAACCGCGCTGCTGCTACGGCCGCTGGTTCGAATCCTGCATCTGGCATGGATGTATGTGATATCGTTCGGTTAGTTAGGTTTAAGCAGTTCTAAGTCTAGGCGACTGATGACCTCAGATGATAAGTTTCAAAGTGCTGAGAGCCATCTGAACCGTTACAGCGTGTATTTATAGCAAACCTGATTTGCATCCTCATAGTGGCACTACTATCACGACTCTTGTGCGACTGGCGCGAACCAATTTTTGTTTATGCCTCACAACTCCTTCTTGCTGTCGCAATATTTTTCCTACAGTGTGTTTCCAGCTATTCGAGTCGGCTAGGTGGTGAGCATGGGCGGCTAGTGAGAGAAAAGGACACTAAGTGAGGAGAGACACAGAATACTTCTCTGTGCGGGTGGACAGTTGGATTTGGCATTTGTTCGGCTGTAATGTGATGTGCCCTGGCCCGTGACAGTTCTGCGGTAGTTCATTCTTGACCGTTGCCATGATGAGAAAGATGGTTTGGTTCCGCCTTCGTCTTGTTCAGTGATGTACTTTTTACCTAGCTGGAAAGCCAAGTGTTTCTGTTCGGAAGGTCTCGTATTGTCTGTGGGTAACTTCTCACTTCGTGCTTTACAACTGCTTCTGCTTTTACTTCTGGGGCTGTTCAATGCCAGATTTAGAAGTTGCCGTTTAAGGTATTATATATGGTTCGAAACTTATTAAAAAAAAGACAAGGGAAAAGTTGCTGCTGATTTCATGGTGAATGTTTTTTTAAGCTGCCTGGAGTAAAGTTCATGTTTATAAGAATGTGCTCCTTCTATGATATTGAGAGTAGAGTGTGAGTAGTAGGGTACTGCCAGCATCAGTGCAATTTTGATGTCAAATTGATATGTGAATTAATTAAATTAATCAATTAATTCCCCCTGACCAAGTCCACCACTGACCACACCCACCTCCACCAATGACCACGACCATCCCATCCCCAGATGACATCACGTGTTTTTCTCAGCCTGCACGTGGGTCTCAGAGCTCACGGCCCCATCCCCAACCTCCCTTCCCCTACCCTATTGGGCACAATTTGGAATTTCGGTGCGAATTTCGATATTTCGTGGGACTTCCTTTGTGCCAGGGCTGTGCTGACGTCCTACCCCACCCTACACCCAGAAGTTGGCGGGAAATTAAAAATGGCGGTACCTTTTCTGGGACTCGAACCCTGGTCCTTCTGGTGCATCCACCTAACATAATTATGCCATCGGAGGCGCTTGGAATTGACAGGAAGTAATAAATGCCGGTGCCCTTTGCGGTACTCGAAACCTGGTTCTACTAGCCCAAGTGCACGCCCCCAACGCATGAAAACTCTCCAGATACAGGAGAGTAAGGTTATGTTAGTGTACTTCATTTATTTTTGTCAGGAAAATAAAATAGAGATAGGTTCTAATTACATCTACATCTACATTTAAATCTACACGGATACTCTGCAAATCACATTTAAGTGACTGACCGAGGGTTCATCGAACCACCTTCGCAATTCTCTATTAACCCAATCTCGTATAGTGTGCGAGAAGAACAAACACCTGTATCTTTCTGTACAAGCTCTGATTTTCGTTATTTTATGGTGGTGATCGTTTCTCCCTATATAGGACGGTATCAACAAAAATTTACCGTTTGGAGGAGAAAGTTGGTGATTGAAATTTCGTGACAAGATTCCGTCACAACGAAAAACGCCTTTCTTTCAGTGATGTCCAGCCCAAATCTTGCATAATTTCAGTGACACTCGTTCCCCTATTTCGCGATAATACAAAGCGTGCTGCCTTCTTTGAACTTTTTCAATGTACTCCGTCAGTCCTATCTGGTAAGGATCCCATAGCGCGCAGCATTATTTTAAAAGAGGACAGACAAGTGTAGTGTAGGCAGTCTCCTTAGTAATGGCTCAAAAATGGCTCTGAGCACTATGGGACTCAACTGCTGTGGTCATCAGTCCCCTAGAACTTAGAACTACTTAAACCTAACTAACCTAAGGACATCACACACATCCATGCCCGAGGCAGGATTCGAACCTGCGACCGTAGCAGTCGCACGGTTCCTGACTGCGCGCCTAGAACCGCGAGACCACCGCGGCCGGCCGTCTCCTTAGTAGATCTGTTACATTTTCTAAGTGTCCTGCTAATAAAACGCTGTCTTTCGTTTTCTGTGTGTTCCTTCCAAATTAAGTTGTTCTTAATTCCTAGGTATTTCGTTTTTTTTCGTTAGATTTGACTGATTTATCGTGTAACCAAAGTTTAACGGATTCCTTTTAGCACTCATGTGGATGACCTCACACTTTTCGTTATTTAGGGTCAACTGCCAATTTTTGCACCATTCAGATACCTTTTCTGAATCGTTTTGCAATTTTTTTATCTTCTTTTGACTTTATTAGTCGATAAACGACAGCGTCTTATGCAAAAAACCTAAAGCAGCTGCTCAGATTGTCTCCCAAATCATTTATATAGCAATGGGCCTATAACACTGCCTTGGGGAACACCAGATATCACTTCTGTTTTACTCGTTGACTTTTCATCAATTACTACGAACTATGACCTCTCTGACAGAAACTCAGAAATCCGGTCACGTAACTGAGACGATATGCCATAAGCAGGCAATTTCACTACAAGTCGCTTTTGTGGTACAGTGTCAAAAGCCTCGGAAATCCAGAAATACGAACGGTGTTTTCTAAACACTTGTTGACTGTGTCAATAGACCGTTTTCTTCGAGGTAATTCATAATGTTCGAACACAATACATGTCCCAGAATCCTTCTGCATACCGACGTTAATGATATGGGCCTGTAATTAAGTTCATTACTCCTACTACCTTTCTTGAATATTGGTGTGACCTGTGCTACATTCCAGTCTTTGGGTACGGGTCTTTGGTCGAGCAAACGGCAGTATACGATCGTTAAGTATGAAGGTAATTCATAAGAATACTCTGAAAGGAACCTAATAGGTATACATTCTGGACCAGAAGACTTGTTTTATTGAGTGATTTAGTTGCTTCACAACTCCAAGGATATTTACTTACTTTACATTACTGATGTTTGCAGCTGTTCTTTATTCGAATTGTGGAATATTCACTTCGTCTTCTTTTGTGAAGGCATTTCGAAAGGCTGCGGTTAGTAACTCTGCTTTGGCGCACTGTCTTCGATGATATCTCCATTGCTGTCGCGCAGTGAAGGCATTGATTGTTTCTTGCCGCTAACATACTTCACATACGACCAGAATCTCTTTCGATTTTCTGCCACGTTTCCAGACAAAATTTCGTTGTGGAAACTGTTATAAGCAACTCGCAATGAAGTCCGCCCTAAATTTCCAGCTTCTGTAAAACGTCACCAATCTTGGGAATTTTGCGTCTGTTTAAATTTGGCATGTTTGTTTCGTTGTTTCTACAGCCGTTTTCTGACACGTTTTGTGTACCAAGGAGGAACAGCTCCGTCGTTTGTTAATTTATTTGGTATAAATCTCTCGATTGCTGCGATACTATTTCTTTAAATTCAAGCCACATCTGGTCTATACTTATATTATTAATTTGGAGGGAGTGGAGATTGTCTCTCAGGAAGGCGTCAAGTGTACTTTCATCTGCTTTTTTGAATAGGTATATTTTTCGTTTATTTTAGGAGGATTTGGGGATTACAATATCCTGTCTTGCTACGACAACCCTGTGACCACTAATCCTTGTGTCCGTTTTGATGCTCGTTATTAACTCAGGATTATTTGTTGATAAGATGTCAAGTGTGTTTCCACAGCTGTTTACTATTCGTGTGGGCTCATGAGCTAACTGCTCGAAATAATTTTCAGAGAATGCGTTTAGCACAATTTCGGAAGATGTTTTATGCGTTCCTCTGAAATTAAACAAGTATTTTCGACAATATATCGAGGGTAAATTAAAGTCACCACCAACTATGATTGTATGAGTCGGGTATGTGTTTGAAGTCAAACTCAAGTTTTCTTTGAACCTTTCAGCAGCTGTATCATCTGAATTGGGAGTTCGGTAACAGGATTGAATTATTATTTTATTCTTTCGGCTGAGCTTATCTCCGGCTTTTTAGCCTTCCTTCAGTGCCTGTAATGGTTTGTGCACCAGTGATTTCTATTAGCTCTTGGAGCTCTGGTACTTTCCCAACACAGCTACGACAATTCAAAACTGTTATACCGATGGTTCTTGTATCTGCGTTCTTCCTGTGTTCGACCTGCACCCTTTGGGACTGAAACCCTATTCCTGAGACCTTCTAACTGCGCTGTCCACGCCACACAGCCCCTGCTACCCGTGTAGCCGCCTGCTGCATGTAGTGGACACATGACCCATTCAGCGGAATCCGAAATCCTACCACCCATTGCCGCACGGCGAGGAATCTGCAGCCTACACAGTCGCAGAACCGTCTGAGCCTCTTATCCAGACCCTCCACTCGGCGTTCTACCAGAGGTCCACAATCGTTCCTGTAGACTATCCTGCAAATGGTCAGCTCTGCTTTCATCTTGCAAGCAGGACTAGCAGCCTTTACCACTTCGATTAGCTGCTCGTAACCCGAGAGAATCATCTCTGATCCAAAGTCACACATATCATTGGTACCGACGTGAGCCACCACCAGCAGTTGGCTGCACCCTGTGCTCATCATGGCATCTGGGAAGACCCGTTCCATATCTGGAATGATTCCACCCAGTATGCACACGGAGTGCACACTGTTTATTTTCCCTTCTTGGCAGCTATGTCCCTAAGGGCCCCATAATGCGCCTAACGAACTTCCAGCTATCAATAATCCCACCCTCTGCGATTGTCCGTTTCTTGCAGGCTGAGAGGTTTCCTCTAAAACAGGATAGGTGACAGCAACTGGCTCAGAGACAGTGTCAGCCACAGATCTGGAACCTGTATGTCAGACAAACCGTGGAGGCCTGACATAATTAACCATAATGATCGGGCCTAATTACACAAATACATGCATAGTGCTACACAAGGATGGCTGAAAATCGCAATACAACTCACAGACTGACAATACCATACCACTGTTATTATGCGGCTGGGAAAAAAAAATTCGCAATACTGTTCCAAACTAGTGACAGACATATTCAGACTCTACTCTTCACGCCGGCCGGGGTGGCCGAGCGGTTCTAGGCACTACAGTCTGGAACCGCGCTACCTCTACGGTCGCAGGTTCGAATCCAGCCTCGGGCATGGATGTGTGTTATGTCCTTAGGTTAGTTAGGTTTAAGTAGTTCTACGTTCTATGGGACTGATGACCTCAGAAGTTAAGTCCCATAGTGCTCAGAGCCATTTGAACCTTCTACTCTTCACCTCCAATTTGGTGGGAGAAAGGCTGCGGCGTAAGGTAATAACTTTATCCTTCTTGGCTGGAAATATGATCAGGAGATGAGATGCTGCAGTTGGATAGAGAGGAGTTTAAGAAGTGCAATACCTGTAAGCATACTATCGTCTATCATACTATCGTCAGAGTTCGCTACAGATGCCTGGTCAGAAACCACTTTGCATCACAGGTAACCAAAGAAAATACATGCTACCACAGGTGATGGAAAGAAGGCATCACAGTTCCAATTACACACTGACACCGTCGTGAAAAACCCAGCACTCGTAATAAATGTGTCATAATGCAACACATGTACTGGGGGAAATCGTCGTCCTAAAAGACTGCACAGGGGGTGGTAGTTAAATGTGCGTTCTCATTGATAGGCGCTCACAAACTGCTCGTAAATCGAGGCTCCCTTAGCTCCCTCCATGCCTCCTCTCCCTCCATCCCTCCATCCATCCAACTAAGGAGAGGACACAGGCTTATTCAAATGGCCAGCTGCTCCGCTGTACTTTGCATAGTCGATAACTAAATGGTTCAAATGGCTGTGAGCACTATGGGACTTAACATCTGAGGTCATCAGTCCCCTAGAACTTAGAACTACTTAAACCTAACTAACCTAAGGACATCACACACATCCATGCCCGAGGCAGGATTCAAACCAGTGACCGTAGTGGCCGCGCGGTTCCAGACTGTAGCGCCTAAAACCGCTCGGCCACTCCGGCCGGCGGTCGATAACTGCCTTGATGCGACACTCCTCCGCCAACACAATAGTATATGTAGTCAACTAAACAACACGAGATAAAAGGACGACCCAAATGCAACTTCGTCATCTAAAATATTGCTACACAGTCCGCTGTTCTGCAATGGAGTACAATTGTATTTATCGTCAATGCAACTCTTTCTTGCAGTCTGTTAAATGTATTTGTTTTAAAGACTGGATCCCTCTGCATTAGCCACAACATTCAGGAGAACGCTCCAGATAGCTTTTTCCGATGGCTAGCTGCTCCACCAAGCGCTTTTTCTGTAGCCCACAATCAGCCCTCTACTAAGTCTTCCGCTACACTCTGGAGTGGCTCATGATATGCGGCCTGCTTGAGGCGAGCTCCGTTCGCCAATAGAAAAGGGAAATTTAGTAGCACAGTCACGCCCCTAGTTGCCGTGTGCCTATGTCTGGCGACCACTCACAGTAGACCCGCCCTGTGCCCGCCGTTCTGCGGTGGAAAACCATTGCATTTAACATCAAGGCATCTCTTACAACAGAGCAGCTATTACAAAAATAGAACACAATTGTGACAGTAAAAAATGTCTTCTTTCCACGAAAATAGGTGCAGTCCATTTTGTTTCAGTTTTATCAGCAAAATTGGTCTATCTTTTTATGTTCAACTGCAGGATACAATTCGCATCTCATTATTTTTTGTCGTCGAACGAAGTGCACCACCACCGATCACAAATAATCAGCAGAGACATGTCCACCTTGAGTAAAATAAGGCATTAAGAAATTGTGACTGTTTTGCTGCGAAAATTGCTAATCACCGCAGAATGTCCTTGTTATCTTGAAACCGTCATCAGAGTAAAGAAAAAGAGAGAAAATAAACTAAAAAAAAAGCAACATTTATATTACCAATTCCTTTTAGATTGATGGACAAATTACATGACCTGAGAACATCTCTCGCATTCAGGTCTGTAAATAAACTGTCATTTACGTGTGTACTGCAAATATTTCAGACACGTGAAGTAAAATTAGTGAATACAATCTTTCACGCCACTGGCTCACATGTCGGAAAAAACACATTCGTTTTACATTTGACAGCAATAAGCTGTAATTCAATAGCACGTAGCTGTTTTGTACAATTTGGCAAGTCCAGTTTTACCAATGCATGCAGTGCTGTATCATTCTATCATTTACAAAACAAATCGTAGAGCTTGTCTCGCCCTGTGTAGTTGGGAGATTGAAATGTCGTTAAAAGATATCGCAGCAAAGAAAAATAAAGGAGAAAAAACATGGGCTGTCAAGAATCATTCCGTGGTGCCCTAGCCATCTCCTTCACCCACCAGATGGCACGTCCCTGATATCCATTTGGTAGGATTAGTAATTAAACTGATAATGAGGGTCAGTTCGCATGGCGAGTAATTTTTTTTTTCAATAGTCAGATTACACTCACCAGATAGATCAAATGGAAATCCGTGGAGGGAAGACGATGTTGTTTTCGAGGAACACTGTTGAGAACCAACATTTGAAGCTGACCGCAGAGGGAGTCTACAGCGTAAGGACCGCGCTATTGAAAACGCGATCGTAGCTAATATGTTGCTGTCAGCCCGCATAAAAAGTGGTCTTGAGGCTACAGGCACACACGAGTTGGTGATAGCGTTACACGTTCTGGTAGAAATGCCATCTGCGATTTGGAATCAAGTGCATCCATTCTGTCACATACTTGCATTACATCCTGCAGAGACGTCCTTTAATGACTACAGCACCTGGTGAATCATATTTGTGTCACTCTCACAACTCAAAACGAGCCACCTTTTCCGATCGTATCTGCTAAGGAACCGATAAAGCAAAAACTCAAATGCTTTTTTTTTCAGTCCCTCTGCGTCTTGTAACTGCTCCTGAGTCTCTGCCCCACCCTCCATGCATCTTCATCCATGTGATCACCCCAATATAATAAATTTCCTTTACTTTCCTTTGCTTTACTTTACATCCATGGTCACAAACTTTTTGTCAACAGATTACCGGTTTCGGTCTATAATGGTCATCTTCAAATCTGCAGCGAAATATGGGTAATCATAAATACAGTAGCCTCTTCATACTTAAAGCGCACCAGTTTATATGTATGTCGGTAGTTCTTTTCATTATAGTCTATTTTATTATTTTAGGTTGTAGACAAACTGCTATTATATTATGTTTTCCCATATTTTGCTGCAGCTCTGAAGATGGTCAATGTAGACCGAAGCCAGTAATCTGCTGACAAAAAGTTTGTGACCATAGACGAAAGGTAAAGTAAATATGTTCTACATTCAGATCACTGTTTTATTCGCGACATTGTCACAGCTTGCGACCCCAATATAAGTCTGACCTGGACAGAAGTTGGAGAGCTTTATATCTAAGCTCTTTAGCACCTCGTGGAGAAATCGAGTGAGCTGAATTAATGCGACAGGTGCGCATTTTGACTACTTGGTGGAAATGGGAACTTGTTGTGGCTCTGTCAGTCGTGTAAAATGTGTAAGGCCAGTGCCAAACATAGCTTTCCCCTGCATCACGAGTAAGTAGGAAAGGCAGTACAAGAAGTTACGGTGGCGTTTCTTGTTGTGAAAATTAGGAAGATCCCACATCATACAGGACATGAGGAAAGACAACAATTTTGCTACTGCATTGCGACACATCTCCAAGCTACGCACTGGTACTGCAGCTTGAACGATGCATTCATGGCTATTACCCAAACACTCTCTCCGACCTCAGTATTTTCTACCATCCAAGACAGAAAACTTATGAGCTACAAAAACATCGCTAACATCATCCGTCAGAGAACTCGATAAAATATTACCACATCCCTGTCTTCTGATATATCTGCAACAAATATAGTCTGCTTTTCTACATTGACCACATATGGCGATCCTATTAAATATACCAATATTGGTTCATTGGAGCAGGTGTGATCAAAGTCGCTTCCACAGACCGGTGAAAAGTTTCGTCACCTGTACTGTAGGGGGACCATATCCAACAGACTGTCAATCACACGAGAGGGTTCCTGTATCGTTCCTTCATAAGCAGTTTAAGACATAGTTCTTTCGCTTTTAACACATCCAATCAGTGTACACCACCACACGTTTTTTATTCTATCGTGACTGAGAGGTCCATGTCACCTACTGCTAAACCGATATTACCACATTTCGATACTTTGGCTCTCACAGAAAGCTGAACATCGCATGGCATAAGCTATACAGTTACCACAACGTGGATTGGTAGAAATAAAAAACAGAGGTGATGTTTCTCTTTGACAAAAGTGTAGCAGACATCGCAACATATGGAAACTGTAACCGTTTGTGGTATTGTAGAGCGCTAACAACAGCTATTCGAAGTGAAAAGTCCCCTTTGAACAATTATACATGACTGTGCTTATCCTGACACACAATGTTTTTTTAGCGCAACGTAATCTGACTTTCAGAAATCCCTACAAAAGAATGGACCTGACTAACATTAACCTATACCTTTCACAAATCACTTACAAAACTCTTCGTTACTCAAGCTACTGCAATACAGCGAGCGCCACTACTGCCAGCTAAATAAAAGATTCAAACTACTGAAGGCACTAACTACTGATAGGCATAGTTAGCAAAATGAAAGATTTTAATAGAGAACAAACAATGTATTTACCTTAATAGTGTTGAAATATCATAATATACATAGCAGTTCATGACATCCAGTCTTACAAATTTCAAAACTCCGCCATTTCTCTCCCCACATCCACCACTGCTGGCGGCTCACCTCCAATTGCGCAACGCTACGCGCTGTTAACAGCCAACTGCCCAACACTACAATGGCGAATATTACAACAATGCAAACCAGCCACAGACTGCCCACAGCACAGCCAGTGATTTTCATACAGAGCGCTACGTGGCGTTACCAATATAAAAACCTAAACAGCCTACTTACAGAAGGTGATAAACACTCTAATGGAGGATATATTTGTCCAATATCAGACATACAACAACCCCACAAGAGTGTTACCACATTCACTACGATCACAAATTTTAAAATGATAAAACTACTTCCTTCTACACTATTCTGGTATCATAGGAAGGCATCATGAGCGTGCATCCACAGCTCGGGCTCGGGCTAGGACATCTTTGCTCCAGAGGAATGTTCCCAGAGCTGTGATGGCGCTACTGTAAACAGCAATAAGACTGTTACATCTCCATTGTAATTCTGATCATGGTCCTTACTTACTCGCTTGAAGTTGCTGCTTCTCCGAGTGAATTTTCCTGCAGCTGTGTGTGTGTGTGTGTGTGTGTGTGTGTGTGTGTGTGTGTGTGTGGTACCTCAATGAACCAGCTATCGAAAATATTCAAGTCGATTTTTCTTCGCTCATTTCCTAGTGACACTTCGCCGCATCCATCAATACCGATACTACTACTACTATTACTAATGATATGCCCAACTGACATGGCAAGTGTGATTGAGGGTATGTACGTTTCCGACTTAAGAGATGTATAAAATCCACTATTTTCCTAAGGTACGGAACAACAGTATCCAGACTTTGTTCTGGTTGGTTTATATGCAGCCCGAGGTGTGGATGCACGCTCATGATGCTTTACTATGATACCGGAATAGTGCAGAAGGAAGTAGTTTTATCATTTTAAAATTTGTCATCGTAGTGAATGTGGTAACATTCTTGTGGGGTGGTTGTATGTCTGATATTGGACAAATATATCCTCCATTAGAGTGTTAAGAGCGTTGCATTCCACATGACTAACACTTCGGAAATCGTACGGCTTTAACAGCACATCATTTTTTGGTGCAGAACTGTCTAATCATCAGAGTGTGCGTTTACGCTCTACGATAATTTCTCTCCCTCCGGTACCTTCCTCGTACTGACTCTGGACAGTGGAATAATGCTTCAGAGTTGATTGCACTGTTGATTTACGTGAAATGTTTCAAACTCCACACTTCTGGACCTCCATCATGTATAAACCGTATGTTACAGCGATGTAGCACTCTCATGTGTAGTATGCACCGATGGGAGGTGCGACCCTCCTCGACAAACACGCATCAAGGGAGATCTTGTGCTTCCGGACAGGTGCCGAGGTAAGATTAGTGTTGCAGGAAGGACTGGTCAAGGACAATACGCGAGGGATCCGTCAGTCTCCGACTTTATCCTAGGAATGCGACTATACTCTCTGGCGCCCATACACACAGGGAAAGATGAATCGTAAATTCTTCACTATGATCGAAGTGCTGGAAATATGTAGATAACCTATTAATAGCGGTATAGGACTCTGTCTGGTATACTTTCGTGTATATGGCCAACCGAATGTACTGCACAGTCATCTAGCTGCATTCGAAATCTAGTATATGGTACTTGCAAAGTACTGGAGGGGTGATTTAGCGGTGGTGCAGAAACTGGGAAGTGTTCTGCCATGTCACTGACTGGCGTTGGAATTACAGAGCAACAGGTGAAATTGCTAAAATTGATCTCGCTATCAACTGCAGTGTGTATTACAGTAAATCATTCCATTTCAACGGTGTGTTTCCCATCCCAAGCGTCCACTGGGTATGCTGTTGATTACTGCATAATGATTGACTGACATCACTCGCTTGAGATGGAGGGAGCCCTGGCGGAACACTGGATATCTACTTCTTGTCACTGTGGGGCATGAGATTAAATGTGGAGTCCGCCACCTTCATACAGTGGTTTGGAAGCGTTCCTCAATGCTGCAGACTTCTCATATTTCCATTTGCTGTGATGCTCTTCACATGTTTTTTTTTCACCAATCAGATAACAGTACCTCTTTTTATTGGTACTACTAAGTGCGTGTTGTGAACAGCACCTTCCAACGATGGCCAACACCGTAACAGTAATCATGTACATGATTGTAAAATGAAGGGACAATGCTTTTCGAATTGGAACGATGAGACATCCACTAGCCTGTCGAAGGGGAAGATGAAATTTACTGTACAGGTCATCATCTTCGAATAGCTGTTGGAAATGCTCTATAATACCGCAGACTCTTGCAGTTTCCATATGTTGCGATGTTTTCCACATTACTGTAAATGAGGAAGATCGCCTCTGTGTCTTATTTCTACCAGCCTGTGTCGTGGTGGGTGTATAGTTTACGCCATGTGATGTTCAGCTTTCTGTGGGAGCCCAAGGATCGAAACGCGTTAATGTCAGCTTAGCAGCAACTGACATGGATCTCTAAGAAATGGTAGAAGAAACAGAGTGTATAACTGTGTACGCTGGTTGCTTGTGTTACATACAAGAAAACAATGTATTAAACTGCTTATGAAGGAACAATTCAGGATGATTAATAGTCTGTTAGATATGGTCCTCCTACAAAATGGGTGACAAAACATGACACTGTGGAAGTGCCTTTGGTCACGGGCCACGTGCTCCAATGAACAGACTGTATTTTTTTCAGATATATCAGAAGACAGGGACGATTTAACATCCTACTGAGTTCTCACACGTGTGATATTAGTGGAGTTTTTATAGTTCGTAGGTTTTCTAAAGATGGTCCAAAATATTGAGGCCAGAGAGTTCTCCTTCGGATTGCGGGACCTGTAAGTAGTTTGAAGATATGTCGCAATGCAGTAGCAAAATCCTTGTCCTTCCTCCCAGCCCAGTATGATGTGGAGTCTTCCTAATTTTCCCAACAAGAAACACCACCATAACTGCTTGTACTATCTTTTCTACTTCCTTGTGTTGCAGGGGAAAGCTTCGGTTGGCAGTGGCAATACACATTGTACACTGTTACATGAAGATGGTATCTGTTCTTTCGGACATGATACCATTAGTGATCTTGCATCTCTCGAAGAATGAAATTACAGTGAAATCCAGACCATTAGTTGCTTTTAGGTGTTGACAAATATCAACAAGAACAGTTGAAAATGTGTGCCCCGAACGGGACTCGAACCCGGAGCACTACGAATATAGTGTGTGGACAGTAAGTTGGAAATGTGGGTCTCACGGGGAGTGTGGCAGAAATAAGTCCCTGCAGTCACACTTTTCTCTGTGTCCTTGATGGCTCAGTTCGATAGAGCGTCCGCCATGTAAGCAGGATATCCTGGGTTTGAATCCCGATCAGTGCAGACTTTTCAGTTGTCCCTCTTAATATTTATCACAACCTGTAAGCAACTAATGGTCTGGATTTCATTGTAATTGCATTGTACACAGTTGGTGGAGGTACGACAGCATGTTCCCATTCCCACCGAGTGGTCAGACGTGCTCGTGTCATATTAACTCAGCTTTTCCTGTTTTTCCACGAGATGCAGAAGGTATTAGATACAGCACTGTCCGACTTCCGTAGAGGTGCGACTTAAACTGGGATGATTACATGAACGAAGCGGCAGGGAGGACTGGGCTGAGACTAAGGAGCAATTACAAGATGCAAAGGGACTGTCTAAAAACCAGTGCTGGAGATTTTGCTGTATGGAATCCTTAGCAGACAAGTTCGAAGATGGTGACTCGTTTCGAGGCATGAGAGTGGTACGAATATGATTCACAAAGTGCTGTAATCATTAAAAGATGTCTCTACAGGATGCAACACAAGTACGTGGTAGAATGAATAGACTTGATTCCAAATAGCAGGCGATATTTCTACCAGTAAGCATAACGCTATCACTGGTTTGTGTGTGCTTATAGACTCAAGGCCGCTTTTTATGGAGGCTGACGGTAACATAGTTGCTGCGATCGTGATTTTAATAGCACGGTCCTTACGCAAAATGTATGTTGTGGGCTGTAGAATCCCTTTGCGGTCATCTTCAAATGTCGGTTCTCAGTAGTGTTCCTTGGAAAAAGCATCATGTTCCCTCTACAGATGCCTGTTGGACCTACCTGGTGAGTGTAATCCGACTACTCGAGAAAAAAAGTTCGCCTTGCAAACTGACTCTCATGATCAATTTAATTACTTAGCCTATCAAACTGATATCAATGGCATGCCGCCTGGTGGATGGAGGAAACGGCTTGTGCACCATGGAATGATTCTTGACAGGCCATTCGTGTTTCTTTTTTTTCCGTTGCGGCGATATCTTTTAACGAAATTTCAATCCATCACCTACACAGGTTGAGACAAGTTCTCACGATTTGTTTCGTAAAAGCTACTGTGACATACATCACATTGGTAAAACGGGACCTACCACAGTGAAAAGAACAGCTATGTCCTCTGGAAATATAGCTTCTTGTCCTACGTAAAATGAATTTTTTTCCGACATATGAGCCAATGGCATAAAAGATTGTATTTTCTACTGATATTTCATGTGTCTGAAATGTCTGTAATACACATGTGCATGACAGTTTACTTATAGACCTGAACGCAATAGAGGCTCTCAGGTCGTGTAATTTGTCTATCAAGCTGAAATATTTTGCTTAATATAGATGTTTTTCTTTGGAGTATAAATTATCACTTTTTCTCTACTCTGATGACGGTTTCGAAATAACAAGGACACTTTGCAGTGATTGGTAATTTTCGCAGCAAAATAGTGTAAGATTTTTTCCCCTGATTTTACACATGGTGGACATGTATCTGCTGATCATTTGTGATCAGTGGCGGTGGACTTCTACGTCACAAAATAATTATATGCAAATTGTATTCAAAGAACTATACCGATTTTGCCAATAAAACTGAAAAAAATGGACTACACCTATTTTCATGGACAGACGACATATATTATCATAAGGATTTTGTCCTCTTTCTTTAGTAGATGCTTGGTTGTTAGAGATGCATTGATGTTATATACAATTGTTCTCCATTGCAGAATGTCGGGCGTCGGAGAGGGGGGGAGCGGGGGGGGGGGGGGAGGGCGGTTTTCTACTGTGGGTGGTCCCCTGTCACGGCGGCACTCCGTCTAGGGGCAAGGCAGTGCTACTAAATTTCCGTTTTGTGTTGTGTGTTGGAGAACGGCCGTCGCCTCAGGGCAAGCTGCGTATTGTGAGTGACTGTGGAGGGTAGCAGAAGGCCTGGTGAGACCAATGACCGTAGAGGGGTAGCACTGGGCCACGGAAAAGTGCTTTGTGGAGTAGATAACCATTTGAAAAAGCGATCTGGAGCATTCTCCGGAATTTCGTTGTTGTTCCAGAGGGTTCCGGTCTTTCCGAGAAATACGTTTAACAGATTGCAAGAAACAGTTGCATTGGCGGTAAATATGATTGTTTTCCATCAGATAACGGCGGCCTACTAAGTGAGAGGGGGTCGTGTCTACTGTGGGTGGTCGCCAGACACAGCTGCTGAGTGTGGGAGCTGCGTCGCTATATTTCAGATGAACAAGTTGTCCCTGAGGCGTCCATTTATCTCCTATTGTTTAGTTGACTATACATGCTTTTGTGTTGGCAAAAGAGCATAGCCTCAACGCGGTTAACGACTCTATGAAGCCGGCTGGGCAGCTGGCCATTCTAAAAAGCCTGTGTACAAATACGTAGGTGGAATGATGGAGAGAGGGAGGGAGGGAGGGATGGAAGGCATGAGGGGAGGTAAGAGAGCCACGATTTTCGGCACTTAATGAGCGCCTATCAATCAGAGCCTATGTTCAACTACCGCCCCGTCTGAAATTTTTTAGGAGGACGATTTTCCACGTGTATGTGCATCTGCTGAACGGAATGAACAGTCTAATGAGTACACAGTATGGTTTGAGAGTAAATCGGAGAAAGACGAAGTAATGAGAAGTAGTAGAAATGAGAACAGCGAGAAACTTAACATCAGGATTGATGGTCACGAAGTCAATGAAGTTAAGGAATTCTGCTACTTAGGCAATAAAATAACCAATGACGGACGGAGCAAGGAGGACATTAAAAGCAGACTCGCTATGGCAATAAAGGCATTTCTGGCCAAGAGAAGTGTACTAATATCAAATACCGGCCTTAATTTGAGGAAGAAATTTCTGAGTATGTACGTCTGGAGTAGAGCATTGTATGGTAGTGAAACATGGACTGTGGGAAAACCGGAACAGAAGAGAATCGAAGCATTGGAGATGTGGTGCTATAGACGAATGTTGAAAATTAGGTGGACTGATAAGGTAAGGAATGAGGAGGTTCTACACAGAATCGGAGAGGAAAGGAATAAGTGGAAAACACTGATAAGGAGAAGGTACAGGATGATAGGACATCTGCTAAGACATGAGGGAATGACTTCCATGGTACTAGAGGGAGCTGTAAAGGGCAAAAACTGTAGAGGAAGACAGAGATTGGAATACGTCAAGCAAATAATTGAGGACGTAGGTTGCAAGTGCTACTCTGAGATGAAGAGGTTAGCACAGGAAAGGAATTCGTGGCGGGCCGCATCAAACCAGTCAGTAGACTGATGACCAAAAAAAAAAAAAAATTGCATGTATACTATGACCCATTGATTATGAGTGGTGGTGTTTTCGTGAGAGTTTAGAAGTGCTGTTAGAACTGTGATGCATGTTTTCTATCAGGTGTTGCAGCATGTATCTGATTCATTTACCTGGCTGCACAGTGGTTTTTGAGCAGGCATCTGTAGCAAACTCTGAAGTCAAACAATGATAGATACAGTATGCTTACAGGTAATACACTTTTTAATCTCCTGTGTATCCAACTCAAGCATCTCGTCAAGTAACCATATTCCCAGGCAAAAAGAATACTGATATTACCTTTTTTCCCAACAGCTTGTAGGTGAAAGGTAGAGTTTGACTGCGTGTGTCAGTAGTTTGGGGTGGTATTGCGAAATTTTTTCCCAGCAGGATAACACCAATTGTATGGTATTGTCAGTTTATGAGCTGTGATGCGATTTTAGGCCATCCCTGTGTGGCGCTATGCATTTAGATGTGTAATTAGGCCCAATAATTATGGTTAATTACATAATTAGACCTATCTTTACTTTATTTCCCTGACCAAAATAAATGAAGTACGCTAACCTAACCTTCTTCTTCTGCATCTGGACACTTCCCATATGTTGGGGGGGGGGGGGGGGAGGATGCACATGGGCTTTCCAATCAGTAGAACCAGGGTTTGAGTCCCAGAGAGGGCACCGCCATTTTCAGTTTCCCGCCAATTCTGGGTGGGAGGGGGGAGGGGAAGTGGAGCGGGACGTCAGTAAAGTCCTGAGAGAAAGAAATTGCACGAAAATTCGGAATTCCCGCCAAAACTCGAAACTCCCGCCAAATTTCGAAATTACAGTAAGTAGGGTACATGGGGGTGGGGAGTTAGAGGAGGGGGGGGCGGGTTACTTTAGCACGTAACTGGTGATCAAAGTGTTGGTAGATATAAATTCAGTTGAGTGCTAACGTAAGAAAGTCCAGCTAACCTGGGGACCTGATAACTAATTTATTGGTTGTATTTGTGGTTTTGTGTGAAGGGGGGGGGGGTTACTTTAGCAAGTAACTGGTGATCAAAGTGTTGGTAGATATAAATTCAGTTGAGTGCTAACGTAAGAAAGTCCAGCTAACCTGGGGACCTGAAAACTAATTTATTCGTTGTATTTGTGGTTTTGTGTGAAAGCCATTTTCTGTAATCACTGTATTTGCAGCCAAGCACGGTATATTGTGACCTATTGCATTATATTGTTGGCCCAAGTTTAATATTAATCGGGCTAAGTTAGTTTAAGTTTTGTCATTTTCGTGCTGAAGGAATTTGTTGCTGTTATTGTGTTATTTTATACCCTGACTTCAGAAACAATAAATGGTCTACAAAATGAGTTAATTTATCCTTCTTTTTGTCAGTTGCCAATAAGGGTAATTTATGTTTGGTAAAATTCTTTGAAAAATTAACCACCAGTATGAGATCGTACGCTGAAACGGTGAGTCTGTAGCAAAGCAATCATTAATGACAAATTACACAGTAATCAAATAATATTTGCCTATATAGATAGCACTGATTAACCACATTATTCTGTATCGAAGCTGGATTGAAAATACGTAAATTGGAATGCAAGCATTATCGCAGGAGTTATGAAACAGGCTTTGAAAACGCTATAAAGCTGCTCAAAAATATTCACTTTTTTGTGAATTTCCTTATCGTTTCCTGCCATGACGCGTTCCGGGATCATACCATAATCTGATGACCTGATAAATGAAAAAGATAATTTTTGTTTACTTATCAGGTTAACAGATAATGGAGAAGAAAAACTTAATAAACACAATTCAATTTGGTTTATTTATCAGCCCGTCAGACGATGGGAAAGTAAAGAAAATATCAAAAACCTAATTTTTGTTTATGTATCAGGTCATATGATGGGATAATCACGAAACGTCTCATTACAACAAACGATAAGTACATTCGCAAAAAATCTGTGAAGAAATTTTGTCCAACGTAACACTATTTTTGAAGTCTACTTCAAAATTATTCTTTATGTCACAGATTCTGTTACTTTGGATAAATCGAAGCATAATCGTCCATTATTCATTCCAGGGGCTAGACTAAATAGATTTCGTCTATCTAAAGGACATGAAAACGACACCAAGTCACGAATCCCTTACGCATACTTGAAAACCGTCAATGGCCGTGGTATCTTAGCGCACCAAGTGTAGAGCAACACTTTTTACACTATGCTGAGACCGGTGCCGGCTCGAAGCGCGAAGCTCATTCACACGGAGTAAGCCAGAAGTTGATGTGTAACCAGCATGAAATCTCTACCGTCCTCGTCAAGTGCAGAGCGTGTGGCCATTATCGGCATCCGCGTTTTCCTTAAAGAGAAAAGTTTTAAATTAAGTTGTAGCACCAGACCACCATCTGTGTGGAATTCCCGTCGTCAGTACCCTCCACCAACGAAATGACCTGTTTGGACAGGGATTACCTGTGAACGCATCCTTGGAACATTAGTTGTACCACAAAACATTAGCGGACACAGGTCTGTGCAATTTTTGTAGAACACTGTCACTTCTGGTGAATGTGCGCTTTCCAGTGGAACAGGTAATATGGCCTATGCATAGTGAAGAATAAGCTTACTTTTATATCATTCTTCGATAAGACCTCAGAACCATTTTCTCCAGGAGATGACTAGGGCGAAGAGTCCCTTGTAACTAGATACCTGGATAACCGGACTCAAAATCTCGGTTTTGACTTGTGGGAACATCTAAAGTGTGATGTTTATATTGAACCAGACAGCCTCGTAGTTTCAAATGGCTCTGAGCACTATGGGACTTAACATCTGTGGTCATCAGTCCCCTAGAACGTAGAACTACATAAACCTAACTAACCTAAGGACGTCACACACATCCATGCCCGAGGCAAGACTCGAACCTGCGACCGTACCGGTCACACGGTTCCAGACTGAAGGGCCTATAACCGCACGGCCACACCGGCCGGCTGCCTCGTAGGTTTGAGTAATCATCGTGGATATTAATAAACCGCTTCAGCTGTATTTAGTCTTTTATATTTAAATCACTGCTGTTTCCATGGCACTAAAAGCCACATATTCGGGGTAAATATCTGCTTCACATAAATCAAGTAGGAATAACCACACTGAGAGATCCACTGATACGATAATTTTCTAAATTTGCTTTAAAATGTTTTAAAAAATCTTGATTTCCCTTTATTTTTACTCACGTAACTAAAACATTACAGGTAAAAGACTCGGAACTTTTTATTCAACACTCGTTGTCCATAAGAAAAAAATACCGCCAAAAGGTTGTACGTTATTGAGTAAAACAGCCGGATGTTTAGATTCCAGTCGAGCATCGTGGTTGAGTCAAAGCAAATTATACCATAGTGTTTCATTGGTAAGATGAAAATACGTGAAAAACTATTAACACCTGATTTGAGGCCAGCATGAACAATAAAGAAGTGATTGCAGCAAAGTGCAGGGATATTCTAAGTAACCTGGACATAACACGTGAAGTAATGGCTATTGACGGAAAAGTAGAACCTGGAAACCAAATTCATGATGGGACATGTGCACGCTTACATTTTCATCCCGTGGTGGCTTCTTTGGACACTTGTATAAATAATTCTATGATTAAAATTACCAAATATGCAGCAACCAGTCGCAAAAGCATGTTTTATTTATTCACTTTTGCAAATCGATGTGCCCTGAGTAGTAATACTTTCTCAAGACAGTATTACTACTCAGGGCACATATTGGTTGAAAGCACCGATGTTGGTGTTAATCAGTTGAAATCGATTTGCAACAGTGAATAAATAAAATATGATCTTGAGACTGATTGCTGCATATTTGGTAATTTTATGGTTTACGGTCGCTGCACGACTTCGGAACAACATGGAGCCCACCATTCATAAAATTCTATGATTCCTGGGTGTGATAGGATTATCGCCAGCAACTGTTAGAGGTTCCGAATTAAAACTCTGGACATTATCTATAAATGAGGGAAATTAATGCGGTGTAACGAATATGTAATATAATTTATTAGTAGTGATCGTTAGAAAGTATAAACACCGTCCATTTTGAAACATAAAATGTCGAACGAAAACATTATACCCATTGACCATTGTGAAAGTGCATGCTGCTAGGATGCGTTACGAGTACGTGTATAAATGGGGAAAGGTCGAACGGAGAGCAGTTTTAGCGAAGATGCGGACCGCAGAGATATAAGCGACTTTGGGGAAGGGTACGTTGTTATGACCTAGAAAACACTGAGAAACGGCGGACATGGATCGCTCTTCGCATGCTACTGTCGCAAGTGTGTACAGAAATTGGATGGAGGACGTTGGAAGCACGAGTAGACGACTAGATGTCAGACGTCTGCTCTTCACCACAGAACGTCAATGTTACTCAGTTTACCGCTCTGTAAAGTAGGACAGGCAGGGGTCTGTGTGCAGATGTGTCAGCGGACTACATTCATGGTGTTGGCACAGGTGTTTGGGAACACACCGTTCTGCGCACATGGAGTTGAAGGTGTAGCTATGTAGCCCCTACGTGTTCTCAAGTTGACACGGGAACATCCTAAGTTACGAATGCAGCACAGAGTGGGCAAGACAGCACCGTGGATCAATGGAAACGTGTCGCCAGTGTCAGATGAGTCACTTTTTTGTTACCCAAGGTCAGTGGGCGTGTGCGGATAACCCGTTATCCACACGAACGGCTACTCTAAACATGCTTCGTGCCGTTGATGCTGTCCGCTGGGGGCACTGACATTCTCTTCAGCTTCCATGAGAGCTGTGGTAGTAATCAGATGCCGCATGATAGCTGTGGACTACACGAACATTACTGCGGACCATCAACATTCCTTAATGCATAATGTCTTCCCGGGAGCGATGGCATTCTAAAGCGAGAAAACAATCCCTATTACGAAGCCAGAACCTTGAAACACAGATTTGAGTGTCTCGAAACTGAACTGACGTTGATGTCTTGCCCACCAAAATTGTACTGTGGAACACATTTGAGACGCTGTCGGGCGTCGTCTCCACGCACAAAACACCAGCGCCTTATATACGTAGCAATGTGACCTGTGATTAGACAACCGGTGCCACATATCTCCGGAAAGCTACCAACGCCTTGTCGAATACATGGAACGATCACTCACTACTGTACTGTGTTCCAGCGGTGGACCATCACTTCATTAAACAGGTGGTAATACACTGAGGTGACAAAGTTATGGGACGGCGATACGCACATACATAGATGGCAGTATATCGCGTACACAACGTATAAAAGGGCATTTCATTGGTGGAGCTGTTATTTATGCAGAGGTCATTCATGCGAAAAGGTTTCCGACTTGATTACGGCCGCACGATTGGAGTCTACAGATTCTGAAGAGCGGAACGGCAGTTGGGACTGGACGCATTGGACGTTCCATTTGGATTAGGATTGTTTGGGGGAGGAGACCAGACAGCGAGGTCATCGGTCTCATCGGATTAGGGAAGGACGGGGAAGGAAGCCGGCCGTGCCCTTTCGAAGGAACCATCACGGCATTTGCCGGGAGCGTTTTATGGAAATCACGGAAAACGTAAATCAGGATGGCCGGACGCGGGATTGAACCGTAATCCTCCAGAATGTGAGTCCAGTGTGCTAGCTACTGCGCCACCTCGCTCGGTTTGACGTTCCATTTCGGAAATCGTTATGGAACTCATTGTTCCAAGATCCACAGCGTCAAGATTGTGACAGGAATACAAAATTTCAGGGATTACTTCTCACCATCGACGGCCTTCACTTAACGACAGAGAGTAGCTGCGTTTGCGTAAAGTTCTCAGTGCCAGCAGAAAAGTAACACGTCCTGAAATAACCGCAGAAATCAATGTGGGACATCCGACGATCGTATTCGTTAGGAGAGTGCGGCGAAATTTGGCGGTTATGGGCTGAGGGAGCAAACCACCGACGTAAGTGGATTAGCTAACAGCACGACAGCGCCTGCAGCTCCTCTCCTGGACTTGTGACTATGTCGGTTGTGCCCTAGACCACTGGAAAACTGCGACCTGATCAGACGTGTCCCGATTTCTGTTGGTGGGAGCTGGTGGTAGGGTTTGAGCGTGACCCAGACCCCAAGAAGCCATAGACCCAAGATGTCAACAAGCCACTGTGCAAGCTGGTGATGACTCCATGTTGGTGTGGGCTGTGTTTGCGTGGAATGAGATGGTTCCTCTGTCCAGCTACGTAGAGACTGTTTGCAGCCATTTATGGACTTCATGTTCCCAAGCAACAACAGAAGATTTATGGATGACCATGCTCCATGTCACTGGGACACAACTGTTCGCAATTGATTTGAAGAACATTCTGGAAAATATTTCTGAAGGGGGCTTCCAACAACGAGCTGAGTCTATGGCACGTCGAGTTGCTGCTCTAAGTCGGGCAAAAGGAGGTGCGACCCGATGCTACTTAATAAACTCCGTGTATATTCATGTTATGTAAATTAGGCGCAAATATTTCACTCTTTTTCTAGGAAATCCCAAATATAACACAAAATTAGAGCATTACTGCTGCTGGGTCAGTTTCATATGCTGTGCAAAAACGATACTATGAGGTATTACATTTATGATTTGTGGAGCTATAAAATTGTTCAGCAAGTTCAAATTTTTAAAGTAATCCAAATTCCAAGAAATATGTGTATAAAATATAGCAAAAGACGGATAATGCGCACTACGTATTGAAGAAAAAACAAGAATATAAGACGAAGATGGAGGTTCTCGTATCAGAACGGACCTCAGACATGGGTACACAATTTGTTCGTTGTTGTTCAACCAGCACACAGCACAAACAATGACGGAAATAATAGAAAGTTCAAAAAGTAAGATTAAATTTGTGTGAAAGAATAACAATGATAAGATTCACAGATGAAACCAGAATGCTCAGGAAAAGTGAGTAATTAGGGGGTATGTTGAACAGAACATTGTAACAAGCATAGAATATTGTTGAAGAGTGCCGCTATACGTAAAGGAAAGGAAGAGGAAAGAATGAGGAGTGGCAGGAACTAGATTGGTGGTAAACATCAAAACCACGTATTAGAGGAAGAAATTTCGCAGCCTTGAATCAAAAATATCGAAGGAAATATTATAAAACCATTAGCTCGGAGAAAGTAGTCTTTAATGGTTAAAAGACGTCTCCTGGTATGGAACATAATCCTTAATCTGAGGAAAAAATTTCGGTGAGTGTTGTTCTGGAGCACAGAATTTTGTGAATGTGAATAAAGCCTAGAAACGAAAAAAAATTAGCACAGAAAATAAAATGGATTGAAAAAAAAGGAAGAGGCTCTTCGTGCATTCAGCGACGTAAAGACTGAGGGAAATGGATTACTAGAAGAAGGGACAGCCTGATAGAATTTGTGTAAAGAAATCGGAGAAAAACTTACACTGCAATAAAGCAAACAGCAGAGGACAAACTTCGTAGTGGAAATCAACTGAAATATTTCAGACAGTTGACGATGCTGAGTTTAAATCTCGATACTACTCTGGGGATGAGGAGGTTTTCACAGGACAGGAAGTTGTTGGCCGCGTGAGACCAGTCGCACTAAAAAAGTAAAGAAGGGTTTGTGCGAGTGGAATTCGTCCTCGAGGGCTCCTTACACAGTAAATCCAGGCTTTGATGAATGGAATATCGAAACATGAGCCCTAAATGGCCGTATCTTTTGATTGCATTGACTTAGAAGTTTAAATTTCTTACATCGCCAAGGACCGTACATCGTAGCTATTGACACAAATTTCAGGTTCATATTGTAACACCACTGCTCTAATGCTGTACTGATTTATTTTGCTTTCGTTTCATTTAATGTTACATCGTTGAGCTCCTGTAAATGTTGTTTGATTGAATCGATAACACAAAACTGTATACTCCTTTCTTTGTTAAAACTTTGATATCATGATTTGATTCTATGCAATGTAGTATATCTGTCATTTACATTCTTTGTCCCATTTGGAGGGAACAACACTTACTATATATAACTGTGATTTCTGTGTGAATAATTTTTTGCAGAAATGTCAATATGTGCAAATGTTCTGTTTTATTTAATGTGTTTGTTTGCTGTTACGTAAACTTCTGACCTTCACTTAGGGTTCTTAGTTAGTTTGTATGTAAAAGGTGTAGTGGTTTCCCTCGGGAACGGAACTGTGTAGCGCGCGCAAATTGTGGTTGGCCTAGGTAGAAAAGGTGGAACCAAGAGTCAGTCGGGGACGAGCTACCAAACTGTGCACTGCCATGTAAAAAGTGGCATATTGTCTTGGTTCCGAGAGAAGCTTTTTCTGCTACTTTCCAGTGCCTCGGATGGATGGATACATAGCTGGAAAGATTCTGGGATTGGTATTCATCATCGCCACCAAGAAGGGCCAGAGTCCAGCAGTTCTGTCTGCAAATCGGCCTACCGACATGCAGCTGCCACCACATTGCACAATCACTGCAAAGGAGTACTATCATAATGTACAGTGAAGGATCAGCTTATTGGGTGATTTAGTGTGCACAAATGTAAGGTAACTTATAACTGAATTTATGTACCTTCCTTAATTTTTTCCTTATCATAACACCTCTCAGGTTGCTCTCCGTTTGAACTAAAGTGATTACCGAGTGTCCCTAGTGAAAGAACATTAAAGGCCAGTGTTTTGCTAATTAATGCCTCTTGAATATAGTAAAAAGAAAGTCATAGTTAATGTGGCAAGAGAGTGAGTTAAAGTAAATGATGCTTACTGAAAATAATTTTCCTATTAAAACTGCTTATTAAAGTGTTGTTGCCAACTTCAAAATTAAAAGTTCTTAAGACTGAGGCTTATAAAGTTATCCTTAGTAAATGATCACATTGCTGCCTGTCGTAAATCGCAGAAGGTGAGTCAGTGTCTTGCAAATTTGTCAACATTGTGTCTCACTGTAGTTAAAGTCGTGAATTGCATTTATGGAAGGTTATATACTCGTTTGCTAAGTGTTTGTCTCTCTTGGGTATTGAAAGTGCATATTAATAGTGTAATAAAATCCACAGGTTATCCTTTACCACTATTTATGAAAACAATAATTTCTTTATTGAAAAGATATTGGGAAGTAACTTGTTAGTGAATTCCATTTAACTTTCATTCTAAACAGAATAGTATTTAGTTGAGAGATACTTAACCTGCGACCAGTTCATAATTTTGCAGTGAACTACATTTATAATTTCATGCCATCTAGGAAAATGTTTGAACAATAATGCTGAACCTATGTCCAATTAATGATTTTGCAGTCAATGTTAATAGTAAGACCATTCAGTTTGAACAAGCCCTGAAAGTAATAGTGTGTTTCGGTATCTGTTCTATTTTTGCAAATAGTTTGTGCTGCTCTAGCTGTTAGCTTCAATCTTACCGTAAACATATGTATGTGTCAGAGTTCATTGCACTCGCGTGTTGCCAAGTATAGGTTGTGTTTGTCCGTTAAAGTGACTCATACTTACTTTCTTAAACGAGAACGTTAATCTTTCTCTTGCCTAATTAGGCTGGCGACCGTTTTCCTTATTCTTTAAACAATATAGCTAGGCAAAAGTATTGTTTGTTACTGTTTGAATATTTACGTAATTCTGACTTTCATTTCCGATAAGCCATTTCCGTTAGGCACAGCACTGTCAACCTAGCAAAATTCCTCTCTGAGGGTAACACTGTTCTGTTGCGTTATACCATAATTGCTTTAATAAGATAGTTTTATTTCATAACCTGCCTCCAGCTTCGAGGTTATGGTATAGCAGTAGCAGACTGGAGTGTTATAATATCTCTACATGTTCCAGAAAAGTAGGGACCTTAACATACCGACGGACTGACAACAGAGTTGTACTGACAGGGTTCCGTTTTTACAAATAGAGGTACCGAACCCTGAAACAGATGAGGCAGAGAGAGATGGAATGGGGGCGGGGGAGACAAAAATCTTGAATATGAATAAACGAGGGAACCCATCAGGACCAGCATCTACTTTTCAATTCTCGACAGTGAATGGCTACAAATTATTCGTACCAACACAAGCCACTCGTTCTCCCATAGAGTTGCGTGTTCAACGAAAAAATATGTCTGTACGTCATGGCACCCACCTTAAGCTTTTTTTACTATTTTAGTGCTCTTTACAGGAAACAAACGACAAAGACATCACAACTGCAGCACATTATAGCTTAAATACCACTCTCCTGAGACTACTCAACCAGGTCTGGCAAGATATTTCGTCTCTCTTCAACTGACGCCTGTTTAGTTTCACTCCGTATCAGAATCGTATTTTCACGTGAGCTGTTCAAACCTCTTAACAATGTATCTCGTAATGTCTTCGATATAGGCCGTCAGCAGTACGAGATAAGTATCTCAAAGGCCATATCAGAATGGTCTCCTTTACCCTTCTCCGACAGTTCTCAGAATACTTCCAGCAAATGTGTCTCATTGCCCTCCTCGCCAAAGATTTCAAGCGTACGTCTAATTTTATACTTCTATGTCGGATATACCCAAGGTATTTAAACGATGTGGCCTGTTCTAGTTAATCGCGTTAGTGGATGCTGCAGGAACCCTTCGTTACATTACCAGTACTGTCATGCTTTACCACACATTTGAAGATATCTGTTATTCAATACACTGACTGAAACTAGCTCTCTTGTATGACCTTATAATCATTGAGCGACGATTCTTCAAGGCAGAAGCAGCATCGTCAGCCAATAACAAACCTACCTTTGAAGTCATTACGTGTCATTTTAGAAATAAACTCATTTGTACTGTTGAAGAAGCACAGGAAATGGTTTCAAAACAATACCATCAAACAATGTTAGTTCTAAGGAATGTTTCACTTCATTTGTTCAATACGTCGACTGAAAACAGACATTCTGGAAAACATTAGTACTACCTGAGTATTTTACGCTGCAAGTACTATATCACAGCTAACATCACTATCATACATATATCCTTTTTTGGAGAGGACAAGTAATAAAGAACGAGATTAAACTGCGAAAGGAGCAAATTTTTATAGAAACATACTACCAACAAAAAAAAAAAGATTGAAGCGAATATACATCACTGGAATGTAGTACAATTCTAGCGTGACAGTACGTTAGCACAGATGGAACACGTCATGAAAGAAAATGAAGGAGACTAGCTGGTGGGTATTATTATTTATAGGATCGAATAGTCATTTGAAATTCTTAATGCTCATCGTTAATAAAACATTTAAATTACTCTAAACACCTCGTTTGCGCAGAGTAAAACAATAATAACCCGCAGTGTTTCGAGACACAAACATTTCAGTAATGAGCCCATTACGCTGCAAATCATTATCTTCTGCCTGATGCTGATTACTAGCTGCTGAAAAAAAAAAAAACGCGAAATGCCTGGAGGACTTTTAATGTGCTGTCATTGTACGATCGCAGGAATCGGTGATGTGCAAATAATCCGAAACCCATGTCGCTTTTATGGTTATCCATTATCGTTAGTTGTAGAAAATGAAATAAAGGTATTATTCAACGAATCTGGGAATGAAGTATCAGTCCTTTAGATTTCAGTCTTTGCTCCCAGTTGCAAAGCAGCTTTAGAAATCTGTGATGTTTATTTTCTTCTGTTTTAAATCCATCTCTGTTTTGTCCCCATTCATTCCATCAAAGTCATCTCAGTGTCCATGATAAGTCTTCGTACGTATTGAATGAGAAAATCTTTCAGTACTCAGGATTTAAAGAGCTAAGCATTCAGAGTTCGTAATTTTTGGAGAAAATCAGCGGCCTAGCTAAGATATTTTAAAACAGGTTAAAAGCAGTGTTAACCGCGTCTTGTTGATGACTGCCGTAATAGGCCCAAAGTGGCGCCGAGCCTCCTTTGATGTAATCTGATGATCTTGGTTTAGGTTTACTATAGATCGCGTTCCATCCTCTGTTGGTTTTTATTCGTCTTTTTATATCTGCAAATAATAATTTTAATTTCATATTTGTTATGTAATGGAATTTTTTACGACTGTGAACAACTATATTCTCAGAATCTTTTAAATTTATTTGCTTTAGTTTCTTCTTTACATTCATGACTATCTTCAAGGGTCTGTGATGTAATATGTCATACTGTTTCACTGATGTAACCTATATTTCCCCACATCTGACATTATGTGCGCCTGTTTCATGGGTTTTAATGGCATAGTCATGAGTGTAAATCACTACGTTGATAGTATCTTTTAAATTTAGACTGCTTCTGCTTTTCGTTTTATATTTTGTTTACCTTGATGGGTTCACGATATTTTGTGTCGTAGGGTTTTCACACATCGGATATAATGAATTCCTATCTTACTCGTTACCTTGTTGGTTACCTGGTCACAGTAACCTGGGGAATCTGACATGCAAAGCTACTGTTGCCTTACTTTCATACTCGTATTCTGTAACGGTTTGAAATCGTCTTCCTTTAAAACGTGAATATCCACACTTCCACGCCGTCTCCGTGGTAAACAACGGTATCACTCGAATATTTCCACTGGCGTTACTTTCTAGGGGCAGCCTTCAATATTTGACATGATTCCCGCCTGCATGCAAGTACTGTTTCCATAGAGTCACTGCTGCAGCTCAATTAGTCCTCCGCTGAATGGCGCATATCGATTTGTCATCATTATTTACGTGCGAACCACTGGCGTCACTTAACCAATATCTATGCTGGCATACGATGTAGGAGTTTTCGTCATATACCAAGATACGGCTATCTACTTTTTCACAGTGGATAACTGGTTACCTGGCCAATATGTATTTTTAGGGTTTCGTATCTTAATCGGTAAAATCGAAACCCTTATGGCGTCACTTTGTCGTCTGTTCGTCTGTCTGTCTGTTTGTCTCACTGTTCAAAACCCTTTTTTCGAGGAATGAGCAGAAATATAAAGTCGGAACGTATGTCACATACTGAGGCCTATGGTCACTAGTGATGT
The DNA here is from genome assembly GCF_023898315.1 of Schistocerca nitens. Lineage (NCBI taxonomy): Eukaryota > Metazoa > Arthropoda > Insecta > Orthoptera > Acrididae > Schistocerca > Schistocerca nitens. The sequence continues at coordinate 533,017,445 of NC_064620.1, read as the reverse complement.
CAAAATACGGAACATCTAAGTCAAAGCGATCAAAACATACGAACATTTGTAACACATATTTTAATTTTCGCTAACACACTCGTCAAAAACTACAGCGTACTGCCTTTGACTGGAAACATGAATTTGGCAAGAAGTAAGGATTCACAGTTCAAGTAATGGGAAAAATGTGAAAAATTGTTAATTCGTAATTACAACACACGGAATTTTTTTGGTCGTCGTTAGGAGTGTGTCAGAACTCTCCATTACATAAAACAATACGTCCAACTTAACGCTATTCTTCGTATTGTGTAAGCACTCAGATATCGATAGTAACAATATGAGAGTGAAATATGGAACCGCCATTCTAAGCATTGATGTGAGACGAGTCCTGTCCGCGAGAGTGGAAGTAGTAGTGTCGGTCGAGAGCTCGGAGACGGAAGACGTGCCACGCTGCCCTCACGTCGGTGATGGCAGATCTTACCACACTCAAGGCCTGATTTCATTTATATAGCCAGGAGAGGTTTAGATGGCTTAACTACGCTTGAAGATGAAATTCAAGGTAAAATTCGCAAGCATAGCGCAAAAGCAATTGCTCAGTTAGCAATGAGTTTGCGATAATCCCATGTTTTGCTTGTCAGTGAAAGAAGCCTCCTCATCCAGTTAATAATAATTATTCTCCACATCTAAATAATATGCTGTGGTTACTAAATGTTAACGCAATTTTCAAATAAAAAAATTTGTTAATTGGCCACTCAGCTATTATTGACACATGTCATTTGTCATTGTCATTATTATTATTCGTTCATGATGATTCTGAAGTTTTAAATAGACTTAATTAATGAAGTCCCTTCTCAAAAGTTATTTAGTAGTTATCAAGACCCAAGCAAACTCCTTTTTATTAAATTCATTCTTAGTAACAATAAGCTTTAGCTGCTGCTGCTGCATGCTGCTGCGCATGGCTGTTAACCACATGGAAAAAGGCAGTCATCTGAAGAGGTGAGTGCAAAACTTAGTGCCAAAACAGAGACACTGACACGCCACAACATGTCATGTACTCTAGTCCAGTATATTCCGTTGCACAATTCCGTATGACTTGAACATTCTTGTTCAAAAACGCAGTCAGATGCTTAGGTATTCATTGTTACAGGTTCATTTGTTTCTTTAGTTTTCCTATCCAAATACGCAGTCAGAGAACTTATTCAAATGTTAGTTTTAAGTTTTTCATGTAATGATCTCCGGAGGGCTTAAATGACAGTGAAACTGACACTCTTACAACACACACAGTGTTGTTCTTGTTGTGGTCTTCAGTCCAGAGACTGGTTTGATGCAGCTCTCCATGCTGCTCTATCCTGTGCTAGCTTCATCATCTCCTAGTACCTGCTGCAATCTACATCCTTCTGAATCTGCTTAGTGTATTCATCTCTTGGTCTCCCTCTACGATTTTTACTCTCCACGCTGCCCTCCAATACCAAATTGGTGATCCTTTGATTCCTCAGAATATGCCCTACCAACCGATCCCTTTTTCTAGTCAAGTTGTGCCACAAATTTCTCTTCTCTACAATTCTGTTCAATACCTCCTCATTACTTATGTGATCTACCCATCTAATCTTCAGCATGCAGGTTAGATTTATCCGCTGCTGTTACAAAATTGTTGTATATACCTTACATCGTTTGTTATCAAAGTGTCTTTCCGTCTTTCCGTCAGTCCGTCTGTAAAGATCCTCTTTTTTTCTCAGGAACAAACACACGTATCAGTTTGAAATTTCTGTCTCATGCTGAGTTCTATAGTCCTTTGGTTTCTTAAAAAGTGTTACGCGTCTTAGTCACTGCAGTCAAACCATACGGTCATCAGTGTCACATATTACCATGTTCGCAAATTTACTCATTAAAACATATAGAGTACTTCCCCTTGTTGTGGAATCATGAAATTTGGCAGGCTGAATGGTTTCTCAGTATAAGTAACGGAAAAAAAGCAGAAATTAGTTAATGACACAGTTTTCTCGGATTATCAGCCTAGTCAAGGCGTCGTTCTGCTGCAACGTTTCGACAAGTTTGCTATTCGTCATATGCAGGCGAAGTGTAAGGGTCATGTCCGCCGCGTGTCTTAAGGGGCTCCGGAACGCCCTATGCTTGCAATGTTAAAATAACGCTTATAAATTACATCTTTCCTCACAAAGTATTTGAGGTAGGAAGTTGAACTTTTTACAGATTATTTATTGGAATATGGGCTACAACTTAACACAGGGATTTTACAAAATTTTAGTTCAGTTATTAAAGATGATTTTTTTTCAATTTTAATGAAAATTCACAACATTTTTTTGCAATTTTTTATTTATATATTCAAAACTATACAGTTTTTTGGAAAAAGGCTGTGTTAAATTATGCAGAAGGTACTGTGTAACATTTACTGAAAGTTTGAAACAAATATGTTTGGAAGATCCTTAGAAAACATGTAATTAGTATGAGAAAATAAAAGTTTTGGGAATCGAGCGACAAAGATTGGATTAACTTTTTAGTGCATTCCAGGTCCATAGGATGGATTATCTTCATCCTCTGCAAACTCCTCCTCCAGCTTCCTCTTGTTCCTCCTCCTGTTTACTCTTGCTTGTATTTCTAGACTCTTTACAGCCCTGTCTGCAGCCCGAAGGCGTTCCTTGTCTAAAGCAAGCATCGCTCGTACCATGTTAGAACCTATCTTCATTCCCATATTTCTAAATACCTTGCACCTTACAATGTTGCCATCATTGAAAGTCGCAGCAGCATCGTACACACCAAAGTGAAGTGTTTATATTCCAACAAATACAGTCTTGGGGATTCTCGACCATATAACACTATTTACACTTTCATTGGGGTTTTGAGTTTCCCCGTGAATATACTTTTTCAACAGTTCAGGTGCTGCTAAGTCTCTGAAAATAGGTTTTATCACCTCCATTATTGCATGAGGCACTCTATGCTTATGAGTGTACACTTCACCAGTTAGCAATCCTTTGTTATATTTACACCAACTGTCTTCTTCTTTGGGACACAAGCTATGTTGGGGATTTTCAGCGTCTTTATTGTTTAAAGTAATAACACATACCTTTGGCTTTCCAACATTTATCCTTTTCTTAAAAGCCTTCAGAGGATTTCTAATAACTTTACTTTTACTCATTATTATACTTCAACAAAACAGAGACTCAAGAAACAGAATTAATTACGAATATTTTCGAGATAACGACAGAGTAAATAAACATGAAACAATCGACAATCACACGAGCGATATATATTGAACCATCACAGGTTAGCCACAACACATACTTTATCTCACATCACTAAAATGTACCTGATGAACACGGACGTTAATAATATGAGGGCCGTTCAGAAAGTAACCTCCGGTTGATTTAAAAAAATACACCAAGTTAAATAAAATATTTTAATATATACATCTTACAACTACATCTTTGCACTATTTTTCTACATAGTATCCATAGCGATTAAGGCACTTATCGTATCTCTTCACAAGCTTTGAAATTCCTTCTGCATAAAAATCACCCGCTTGTGCCTGGAGCCAGCCTGTGACCGCATCTTTGAGCTCTTCGTCGTCATCAAACCGCTGGTACGACCATTAATCAAGACGTGTACTGTGAAACAATAAAAAAGTTACGACGGGCTATACAGAACAAACGCTGTGGTATGCTGACTTCCGGTATCGTTTTTTTGCACGATAACGCCCGTCCTCACTCTGCTCGCAGAAAAACGGCCCTTCTTGAGTCCTTCAAGTGGGACGTTATCAACCATCCACCTTACAGCCCAGACCTGGTGCCAAGTGATTATCACCTCTTCATGCATTTGAAGAAATGGCTCGGGTCACAGCGGTTTGATGACGACGAAGAGCTCAAAGATGCGGTCACAGGCTGGCTCCAGGCACAAGCGGGTGATTTTTATGCAGAAGGAATTTCAAAGCTTGTGAAGAGATACGATAAGTGCCTCAATCGCTATGGAGACTATGTAGAAAAATAGTGCAAAGATGTAGTTGTAAGATGTATATATTAAAATATTTTTATTTAACTTGGTGTATTTTTTTAAATCAACCGGAGGTTACTTTCTGAACGGCCCTCGTAACACCATTTGACAGCAGTTTAACAGCGCCACAGTGGCTCACGCCCATGTAGAACACATTTCAAAAAAAATTTAAAAATAGTTGTAGTCTTTGGAATTGAATAAATTATATATCTATTAAAAGGTAATAGTCTGCAGATTCAGAAAACGCAAAAAAGTAAAAATTGAACTTTTCATGATTTTGAGCCTTTTCGGAGCCCCTTAATAGTCACTGGACCACAGGCTCCTCGGCCTCGTGATGAACGGCTGCTCCAATTACCCGCCTCCGGGAGGAGTAACGTGGGCGACGGTGGTGGGGAGAGCCATGGGCGGAGGTGGGGGGAACTCGGCGCACAGGTGTGTCCCGGTGTCGAGTTCTGGCGCTGCCTGTCTATTCCATCTGCTGACTTCGTCGCCTTCACATCAAAGCGCTCATGGCGTATTCTCGCAACCGCCACATCCCTTGCGGAACTCTGTTGAAAACCAAACAACGGACACGAACCCACACGACACTTCTCTTGAAGATGACGTGTAAGAAACTTGACGAAACGTTGTTTGCAGGACGATGCCTTGACTGGGCTGACAACCCGTGAAAACTTCATCATCGAATTTTGCCGAGAAAGCATGCATTCCCTGAAAATTATTAGAAAAAAGAAATATTTCTTTTGTCATCTGCCATCCGACTTCAAAGTTGCAGAGCTGAGCTGGGAACCACGCAATGAACTTGTCGAAACGTTGTCGCAGAACGACGTCTTGACTCGGCTGATAATCCGAGAAAACTTCGAGTTTCACCGAGAAAGCTGCATTGTTTGAAAATTATTAATCTATAATTATATCACATGAGAAAAGAAATATTGCTTTTGTCATTTGACATTCGACTTTAAAATTTAAATTGAAACGTAAAGGGGAGGTCTTGGAATCCAGGGGAATTACACCTTACCAGTATCAATGTCAAAAAGTGTTTATGAAACGCTAACAGTACTGAAAACTTCTTCAGGCTACTGTAAACTCAGTTGCAGAAAACAAGAAAATTATGTATCAAGTTAACATGCAAATATTGCTTCGGAAACCGAAATATTGACACCCGAGGAAAAACATTCCTGTTCCATTAGAAAATGTCAATAAAGAAACACGGAATGAACTTTCTCAGGTCTGATAATTCCCGTGATTACGAAGAGCATATTAAAAACCATGTATATGTGTCTATCGTGAGTGTGGACTTTGGGGTAATCTAAAAGCATCTAAGAAGTAAAAGATGGAAGATTTGTGTGCTTTAGTTATAATTACGGCCGACTTAACTGATTGCTGAATTGAGGTATGTCATCAGTTTTAAATAACAGAAAATGGATGTATTGAAAATGTAGAAATAGCGAACAGTAATCACTTAATGTAGCAAGGTGTACAGAATTAGAGGTTCTGATACTAGGAAACATCTTTCTGTAGTGTAGTTTGAATAATCATCACACAGTTAACTCCAGCATTGACTTAACAAAATAACAAAAATAGAAAAAAAAATCTGACACCATGATAAGGGACACCGGCGTTCCAAAGAAAAGAAAAAAATCCTTAACAATAAGTAAAATATCCTAAGGTTGCAGTTGTAGTGTTACAAGTTTTATTGCGTGATCAGTTTCGCGACTTCACGACTCATCGTCAGATACACCTTTGTACACATCTAATCCACGGTGTCGGTGTTAATTTCCCTGATCACACAAATTATCGACCAAAATACTGGTACCCATAACCTACGACCGCAAGCATGGCGTTGCAGATGTAGGGTGCTGTTGAAAAGCTGTGTGATCTTTGAAATTAACACGAAATCCTCGATTAGATGTGTGCAAAAGTGCATCTGAGAATCAGATGTGAAATCTCGAAACTGATCACACAAAACACTGGTAACACAATACCTCCTGCTTAAGGCTATTTTAATTGTTGTTATCACTATATGCGGATGCGCTCCCACTTTATGATGGATAATGAAAACAGTTTTTTATTTCACACATTGATCGCTATAATATCATACGTAATCACCAGTTTCAATCAGTGGTGAGTATCTTCAGATCCTTGCAGAACTGCTCATGTTCTACAGTGTTACGTTGCAATAATCGCTGCTTTTGCGTTTAACTTTTTGTTATATTTTGGCTGATATCCATGAAGTTTCCCTGTATTATCGTTCTTGAACGTACAGAGTGTTCGTAAACTCCCGTTATAAACTCCTAGGACTTGTTGAGGGGAGTGAGTACATAATATTTTGAATAGGAAGACAAGTCCGAAAAAAAAAAAACGATTCCGTGCTACAGCCATTTGAAAATATGGTTGCTGGGTAGAAATGCAATAGGTGGGGGGTTGTTACGATGAATCGGCTGATGTCATCTGACGTCTGTCCTACCTCCCTGACGTGGTGACATGTCTGATTAGAGCTAGTACACGTTTGCAGAATACGCTCTTATTATTTTTCTGAATGACGGAGGTCACGGTAATGGAAGAGCTGCTCGTCGCTTTTATCAAGATCGTACTACACGACGTCCGACTCCATCGCATGCTTTTTGCCACAATTGACGCAAGGGCTTCACCCTGAGCAGGTGCGAGTGTGTTGCTCCAAGAAGACGCCGCACACCCGATCTGAAAGTGGCCGCAGTGCATTAAGTTGAAGAGAACCTGTCAACGAGTACGCGAGCAGTTTGTTTCGCTATTCATTGAATGGAACTGCAAAACAAGTGATGTACTGGGTCACGCCTAATCAGTTACTTATAAAAATGGTCCCTTTATCAACATGTTTTCGAATAGCTGTACCACGTTAACGGTACGTTTACGGACAAGGGTTCCAGTTCAAAATAGTATCTACTCACTCCCCACTACAAGTCCTAGAAGTTTATAACGGGAATTTCCAAACACATTGTAGTTATTAACATGGCTGCCACTGCTTGGGAACCAGGAAACAGGTACTACTCGTTGCCATTAAAAGGTGGATTGAAGTATTCTTTAAACAGAAAAATGAACCAAAGGAAACAAAAAGTATGGCAGATAAGGAGCCTGTAGCATACAACCGTTCATTTAATAGGTTGCAGGGAAATAATGGGAAAAAAGGAAAGGAAGGTGTGTGAGGAGGTGGAGGAGTCGAAGGAGGAGGACGTAGAAGAGGGAGAAAAAAGCGGTCAGTGAAAAGATTACCAGACAGTAGATTTTACGCTTCCAGAGATACAGCACGTCGGTTTTCCAGTAAGTATACATAGGGACGTTTTGACTTACTAATTTTCGCTGTAATTTCTTTTCTGCATAGGAGATGGTCCACAGGGGAAGGGCCCAGGCAAATACATTCCTGAGGTGCCAATCGACTGGTTCCCCGGTGGTGGAAACCGCGTGCAACAGCTGAATGCCTTGCCGTTGCGGGGCTGCTCGTGCGGGCGGGTGGAAACGAAGAAGCCATATCGCCTGCTGGGGCTCCAGCGAGTTCTGTGAAGGTTTTCAGAGTCGACGTCGTTTACCGCGAATCGTGGAAGCGGCTTGGAAATGCGCTGCTCACTGGCGAAACGTGACGACGAGTTGTGCGATGAGCAGGCACATCGCACCAAAAACTACAAAAAGCGTTGTTGACACACTTACAGGCATCATTATTGCATTGAGTCAGACAGTCATCGGCGTTACCATCTTCCTTAACCCATCACATCGTATTAACCAAATATTTATGCTGTCGTTTGGCCGTTACCCGTGTAAACTGAAATCGAAAATTAAATGTTGTACAAACCGCACGCAAAGTTACTTACGGAGGAACATTTTCCACGATAAAATCTTGGAAGCACGAACTAAAGGAGAGATAAAAAGAGAAACTATAACGTCCCACGACATTCGTTACATGGTGGACAACGACAGCTCATAAAAATCCATGTGAACAGATAAAAATTCACTGTTACGAAATGCATGCGGTAATTTTTGTTCTGTTGATACCTTCGTCCTTCCCGGGAGTCGTTTGGCCGTTACCCGTGTAAACTGAAATCGAAAATTAAATGTTGTACAAACCTCACCCAAAGTTACTTACGGAGGAACATTTTCCGCGATAAAATCTTGGAAGCACGAACTAAAGGAGAGATAAAAAGAGAAACTATAACGTCCCACGACATTCGTTACATGGTGGACAACGACAGCTCATAAAAATCCATGTAAACAGATAAAAATTCACTGTTACGAAATGCATGCGGTAATTTTTGTTCTGTTGATACCTTCGTCCTTCCCGGAAGTAAGATGAGAAGGGAAGAACAATTCATTCATTATAAGGGCTTAGAGCCAGAGTTACTCCCCTCTGATAATGTAATAAACGTAATGCAGAGACAAAAGTAAATTTTGTGCTTTCTGTTTCTTGTTGTTCCATTCCTTTCATTCAGTGCCCATACGGTCTAGGACCTACTAGAACTAAGCGATCCATCTCGTATTATTAATCCAAGCATATTTCAGTTTTTCGCTTCCGTGATGCAAGAGTCCCACAATCTCAGTACATTTCATGGATGGACGAAAAGAACAATGTCAAAGAGAGGCATAAATGATCAAGTCCCTTCATTAAAATTTCATCTCCCCTCAGTAAAACCAAATAGAAAGGAACAAATTCGTTATGACTGACCTCGCCCATGTACTGTGCGTTTTTATTCAGAATCTATACATATTGACGTCGTCCAGCAGATCTTTGTTTCAGTTGTATCCAGTTTTAACTGCGTGTATTCCTAATTCATAAGGGCTTTAGGGAAATGCAAATGCCGTGTGGCGAGGACTTCCCGTCGGATAAACCGTTCGCCTGGTGCAAGTCTTTCGAGTTGACACCCCGTCGGCGACTTGCGTGTCGATGGGTACGAAATGATGATGACAAGGACAACACAACACCCAGTCCCTGAGCGGAGAAAATCTCCGACCCAGCCGGGAATCGAACCCGGGCCGTTAGGTATGACATTCCGTCGCGCTGACCACTCAGCTACCAGAGGCGGACAGGGCTTTAGGTTACCTCATTGTAAGGTAGCGGTCGTTTCTCCGTAAGCAATGTAGTCAGCTACTTTATTTATGTACACATAAATGCAAATAACTGCAGCTAGTCATCGTTCTTCGATCGTTATGTAGATACATCTCCAAGAAGGAGCGCAGATTGCATCCTTTAATTATTCGGCATATTCGTATTTCCAGTTTCTGACTCAGACGTCGTTCACTTACATATTTAATCGAAGAGGCTAACGAATGTCTAGCTGCTATTGTTCTCTTCTTCTTCTGTAGTGGTCAATCCAAGGATTGGTTTGCAACAGCTACAATGGCAGCTTGTCTCCATTCTGTGCGTCTTTCAGCTTTTCTCTTCATTTCTTTATAGGTGTTACATCCCACATCTTTCACGATTTGATCCATGTGCCTCAGCCGTGGTCTTCCTCTTGGTCTTTTTCCCTCGACATACCCCTCTATGATTGTGTTCAGGAGTCCTTTATGTCTTAATAGATGGCCTGTAAATTGCAGTCTTCTTTGAACAATGAAACTCCAGAAGCTTCTCTTCTCACCTGCTCTTTCCAGAACCACTTCGTTTGTGACTTGTCGATATGTTTTATTTTGAGCGTGTGTGGCTATAGCACACTCCACACATAAGATTTCAAAAATCTTTTCCTGATTTCAAGGTTGATGCTATTAGATGTTAACATGTTTTTGTACTTTTTAAAAGCAGCCTTTGCTTGAGCAATTCTCACTTCTGCCTTGCTCCTTCCATCCCTGGTAATATTACTGCCCAGATTAGCAAATTTATCAACTTGTACAAGCAGTTCATTGCCTATATGAACTTGGACTTTCACTTGATCTTTTTTGTCGCATTCCACTACTTTGGTTTTTGCTTTATTACTTCTGATATTATATTCTTCCCCCATAATTTTATCCATTCTATTGAGTAGGACTACAAGGTCTTCTTGATTTTCAGCTAGGACAGCTATATCATCGGCATATTTTATCATATCTATTCGTTTGCCATGATTTACTACACCTGTCTGTGAGTTTTCGCTTACTTTTTTCAGCGCCTCTTCGATGTATAGGTTAGAGATAACAGGGGATAGTGCGCAACCTTGTCGGACACATTTCCGTATCTGCACCTCTTCTTGTTTTGTCCGTCCACGGATAACTGCTCCTGTTCATATTCTGGAAATCGGAGGACATTCCTTCGCCTCATACATTCTAAGAGAAGGAAAACCGACGCGCCACGAAGATGTTATGAAAACTAGTCACGTAAATCAGGTATCGACGGAAAAAGCAGAATCGTAAACTTTGGCAGCCGATGGATGAAGGTGTGATGCTACAGCGCAGTTTTATCGCGCAGCTGGCAGGGACAGTAAACGGGGAACATGTCGATATCAGGGATAAAATCTTCGCGAATTTCATTCTGTGTTGTCTGCCTCGCAGACAGACACATACACAACAGGCGCAGATAGCATTTCAGAGAGGAATTGTAGCCGGTCTCAAAGATGATCAAAGAAAGCAGTCGGAGTGATCGGAAACTCAATCGACACTTGGATAGAATCATTGCTAGTCAACGATGATCGCAGAGATAGGTGAGACATGAGAGAAAACGATGTCAAGAGGGAAGCTGTCAACCTAGAGGCGAAAACGTCAGAACCGAGCAGTAGTCACAGAGGCTCTCAGAGCCCCTTATTCGTCATTATCATCAACCTGACGTGCAGCTGGCGCTTCAGTGGCCACCAGGACCAGTAGTAAGCGACTCACAGAAATGTGCTGAACTTACGGCACCCTTTGAGTCGAGTATCATTGACCTCTGTACACCAACAAGCCATTTCGCTAGGTGTCCGACACATTCGGCGTGGAGCCTCATTAACTCGATAAAACTGTGTTCAGCTATGAGTTCCGCTTCGAAATGAACCCCGATGACCAGCGATAACGTCTGGAGACGTCCTGGACAGTGGAGGAATAACAACCTGACTGTCACCCTCCATACGGCCCAACAACCAGTTGTGATCCTCTGGAGTGCCATTTCATTTCATAGCTTTCCATCCAGGGCTTACATTTCAGCAAGATAGTACCCGTCCGCATACAGTCCTCGTGCTTGCCAAATCCTACTTTGACCAGCAAGGTCGCCGGATCTCTATCCAATTGGGAACGTTTGGAGCATTACGGTCAGGGCCTTCCAACCAGCTCGGGATCCAACAACTTTGTAACGCCGGAAATGCATATCCTCCTACTTCCATTTATTGTACTATAAATTTGTTTTCCTTATTTTTGTTACCTGAATATATAACATTTCTGTGTCTTCGTATATTGTAATTGTTTTACTATATATATATATATATATATATATATATATATATATATATATATATATGCATTTAAGTCGATGTATAATTGGTTTGTTTCGTAAATATTATTTGTATTTCTACGCTGGGTCTTGCCTAGGGAAAACTGCTATCGAACGATTACATCGATAGGTCGTGTGAAGAATCAAAGTGTGTAGGATCTTTGGTAGTGTTAACTCTGCCGCGTGGAGCGCGGGCAGAGCAGTCGGAGTCTGGCTGGAGTAGCGAGTGGAGCAGGTGTGTTGTGTGACGCTCCCGCGAGTTGCCGCGCTTTCGGGGTTTAGCAGCATGTAATTGCGCTCGACTTGCGATGATAGTTTCTGACATGGTGTCGCGGACGGGAAGCATTAGCTGGCGCACATCAAGAGCCCGTTTCGCCTGGTGACCGTGTCGAGAAGAAGGCGCGCCAACATCCAGCTTCTGCAACAGCGACGGCCGACAATGAGTGACTGTCGCCACCTCCTCGATCGACAGCTTCAAACCTTCAATCAACCAACATGGAAGACTAAAAGCACGTAAAGTTTCAGAACTGTATGGCAGACCTCAGCTTTTCAAATTGTTCCATTTGCCTCGCAAAATTACAGCAACTTAGCATGAACCTTTGTTGCTCATTGTCCCAATTGCATTGCCAAGCAGGGTCCCTTCCTTTTCCGAAATGAACCCGAGTGTCGTTGAAATTCAAACGCCAGCATAATTCCATTTCACTGCTTTAATTTCAAAGTTCACTTTAAGTATTCATAGCTGGCTACAATAGTTAGATTACACAAGCACAAATTAAGAGTGCGAGTTTTGTTACCGTATTTTGGCTTACCTGTGACTGCAGCTCAGCTTGGTACGTACTAAATTTTACTATTGTTAATTGTTCAGAATCGTTTAATTCAAGTTCAAAGTTAAATCTCTTCCTTCTAAATTGCGTAGATTCAAGTAGCTTTAGAAATGATTGTTGAGGTAGTCCAAGACTAACTGTATTTCGATGTGCTTCAGAAAGAAAGCTCACTATTAACTTCAGTCACTAAATTAACTTTCGATTTTCCGGTTTCATTAATTCTTTTGCTAAATTAAGTCAGAGTGCAGCGAAATTTATTACTTCTGACAAACTTTCAGTTTTCACACTACACGTGTCAACCTTCAGTTGCCACGCTTCTAGCGCTAATTATATGTGTAATAACCTTTCTTTTTCAGTTACTATAGTAATTGTCCTTAGGACTGGCGGCCGTAATTTCCCCAAATCTCAAATATCTAATTACCGCTAGTTGATTGTTAACGTAACGGCCGCACATTCACTTTCTTTATTAACTTTACCCCTTTTCAAAATTAATTTCCACCAGTTTCATTTGCATTTTTCCTTTCACAAGATGTAACACTTTCCTCCCTCTTTACCGACAGATTAACTTCGGTGACGATTGCTTTTCCCAAATTCCCATTAGGTACACGCGGTTTAATTTTTCACTGTCATTAAGGTCGATAAGTGAGGGGGAGGTTACAACTTTACAAGTCAGTGTCACGCGGAATAACTGCTTGCATACTGGTCGGAAGTGGAGCAACGCGTTATTGACTCTCTCAATTTGTAAACCTCTTTCTCTTGAATAAATCATCTATTTTTTCTAAAATTCGAATAATTTGTTCCTCTGTACATGTACATAACATCTACCGATTTCTATCACATTCTGATACGTCTCTCAGTGTGCGCCGTTTGTTTTTAGTCTTGGCATGTAACTCATATTTCGTTGACTTCCGTAACAGATGGGTTATGATATAAGATAATACCTGGTTTGTTTTCCCCTTCAGTGGTATATTTTTGACCCAGATGATATCCTTAACATCACTGTGGGTCATTCAGCATGTATCCATTTCGAGAGTACAGTGTGGACAGAACGTTTAGCCGACATGAAAAAAAAAGATAAATAACCATGTTTCTTCGTTATCTTCAGTCATTTTTCTTCTGTTACATTGGAATCGACTGTCTCTTCATTTAACTGCATCAACATTACTTCACTTTACTGTGCATGATTAGCAATAACCTTCTTTCTTCTGCCCTAGCGTCAAACTACTTATGAGCTTATAGGAGTCTTCCCTCACACCTAAACTCCAATAGATATATTACCTAAAGTCTATATGATCAACTTTTCTACGATGTAAAGAGTATATTATTATATATGTAAGAAGATGGTATCTGTTCTTTCGGACAGGTCCTAAAGAACAGATACTTATTACTATATTTTATTTATCGTTGTGGAAATGACACTCAGGCCTTTAGCCTCTCATATCGCCTTTTCAAGAGTTATTTTGGCATCATTGCTGATATTCTGGTACAGGCTCACCGTCATGTACTTACAGACGGATCCAATTTTCTGCAGCTCAATCAATTTACATACCTCGCCCTGCAGCCCTCGTATCTAACACTATACTAGAAATTCAGGAAGCATGCAAGAAAAATGTGGTATCGTCGCCGAAAACGACGGTTTAGTTTTGTATGAAATGTCCAAAATTAACTAAACGAGCCTGCAAGAAGCGGGAAGTTCGCTGTCAGTAGTGTTCCTGCTTAAATGATGTGCTGAATAATGAGTGCTTGCAAGCAGATTGTAATGTTCACTTTGACGTGCGTGTGCGTTTGTGTGTGTGTGTGTGTGTGTGTGTGTGTGTGTGTGTGTGTGTGTGTGTTTGTATGCCGAAGGCCGAAATTGTTCAGTAATGAGATTTATATGCATGGTGAAATAAACGCATCTTGCATAACAAAACTGCCTGCCTACGGCGACTTCAAAATGTTCTCATCATTCCGAAACTTCCATAATGGGTAGTAATTAATTGTGCGTTCGAGAAAAATAACTGTGAATAACCTATCAAATTGCTTGTTCCCTGAATAGTGGTAAAATTGCTTGTTCCCTGAATAGTGGCATCATCTTACTGAAATCGTCGTAACAACACAGTTATCTTCGCACCACAACCGTTCGAGAGCACATCCAAAAATCTGCTTTCTCTCCGCCCTACCAACCGAGACTCGTTAGCGACACAGTACTTTCAAAGCGCTCGGCTCCAAGTGTAACAAGCCACACGCGGTACTTTGTTTTCCTTGTTCTCGGACAGAATAACACAGGAACAAAGGGAGTGATCGTACGGTTCTTTTCAGTTGCTTTTTAATGACCAGCTTTTCTTGTTATTACCGAATCGTTTTTCGACTCGAGAGGTGGTCTTTCCCATTTTTTTTCGCGTTCTCTGTGCTGGTTTCACTCTTTCCGCGCACATATAACTCGTACGGTTCTCTGCAGTCATTATATAGGGTCAGAAGATTTTTTTTCCTCCCTACAGCATTTACGGTCTACTCTCCTCGCCACTGCACTTTACTCAGTTCCGTAGATATCAGTCTCTCCCCCCTTACATACACGGTTTGCTCGTAGAGTTTTAGAGCAATTTAAGATTGTTATACAACGTTTTTCGTAAGCACCTCTTGGGTTTCAGAAGACTACTGTGTGAAAACTACAACAAGTACACAAAATTACACACTCCCCTGGATCAAGCATCACGTTTTTCGCGTTAGAGATGCCCAATGTGGTCCCAGTCTGTGACGTAGCAAACATCAGAACGATATTGAGACTGTTCCTGCATGTCATGGTCCAGACCAACGACCGAATTAATTGTCCTCTCTAGCAACTCTTCCATATTAGGTGGTAGCGTCGGCAGGAGTGCAAAATCTTTGACATAATCTCATCATAGGGAAAAATCACATAGAATTAAGTCACATGATCATGGAAAACTCCGAATAACAGAAGAGTCCGAGCGGGAAGCGCATCTAATCCAACTCTGACGCAGTTCGGCATTGAGATTATCACGAACGTCTAAATTAAAGTGTAGTGGAGTGTAGTCTGAGTGCAACATGAACTCTCAACTGTCCTTCATTATACTCAGGTACAGGAAACTACTGACATTTTTCTCCGTAAAGGAAAACGATCCACAAACTTTCGAAGGTGAACGGCAAAAGGCGTTAACTTTCGGTGAACCAGGAAAGTGTTCCACAATGTACGGTGTCCGTTCTTTACTCCAAACATGCCCATTACAATGATTCACGTTTCGAAATAAACGAAATGAGGTTTCATGTCTGAAAATCATCTTATGCGTGTAGTCGTCTCCCTCCAGTAGTCACTGCATGTCATTGTAGAAGTCATAACCCAGCTCATTGTTCCGAGTAGTGAGTGCTTATAACAACTGCAGTCGGTATGTTTTAACACACAGACTTTTGTGCAGAAAGCGCCAGATAGTTGTCTGGGTTGCTGTAGTTCTATGCTCTCACGGGTTGTCATCTTCTTTTGCCTCCTGACGAATAATTCCCGCATACGCATCATCTTAACTGATGACGGTCCAACCAGCTTATTAGCTTTTCACCAACTAAGCAGCCGGACGACGGAATGTGTTGTATCACCAGCGGATTGTTTTGTTTGGAACTTTTCACTGATATTTGGTATAATATCGTAGCTGAAGTGTCACAACTGATAATACATTTATCGAATTAAAGGACAAACAAAGGAAGCAAGAGCACTGCTGCATTATACGCTACCGTCTGACATGCCTGCCGTCTAGTTGTGCGCTCTGGAAATACGACACGGTGTGTATTATGAACTGAAGGTTGTAGGATGCTCTACCCAACGCTATGTGTCATTATTCTATATGCATTGTAGTTTTCAGTTCTTCTGAAATGCCGAAGGTACGTATAAATAACCCTGTAGACTAATTTCAAATATGACAGAAACCTAAATTAGCACGTGCTCTTAAATCGCTTTTTGGCCGCTAATAACACCATTTCACCTGTTAAAGTTCCATTTTGAAGGCATTATCAGTAACATATCAGACAAATAATCTTAGTACTGGGTATTGTATCTAATGATTTCAATCCTAACGCTAAGTTCTTATATTGTGTTTGATTAACCGCATTTCTTGTTCAGCAATCCTCATGTTTGCTTCCTTTTACTTTCAGTTTAAATGATGCTTCCCCATTTGAAAATTTTTTGGCAGCAAACAGTATGCTCTCACAGATCATATTATGGATACTAAAGGTGAAGGTATTCCGCGTACTATGGCCCTTTTTAGGAAACAGTGATACTTAAGTTGCTTTGAGACCTTTCTACTGTGTACTGGTATCCACTTGCTGTTGTATAGAAAGTTTCTACTGATATGGGTACCATTGCAAATATCACAGCAAAATTCAGTTTACGATACACGTTGGGTATTCATGTAATGGAAACATAAAACATAAAACGTAAGTCAGGATGATAGTTCTTGGTCGTTCATTCTGTACAACATAAAAGTATTGGAACAATTAAAGACAATTCATTTAATACAATGGTTTGGCA